>NC_142848.1:15730500-16366666 GCF_061612785.1 Hesperophylax consimilis
ATGGCGTTAATTAATTAATTTTGTTTAAATACGCTTTTGCAAGGTATTGCTTTACAATATTAAGACAAATCATTTGTTTGCGCCCTCATATACGCAATATGAATATGAATAAATAGTTTTGTCCATATAAAAACTCAATTCTATCGAGAAAGGCATGCAAATACAATATTGGATTGAATCATCGGTAAAATATTGTATTTGTGTGCCTTTCTCGAAAGAATTAAGTCATTAAACGAACAAAACTATTGATTCATATTCATATTGCGTACATACGGGCGCAAACAAATGATTTGTCTTAATATTGTAAAGCAATACCTTGCAAAAGCGTATTTAAACAAAATTAATTAATTAACGCCATCTGTGAACACGTAGAATACAACGAGCGTTGCGTTTAACCTTAACTTGATAGCCACGCCCCCTTATCACATACCACCCATCTCCACACGGTTCAACTTTACGTTCAACTCAACCGGATAGATACAACCGCTCAACCAAATTGAATGGTCTGTAGCGCCCATTAGGTAACTCGTATACTTAGAATAACTCTAAGCTCGTATACGATAGGCGTTTACCACGTCCACGAAGGATGACGTATGAAGTTCATTGCAAATACATACAATTTCCATTACCGAGGAAATATTCCTCGAAACTGAAACCTGACATTCGCAGCGTTATCAGTATCACCAAGTTATCACAATTCGGAATTAACAGTCGGAACAAAAGGTTTCACGGAGTCGTTCCTAAACCCAGAAGCGTGCTGTTTATGTCCTCGTAAACATTGGAAAAGTAACCTAACAGGAATGTGACACCACCGAAAGTCTTTTGTATCGGTTGCACAATGGTCCATAAAGTAAACCTAACGCTGATTATTTTTGTTCCTTCGTGACGCCGGTTTTATGGCCATGGATACAATACTTCAATTCTACAGAATAATGCGATGATTTTTTTGTGAAGGAAATGTCTTTATTATTTTTTTTATTGCGCTTTGTTTCCGATAACCTTACCTTTGCTATTATTACGGCATTACGACTCTTATGGCCAGTTTAATTATTGATAGTTACGAATTGTTTTTGATTACAATTTATTCGCAACATTTATACTAAACTGTGAAACGTTTATGCATTCTTCCAGAAGATATCGACTCAGTGGGAATTTCCTACCGTACTGCCGCCTGCCGCTATCTCTAAATCTGAATGAAAGCTCCTCGTAAATTCAATATGGCACTTTAATTCAATTTTAAATTTATTCCATATATATCTAATGTCTCGCTCCCCGGTCACCGAGTCCGGTGCGAGGCCCGAGCAACCCGTACCAGTGAGCTTGTCTTTTACAGCCTCCGCTAACCCAATAAAGCGCTACATCTGGGAATATTTTAGTCTCAATTGCCGGCGTTAAAAGCTCGCTCCGGATGTCGACAACCGTTTGACATGCGCGAGAACTAGTGAAGATGAAAGAAATCGTAACAATTCGTGTAAAATGGAGTAAATGCCAGATTTTTAATAAACCGCAACAAATCTTTGGTTAGTTCATACCCCTTGCATCATTCCCATTCACACATCCTTACATATATAATCTTCTGTTGTACCTTTTTTTATATGCTCCAACTTCTTGTTTCAATTTAAATTGAAAATGACGCAATATGGACATATTTTAGAACTTTCAATATTTAAATCAAATTATTTATAGTACCTATAAATCTACTTTCAAATTTATTTAATTATTTGATTCACTTGATAGTGCCATGACCTCCTCGGGCTTCCATTCTCTTTGACTTTTATTTATATATTTATACTGGGTTTTTACAGACGATCTCACTTACGTGAGAATAATCCAGTTATAAAAACTTAGTTAATCCACAAATAGGTACAACAATTACAAAAATCTACTCAGACATAGGATACATTAATTTTCATTCATCTAGATAAAGATTAAAATATAAATATAAATTATAAAATTATATGAAATCTCACTCTAAGGACAAACGGTTTGGTGAAGCTGCAGGTTGCAAAACTCGGGATATTACAGTTGTTAAAAAGTCTATATTTTAATTATTGATTTTTTGTCGAAGTAAGAAATTGAAAACAATGCCCACTTGACTGCCGCGTACCGACTTAATTGTTTTTAACTTCCTTCTCATCCCCAGGGCACGGTCTTTAAGTCCTCGAATACGGTGTCCCCGGTCGCACCAGGACAGAAGTGCTCCTGGCTGTGGTGGTACATTCGTATTATATCGTAATCCGTATAAACGAAACTCCACCGATAACCAACCACCGGTTACAAGGGCCCGTGACCTAAAAATGCAATAGCCAACCCTCGTAGCCTTCTACCGTCAATTAGTTAAGAACAACTTCACATAATATATTATGAGACAGAATTTAAAAATGTGTTCGCAGTTAGATGGTTGTTCACCCCCGCCCAGACCAAGATTTGCACGAGCCGAAATAATTTTATAACCTTGCTGTTTATGTGCATTGGATGTTTCCGAGTACACTGATCTTAAGTTTGCTTAGATCTTGGATGTCGGCAAATCTGACACGAAACTGGATTTATTTATTTATATTGTTGAGAACTATTCAATGTTTGATGGAAACCTGGAGTGCTTATTTGCTAACATTGTTTCAACTAACACGTAAATCAATAATCGGAGTTATATTTGCTGGTAGTTTTATAGTTTACCTGAGTAAATATAACCGCCTCTCTCGTGATTTCTTCATTTGACTTCATCCATTTTGTTTCTTCCTAAATGCAACATGTATACGTACCTGATGCTATTTTGATAGGTCGATTTCGCACTATTTTTGTCCGCTAGGTGGCAGCATCTGAAAGACGGTCCCATTAAAAGCGAAGAACCATCAGATTACATACGTTTTCCACGCTATTTGAGACAGTAAAGTTTATGTCATAATATCTTAATATTGTGTTCCAATGCGTAATAATAGGGGTGGACATATTTTTCCAAAAGATAAATATTTGAAGGCGAAAAATGGATTTATTCCATCTCACCTTTGAAGTGGATAACCTTAGATGAATTAACCTTTAGGTGTGTTAAGTAACTATTCATCATTTGTAGCCTGTAATTCTCATTTTTAGTAATTTTCTCATCATTCAATCCTCAGTATAGAGAACAAGTTGAATACTATACTATCTAAGTACAGTAAAGTGTACATTGAACATTTTACGTAGAATGCAACAATAAAATTGTCATTTGGAATGCATATGTCAATATTTGGTTTCGACGTAAAAAAAAATTGTCAGAAATATTTATTTCAGACAGTTACGTATTATTTTTATTCTTGTTCATTTTACTTTTGAAGCAGAAAACAACAATCAATTGATAAAAGGCGGTGAACCAACCAATCGAAATGACAGTCATGTTCCATAGATATCACACCCAAAATTCATAACAGTATTCATTTTGTATCTAGGAAACTAGTTTCCTTTTTATTATTAGCAAACGGTACCTAGCTGTCTAACAACCGTTCCCAATTTCTCGACAAAAATTGATATCGAAACGCTTATGCAACATGTGACTGCAAAAATCAAATCATTGCATTATGTACACTTTTTTATGTTCAGTGACCTGAGATAACTGTATATCAGTGTTTGTTTGGTGTTACGGTTCTGACATCTCATCTTATTACCAGTGGCGTACCTCACAAAAATGGGTAGTGCGCTAAAAATACTGCCAATCTATCCTTACCTACTGGAATGATCGGTATGCGAACTGTAAACTAGTGACGCCATCTCACCGAAGAGTTTAAGAAGCATTGGCGAGCGGCGTTCTTGTTTCGGAGAAATTTCAATACTGTGGTCGACATCCACACTCTGGGCGTATACATAATTGATGTTCCCGGGTGACGTTTCTCGATGAGCGATATGGAATTCGCTCGCACCACGTGACTTATGACACGTGATACAAAGAACGAAAATTCGAGCCGGTTGAATTTAACATACTTTTATTTTCTTTTCTTTATATTTTCGATGATATTATTATCGATTGATAATTATTATTTTTAGATTGACTGAAATTTTGGGAGTGCGCTGCTCCAACGCTCCTTAGAGCTAGCCGCCACTGCTTGTTACAGTGGTATCTACTTCGGCAGAAACTCTAGAGATGCTATTTAAGTTTGAATGATCCAGCCAAATGCCTCCCAACGCAGTTTTGCTATTTTAGAATATGCAAGCGAAGTTTATATCTATCTTCCTCACTTTAATGTACCAACTCATAACAACCAACAAAACAATGTTTTCGTATATGGTCCGCTAAGAGTTCCGTCAATAACTCTCTTTCTCTCGCACACATCGTTTATGAGAAATAGGGAGAGGTTGCAACGGATTTATCAACGGTATATTATATGCTTCCCTTCGCATAGCCATTCATAGGTTCGCACCCCGTCCCACCCTTGCTAATGGATTGGGTTTGTTTACAAACAATAGGAAATACTTAGACCTGCTTTACTCGTGGGCCTCAGAGAATACTTGAATATTGAAATAACTCTCATCACATTTCCAGACCGTAATACCAGACGTTTGTCACGTTTTAACATAGTAGATATCGGATTTTATAAATTTTAATTATAAAAAATAACATTTTGCTTCAATAAAATTCTTCTTGACGAACGTTACCCACTAACCTAACAGACTCCAGCAAAGGGGATGTTGTATAACAAACGCCGATATTCTAATTCATTCAAATTAAGTGTCTAACTATTCTTTTGTTGAGTACTTACTTCGATTTTTTTATCGAGAATAGCACGAATTCAGTTGTGACGTCTTATAGAGTATACTATTTCATCAATCGTCGAAATAGAAATATGCAAAAATAAATTTATTTAAATTGCCTGGGCAATTTTCTCTCCTCTGACATTTAGCCTACTTTTTGTGATTTCAATTTGTTTTTTTTTTGTCTGCAGGCTTGCGAGTCTTTTTTAATATATTTCTGACTTTATTTAAAGTAGTTCCAAGATTCGGCAATCCTAATCCAATTCTGTTTTGTCCGTCAAATCCGTCCGCACGTGTATGCCAGGTCTTAAAAACTTTTACGCCCGTCTTATTTCTTTAAGTACTTTCAAACATAAACACGCTAGTTCGTAAAATTGTAAAAGTTATTCTGATACAAAGTTAAATGTTAAGTATAAAGAATGTTCGAAGAATGTCGTGTTCTCTACCAAAATTACTACATTCGGTATAACAGCGAATTTAACACTTAAATTCATATTTTTAAATACATTCATTTGAATTTCACTTTTGTTTTCGTGGTATTTTGGTACACACACGGGGACATATATTATACATATATATATAATATACGCAATAAATATCGGTCCAACCCGATCGGCATTTGGCGAGGGATTGCAGGTCGTTTCCTGATATATCGGAACTCGTGTTAATGCACCTGCATTTGCTTGGCTTGATAATATATAATTACTAAATTCGAAAATATTAGGAGTTTTATGAACACGTGCACCGACATCGTGATAATATAGTCGTAGTTTAAAAGTTTATCAGGAAACGGCCTGCAATCGCGTATTTAACCGGATTACCAATAATTTGAAGAGATTCTTAATAAATTAGCAACACTCATTTTTTCCGTGTACAATCCTCAGTCAAACCATTTTTTATTTAAGTTTTAAAAGACATTTTAAAATAGAAGCATTATAGATTAAAAATAAATAAATTACGTGTTGATTTTTTAGTTGTCATACTCGTACATAAATATTTATACCGATTATTTTACTTATACTTTACTTATACTTTACTATACTATACTTATTACTTTACTATACTATACTTATTACTTTACTATACTATACTTATTACTTTACTATACTATACTTATTACTTTGCTATAGTGCTGGTACCTACCTTAATGTATGGATGTGAGGCATGGAACTGGCAAAGAAGGATGAAAGTAGATTGAATGCTGTTGAAATGAGATCCCTGAGGCGTATGTGTAGTAAAACCATGTTTGATCGTGTGAGGAATGTGGAGATCCGCAAAGAGTGCAAGGCTGATGTAAGCGTAATGAGTAAGAAAGGGACGCTTAGATGGTTTGGGCATGTAGAGCGAATGAACGAAGATAGGAGTATAAGGAGGATATTTGATGCAAATGGTAGCAGAAGTCGGGGACGCCCGAGGAAGACATGGCACGATCAAGTGAATCAGATACTCGAGTCGGGCCATGTCAAGAGTCAGAATAATATAAGAGTATGTACGAGACGATGTATGAATGTGAATGAGGCAAGAAGTGTGTGCCAAGATCGAGTTGTTTGGCGGTCCGTCCTCTCTGCCTACCCTTGCTGAGAAACGGCGTGATGGTTAGTTAGTTAGTTATTTTACTTCTAACAACTCTTAGAACCAGTAGCGGACTACAAATAATGCCTTTACGGTTTATTAAATTAATATGTTTTTTTTTAAAATTCAAAATTCAAAAAAATATTTATTGCACAAAAAGAGTACAAAGGGTATAACTTATAGGTTAAATCCTATTTCTTCCAGCTAACCCAACAAATACACATTATATTACATAACCCAACAATTACATGTTAACAAATAAATAACAGTAAATAAAAAAAATAAAAAACAGAGGTATTTAATTCATGTAAGGTATTCATTCAAGGTGTAGTGACATTTGTTTAAAAGAAATGTTTTTAGTGTTGATTTAAATTTAAGTGTGTTGGTTATTTGTTTGATGCTACGTGGAAGGTTTTTTATATATATTAATGGCCATGTAGTGTGGTCCTTTTTGAAAAATAGTTTTGTTTGCTTTTGGGATTAATAGGTTTTCTGTGAACCTTGTACCGTGTTTATGTGTTGAGTTTTTTTGTGGGAACTTTTCTGGAGATGATCGTACTAACAGGCATAACTCCATTATATATATGTCCGTCTATATATACTGTCAGAAGTTTAAGATTTTTAAAAATTGGTCTACATGAATCCCGGTGATCAGAGTAAATAATGCTATGCATTTATACATATTGATTGTGCTTTCAATTTCTATTGAAACAAATACCAAATAAATCAATCTATTCTAAAACATAATTTAGGTCCTTCGACTTTCGAGCGTGGTTAGTAATTTTAAATTGATCATTGCTCATTCAATCAGTGAACTAAGCGCTGCGCTGGATGGGAAAATGTTTGTTAGGATTATTTGATTAGCGCCATCTTGTGGTTTTGTAAAAACCGTGCCTAAATTCGGTAACCGAATAAAACGGAACAAGGACGAAACAATACATTATCAAGTAATGTATTTTTTTAATAATAAATTAATTTTTTTACACTTACTCAATCTGTAAAAAATATATATTAATTTAATTGTTTTTAAAAGACAATTTTTCTAATTTGTTTACCTGATATATTGTACCCTTAATTTCCTCACGCTTACTTAATCTGTCGAAAGATATATTATTTTAATTATCTTTAAAAACACACTTTTCTAATTTGTGTATCTATTTTAATATTATTTTTGTATTTATATCAAAAGTTTTTGATTATTGTTTTAAAATCATTAGAACTAAAGGTAAATACTCAACTCATCCCATAAACACGAGCTCCTGGAGCTCAACTTATGGAGTAGTAGAATAATAACGAAAAAAAATATATAAGTCTGAAAAAAATAAATTATTATAGGTTAGGTAATTTATTGTCATTGTGTTTAATTCGTAGAACACCTTTTAATTTTTGGTAAAACAGAAGTTATTATCAAACCGACAGTTTGATAATGGACCTAAACGCCGAAACAGCTGTCACAATAATAAATGCTAAAATACTTGTAGAATTTAATAATAACATTATTAAATTTGATTTTGGTGATTACTTTATTTTTTTTAAATTGGGCAGTTTTGTTTTTTTTATCAATTTTCAATGACCATAACCACTCGAACGATCTTTAGCATATCATGACAAGATTGCAAAAAGTCTTGAGCGATCACTTGCCACACTATGGCAAGTGATCGCTAATTTCATAGAACCTAAAAATATGGGTTAAACGGTGAAATCTTGGTGGATTAATTGGTTTTAGATCGCATTAAGCATTCATATGTTTCCAAATTAATATTTTGATTTGGCCATTCGAATCGAAGCACTCGAGTGTGTGACACTGTTCTGTATGGTCATGAAACCCCTGAATTCATAGCTCATATTGTAAGTTTCTTTCCGTTATACAGGGTGACCAAGAGTAAAGTGCGCTAATTTCGCTATCTTAGGGGGTGATCCTACATGATAGAATAAAAAAAAATGGATGACAATTTTCGAAATTCCAACGTTTTGAGATAGTTTTAGTATAAAATGGCAATTGTTTGTATGGTATAATAAACACTGGAATTAGGTAAAAAAACGTATTTTTTTTTAATTCTACCATCATTTAGAATCAACTCCCGAAGTTAACGCACTTTACCCCCGGACACCCTCTATATATTTCTGTAATCTGAAAGATGGCGCCTAATTATCACACCTATGTGTTCATAGTTCTAGAAATGTTTTCGTAGTTATTGAATTTTCGAAAATCTTTAATGTTTCTTCGTATTATTTACGCATTTATGGAATTCCATACAATTCCTTCCACATTGAACTTGCAAGGAGGTTTTCACAAAACGCAGAGTACGTCTGTGTGGGACTTACTTTTCAAAGCTTTTTTGAGTGTTGTGTTTCGAGAATTCACCACCGAGGGAGAAATTCTCGTGGGCGAATTAAAATCATCACGTATAATTTTCTTAAAATTTAATTGCCCTTGAGTCGGCACGGGATCCTAGAGGTGCAAAATAATAAGGCGGTGCCTACCGGCTGAATGTATATAAAATAAAATCCGAAATTTCTTTAGAATCCCCCTTGAATTAAGCGACAAAATATTAATCCTTAATTGCTACCGCCTTCGCGAGCTTTTTTCTATAACATTCTATTAATCTGTTTAATACTATGACTATAAAGGAGGAAAATCGGTGTGCTTTTAATCAGCAAATTCTTTGAAACAGTTAGTTCTGATATCATGAACTTTCAACTGCATTTCCGTGTGGAATTTTTTTAGTAATGCTATTATTTTCATCTCACTGCGACATTTCCATCATTAGCTCTGCACCCTCGAACTGTTAAAAAATATGACATCACTGTTACAAGTTTTTCAGTTAGAAACAGACTATTGAAACCCGGGCCAAAGCCGGGTAAGGTAATAATAATTACTAGTAGTTATTATGACAACTGTTTTTACAAACTTTCAATTCACAAATTCGCTATTCTCACGATTAATTCAATTATAGTACAGTTTTAACTACATATTTAAATTACTTTCCTATTTTATCTAGAGCGCCCCTGAGGTGATAACTCACAAAAGCGGCCCTACAAAAATTGTCCAATATTATTATTATTAGGAAATTATTACCTTCCTTTTTTAATAGTAGATTTTAACTCCAATAACATTTGTCATGTAATAAAATAAAACATTAAAAAAACATATTTTAGCGTAAAGCATGTTAATTAAATTGATGTATTGAAGAAGTATGTATAATAATCATAGCATACGACTGCGCGCTCCACGCGCTCTTCCCTCTTATTCAAAGTGGATCAATGCAAAAACAAGCTTTAAACAAAATTCATGTGTTATGACTTGACTGTGTAATAATTGCAATTACATGGTATCAGAAGTGAACATTATCAATAAATATAAAAAAGTCCAAAAAATATTTTTTTCTGACATTGTTTCATGAGTAACTTTTTTGTTGTTTTTATATTTCTCAAATGAAAATAATTTATTTTACGTCTTCATCCTGTCTTCTTATTATCTTAAAATATTATGTTTTTTGTTTGTTTTATATAATTATCTATAGTTCTGTTAATTTTGTTCCTTTCTTACCACGAGAAGGAAATCTATAATTTGTTGTATTTTTGGTATAGTGTAAAGAAATGTTAAAAATTATGCAATTCAGCGGTTGATTTCCCAAGATAAATAAAGAATATTTAAAAATTAAGGGTTTGTTCTTCTCTAACATAATACAGCAAATGAAAAGAAAAGAGAAAATAATAATTTATAGTTTTATACGGTAAACAGCAATAATCAAAAGCAAAGGTAAAAACGACCTGAAACGTGAGTTATTTTAAATAATTATTATATTAGTGAAACAAAATGTCAGGAATTTCCCAAACAATTTTATAACAGCGTCCATTTTAATTTAAACCCCATTTTAGAATTTTTCGAGTGAGTCGGTAATTCCCCCTCTTTTACACCCCCTCCCACATGTTCCCCATTTTACATCATTAAGGCTGAAAGCTTTTAAATAAAGACGTCTTTATTTTTAAACCTAAAAATATTTTCCTGAAATACTTCTTTTACTTGGAGAGCAACATCTTGACTGACTCGAAGCCAAAAGAAAATTATTGTTTGTATTCAGTGCCGCGTAAAGTTGAAAGCTAATGTTAAGTTTATAATGAATCATAAAAAAAGGCTTCGTAGGCTTTTGCAAGCAAGTAACTAGTTACTTAACCTCACGAGGTAATCAGTTTTATTTCCCTACTTAAATACGAGAAGATGGTTCTAGAAGTACTTACCTGTATTTTTTTAAATTGTTTTTATCCTTACCGTGTTACTGGCATGGCCCGTCAATGGTAAACACACAATGTGGAGTCTTGTAGTTTTTTTAAATACTTTTAACGGCTGTTCTAAAGCTCCAAAACTCTTTATGTAAATAACTTTACAAACTGAAATTGATTGGCTGAAACGCTGTGTAAATTCCATGCCGCTCAGAACTCACTGTTTGAAGGTGTTTTCTACTTTATATAATCAAATTTTTCATTTAAAGTAAAAAAAATCTCTCTTATTTTCATTAATCAGTATCTACATATTTTGTGTTAACTGATTAGTTACATTTCTAAAAATAAATGTATACCTCATTATTTGCGTATTTTTACACCACTTAGGAAGTGGGAACGGGCCCTTACTGTGATCTATTTTATCAATAGTTTTGGCGATTCCGTCACCAATTTTCGTTATATAGCCACATCCAATCTACTTTCTCCATTAAATTATTTTTCTTTAAATTAATTAAATCAATCTCCATATCTCTTGCTGATAATAATTTAGCTGTCAATAACTGTCGCTTTCTTGAACTGTCCATTTTTTTAACACCAACTGTCACCGGTGCCAGCGCCAGCATTCTTCCACCTCCACAGCGATCGTATGTATTCATCAAACGCCTTACTATCCCTTCCGTGACTTACAAATTTCTTATATTCTTTCTTTACTAAAATGTATACATATTTCTAGAATTTCTACATCGAAAGGTGAAAGAACGCTTTGAAAAATCTCGCATCGCGTGATATTATTTTCCCATTCATTTTGAATACAATGGTATCGATTCATCTTCAGCAAACACTTCGGATCTCTTTCATCCAAAAATATTATAAAATGACATGCCCCAAAAATTCTGTCATTCCGTATGAATGAAACGATCGCCGTTATCGGCGGGTTTATTGGTTTTAAAGGTTTTATACGTTTTATTCACGTATGGGATTTTATCTATAGGCCGTGCTTTACTGTCGATTTTCTGTATTTCGAAAATAGATTCTCAAATAATGCGTTTGCATGGGTATTATCATACCTTTGTGAAATTAAATGTTAACACGTCTAACTATAATGCACCAAATTCGTTATGTTTGTGTAACCCGTTGAATTTATTATGAAAATACGTAATGTTTTTATGATCAATATTATGCTGTTTGAAACAGCGATTTCATTTGGATTTGCTATGAATTGATTGAAACAAACCATTTATATATTGAAACACAGTTATCGCTTGTTCCGGCTTTGTTTCATAAAAAAACAGATAATTCTTTACGTATGCCGATTTACATAGAAACCTTTTATGTTTATTAATATGTTATTGGTACATACTTATCTTAATACTCTTTTTGTTTTGTTTCAGGTATGAATTGCTGATGTTTGGAATTTTACAGAGTATACGGATATAAAGGTGGGTAGCTATACGTGAAAACTAATCTACTTCAAATATAATTGAATTGCGCCTGGTGTATTGGATTTTTATCGCCCATCTTTGAAATGATTTTTAGCAGTTACAATTCGGAGTCTAAAAGAACATTTTAAACTTTTTTAGAGAGAAACATGTTTGCATATGCTTTAGCCATTTCTTATGTCGATATAAATATGATAAATGTAAAATTGATATTAAGTTTTTAATTTCGTCATTTCATTAAGTCTTCTTTCCTCTTTTTTTTGTACATGATTTAAGATTTGCACGGCCAAAAGTACTCGTATTATGTTATGTTATTAAAAGTATATATTTTTAGGGTATTATGCCGTCTTGCCAACATTTCGGACAGCATTATAGTGTCAATCATCAAGGCAGACAGGACACATCTGCCCTGATGATGGACACTGTAATGCTATCCGAAACGTTGGCTAAAGGAGGTATCGTGTTAGTATGGTACCATCTCACACCTAAATACAAGTAGTGGTGCTGAGCCGTGGTCGTTCTTAGCATTGAAATGGCTACTAGGCCCTTTGTTTTGAATCTATTGCTTATGCTATCTAAGGGGTAAATTTTATTGATAAAAAATCTTTATATATTTGATATAAGGAGTTTCTTTTACATTAAATTCCCGAAATGTCTCAAAAATTGGGAAGTTGCAGAGTTTCCTAAGGATGATTTTAATAATTATTCTTTGAATTGTTATTATGGGCTGTAAGATAGTTTTACAGAACCCTCCCGACCCCATAATGCCATACTGAAATAGGGACTGTTTTAATGAATAGTTAGTTGTATGTAGAGCGAATGAGCGAAGAAAGGAGTGTAACGAGAATATACGTCGCAAATGTGAATGGTAGCAGAAGTCGGGGACTCCCGAGGAAGACACGGCACGACCAAGTGAATCAGATACTTGAGTCGGGCCATGTCAAGAGCCAGAATAATAGAAGAGTATGTATGAGACGATGTATGAATGTGAATGAGGCAAGGAGTGTGTGCCAAGACCGAGTTGTTTGGCGGTCCGTCCTCTCTGCCTACCCCTGCGGGAAACGGCGTTAGTTATTTAGTTGTATGTTTCTACATATGTAAATATATTTGTCATTAAGATAGTAGTTATAGGCTTTAGTTGTAAGTTACTAGATATAAGTCTTAGATGTAAGTCACCAGTTTTAAGTCATTAGTTCTAGTATTCATTATTTAATAGATATATTTGTACAGCGCCCTTGAGATGATTTTTCACGAAGACGGCGCTTTATAAATTAGCCAAATATTATTATTATTATTATTAGACAATTTTGATAGTTTTCTTGTATGCGGCTTATGTTATAGAAGTCATTATATGCCATCGAGTATACCTAAATGAAAGCAGAAATCTGTTTTTGACGTATAGTATTGTCCATGAATATATATGAAACAGCTCAAAGGTGGATGTGTCTTATTAAAAATATTACGATATTTGCCGTAATTTGCGTTCCCCTTGTAGTTTTTAAATTGTTTTTTCGATTGAAGACATCTGAATAAAAATATAGACTACTCTAATTATAATGAATATTATAATAAGTAGGTACTTGCGTATGTTTCAGCACATGAGGCTTCTAATACGGGACGCCAGGTTTCCACACTTTTTTTTAACTCAATTCATTTCAATTCAATAACTACCACAACACGAGCATTAGCCTAGTATGGTAGTTAAAAAAATTTCTAAAAATGTAACTTGTAAACATTTATTAAATAATAAAAAATATAATTATGGTTTAGTGACTTTTTTATTCTAGATAAAAGAAAATTACATTTTCACTTATTTAACTAGAAATAACTAATACATTACATAACGATATTATTCACTTTCATTGTTTTGTTGATTGAGCATAAAAGTGAACAATTTTTTTTTAACATACCTACACTTTTTTTTAATTTTTAATTTTGTCTGGGAGGCAATTATATATGTTGCTCCCCTCGTAACCAATGGATCGCTTGCCATAATGAGTATGTATGGTGTTTAAGGTTAAACGCAACGCTCGTTGTATTCTACGTGTTCACAGATGGCGTTAATTAATTAATTTTGTTTAAATACGCTTTTGCAAGGTATTGCTTTACAATATTAAGACAAATCATTTGTTTGCGCCCGTATATACGCAATATGAATATGAATCAATAGTTTTGTTCGTTTAAAGACTTAATTCTTTCGAGAAAGGCACACAAATACAATATTTTACCGATGATTCAATCCAATATTGTATTTGTATGCCTTTCTCGATAGAATTGAGTTTTTATATGGACAAAACTATTTATTCATATTCATATTGCGTACATGAGGGCGCAAACAAATAATTTGTCTTAATACTGTAAAGCAATACCTTGCAAAAGCGTATTTAAACAAAATTAATTAATTAACGCCATCTGTGAACACGTAGAATACAACGAGCGTTGCGTTTAACCTTAAGTATTTGCTTTCTGATTTTGTATGAATTTTAATATTAAGTTGTTGAATGTGTTCCACCATATGTGATCGATACATGATGAACGTTGGCCCGTCATTTCTCTACCACATTTTTTATGCATAATATAAAATTCATTTCATGATGAAATCAAATATTATTTTCGATTGATACGTCGATGCTAAAATCGCCGATTATTTTTATGTTTAAAAATAAAAAAATGATAAAATAATGTTTCCGAATTCATTCATAAAAATAGATTCGTTAGATCCCTGTGTTGGGTAAATCGCAATATTATTAAAACATATTTTATTTACATGTAGATTAATATGTAGACAATTAACTCGGTGCATATGTGCTTCTTCCACTGTGGTGTTTGAATAACTTTCTGTTTATCGCACAAGATGTTACAAACTAGCCATAATTCGGTATACAAAATTTATTGTACTCACTGGCGAATACTTCGGTTTATACGATAACGCCCTGTTTATGATTTAGGAAATTAATTAATGGTAAGAATTCATTAAACTTTTGATTCATTGATCTGATATTTAAATGTAATATTGCGAATTAATTCGGTATTTAATCTACGATGTTATTACAAAAATTTGAAAACATTTTATCTACTATGTTTTCCTCCTTACCGAAAAAAATATTGTATTGTAGCCTTAATGTCTTTTGGATTGAGATAATTTTCCCGGTAAGTACTGTGGAAAGCGGCATAACTACAGGCTACATCGTTAAAATGCCTACCGGCGTTTTTCTTCCCTTGGATACAAGTCCTCATTCCCACTCTTCAAAGAAAAATTCAGGGAAATTATGTATATTTTATTTGAGGGTGACTTCGCAGTTGGTGACTAGCTTCAGAGGTGTGAATATTACGACCTACCTGTTATCTTTTAATTTCAAGAAAAAATATCTGATATCTTTCTATTTTTTTAGATTACTTTACTTTTGCCCATTAGTGAAAAAAACCGCTTTAATCTAATCTTAACTGAGACAGACTCGTAAAAGTCGTTCTATCTCTCTTTGTATTACAGTGATAAATATGATTTACGCAGTGTTCGAAAGAGGCAACACCACGCTTTGTATTTCCATCTAAAAGTTTACAATACACTTCCAAATAATTGTAATACATTAAAAAAGTCATTGACTGCAAAATTTTGCACATTTGCAAAAGACTTGTCAAAGGTTGTAAATACGAAAAGAATAAAAAGTGAACTGACAATAGATAATAAATAACCTTTATATGTTTATATATAAATTAGAGTTTTTTTTTACGTAATTAAATGTGTTTTTGAAGTTTAAATGAAGTGGTGTTTCTACAGAAGTTAAAATTTAAAAACACTGTAAGTAGCAAAAAATCGTTAAAAAATTATCTGTTTCAAAAATTTTACTAATAATTTTTACATGAAAAGAACAAACAAGTGAAATGTCGGTAACCTTTATAATACGTTTTTGTAATTAAATATATTTTTGTTTCGCGCGTGGTATCTCTATCTACAGTTTACAACAAAAAGATAATGTTATATTGAAATCAGTAAGAGTCTTTATCTGTTTTCAGGAACAGTATTTGTTTTTGATTTATATTAAAAAAACAGCGAATCTATTAATTAATTAATGACATCCGGGAATATTTTTAAATAAATCGAAAATCTCGCAATATCCAACGGTTTAAAATTAACGATTATGGTCGCTGTCACTAATTAAAACTTAGCTAATTTTAATTAGTGACAGCGACCTTTTTTTTAAAGTTAATACCCATAGCAATAAGGCAAACAACCAACATTTCTTTGCTTTCTTTCACCCAATGTGAATGGAGAAAAATGCCAACTTTAAAGAAATAATGATTAGTGATTGCAAATAGTTTTGTTCTTATTGTGAATATATACATCTTTCTTTTATCACGCTAGATTAAATAAACTAATATAGTAGTCTTTCCTCAGATTTTTCCTCAGACTTTATCCTGTCCCCGAGTGAAAAATACTTTTAGTAGCATTGGTTACACCAAGCTCGTGTTTTTATGCTGCCATTTGATTTAGCCATCACTCATTTTGATTGACCCGTTAACATATTTTTTATTATGCTAATACATGTATTTTTTATGTTTCTAGGTAGGTACTTTTCTTATTTTGGTTGTTTTAATTTAATATCAGTTTTAATGCCTTGTCTAGGGGAGATATCGCGGCTTTGATCCTGAATTTTATAGATTATATCTACATTCGTCCTGTTTCAAAAGACACGCGAACCTTATTTATCTACTTTCATAACGAAAGATTTGTATAATGGTTTGTGGAATAGCATAATGATGAAGACAGATTTGATGCTTTTGTGATTGAATTTTCTTTTTAGAACACTGCCTTCTAAATTTAACCCCTCGTTTTTATTCGTGGTTTTTATTAATTCGGGGTGAATTGTTTTCAGTTGGACCCACTTTGGTAGAATATTGCTCCTGACGTGTGCATTGGGAAGTGGATAAAGTCATATTTCACAAAACGCTGAAAATCAACAATTCAACAATGCTGAAAACATTCAGCTCAATATTTTTGTACAGTTCAGGAAGTAAATGTCTTACAAAATCAATTTTTGTGTATTTTTCCTTCGCAAATCGAATTTTTTTGTTAATGTCACAACTGCTCCCAACTTTTCGGTGGGATTATGGCATCTCCAATTGAGGTATGTTGTGAGACTGAAGGGAGTGTGGAAGGTAAAGAGATGTGAAGCAGAAAAGTTTGGAGGTACCTACCTGGCTGAATAGCCAATGCGTAACCAGAATTCTGGACAATAAACATGGCAATTTCTATTTAAGCTATGTATGTTTCAATTCAGAATGGTGGTATTTCTAATTATTTGAATACCTTCCCCGAGGACCCCGAGGCAAGTAAGCCGAGTTCTTCTCTCATCACTGTCATATAGTGGCTGTGTTTGTTTATTATTTATGGCCGGTTTTTCAGTATATTCAGGAATGTTACGAACCAGGTTGAGTTGTCAGGACTCCTACCGGATGGCAACTTGACGAACGTCAATATATTTACACAAATGAAAGAATATCTTTGTGTAATAATGTCAAGCCACAAAGTGTTTGCTTCCTTCGATAAGTCAATATATTTCTTAGGCCGAGATAAAATATCAGCTGAAATACTAAGTGTTTAAATATGAAAACGGGGGGAATTAGGGAGTTTTAAAACAAAAACAAGATAGATGTGAAGTACCCCTTCGCGAGACAAAACTGAAACCGGATAGGATAGCGTCCGTGATACTGATGGCCAAAAACAGTTGGCTGTTACAAACAAAGCTGTATACAACCATTAAATCGCGTAACATAGTAACATTATTTGACCATTAGGCCATCTAGGAACATCTAGAGATGGGATATGCAAAGCGGCCTGTTCGCGTTCCGCTTGTTCGGAGCAAAGTGGGTGAACGCGGAGATTATCTGGCCATTTGGACCGCTCCCAGATGTAGTTACCTTAATGGGAAATCGGCTGCTGGGAGCTTGTGGTAGTTTCGAAACCGCGATAATTCCGGTGCAAACACCGCGCACCGTTCGCTTTTGTGAGATTCATTCAGATTATGTCATTCTCGAACGAAGGCTTTGTACTATTTTTTTACACCCTCATGACTAGTGCGCCTTTTTGCATGTTCAATTCTAAATGACATATTTCGAAAAAGTACCTGATTGCAAGGCCATTTATTTAAACTTTTTTATGCCCAATTCTGCTTTTATAATACATACCTACTCGTATCAAAAATTTGATTTATTTTGAAAATATGAAAAATTCATGTTGTGATCTTATTATTTTCAGTTTTTGGGTGGGCTTATTGTTTTTTCATGCATAGTTTCATGAGAAGTGTCAATAATCCATTGAAAAATGAAGTAATTATGTTTGATGTTTATTTTTACATAAAAAAAGTAATTGCCAACATTTCCAATGTGAACAGATGACAGAGATCAGAGACTCGTGTCAAGGGTATCGATATATCGGCACACCGCACCTAAATGATTAAAGAAAACATATTAAAATCTTAAATAGATATTTTTGGAACCTACTCGTACAACAAGAAAGAAAGACATTTAATATGACTATTATTTTATGCACTGAATTTTTAATTATTAAACATATAATAAAAGTTCTTGGTTATTCGTTTCTTATATTGCATCATCGTGCCTTTTCTGGTTTCCTCGCTTTTGGTGTTCCTTCTTGATTCTTATTGGCTCTCCTAGTCTCTTCCTGCATCTTCTTGCGTCACCCTCCCCTCTCTTGGCATTGTGTAGCTCTTCTAGTATATTCGTGTTTCTTTTTGGCTCTTCTTGCCAATCTAATCTCTTCTCTCTCTTTATTGCTACTTCTTTACCCTTCTTGCCCCCTCTCGCTTCTAACCTCTCCCTGCTTCGTGCCGCATCCTCGCGATTCTTCTTGCCTCTTTTTGACTATTCTAGTTTTTCATTACCTTTTCTTTCTTCCTGTTTCATCTTGTCTTATTTTCTATTTTTGACTCATGCGTCTAATTGCTTCTTCTTGGCTCTTCTAATTTCTTATTCTCTCTACTTTCTTTTCTCGGCTCCTCCAACCCTTTCCCGCTTATTTTTGTCTCCTTCACAACTGCAACAACTTCTCGTCTTGATCTCAGCAATACATTATGTATGTTGCCTATTTTGAACCAATCTTTCTTATTTATTAAGTTTACGATAATATTTGATTTCCTAACTTGCTTATTTGCTATGGAAACTTCAGACCATTCCATTTGACGCCCAGACGCAGACCCCGACGGTCTAGTCAGCAAAGCCAACTAATCAAAGCTCAAATAATAATACCCAGCGAAGTCATTATACGTATTGTAATAATGTGAGCGTGCTACATAATACCGTATTATAATTCTAAGAGAAGTCATTGTCGGAATATTAAATGTCTCCTTCGCCGAATATAATATTACTCACGTCAAAAATATAACGTCAGTGTTATTAACATTTTATTGCGATTCTTCATATACTATCAGCGTCGTTCCGGTTTAGCGGTACGTTTTTATGTCGTTTTATATCTACCCATTGGGACATATAAATATTATTAGCTAATATTTCTTGAAAGTCTGTCAATAGTCAATACAACTATGAGCAGGCAATTTTCGAAGTTGCAAAGTAAATACGGTGATGAAAAGCACTCAAATCGATGTTTGTACCACTATAATACGTACTTACATAAATTTGTTTTGTCTTAACCTTTTTTAAAATAAAAAAGTGTCCCTGGTTACGAATAACCAGACAATGTTTTTTTTTATTTTTTATAGTGAATACCTCACAAGAGTCCCAACTGCTCCCGTCTGGAGCCAGTGAGACTATGGCATCCCCAATTGGGGGATGTTGTGAGGCTGAAGGTAAGTGGGGAAGGGAAAGAGGAAGGTGGGGAAGTACCTGGCTATTCAGATCTAGTCACTAAACACGGCTAAAGCCATTTGGAGCAACGTTTCAATTCTGAATGGTGGTCTTACACCAGGGCGATACTGGTAGTATCTTCCACTCTGGAACGTGCCGCAAATATACTATATATTATTTTAATTAATTAATTGTGAAATAACACAAATTAATCAAATAAAATTTATTTGCGCACGCCGGGTTCGAACCCGCGACCTTCGGAATGGCAGTCCAATGCGTTACCACTGGACTATGCCGGCCGTCTAAAAATCTTGTGCTGTCACCAAAGTAAGCAGAAAACATTGTTTTTGTCATGGTGGAGGATTTCGCGAGCCGAGGAAGTGAACTCACTACGCCTGTGTGAGAGCCAGACGCGATGCCAACTCAGCCACTGACGGTCATCTTTATTTGGGTCTTAAGGATCTCGACCAATTCTTTTTATTATTTTATAATTTTAATTCTCGGAAGGCTCAAAACGCACAAGGCAAAAGAAGCATCGCGCGGATTAAGACGTTAGATTTTTCTCTCGGTGTTATTTTTAGAATAAAGCCTACTTTGTTCCTCCTACCCTATACTCCATCCCAGGCACTTCGCTCCACTTCGTAATTATTATTCAATGAATTCCCTCATTCTTCTTAATCTGCGCAAATACGTAGGATTAAACAAAGGCCCGTTTTACAGTTTCTTTTGCGTTGCGCCCAGCGCTGTTGTATTAAACCTCTTGAGAAAGAAAAACTTTTTACTTTTGTTAAGACGAAGATCGTTTTGCTCTTTTCACAATTCTCGCGTTACTCTATACATAAGGGTGTCCGGGGGTAAAGTGCGCTAAATTCGGGGGGTAATTCTACATGATATTACAAGTAAAAAGATAAAACCTTTTTCGAAATTCCTACGTTTTAAGATAGTTTTTAGGTAAACTAGTTGAATTGTTTGTATGGGAACATAAACATTTTTCTATGAGAAAAAAGTTAGAATTTCTAAAAAAGTTATTTATCTTATTTTTTACTTCTACCATCATGTGGAATCACAAGTTAGCGCACTTTGCCTCTGTATATTAATTTATATTTTTTTCTCATTTCGGGGTTGGGAATTGTGGAACCTGGTTATGTCGAGCAGTCTTATAACGAGTTCACCGTTATAGCGTAATAAAATTGATTACTTTCATAGTTCTCCAAACCATCACATAAAACGTTTACTTTTTCTGTCACATCTCTCGAAGATTTATTTGCTTTTTCCTATTTGACTTACGTACTTCTTCTTGATATTTACACTAATCTCAAGAGCTCATTTATAGTAACATTTTTTTAAATATCTAATCTCTATATTTCTTGTTCCTGTTATTGTGGAACTGCGATGCGATGTGATAATGCAAGGCGATGAGGGTCTAAAAAATACGTTAAAATTCAAGACATATTAGTGAATCGTAAAAATAAAGACGTCAGTAGTGAGGAAGTCGATAGATGGGAATATTCTTTAACTTTAAATCTTGGATTGCGGTTTTAATATTTGCCGCACCAATAAATATTTGGTTAAACAGGGTGGCCACAGACCTGGAAAACCGGGAAAACCGGGAATTATCAGGGAATTTTACCGAACCGGGAATTATCAGGGAAATGTCAGGGAATTTAAAAATATTCTTAAAATATCAGGGAATTCCAAAAATAAAACGAAATTCGTTATTTACGATTTGTGAAGTCCCAAAGTTGTCTTTTATTACTTTTACTTGCGGCGTGTGTAACAAAAGATATGCCGACAAAGACAAACTAGATAAGTAGGTATTTTATTATTATTATTTTCGTAAATAGCCCTTGCAACACAATCATGTCGTAAACCACCCGCCTTGGTTTTTCCCCTATACTATGTAGGTGCGAAATCTGTAAAGAAAAAGCTAGCAAAGTTACAACAAAGTGTCAAAAGGGTCGGACACCCAGTACGGTCGTAATAAAATTTAAAGATCATCATTATCAACATTTTTACAAAGTGTCAATACAGTAGAACCTCGTTAATTCGAAATCCACGGGACATCAAAAATCAAATTTCGAATTAACGAATTCCCACGTAATTCGAATTTTTATGAAAAAAAAAAATACGCCGAAAATCGATTTTCTCGGCCGCCTCTTCAAATCCGGGTGGTATTTTAGTTGTAAATTCGTATTAATACCAATTATTTATTTATTTTCGCGGCCGATTACCGTAGCGGCGGGCCCTTTAAATTCAGATATTCGCAATAAATTCGTAAAAATGCTATATATTTACGCTTAAATCGAGATTCCGTTGCCGATTTCGGTCTCGGCCTACCCTTTAAATTGAGATATTCGTAAAAATACGATATATTTCTGCGTTAAACCAGAATTTGCGGCCGTATTCCGTCGCGGCCGGCTCTTAAAATTCAGATTCGAAAAATATTCGCAAAAATACGATATATTTCCGTGTAAATCGAGAATGCGCGGCCGATTTCCGTCGCGGCCGACCCTTTAAATTAAGATGTAAATTCGTAAAAATATGAAATATTTCCGCGTAAATCGAATTTTATCGGCAGTTTTTCGTCGCGGCCGGCCTTTTAAGTTAAGATATTTGAAGTAAATTCGTAAAAATATGTCATATTTCGGCGTGAATCGAAATTTTTCGGCCGATTTCCGTCGCGCCGTATTTTTTAACTCGGATATTCGAAGTAAAGTTAGTAAAAATACGATATTTCCGCGTAAATTGAAATTTCGCGTCCGATTTCCGTCGCGGCGGGCCCTTTAAAATTCAGATATTCGAAATAAATTCGTAAAAATACGATATATTTACGCGTAAATCGAGATTTCGCCGCCGATTTCCGTCGCAGCGGGCCATATAAATTCAAATGTTCGAAATAAATTCGTATATATACGATACATTTACGCGTAAATCGAAATTTCGCGGCCGAGTTTTGTCGCGGCCGACCCTTTAAATACAGATATTTGGTGTAAACACGTAAAACTACGACATATATCCGCGTAAAACGTATTTTCTCGGCCCTTCAAACTCGGATATTCGAAATAAATTTGAAAAAATACAACATTCCAGTGTAAATCGATTCAGATTTACAAAATAATAATACTAATTAGGACGATGTATAACCACGTAAAAATACATTTTTCGGCGTTTTACCGCCACGGCTGACTTTTAGATTCAGATTTACGAAATATTATGATTTATTTTCGCAAAAATCTTTTTTTTTCGAATTTCACGAACAAATTTTCGTGCGCGGACACAAATAAATTTCGAATTACGAATTAATGAATTTCGAATTAAAAAAAAAATTGTATGAAAAAAATTTTTTGCGGATATTTTTTTGGCGAAAATTTCGAATTACGCGTTTTTTCGAACTATCGGGTTTCTACTGTACTTACTTTTGTTTATTTGTCTATTTTTGTCTGGTCTTTTCATTTGTACACAAATTGTCTTCAGGCGAAATATCATAAATTTGTAATAAGTGTATTTTGTTTTGAATAGATCATTGTGGTGCAAGGAAATAATAAATGCTTTAGATGACGGAATTCCCTTTATTTATGTATCTGTTCTAATTTTCTGGCGTAGATGAAAATCGTGTTTCAAAAATAAAATTTTGAACGATATGTCCTTATACCAAATAAAACATATCAGGGAAAAATATAGAAACTGCCCTGGAAAACCTGGAATTATCAGGGAATTTTGAAATCCGTTTTTTGTGGCCACCCTGTTAAAGTAAAACACTCCTCGTGACAATCCACTTTATTTTTTTAACAACAATTAACCAAAATGTAAAATAATAAGAAATACTCATGAATACTGCAGAGAAAATTATGGTGATTGTGTATTTATAGATCACGCGCAATGGTTTTTCCCTTCATATTTTCGCGAGAACATCTTTCCTCACCTTTCAAATGGTTTCGAAGACAACACGATATTTTGACATTAAGATCGTAAATTCGTATTCATTTTATGCACTGGTGATGGAAATGAATCATTATCTTCCGGAGAATCAAGATTTATAAATATAAAATCGAATGGAAATCCATTACGTAATTGATTCTCTGAAAAAAAAAGTAGTAGCAACCTACTCATAATAATCTCCACAGTTGAGTAAATGGGTTGGGAAATTTTTTTTGGTACTACCCAAACTACTTCGATGAAACTCTTAGGGTTAAAAAAAATAGTAAATTACGCCCAATCGTTTTTAAAAGTGTAGCATATTTTATGTTGCACACAAGTCTTTTTTTTAAAATTATTATCCAAAAAAAATACAAATAGCATTCAATTTGCAAATTGTATGTTTCATGTATGAATCAATTTGTATGTTTTGTCAGAATACAGTCAGACAAGCATAAAAATGGATATGCATAATTTTTTTAATACAAAATTTATTTCTGTTTTTTTTCCTCGCTCATAAGTAAATAACCCACGGTTTCCCGACCACTATTTGAGAGCTAAACGATAATAATAATCGACTGCTCCTTGGTCCTAAGCACGCGATAAATTATACAATAATGTATTATTGAAATCTGAGAAAATATCTCCGTGGCTTATGGGAGGAAGCGAGCTCGTTTGGCGACCATTTTTTGTCACCAGATCCGCCCACTCATTATTTCATCTGCAAAGGGAAGCTGTAACTCCCAATTAGCCCAATCACCGCAGGAAAACCTTCGTGCCCTTCTTCCCGGCGAGTATTGATTCTATCCGGAGCTTAATCGGGTGAATTGTTTACATCTGACTTGGTCAACCACCGTAGAATGGGATTCGAAACCACCCAGTACCTACAATAAGTACCTACCCACTTACTTGCGACCTGAAAACTTAATTAAAATAGTTTATTTTAAAGAAAAAAAATAACTGAAAATGTTTTTATACAACACAAGGACGGGTTGTTTCGGAGAATTTGAACAATTCTTCAAAAAAATTCCAAGTTAATTTCCAAGTTCTGTGAAAGATTTTTTCAGTTCTGTCAAACAACTAGCCTATAGTGATATAATAACAGAACCCGAAAATAAACGTTGAAATTTGATGAATTGTTCAAATTCTCCGAAACAACCCGTCCTATAAAAACTTGTCTATGTTATTCCTTATGATTAAGAGGAATGGCTGCGCGGCCTTCTTCTTACAAAACTTAAATTTGGATTTGAGGGCAAAATGCATGACTAAACTGAATTTTAAAAAAAAATTATCAGAAGGTGAAGTGCAATATCTTGTACGGATATGTGCTACTTTATTTATTCGTATTTCAAATTATAAAATGTAGACGTTGCATTGTAGACTGGGCAAGATTATTTCTCAATAATTTCATACCACTAACCAACAAATTTTTTTATCTAAAATCGTTGAATATTATGGTTTATATTTTATAATGTGAAACACAAACAAGTAAAGTAATACACATCATCCGTACTAGATATTTGCTATATCTCTTGATTAAAAAATAATTCAATTTTTATTGGAATAACTTTTCTTTAACTTTTACTTTAAGGTTAGAACCATGTAAAATGAAAAAGAAAAGACGCTGTCCCAATAATACAAGAGATTCTGGGTTCGATTCCTAGTTGTGACCGTTATCTTTTTTTGTTGTTGTTCTGTTTCATGTTTGGTTTAGATTTGTTTTCAGTTACTTACACAACGTAGGCAGTGTAGGCACGGTTGTGCCGAAACCGGTGGAGTTTTTATACATATAAGTAAATTAATAAATTATTATTTTTATTTATAAGTTTCAAATGATTTATATATTGCGAAAGGCGGACAATTTTTTGGAATTAAAAATGTTAATTTGGTATGCAAATACATATTTACGTACATGGAGTAAAGTTCCTGAAAAAAATCCTAATTTAATAAAAATATCTTCTAATTATTCGTCTTCCTGTTAAAAACGGGTTTTGAAGACCATCAACGAATGAATTGATAGGTATCCTGCAAAACTTAAAGTAAAATACCATTGTTTTGTCACGATGTCCGAACACGTGTCCATGCAAGTCCTAACGTTTTAGCATTTCGTTCTGATATATTATTAAGACCACCCATATCAAGAAGCGGCTTACAGCCCCGCTTTTAACTGGATGTCTCTTAATTTTAAATAAATCAGCATTACTCATTTTTCTCCGTGTAGATTCTGACTACACGACTTGAAATAAACCTTTTAAGCTATGAGGGAATGAATGGCATACTGCATACCTACCCTTAACGATAGTATAGTATATACAGGGTTTTCCAATAAGAGGTGTTATCTTGATATTCAATCGTAAAAGATCAATAATAATAATAATACCTGGATGACTTTTATAGCGCCGTTTTTGTGCAAAAACACCTCAAGGACGGGTTTCGTTGCTTGTGTGGCACGTAGCGCCGTCTTGTTGAAAGTAAACGTTGTCCACATCAATACCAATTTCGGCCATAAAAAATCATTAATCATCTCTCGATAGCGCTATCCATTCACCGTAACTGTTGTTCCAGCCTCATTTTCGAAAAAGTAATGTCCAATGACTCCGCCGGACCATAAACCGCACCAAACAGTCACACGTTGAGGAAAGAGGATTTTCAACAATAATTCTTGGGTTTTCCAAGCCTCAGATGCGACAATTTTGCTTGTTGACGAAGCCACCGAGTTGGAAATGGGCCTCATCACTCAAGATGATTTGCATTTGATTCACTCAAGTGAATTTTAATAATTTCAATGCGTTGTTGAAGCGTGTATCGTTCCATTTTTATTAATGACGTAGTTTCTGCTTGTCAAATGTCAAAAAATGACAGCTTCAAAAGTAACATCTACCGAAATAGCGGGCTATTCAAAATAACACCTCCTATTGGAAAACCCTGTATATGCACAATGAGCATGAAAGAACTCTCCGTGTGCCAGTTAATATTTTGGCACAACGTCCATGTTATAACACTGCAATGAGCATATTTTGGCGGCCAGTGGGATTACGTCTTCGTATTCCAACACCATCATTCCGGTTCTGTATATGGTCCACGTCCAATGCCCATATTTGCAGAGCGGCTTACTGAAAAGGCGATGGTTATCAGTTAACCTTTGGCGGGACGTCATGGCTGCAGCTCGTGTTTTATTACCTTTGATTCTGCTCCAATGCCTACCGTTCTTATGATATACTCGTACTAGCGCAGACCCGTGAAAAATTACGTAATATTAAGTATTTAAAAAAATCATATGAAAATCTCTAAATAGTATAAAACAATGTCGCCATCTGCGTCTGTCTGTTTGTGCGCGTATTTCTTCTAAACTACGCGACTGATTTTGATAAGGTTTTCACCATCATTTAGAAAATTTCTTCCGGAAGGTTTTTGTAGTGTTTGGTGTTTGAATTCGGGTAGCTTCGGGTTCTACCGAACATAACCGAACGCTACTAAAGGCCTCGGGTTGCATCGTCGGGTGGCGGGAAGCCATTCTGTCGCTAGACGGCCTTCAGGCAACTTGTTACTTGTATTGTCAGTTTATTATATTCCGAATTAAACAACCTCCGTATATAAGAATCTACGACTATTAATAGAGATATTACCAGATCCCTATCCTCGTTAGAATACTGGAGATTAAGGGCCCAGTATTCTATCCTGTAAAACATCAATACGTTACAGTTTTCCTTCCGGAAGAAATAATATACTATTTCATATTGCATATTATATTTATAGAAAGTAGAGAACAGTCTACGAGCAACGCTGGGTACATAAACGTTTATTCTTATTAGTGCTAGGAGTGTTTAGAGAGAGGTTTGTTAGAAGAAGTCTGGGACGCCCGAGTAATAAATACTTAACACAATATCTCATTATACCGGAATGAGGTACGGAGTCGAATTAACCTCTATGTTATGTAGTTTTTTAACATTTACTTTGTGGTATGCAGTAGTGAATGGTGGAAGAAGTCGGTGACGCCCGAGAAAGACATTAGCATTAGCGAAGCATTGCGCGGTCCACTAGTTTTTAATTTAAAAAAATGCTACGGCTGAGAATCGAACATTACCAACTATTGTAAGAACGGCGGCATAAAGGTCATTTTTTATATATGTATTTTTTTAATTTTAGAATGTTCACATCCGAAATTATATTGTTTAAGGCGATGCCATACGTAGTAATGCAAAATCATGTGTTTTTGGTTTGAAAATTTGGTCGCCTAGAAATTTTTCAGATGCTTTAATTAAATACTGCCAGTATAATACATCTTGGCCTTTGAAATAATCGAGTATTTTTTCGATAAGTCTTTTTATAAGCCCAGAAAAAAATAATGTAAAGGCCTATGAAAACCGCTCTAGAGTTCAAAATCTCCTACTTACGAACCCATTTTCTGTTATGATTTTATTGTATAATGTGGCAAATTAAGTTATTTATAAAAGGATCGAAAAAAATTAAACGCCACTCACTAAATGACGACCAAAAGGGCATAATTTTTCGGTCAGAGGAAAATATTACTTGTTTATTCCGCTACTATTCTACCCTTCATTTCGAAGGAACGACACGATCAAGCGAATCATGTGCTTAGTTTTACTAGAATTCATCTCATTTCAACTGTATTCATACAACTTGTATATTATTCCGATAACTGACTGGCAGAAAGTTGAAACGTACTTTAGTGTCTACAATATATCCTATTTATTTTTGTATTCATTTAAGGGCCGGTCTTTTACAAGATTTACTGCATGATAGATAAACAACAGAACTTTTTATTTAATGATTAGGTATATAACAAAAGAATAAAACAACTTCAAAATAATTATTTAAGGCGATGCCATACGTAGTAATGCAAAATCATGTGTTTTTGGTTTGAAAATTTGGTCACCTAGAAATGTTCCAGATGCTTTAATTAAATACTGCGAGTAGAATACATCTTGGCCTTTGAAATAATCGAGTATTTTTTAGATAAGTCTTTTTATAAGCCCAGAAAAAAATAATGTATAAGGCCTACGAAAACTGCTTTAAAGTTAAAAATCTCCTACTTACGAACCCATTTTCGGTTATAATTTTATTGTATAATGTGGTAAATTAAGTTATTTATAAAATGATCGGAAAAAAAATAAATATTTATGCCTGACAAAATAAAATAAAAGGCACTTTTTGGCCATGTTTTTTCTTGCATAAATCAAAACAGGCGTAAGGGTTGTTATTAATAGCCGCTCAATTTAAAATATTACACGATGTAGAGCATCGCCTTATATAATTATAAATCATTGGATTTTTCTATAATCCAGAATATCGAAAGACCTCGCACACTTGTTGTACAAAAACACATGATCAAACCGCATCCAGGAGGTACCCAAATTTCATTTCAATTCATCATTTCCTAAGCTTATGTATTTATAACTGTCAGTTTGTTTTTGGCTAAATATGCATTTTTACCGAAAAGCGGCGTTATTTTGCAACAAAGATTGATTTTTTTACCTTGTTGGGATTTTGCAGCAAAACTTGAAAATAGCAAAATTCGCGTTTTTCGTATAAAAATGACGAATTTCGCGTTATCTCAAACCGAAGATATTAGAAGAACGAGATGTGCTATGAGCAGTTCATACTGTGCGGAATTGTTTTGCCCAGTGTCGCCGGTTTTGTTCACCAATACTCCGCACTAACACATAGAACAGATTTCTATGCATACACGTCCCGATAGTATTCAAAGTACCCTAATTTAGGTAGTACTCCGCCTACGGTCCGGCGGCCAACATAGCATATCTCGTTCTTCTAATATCTTTGTCTCAAACTGTACTTTTAACCTCACAATAGCGACAATTCTCTTATATTGTTCCCAAGATATTCAATTCACTCAATATCAACCAGAAAATCGGAAACTGAACATCATTATATAAAAAATATTCGGAATTGGCTACTGGTAAAGGGAAGGAACTATTTCAAAGAATAATATATTGGCTTATTTATATAGCGCCGTTTTCGTGAGAAATCACCTCAAGGGCGCTTTAAGAAAAAGAATGTCTCGTGTCATTAAATTAAATTAACTGCTCTTTTATTCCATTCTATTCACGTTTTATTTTTCTCTCTTATTTCTTTACTTCTTATATATATAACATTGTTATCTAAATAATTATGGCTACCATAACAATACCATTGCATGAGCCTATTATGGTGGTTGTAGACAACAAAAAACTATAATCATTTAAATATTTATGAATAAAAAAAATAATAAAATCTGTTGAAATGTAATTGCCCCCCGGGCGTATATATGGTTATATACGGAAGGGCCTCAGCACTAGTAGGGAACCCAGTGAGGTCCACATTATTTCATGAGTACCTAAGATGATACTAGTTTATTATTTTAAAATTTAATTTTGAGGGATAATTATTTTGTTTTATCTGCGTAATGCCGATAACAAATAATATTAAAAATGTATGGATAATTTCATTTTTGGGTTTTTAAGATAGATAATGCCAGATAACTGAGACGGTTTATGTCAAGAGTCAGAATAATAGAAGCGCATGTATGACACGATGTATGAATGTGAATGAGGCAAGAAGTGTATGCCAAGACTCTCTGCCTACCCCTACGATGAAACGGCATGGTTAATTAGTTAGTTAGCCTATTATATGTTTGGGTTATTTGTGTATACTTTTTCATGTTGTCTATTGTAAAAAGTTAAAATCAGCATAATCAAGTTTGCCAATTTATTACTAAGCACCTATGCCTATATAAATTTGTCGGACTTTTTAATAAAGCCGTTTTGCATATTGTGTAATTCCTTTACACTGTGTCCAGTGCCCATGGGCTTATTTGCCCATTTTTGCATATTGTTGCGCAGTTAGCAATCCTTTTAGGTAAAATAAAGAGAAACTTTTTTAATACAGTTTTCAGTGTCCTGTTAAAAACGTACGGTGGTTGCGACACTTCGTTCTGACGTGACGTAGTTTGTTCGCTCGGAGTATTTATTTTTATAACGATGGCTCCTGTGGCCTAGTGTCTTTGAAAATGTGTTTTATCGAAAGCTTTGGAATGTGATTGTGATATTTGTTTTTGGATTGTGCTGATACTGGTAAAAGTGATGTTAAAGTTTGAAATTGAATTCGATTCGTAAATATCGTAAATATTCGACGCGTACCATTATTTCCTAACATTATGATCACCCCTTTTTATGCTTGCAAATGAATTGTTCTAATACACTAGAGTTTACGCCGCTAACGATACAACATGTAGCAGTTAGTTTAGTTTCACACTGCGTACATAGTTTTTGTCCTCAAACCTCTCAGAAGGATTAGAGAGGCCTTAATTGATTGTTCGTAATTGAACAGAAACCTAAACCACATTACCCTTGAAACTTTGCGAAACAGTGTGACTAATCAAATGAGTTATCGATTCATGCTTGGTTTGCTAATCGTTCAGAACACAGAATTCTAGACATCTTCTATTATTAATATTAATTATTACGCCCGCTGGCAAGTACGTAAATTACTGTTATACATTTGAATACAACATTTTTGTAGGCCTCCATCCTTTCTCTACCCACTGTATTGGCGGGTGTCCAGCAGCAATATTACCACAAAAAAATTAACCAAATGCTTGTGCAAACATGAAACATTAGGGCAGGGCCACTATGTTCTTTTTTTCATGGCAGTCGAAATGTGTTTTTGTCTGATGTTTTGAAAACGTTTGGTCGTTGAAGACCCGACTTAGATAAAAATTTTCCCGAGCTTCTTTTAGTTTTCCGCCTCTTGTCACCTACGTTTTGCGCCATATGCAGTACTAAAATTGAATGATCAATATGGATTAATTTTTATTATTTAGCGGAAATAATTAATTAGTTAATCGGAAATCCGGTTACCTTCGTATCACAGCATTTCTCTCCCATAAAACACTGTAGGGAAACGATTGAGAAGATCCGTAAAGAATGAAAACTCAATTGAAGATTAAGGACGGGTTGTTTCGGAGAATTTGAACAATTCTTCAAATTTCAAAGTTATGTTCTGTGGAAGATTTTTTGAAGTTCTGTTATTATTTCAGTTCTGTCAAGCTACTAGCCTATGACGACTTTCAGAGAAACTGAAAATGAACGATGAAATTTGATAAATTGTTCAAATTCTCCGAAACAACCCGTCCTAAGAAAGTGACGCTTACGTTAGATTTGAACATGTAGTGACGATGGAATATAACTCGAAGTGGAAGACAGATGAGTTCTAAGGGTCGAGAAGGTCAGTTCTAGCCAAGAAGACACGGATACCTTAAGATCACACAATACCCTAAAATAAAGTGGGAATCTTAACGACGTAAGTGAAGATGGCAAGTACAAAAATATTAGGCGCGCGACCTGACGTATTCGATGGATACGGTCGAATTTTCCCTAGCAGGCCTAAAAAATTGATATTTCCGCGAGGTTTATTTTAAATAATTCTCTTAATAGTATTACTAAAATCTCAGATGTTTGTAACTGAATACCTCAGGAAGTAACTAATTCATCATCTAGAAAAATCTAGTTCTTTTAACATAAAATTTTAAAGGTGAAGTACTGTTTTTATTAATCTTATATATTATATCTTAAATATAAATAACAGATCCAGTGGTTTTCGGTCTGAAAAAAAGATGTTATAGTTACGAATTCGTCGGAATTAATTCAAATGTGAACCTCCAGCAAACCTCCGTTGTTTCGCCTTAATCGGGACAAGTCAAAGTTGGAATAACCGAATATTATGTTTAAGACAACGCTTGAATGTGAATGAAGCAAAACAAAGTTGCACAGACTTCCATCCTCTGTCTTTATCTGCGGTAAATTAAAAAAAATGTTTACTTGAATCATTTTAACAATGTATATTTTTTAATATTCTCGTGTAAAAGCCCCGAAAAAGGGCGTTAATAAAAATTGAAATAGTTTATTGGTATAAAATATTTATAATTATAGCTTTAATTCCTTGAAGCCGCTCAACGTGTACGTGTAATTGTTTATTCAACGAATTAACAATTCAGATAATTATTTTAGTTCTAAGACGAAGATTCACAATAATACTGATGAGTTATAACTTTTAATGCGAATAGTGTGAATAGTTTTTGGCTCAGATAATTAATTCAATTTTCAACTTTCTCCCTTTGCTAATGACTAAACGTTTTGATTGCGAAAGAGATTGATTAATTAGTCCTGTTCTGAGATATCTCAGTAATTCAATTTAACAAAAGGCAAGAGGAGCCGGTCGATAGCTATAAGAAGTAATAACTTTGGGCCCCATTTTGATTCCTTGGGGAACATCAATTAGTTTTCTGTGCATTGAAGAAATAAATACATATTTTATTTGGTTTCTTACTCTTTAATTAGACTTTTCAAGAATAATTGAGGGATAAAATCAGATAACTTTTTAAATGTGAATAACGCTCAAAATTCCCAACTTTCCAGAGTGAGATTTGAGAGAGGCATATCTCCAATTTAAGTATGTTGTATGGCTGAAGTGGTAAGAGAGAGAAAGAGGGAAGGGAAGGGAAGGAATGGGGCAGGTACTTGGCTATTCAAATCTGATCACTAAACCCTGCCAAAGCCATTTCAAGCAACTGTTTCTAATGGTTTGCCTTGTGAAAAGGCGTGGTTCGATAGTAGGTTACTTACACACTAAATACATAGTTAGTAGGAAAATTAATGAAGTATTTGATGCGCTCTCCGATGTATAAATTGCCCACTTATTAATTGACGTAAAAAGTGATGGCAAACGATTGTACATTGAATACAATCGATTGTACATTGAATATGTTTTCTTAATAAGGAAAAAACATTCAATGTACCATCGATTTCAGTAATTGTCCACTTATTAATTGACGTAAAAAGTGAAGGCAAACCATTAAAAACAGTTTTCCCCGCAATATTATTCAATGTACGATCGATTTCAGTAATTGTCCACTTATTAATTGACGTAAAAAGTGAAGGCAAACCATTAGAAACAGTTTTCCCCGCGATATTATTCAATTTACAATCGATTTCAGTAATTGTCCACTTATTAATTGACGTAAAAAGTGAAGGCAAACTATTAGAAACAGTTTTTCCCTCAATATTATTCAATGTACAATCGATTTCAGTAATTGTCCACTTATTAATTGACGTAAAAAGTTAAGGCAAACTATTAGAAACAGTTTTCCCCTTTTCCCCTCAATATTACTGAAATCGATTGTACATTGAATATGTTTTCTGAATAAGTAACAGGTATCCACTGTATGAAGCGGTCTATTGAATTATTCATTTTACTGTATCAGAACAGCAACGCCTAAGCTCTGCCATTTCTATGGACGAGTGATCATAAAAGGCAGGAATATTCACACATATACTCACTTAGTTCGAGGCATCTAACAAATATCTCCATTGAGAACTTCAGAGGAGATTAAATGTCTGTTTAGATTACGAGTAAAATTACGTTTGGTATTCAATATCACACGCCTTTGAATTAATTACTATTTTTAAAGTTGTCAGTTCAATAATGCTATCGGAAAGCTGCCACGCATTTTGATAACTACAGTTAAAATTGATTTTAACTGTAGTTATGTTTTCTATAGGAAGAAGGTTATTTAGTTCCAACTAGTACAGTTTAAGAGGAAGCTGTAAGCCAAAAATGTGTATATTCTTATATTGTTGGTAATAGGCATTAAAATCGCTTGACAAACGGAGTCTAGAAACGTTCGATTTCAAGCACAAAACTGGTTTTTATTTGTTTTGTAAATAATTTTATAAGAAAGCAAAAAAGTTAATCGTGTGAAACTGTCGCAGATGATCTTAGCTATAATACTGTATTTTTTTAAAGTTTTCTTTTTTACGCGTTCATACATTTCTATTGAAAAAATATTTTTTTTCAGTAGCTTTCTTTTATATTTTTTGTTGAGTAATTTATTTTTTATTTGTATTGTACTCAAGCGATACAATAGGAAAATCTTCAATTTATGTAAAGAATATTTTTTGGTATTCATAATGTGCACCAATTCGTTATAAAGATTAATCAAAATAGTGGTTTAGCATTAAGCTTCGCCTTAACCGCTGTTCCCCCGAATGCCTGTTAACTAGCAATCTGACAATAATTACTAAATAATTATTTACGCAATATTTTATATTTTTTATGAATGTGTTTGTCTTGTTTAACCTCTTTCCGGGTCCGGGCTGAGAAAAGGTCGACCTGTTTGACAGTTTTAATAAAAAATTTGGTGGGTAACGAGGTATTAAAGAATAGCTCATTGCGTATAAGGGCAAGTAACTTTTAGCTGTTTGACACCCCTATTTATTAATGTTTTAAAAGGAACGGCTGCGCCGCCTTTTCATACGAAATTTTGATTTGATTTAGATGCCAAAATACCCAACCAAATTGAATAATTATTTTTTTATTCAAAATATGTTTATTTTTCTTGTGTTTTAATTTATAAAATATAGCCCATTAAAGAATTCACCTTTTTATGATTTTGGAGGTAACTTTGGCAATTATTTGTGAGTTAATGCTAGTTACGTAAAAAAATATTTTACTTTAGTAAATATGAAGAAATTTAAAATAAAAATGATTTTTGATGGTCGTAAATTTAAATTACAAACGACCGATTTACGATGGAACACAAATTTGTTCTATGTAAATTAATATTTCTACCAAAATACGTATTGCAAGATTATTTTTTCAATAATTACAATTAACTCGCAAAAAAAATTCCAAAGTTGCCTTCACACTCGTGCATAATTAAATTCTTTAACGACCTATATATCATAATTTAAAAGGTAAATAAATAAAATAGCACTCATCCGTATAAGAAATTTTCTATGCATTTTGGTTAAAAAAATGTATTATGCAGTTTAGTTGGGTATTTTTACCTCAAATCTAGGTTTATGTTTTGTATGAAAAGCCGTTGGGTTACGTTTTGACTCAATTGTCTTTAGGGAATTTAGTTCTGGATAAAGGCGAAACCTGTTCGGCATCAAAGATTCTGGTAAACTCCGTCACCCAGTTTTTATTTAATTCTACTAATTCTTTAAAGTCTACAAAAATGTCAAAACCCTCAATTCATTTTTTTTTTCTTCCGTGTTTTCTTTGTTACCTTAATGAGTAGGTGCATAGATGTCAAGTAGATTATCGTAGATTAATTGTAAATTTTTATCGTAGATTCATTGTAAATGATTGTCATAGATTCATTGCAAATGATTAATTACGACTTTTCTTCGGTGTGCGAAGGGTACTTTACAATAAATACAGAGAGAGATAGCTTAAACACAGAGAAAAATGCGATTTGCTAATTTATTAAGAATCTCTTCAAATTCTTGGTAATCCGGTTAAAAACGGGATTGCAGGCCGTTTACTGATAATTTTAGTAAATTCCGAACACTTATCCGATATCGTGATAATACATTGGTATTTTACTAAAAGTTTATTAGTATACCTATCAATTCATTCCTCAAAAGCCTGCAATCCCGTTTTTAAGCGTATTACGAATAATTTGAAGAGATTCTTAATAAATTAGCTATATTTTTTATCAGTTATTTTTCTCCGTGCACTCGCACTCACACTCCGGGTGGAGGCAATGGGTCAAACTGCAAACCCGAGCGCTGAAATAGTAGGTAAAACAATAATTATCCTTATAGTTTATCTATGAGAAATGCAAAAACATACTATTGAAATGGAGATCTCAGAAATAATTACAATTTTTCTACTTACGTTGCGAGATTCTATTCAGTATTTCCGCACGGAAAGGTTTTTCCTATAATTACAATGGCAGAGGCTTGTTCGGTTTTGTGCTAGTTTAAAATCTCTATTTCCTTTAAAAAGGCTTTGTGCTCCTCGATTGACCCGCTATCCACCCACTTGGTTCGGGCTGCTTGAAAAATATCGATTTGGCATTATGAAAAATATATTCTTTTGATTATCGCCCTACCGACCTTACAAATTGAATTATTCAAGGGAATTGCCACGTACGGGGAAGGCTTCCGATGATAATCCGTACACATTTCCCGTACAATATTCCATACAAATTTCCCATATACATCACTGCAACGAGGGGCATAACCGAGTTATCATTTGGAATGTTTTATTCGAATGAAAGCAACTGAAATATTTCGAAATTTTTTAATTTAATTATTTTCAGTTACCGGATTTTGTAAATTCATTTGGCATAGTGTCACCATCGTTTATTGAAAGGGGCTTAACTATAATAATATATTTTATATTAGTTTAGCTATAGTATCTACCCATTACTATTCTCCAATAGTTACCTATTTTATATTAGTTTAGCTATAGTATCTACCTATTACTCTTCTCCAATAGTTACCTATTCTCTAATAGTTTAGATATAGTATCTACTTAACTATTCTCCAATAGTTACCTATTCTCTAATAGTTTAACTATAGTATCTACCTAACTATTCTCCAATAGTTACCTATTCTCTAATAGTTTAGCTATAGTATCTACCTATTGCTAGTTTGACGATAACGGCGCGGACTTTAGTTGTCGTGTCGTCAGGTACAAGATAATTAATTCAATAATGAATTTGCTTTTGTCGTTTGGAATAGTAACTAAATAGTGTTGCGGCCTTTTTTCCACGGTATCACTACAGCACAAATTTAATAAATTTGCTTTTTTCTAAACTCAATACATATTTCCCCATGATGCTCTAACTCGACGACGATAAGTAAGAATCTTTAAGCAAAGAAAACTTTAACTATCTGGCTCTGTTCAGATTTCCTTTTAAAGGTGTCAGTTTTCAAATATCTGTACCTAAGTTATAATAATTTTATCAGTCCTTCTACAACGAACATTTAAAATATTTTCCTAATTTAATAAAATCCGTTGAAAAATTGCGACTTTTTGATACATCAATATTGTTTGTCCGCATTTTTCAGGGGTGGTTCCAACGCGCCTTTGACATGCGATGTATCCATCTCGCCACGGAAATACACCTGTAATCTAGATATCATCTAGTTTAGTGTATGCGTCCTATGGATAATAATTATTATTCTGCATCGTTTTCAACCCGTTTGGTCAGAATTAATAATATATCCCTTTCCGCATAAGTTGACGAAAATTACAAATTCTTTTTCGTGAAAATTTCACTTAAATGGGGAAAGGAAGAACAAGGTGCCAAGTACCTACTGTATCACCTTAAACACAACTAGCTCCGTTCTCTAACGAAGGTTTGACACTAGTATGGTTTTTTCGCTAGCCTTTTACTTATCTTGGAAACAAGATGTTTAAACAAAAGAAGAAGCAATAACACTAGTTTGGAATTCTCTCGGGAAAGTGATACGATTACTCCGATATTTCTCTGTCTTATTACATAGTTGCCATTTGTGCAGAAAAAAATGAGTGCAAATCTCGCCATTAACCATCTTTCTGAAAATCCTCATTTAGTCGTGTCGGTTAAATCTGTGCGTGCAAATTAAACTTCTCTGAATGGAGGGCGTTATTATATTTTTCCATGCTCTACGTTTATTTTTATTTTCGGCCTCTTATTCCGTGATTACGTCCGTTTTTCTTGTAGATTGCGACTTACATTATGAGAATATCACCCGGCCAACGTGAGGTAAATTTCCTGCCAGGTGTAGTTATCCGTCTTCTTGGATTTATCCGTATTCTCTACCCTTATAATTTCGCTTCCTCCTTCCTGAAGATTCCGTTCTCGAGGACGCCAATTATGGAAATACGTATCATTAATCACAAGTTAAGGCCGCTCAATTCGGGAATATTTTCAATTGTTAACGAACTAAGTTTCATAAAATTAATTCAAATCCCATGTCTTTTATAGGTGTAAGTACGGTGCCCCTAGATAAACGGGAGACATTTCGAAAAAGGTTCTGCCTCTTATCTCGCCTCTCCATAGACAATTTCTCGGTATTAAGATAATAAATTCTTGCTTTTTTTTATTCGTGTAAGCATTTGCCACTGGCTAATAGGATTCTATTAATCGAATGAAAAAATGTAATCTTAATTTATGTCTTCAAGGAAGTTTAATCATTGTCATTTAATCGATATTAATTTTTTTCCTAGTAGGATCGTGGTTAGGGGGAGGCGGGGCTTGTTGTTACAAAAAGTAAATATATTTTTTATCAGACGACTGTTTATTCACAGGAACAAAATCATATTACACATTGTGCACACTTTCATCAATAACATAACATTTTTTGATTAAAATGTAGGCCAAAAAATATAAAATAATAAAATTAAACAAAGTGCTTCTTGCGAGGGCAAGTTGTTACATGGTGGGGGCGCATTGTTACCAACTAAAATTTCTCCACACTATGTTAAATTAATGTATTTATTACCATAAACATTTGATACATCAATCTCTACTTGAATATTCGTCCCAATTTTGACATACACAGTTAATTTTTTCGCCGGTAACACGTGAAATACGAACCCAATACTTGTACTTAGTTCAGCGGATATTATATTCCTGTATATTGTTAGGCTTCGTATACACACGCGAGCCGAATCACGAATTATAGGAAAGAGACGAAACAACCGCAACCAAAACGCCGAGCGCGATTGCTTCATTCATTTCCCATAATTCGTCATTCGGCTCGCGTCTCGGTTCGCAAACGTAATCGCAGCATGGTGCTGACACATTATCCTACAAAGCTCAAAGCACTTTTACTTACAATACCATACAGACCTGTCACGTCAGACAGATGATGTTATAAGTGTTGGTGTGGCGATGATGATATGCCGTGATATGCTAGCCAGGCGGAATTGAAATGATGCCACCCCCCTCTAGTCTCGTTGACGTTTTGCAGGACACTGCGGCCGGCAAGTTCGCGCATGTCCGCTGAAGACATGGTGAATGATTTATCGATGACGTAACAATCTGCCCCGTAACAACTGCCCCGTCCTCCCCCAACCTAATCCGTCCCACCCACTCAATTTTCTTATAATCCCACTTCCATTTGTTACACATTATTATATTCTCCCTCTCCTACGGTGACGAGGCATGACACGGGACACGACCGAGCCCCTCGCTAATGCACAAAATTTGTGTCCACATTTCTTACTTGATATTCTATCTTAGATGGCCGAATGGAATAATTTATGACCGTACCTTTCTAGCATTCGGTAAGCAGAACCGCGCGTGAAGCAGCCCGGTTCGCTGTGAGTTATATCCAGGAATTCCTCCATTCTCATGGCGTTATCATTTATCGCCACCGTTCCTGGCGAGATGGGAAACGAAGGAAAGATTTACGCGTGCGATAAAGAATCGGTTTATTGTTTGCACGAATATTAGGCCATCAATTTATCACGGTAACTACGCGAACGGTCCACGTATTAATTGTTAATTTAATTATTTAAAACATTAAGCCTTAATTCCTCGCCCGTATCTTGATGCTGAAACACCTTTATTTATTACATCTATTTATTTGGATATTTAGTTCCATATCTTGACACCTAATTTGTATCCTGAAGGCAGTTTAAAAAGTCTGTGTTCCAGAAAGTAAATTCAATCGAAAAAAGTTTCTGGTGTTGACCTAATAACCTACTAGCAATGTGTTTTTTTTTTTATTTAGTCCTACGTCTCAAATTCTTTTTACTAAAACTCACCACTCACAATGTATTTAAAAAAAAATACTTCATTAATGCTGGTCACGTCCGAATCGAAACCTTTATTCGTTCTTACGGATATAACGTATTTGTATAGGGCTAGACGTAGCATTTTTGTATTCCTTGTATTATCAATCGATTGAAGTAAAAGCTCTACTGAAAAAACTTGTTCAAAAGTTATTTCCTGTTCAAGGCTGTCTGAAATTCTCCAAGTAGTTAAATTTAGTTCTCGCTTTAATTTGTAATTAGCAAATTTCCCCCGAATGGAAGATGATTACATCGATTGTGGCGGCGCTGTAAAATTTCGCGATCAAATGTATTATTAGGCAAACTTTTTCGTGGCAGACTAAAAGTTTTTTTTTATCAATGTGTTCGCAAATTATTGAAGTTTCGAACAAAACCCTTTACTGGCATTATGTGTTCTGCCATTTCCGAACTTTTCCACCTACTTTCGATGGAAATCTGTTTGACAATCGTCCTAACATAAAAGCAAATCGTTCTTACATAACATGTAAGTTGATTCAGTTATATGATTTAACATAAAGTAAAATAAAACATATACTTTTTTGTCATCCATCTGTCATTATTTAAGTCACCAAAGTTTATTTCACAACTTTTCCGCAAAACCCAAATTCTGTTTATAAAACATTATTTCTAGACCATTGTGTGAATTGGAAACTTGTGTTTTTTTTCTTTGTTAACCATTTATCCCATACTCTCTTTCAATTCGCAACATCTGTAAAAATCACACCATTTTCTTTTGTTAAAATCTTTGGGAGCAGCAAAAGTTTTTTTCAAATATTATTTAGCTATTGTTCAAATTGCTTAGTAGTAGCTTTGTGCGTCTTTGAGGTGATATTTCACAAAACTGGCATTATTATATTTAACCAAGTAATATTTTGGGAAGCAATAAAATATTTTTATTGTAATTATTCACACTTGTTCATCTTCTACCAACAGCGGTCAGAATCTTCCCTGCAAATAATACGCTTGACATTTTTCCATACCCGTTAATTCGCGTGACATCATATACGCCAGCCCCTCGCAAAGCTTGCAGCTGACCGAATTCTCGCCACTTGCATAACAAGGGACGCGATACTAGATTTTTTTACGTAATACATGTCGTTAAATGCTTCCTGTATACCTACAGAATGACCGGCATTTGATGCAAAATATTGAAGCAAGTGTTTAGGTGCACCTGGTGTCAATTATCAATAGTTACAGGTGACACAACAAGGCAGCAACGCTCTGAAGGTGTATTCCCGTTCTTTAGTGATCGCTATGTCACTATTTCCCTCGCTCTAGTTTTTGCCAAAGATAAAATTAGTGGGATAGATATACTCCTTAGCCAAGTATAATCGCCTAGGTAATAGATATGTGTGTACGAGTACTTCTGTACGACATCAAATCATCACAATCTGTGGACAGTTATTTTATAAGAAAAATCTTGCCCGACTCTTCTCTTCTCTCACATCTTTATTTATAATAGAATTATTCCGTTATTCAGCAAATTTTATACTTACTTTTTTTCACAATTGACAAATGACTCTATTTTATTCTCTTGATTTTTTGTTTTGTTTAGTACCAAATCTCGTCCGTTCATCGTCATCATGACGCTACATCCAAGGAAAGGATTTAGTCACCTTTCCCATTCTGCTCCAATATTCTTCCACGGAGTCAGTCAGTCCAGAGTAATACATACTCTCAGTATCGTCAAGCATTCAGAATCCAAACATTGCTTGAAATGACATTATCCTAGATCTGAATATTCCATTGAATATTGCATTGTATAATGCAATGAGTGGGTTTGGAATACCGCGTAAGCTGATCAATCTGGTGAAACTGATAATGTCCCCAGTAACGTGTAGAGTCAGGGTTGGCAGTGATCTGTCCGAACCATTTGAAGCGCTCTACGGGGTGAGACAAGGAGATGGATTGGCCTGCCTCTTATTTAACATAGCCTTAGAAAAAGTTATTCGTGACTCAGGCATTGAGAAAAGAGGAACGATATTTGACAACTCTGTGCAACTATTGGCTTACGCTGATGATATCGACATAATTGCAAAAAATCCCGATGATTTACAAGACGCCTTTATAAATCTTGAAAGTTCTGCCAAAAATATGGGTCTTGTAGTAAACCAGCAGAAGACCAAATACATGGCCGTAGGATGTACCCAACAAACCCCATCTCTCGTATGTGGAAGCCAAAATTTTGAAACGGTACCAAGATTCACATACCTGGGCTCCCTGATAACAAACAATAACAACACTACAGAGGAGATCCAGAAGCGCATCGTGAATGCAAACCGCTGCTATTTCCGCCTACAAAAACAAATAAAATGACCAGTGCTTACGTACGCAGCCGAGACGTGGGTTCTAACTAAGAAGAATGAGCGAGCACTGGACGTCTTTGAAAGGAACATTTTGAGGCGCATCTTCGGACCGGTTCTAGAAAATGGATTTTGGCGCAGACGTTATAACAATGAGCTCTATACTCTGTTTAAGGAGCTAAACTTCACAAAGTTCATAAAACTGGGAAGACTTCGGTGGCTAGGTCATGTGGAGAGAATGACCGAGCATCAAGAACCAAAGTCCCTGCTGAGCTCAAGACCGATAGGGAGAAGGAGCCTGGGAAGGCCAAGGTTAAGATGGAGCGACAACGTCCTCAAAGATTTGTCAACCTTGGAGCTTCGAAACTGGAGAGAGCTGGCGCGGGACCGAGATGAGTGGAGGAAGACTCTTGAGGAGGCCAAGACCCACCAGGGGTTGTAGAGCCAAAAGTGATGATGGTGATGATGATAGCAATAGATGTACTAAAATAAACCTTAAAAATAGTATAATAAAAATGAACGAAACTGCTCTTGAATACAAATCCATTTGTAGAAATATAAATTAACAAGGGGGAAAAAACATTCCATACTGTCATGTTATAATTTTAGGCATCTGAAAATATAACAAAATAGTTATTACCCGTCAACCGGCAGTCCCATCGAGAATGTGCATGGCGATCGGTCTGTCCGTGTACGAAGATCGAATAACGCACCCCCAGACCGACTACCTGATTAATACCTGAAGATAAAGTATGTGGGAAGTTTGGGGAATTGCCCGAAGACCCTAGAGAATATGTGAGCGTCAGGCAATCGGAAGGGGGGAGGAAGGTCGCCGAGCCCGCTCGGCCATCACTCAGGCGCGCACATTGTGGTGGAGGAGGCACGGTCGACGCCGTGTGAACACTTGTCTGGTGTGAGAGGCGTCTGATTATGCAGGGACTAGGTCTAAACCTCACCCCAATATTGGGTTGCGGACCGTAAAGAACGATTACAGTTCAGCTGGAGTTGTAAATACTCCTCCTAGTAGTATATATGCTAAAAGCAAGCTATACGGAATAAAAAGAAAAGTTAATTAAAAACGAATAAAAGTTTGACATCAAATAAAATAAAGTAAGTCATTTTTCAATGATTCCGAGTTGAGCGATGGATGAGCCGTTAATCTTGTGAAGAACCCTGCTGTAATTGGAACAAAATTTTACAAAAAATCATTTTAAAACTAAAAACCAAAGAAAACAAGAAAAATATATATATCAATCAAATAAGGAATGCAAGGTAAAATAAAAGAGATAGACACAGAAATACATTCAAACACACGAAGTTCACCTTATTCGAAACGAGATCGGCGTTGCAAACCGGTCTTGTGATGACATATAAACCATCCAACATTTCCTCGTGCATCCGTCATGAATGAACGACAGAATTTGCTCGGCTGTCTGGGCAGTATCGCCACATGCGCAATTCGGTTGTGGGGACAGGGTGAGACTGTATAGTCTTCCCCTGAATTCCCCATGCCCAGAAGTTGGGTTTTATGGTGGGCCAGATTTATATAAGCCTCTTCCATTCTGAGTTTAACAGACGAGAAGAAGGAGTAATCTTCCTGAATTCGAACTGTAAAGAAGACAGATATAGAAAATTGTTAGTTAGCGCAAATGTTAAAATTAATTTTCATTTTTATCCAAACATTGCTGATAACGCGAAGCCATGGAATCGCAAACATAACGAATCTTTTCATTGGGAATTTCGTTGCATTCTTTATCAATTTCCGCCTTCAATTGATCAACTGTTGCCTGTTTTGACAGATAAACCTTATCTTTGATGAGTCCCCTCAAAAAAAATCCAGTGGCGTGAGGTCTGGAGAGCGCAGAGGCCATTCGATGACACCTCTTCGCCCAATTCATCTGTTCGGCAGATATTGGAGATAAGCTCTCACATCACGATTACACAAAGTCTCCTCTAATATCAGCCATTTATTTTGAATGGCTTGTACCTGGAAAAAAATAGAAAGAATGAGGTATTAAAGTGTGTATACATTTTTTGTGGCACCTGTATTGTGAAAGTTGATTAATACCACCTGCGGCATTTATTATCGGTCCATATGGCAAGTGGGATTATTACGCTTTCGACTTGCACCGTCTCCCACGGTTTTAATTTTTCTTTTTATTTCCGATTCCGGCATTAAAAGCGAGGGCGGAGGTAACTTACTTTATGATTAATGACCCTTCAGAGCTCACACTGGATCGCCACCGTTGTCGGTTGACAGTTTGGCGTAAATCCATCATGATCGTTCTAAGCACACACAACACATGCATCCCACCTTCCACTACCTAACCCTACCTTACACCACATAACACGTTGACGGTCCAGTAATTGTAGAACTCATTAGGCAGCGCCCCCCAACTTAACCGTGGTAGGTAAATTACATCTCGGCCTTACTCAATGCTATTATTTCGTATCCTTATCGACTTATTACTTATTAGGTTATACTTTAAAAACACATATTTAATCAGATCGGCTGTTTTCGTCTTACGAACTGAATATTTTTGCAAATTATACCATAAATCCGGATTACTCGATTTTTCTTCAATAAACGTCCTGTATTAATAGTACTAGCTAGCTGTGTTACCCGGCTTGGCTAAGGATTTAATACGTCAATTAATTTGTTTATTAATCAGTAAATTTCAATACTCTTATTAAATGATTGCTAAGTATTGAGTATTTCGAAACATTATTTTTCATCCTATAATTTATGTGTTAACTTACTTAATGTTAACGTCGTTCAAATATCATTGTTAGGTAAATTATCCCCGAGGGTCTATCTCCTCCCCTCGTTCCGCGTTCCCCATACTAAGCGCCGTTCCATCTTTCATATCGACGTACATGTCTTCTTGATTGAATGTAGTAAATGGAATCATGGAAATGGAAATTATCCCGACGTCCGCTCGAGCTGAAACTCGGCAGATAAACTCGTTGTCGATGTCAATGCATTCTATCAATACATAAAAGCTGGCACACAGGCATTTCTCTGAAATTAGATGACATTATAATAATTTATAGGAGTTAATATACGAAATAAATCGCGGTACCAACCAAACAAAACAAAAGTTCTCTTAAAATGAAAATCATTGAATACCTCCGATAAACATATCCATTAAGAGTATTTCATAACAAATTTACATTTGTGACTCCTGTGTATATATATATACATCGGTATATTCTCTGTTTAGACTCACAAGCCGTCTCATGGCTCATGACAGAGCTGATACTATAACATGACGTGATCGTATCTGGATGGTTATAAACCTCTGCTGAGTGTTTGTATTATTCGTTATTAAATCTTTGACTTCATCCACGTTAGAGCGGTAAATACACAGAGGTTCTAAACCCGATGGCTAATATAATTGCAATGAATTCTTCATTAAAATAAAATAATATAACATTTCTGCATCTTCTTGCCAGATATAGAATAAAGAATAACACAAGAAGTACCTTGTGGGCGTGTTTTATTATCCAAATATTATTTGTCAAATCGACGCTTAAATTTCCATTACAAAACAGTGTTTCACCAGGATTACGAAGTTCAAATGACGTGGCGATATAGTGTCAGGCAAGTCTAAAAGAGACAGACCGCGTGCTGAATGGTTTAGAACCAAAAGGTACTAAGTCAGTGGAGACATTTATTGAGCCAGAGTAAGTTGGCACACTCCTTTATCTTTAATTCAGCAGGTAATTAGATTTGAAAAGTTATATTTCCTTTTCATTTCTTTTCCCCGGCTCCATTTAAGTCTGCCTCACAATATTTCTGATTCCAGATAGGCAGTTGGGACTCTTGTAATGACAAAAAATAACCTTTAACTATCAATCTCAACTGAGAAACCCTTTTTTTGTCCATATTTTATGCTTGTCTCGTTTTTCTTCTAGATTTGAAAAAAAGAATGTCACTTTCGTATTATATAAATATTTTTTATTTTTGCGATAAAGGGCTAGTTCTTTCAACAAATTTCACTAGCCACTATTATTAGAAGGTATCTTGAACAGTTCGTATCGGGTGGCGGGTGGCGGGTGTCAGAGTGTGCGATTAGCACCACCGGAAAATGGCGTCTGGCGTCGCTTTTATCGGTGGCTGGCATTTCCTCCCGACATTTCCTTCCACTATCCCTTCTCCACACTATACAACAACCATAACTACACCCCACCTCCACCGCTGAAAGCTGAAACCAACCAACTTCATTATATTATCGCTATGGAATTCTGAACACAACATGACTTGTTTGAAGCTTTTATCAAACTATTCACCGAGACGGAAGCACCAGTATATATAGGAACATATTTTTATTAATAATGTTCCACATAAAATCAGTTCCTGTATTTTACTCTCGCTGTTATTTTACACTTTGAACTCGTTCTTTATGGCCATGTGTCACTTTTTTGTTAGTATAAATATTGCCACATTACTAAATAAAACCAAGGAAAAAACACAATTTTGACATTTGAGCATCTCGGCATTAGTGGGGTGTGATAACGATAAGGTTAACAATACATTTCCAGTAATTTCATCCACATGTTAAAACGGTTAGAATTATTTCAAAATTTTAAATATTACTGTTATTTACCTATTTTTATCGAACTAGCGCGGACCCGCGAAAAATCACGAATAGTTTGAATTCTCGAAAAATCAGTTCCAATTTTTCAAATTGCAATCTGTTAAAAATATTATATCTTAGGTTTGCCGCTTGTCTAAATTTATATTCATGCATTTAAAAAATATATATGTAGTTGCAGAGATCAAGTCTATCTATGTTAATAGCTTTTAAGTCACTAGTTACCTATACATCTTAGTTGTAACCCACTAATAAATCTTAGCTGTAAGTTTTTAGTTAATATAAGTTATATGTTAGATATGTATTAATTTGTAGCGCCCTTAAGGTGATTTTCCAATTATTATTCGTAGTATTAAAATACTAATTTCGGTTGTGACTCCAGTTTAATGTACTCTAGAACATGAATTTAAATGTCATCATTTTCAATATTGGAAGTGTTTATTTGGAAAATTCAGGCAAGTGGTAAACCTAAAATATAATATTTTTAACATATTGTAAATTTAAAAATAGGAATCGATTTGCGGAGAATTCAAAGTATTCGTGATTTCTTGCGGGTCTGCGCTAGTTCGAGTTAAAACAGGACTTCGCTATGCTCTATCAACTAATATTTTATATTTTCATTGAATCGCGATTACATAATAAGAAGGTTTGTCAAAATTTGGTGAACCCAACTATTGAAACCAAATGTAAATTCATCGTTCTCCAAAACAAACATATTTATGTTTGTAAAAGGACCTCATTACATGGCTATAATAAAAGTACACAATACCCAACCATAAAACATCAAACACACAAATGATGCCATTAATTTTAAAACATCATAATAAAAGCATTCTTACTATAAACAAATGTTACTTTTCCCACGACAAAAAGGAACTCACTAAGTCAACATTTGTAGATGTACTATTTTGTGTTCTTTCGGTTCTTTCTCTATTGATGAATTAGGTTATTTAGCATTTTTATTTAATGTAAGTGTATTATTTTGTTCTGTTGTTCTATTTATTTTACTTCACGATGTTCTGTTTTTGATTCATAATGGGGCTGACAGATTACGCTATACGCATCGTGGCTTGGCCTATTTCAGCATATCGCTCGCCATATAATCCGGATGGGAATGTATGGCGCGCGATATGCATAAATATGCCAAGCCACGAGAATATAGCGTGGTCTGTCACAGGCCTTAACTCTTCTGATATAAGTTATAACTCTATTCTATATTATTCTGTTATTTTCCCCGACTTCTGCATCCATCCACCGTCACGTCAAATATTCTATTTTAGCCTTTCTCCGTCCATCACCTCTACATATTCAACCTATGCATATATTGTGCGAACCATTTCTAAGCGTGTTACTAATTACTCTGATAATGATTTAAAGCTCTCATCGTTCTCAATCCACGGAATAAAGCATGTTTCGTGTTACAAATGTTTAGACGGAGCGCTGGGCAGTTGGAAAATTTGTTTCCATTCAAATTTCTATGGGAAGCACTTCTAATTTTTTTCTTTATTCTATTGTCCAAACAGTTTTTTGATAGGAAATCCAAGACAATAATTATCTGAATAGCTCCACTGTAATATAATTCAATAAATAACATTATTTAATCTTTAATCATTGAAGTTAATATTAACAACTCAAAGGTAAAATGTGACACAGAAAAGAGTTCAGTGGCGTCTAGGAATTGAACCCAGGACCTCATATATTAAAAAGTAAAATATATGTATTTATCCAAGGCACTATCTAGATTTAAATTCAATTCGAGTAGAATCTTGAAATCACGTATAAAGATAGCAGCCAAAAAATGCGTTAAGAAAATGAAAATAATGTTGGTAGTTCTTTGTCGAATCAAAGTATATAAAGTATGGTAGAGCAAAACCCCGGCGAGTTTCTGGCTCAATTCTTGGATGCAACCGAATCTTTTTCTCCGAATATTTTTCCGTTCACATTTTTCTTTTGAGAGTTCTTAATATTATCTTCAATGATTAAATATTACAATTTGAGGCTTACTCAATAAGTTATTCCACTAAAAATATTGATTATTTAAACAAACGTTCAAAGATGAATTTGGTTAAACTTTACGCATAACTACAAAACTGGGTAATAGGTGTAAATTATTGTACTTAAGCTTCAAGCTTCCGAGGTTGGGAGAAAGAATCTCATTTATCTGAAATGGTACAAATGATTTATATTACATAATTTTTCTCTTTCCTTTGTCCAAACAGTCAACGTCAGATTAGGCAAGCACCGTCGTATATCACCGAGAGAGAAAAAACATCGCTGTTCGTTTGAAGCCATCGCGTCATAATATATTAACCATTGTTGGTGCGTTTGGTGGCACTAATTCTATGGCAATTCAATTAATTGATTCGTATTAACCCCCGCCGGTTCTCAGCTGTTAAATTTGTCTTTATTACCGACCTAATGAAATGATAACCCTCTCCGTGAAACGTTTTTCATATTATTTTTTATCGGCCAAGTGTGGGCTTTAATTGACTGCAATATTGCGATAACGTTGCGTACACAAATATAGATAGAAAATTTTCAAACTAATTACGAAATATTCCGATATTTTACTATTACTGCTGCGATGTGTCTAGTTAAATTTGTTTTTAAATCATTTTAATTACACAATTATTTTATCTTTGCACGTCTATTGAGATTCTTGACCAACTCCCTTGTCGAGTGATAAGTGATAAGATCCTCGACTATAAATCCAGAAGTCGCGGGTTCAATTCTTGGAGTGTGCATATAATTTTGTGTTTTTTTCATAATTAATTCTTTTACAATCATATATCACCTGTTTGTGGCACGTTTCAGAATGGGAGATCTCAGTATCGCCCTGATTGTAAGATCACAGTTCAGAATTGAAATGTTGCTTGAAATGGCTTTAGCCGTGTTTCCGTGGCCAGATCTAAATAGACAGGTTCTTTTCCCAACTTAATCTTCATCTCTCCACTACCTTCAGCCTCACAAAGTACCCCGATTGGGGATGCCATAGTCTCACTGGTTACACAAGGTTGGGCAGCAGCTGGGACTCTTGTGCGGTATTAACATAAAAATAATAATTTTTAAATTTTAAATAAAAAACAAAACATATTTTTTGTTTGATGAATAGTTTTCATGTTCGTTTCGAAGATTTAGGGCTTTTTAGAGAAAGCGTGTTTCAGTGGCGTACAAATATTGAGTAATTTTTTTTTCTTGACTTGGATGAGTAGATATTATGTGTGAAAAATAATGTTTTTTTATCGATTTTGATCTAGCTGTTAAATATACCTCGGACATTTTAAATAAAATGGTAAAGTTGAGAGATATTTAATAAGATAACATTACCGACGCTTTTTATAAATGTAACTATTAATTTATTTGTGTTTACTAATTTATCTACGAAAATATCATATGTACAACAAATAACATATATTTAATATTTCTGGCATCTAGACCTACAATTCCTACCACACTTAACAAACTTAAATTATTTTATTTATTATTAATTAAACTGTGTAACATAATATTACAATTCAGGTTTTACATAGCTTCTGTTTTCTACTTATACTACTCTTCCATTAAAAGCATTTGCTTGTGAATAGAAAAGGAGTGTACATTTGCGAAAAAATAATATTTGTACAGTAATATAATGCATTATTTGGTGAAATAATTAAAATATTTTAAATCAAAGATTTATTTTTCATTAAGGTTATAAATATGTACTATAAACACGTCTTAATGCAGTTAAAATAATAATTATTACACATATAATATTACATATCATAAAAAAAAATAAGACACTCACCTAACTTATCTCTTAGATTGTAAACATGAAAGTACATTACACTAATTTCTACAATGTTATGAATTTAATGTTATGTAAAAAGTCATTTCTCCAATGATATAATTTAGTGTTATGTATTTGTGTTATTTTACCTATTTAATATGAAGTAAACCTATCAATTTGATTGTCCTGAAACGGGAAACCTTCCCAGTTGGACAGTCAAAGATTCATTATTCTGTAATTGTATTTTTTAATGTCTAATAAATAACAAATAAATAATTTGTTTGTGCAAATAACGTCCAGGTGTAATTTGTAAGTTAAGAAGTGAGACTCGTACGGATGCGGAGGGGTGCAATGCTGGTATCCAATAAAACACAATGTTCAGAACTGTTTTTTTTTTTAATTTATGATAATTCTTGCAGACATTTTCTCTAATGAACTAACACTAATGACAATACTAATCTCCTTTTTATCATGTCGGAAGGGAGACAATTCACGGTTGGTTTCAACAAAGATTTGAATGCTTCATCAATATGTGTCCACCATAAAATGCACCAGAAAATACTATCAAACGGTTTATTGAATTTTAGATTTGACGTTAAAATTGTTAGATTCTGATGATTTTTTTTCTGGCTTTGACATACTCGTCGGACGCGTTTGTGCCGTGGTGATCGCTTAGATATAAATTGTTTCAAATACGATATTTTTCTTCATTTGAGTCATTGTCGCTTCCGTCAGTAACAAACATGTCGATTTTCAAATTGCATAAATATTTTAAATTGTTTGTTTTTCAAAATACTAGAATAATATTAAAGTTAATTAGTTTTTTTTCCATTCGTTTCAGGTAAATACACACATTTGGTGGCCAAGGGTCCCCCAACGAAAACTTTGGTAAGAAAATACAAAAGTGGTCTGATTAAGTTTGACTTCCTCAAAGGAGTTTTGACTATTCAATTTTCTTTCTTTGCCGAGCGTATTGAAATTACTTTAATTGCTTTTCCACAAAGGGTCTGACAAAATATGTAAAGACACTTTCCAATTCAACGTATTTTGACAAGCAATTTATGCTGTGTAAATACAAATGGATGTATGAAGAAAGAAAATAGCATCATTTAATTTTGGAGTACAATGTGTTTTGTCAGCAGTTTCACGAATCTTTTCTAGACAGTAAAATTCGTTTCCCTCACATGAAGATAAACTTTGTATCTATGCGTACAAACATTTTTCATTTTGCTGACTTTGAGGAAATATCTCTTCCCAGTCAATGCGAGACAGCTTTTGTAAAGGCATACCGCCGATAGCTCCATCGTAACATCTCCCTCTTTCTCATAAACGACGAACCTAGCAGAAATAGAAGGCAGGAGCAATCCCATTCCTTCATTTGTTTAGAAAAATAACTTCTTAAAAATGGAGATTCGGAGCTTTGTCCCAAGTAATCCCTTTCCCAGAAGTTTTTCTTGTCGGATTCATTTGAATTTTTATTGGGCTTTTGACACGGATTCCATTTCACAAAGTTCATAAGTCATCCCAGTATAGGGTTACCACATGGTCTCCAAAAGAAGGACATGTCTTCATTTAAATTCCGTCCTCTAAAAAATGCCCCATCGTTCTCACTGCAAACTGTTTTAATTTCTAATTTATATTCGCAAAGTAGCTTACAGTGAACATCTTTCCTGCTTTTCGCGGCTACCTCAAAGAAAATATTGAATTATAAGGTATTTGGCGAATGCATGTAAATAAATCTCTAGTAATTTTTTTAGTATACAGTAGCAGGATCTTTTCTAGTTTGTTTGCAATTTATAGATTAAGTTTTTGCTTATAAATTTGTTCAATAAGGAATTTGAGTTATCGAGGATTAAAAAAACATATATGCATATAGATTATAGACCAACAAACGCTGATTAGAATGTTTTATTACAAATAAGTATTAATAAATCGTCATTTAAAAACTATTAAAACCGTGAGAAATTTAAACTCCCTGTGATTGGGTTCTGACAAAACTCACACTGGTACGGCACGGGTCGGTCGGCCGCGTGCATCAGAATGCGGACAATTTTGTGCAAAGTTGAGCCGCGTAGACTAGAATTGTTTTTTGTAATTCTTATTAAATTGGGAATTGTTGATTTGATTGACCTTATTGAACCGACAAAACCAAGGTACGTATGCCGTGACGCGTACGCGTCAGATTTCGATGGTTTTGTGAAATTGTAAAAAAAAATTACTGTTATATAAGTTAGAAGGTGAACCTTTATTAAAATAATTAAAATTGACTAGATTTATTCACGCCTATATACAAGAATTTTCTTCGACAGTATGAGGGGCCTTAAAGCAACGAAAAGCTTTTGTTAAAAATCTACAACTCAGCATGACTTAGTAGGTAGTATTTTCACTTCGCCTTGATAATATTTTAATGTTGATTTTAAAGCGTCAGCTACACTACTCGCTTCGACGCTTCGACGAAGTCCTCGACGAAGTTAGCCGAAGTTCGAAGTGCGTGCCCACACTCGTGCAACTTCGCGAGTAACTCAGTCCAGTCCTTTGACTGGGCGCATTTACCGACAACAATCGGAAGTCGGGCGAAGCGAAGCGAAGTTGCCCGAAGCGAAGTGAAGTTCGTGCCCACACTATCGTATTCGGTCAACTTCGACCAACTTCGCGAGTAGTGTAGCTGGGCTTCAACGTTTATGGTAAGAGCATAGGTATCAGTCTTAATTTTTTTCTTCAATTTAACAGTCTGCCTCTTTTTGTGTTTGGCATGTGTTAACCCTGTCTTTGCTTTGATCGGAAGAACTAACTCTAAGAAAAGAACCATTGAATTTTTCTCTCAAACGTTGCCCCCAAAACGAAGACCTTTCACTCTAAACCCTGTAGAATCTGGAGTTTGTTGAAGCGTGTGGATCTACCCGGAAAAAGTTTCGAATAAATTCGAATTTATTCTCTGCGTTTTCATCCCAACTTAAGCTACGGCGAAAATAAACAGGCTTTTTTTATAGAATTTCAAAGAGTCTATAGGTGCTTTTTTATACAAGAATTCTAGCTTTGCTACCGGCTTTGATTATTGAAAATATTACACCAATTAAAAATGTTAAGATAATTTTTATCTTCTCTAGGTAAACAGTTTTAAACAACCATTTCTTATTCACTTGAAATATATAATTAAATTGTCTGGGTATCAAACGGTTCCCTGAAAAACAGCACAGACAAAACAGGAAAGTGAAGAAAACAAAACACGCCGAACCTAAACTAATCTATTATTTTATCATGCTCTGTTTTATCCAGTTACCGTATTAAACAATTTGGCATCTCATCTCTTATTTTGACCGCTTAACGGATAATTCAATCCTCCAAAGCTCGATGAACATTGCCCATAAAGTAAATGCGTTTCCTAGAAATAATAGACTGAAAAGTTGTGTCTATAACTTTTTGCTGCTTCATGAAACAAGATTTACTGCATTATTTTATAAATTAAAAAAATATATAATTTTTGTGATTTTCTCAACTAGCATATTATGGTAGTCGTACATGATTTATGTAAGAAAAATAAAATAATATTTTGTAGAACAAATCATAAAACATAAGAGAAAAGGACATGTTATGATAAAACAAAAATTTAAAAACAATAAACTTGTTATATTGCACCATATTGGAAATAAAAATAATGATTAAACTGATTGATAAAAAGATATTCTAAGGAAAATATATCATTTTTTTTTCTCTGACTATGTCGGGGTTAAATCTTTCCCACATGAAAAACTAAACCCTTCCACACACTTTTCCACAAATGATTTTTTTTTTTTTTTTTTTTTTTTTATATTTACCCCACACAGGAGGCCCTGAAGAAAATAATTTCCCTCAGGGCCTATGTCATCTTTGGGGATGCTGTGTGGAGGGTCTTTTTGTGGAGAGGAAGGAGTGAACATGGGTCTTGAAGAGTCCCATGTTGTAGGAGGGAGGACAGAGGCCGGCAGTTCGTTCCACAGCCGAGCTGTTGAACTTAAGAACGAATCGTAGAAGCGACCCGTTCTCATGTGACAAGTGTCAACTGTGTACAAATGTTGGGCGCGCGTTTGGCGTGTATCCCGACTACGCACCGGTGCCGAAGGGATCAATGACGCTAGTTCCTCAGAGCATCTTCCATTGTAATACCGATAGAACAAGGACAGCATACCTACCTGACGCCTGTGCTCTAAAGATTGCAGTCCGTTTGTTAAGATTGGGGAATCTATCAAACGGACCGCCCGTTTCTGCACAGAGTCAAGGGTTTTTTTCAGGTATTTTGGGGCTCCAGACCAGAGATGGCTGCCAAATTCGACAGTAGGGCGCACTTGCGATTTGTACAGGGTGAGCAGTTGTGTACTATTAAAGTATCTGCGGGCCCTGTACAGTACGCCCAGCTTCTGAGAGGCCAACTTTACTCTGGCTTCGATGGAGCCCCCGTACCTGAGCTGGTCACTTATAGTTACACCAAGCATATCAATGGAAGGCCTGTTCGGAAGATTGCTTCCGTTGAAGGAGACTAGATTATCATTTGGATCCCTTTTAGACGTAATCAGACAGGATTGGGTCTTTGAAACATTAAATTCGACGAGATTATTTTTACCCCAGGAGGAAATACTCTCGAGATAACCGTCCATTCTCTGCTTCAAAGCCCTCCGAGCCGTTGGAGTTTGTGTGCCCTTTGGGGGCTTGTCAAACAAAAAGCTATCATGAACTGTACTGTCATCCGCGTAGCAATGAATCGGTGCACATGTCAAAAGGTCATTGATGTGCAACAAAAACAAAGTCGGAGACAGAACCGATCCCTGTGGGACGCCAGCATTTATGGAGTGCGAGGAAGAGGTGAAACCGTCAGCAACCGCCTGAATCGACCTATCCCTTAAAAAGTCAGCAATCCACGTACACAGGGATGCGGGAAGTCCGTAAGAATGCAATTTGTTGACAAGTCCTCGGTGCCAGACCCGGTCAAAGGCCTTGGATATGTCTAGTGCGACCGTTTGGGTCTCACCGTGACGTTCCAGGCACCGCCCCCAAACATGCGTCACATACGCGAGAAGATCACCGCACGAGCGGTTCCGCCGGAATCCGTATTGACGGTCGTTGATAATTTTGTTCTTCTCGAGGTATGTGAGCAGTTTGTCGTTGATCACACGTTCCATCACTTTGGACAGAACTGATGTGATCGCTATGGGGCGGTAGTTGGCCGGGTTGGAGCGGTCACCTTTCTTGGGAATAGGGTGAATTACCGCTTTTTTCCAACCAGAGGGCACAGTGCCACACTTCAGGGACATTTTGAAGAGCTTTGTCAAAACTGGAACTATTTCCGCAGCACACCTCTGCAATACCAGGGCAGGTATTCCATCAGGTCCACTAGCTTTGTTAACATCGAGCCCCCGTATGACGTGGAGTACATCCCGATGCCGGATCCTCAGCTTTTTCATATAGAAGCCGCAGTGAGGAACCGACGGCGGAACAGCACCCCCGTCGTCGAGGGTCGAGTTTTCCGCAAACATTTTCCCTAATAAGTTAGCCTTTTCGGTGGCGGTGTTTGCTAGTGAGCCGTCAGGTCTGGTAAGAGGTGGCAAACTGGGTTTGCAAAAATTTCGACCTATTGAGCCCGCAAGCGACCAGAATGCTCTGCTGCCATGCGGGCAGGCAGCCAGCTTTTTGCTGATCTGCAGGTCGTGTTCGAATTTTGACCTATTGATGATTCTCTTGCATTCCTTTGCCGATTTGTTGTATGCTGATCTGCTTTCGGGCGTTCGAGATGTGTTGTAGGCTCGGTAAGCCGCGTTTTTTCGTCGAACTGCTTCGGAGCATTTTCGACTGAACCACGGCTTTGAGCCCACACCAGTTTCTTTAGTAGTCGATTCCACCAATCTCCTGGGCACATCTTGAAGGGTCCGAAGTCCGAAAACAAACAGCTGACCACGGAAAAGCGTTGAAATGGGCCCGCATACCGAACCAATCTGCTGACCTATAGTGCCACACTTTTCTCCTCAGCCTCTCATTGGTTGGTCTGAGGCTAACGGGGATTGATGTCGTCACTAGGCAGTGGTCAGATGATCCCAGAGGCGCTGTGACGTCAATCTTATAACCGTATGGCACAGTAGTTAAGAATAGGTCTAACAGATTGGAGCGGTGAGTCTGGACATCAGGAACCCTTGTAGGCTCCTGAACCAATTGCTCTAATCCGTAGCAAATGGCAAAGGATTCCGCCTGTCGGCCAGCCGAGTCCGTTGGGCCTGAGAACTTCAAACATGGTTCGTTATGAACGTTGAAGTCCCCCAGAACAACAAACTCGGCCGAAGGGTAGCGGGGCAAGAGATCATCAATAGTATCGCTCAAATGTTTGAAGAGCTCGGAAGTGTCTGATTCGCTATGGTTCGGTGAGCGGTATAGACATGCGTAGAATCTTGCCGTACTGGCAAGATTGACGCGCACCCACATTACGTCGAATCTGGAGTTTTCCAGACTCAATAGTCGCACACAGTTGACGTCAGCTCGACTATAGAGGTAGACTCCTCCTTTCAGTCGGAATTTGCTTGCGAGGGTAAAGCCCGGGCAGTCCAGATAGGAGGAGTCTGGCGGCTCGGCTATCTGAGTTTGGGATAGGAAAAGAAGGTTGGGACGTTGGGACAAAAGATGGTGATGGACGGAATTTAAATTTGTGTGCAGGCCGCGAATGTTGGCAAAATTTACCAACAGTTTTGGCCCGCACCGGGGACGCCTGCTACTCGCCGCTGTAACGATGTTAAAATTGTTGTGTTGTATGTTCATGAATTTATTATTATTTTTTTTTTTTTATAAGGGTAGGAGGTGAAAGGAAAGGTCTGGAAAGGAAAGGTATGAGGGGTGGGTAGGAATCTGGGGTTCAGGCTGTCCAGGAGTGATGAGCGTTTGGTTCCAGCCCACCCACTGCGGTGCTAGGCGATAGGCTGGGAGAGTCCGGTTGAAGAGGGCATCCAATGCGCCCCAAACGCTGCTGCTGGGTCCCCTCCGGTCACGAACCGGCACAACAGCAGTGGCGGGGTTTTTTCACTCGCTGATGGGGCAGCCCACCCTTAGTCGTGAGCCTGAGGGTCGGGCCCCTGTACTATCGAGCGGCCCGGACAGCGGTAACCGGTTGTAAAGGGTCTCCCTCAACCAGCATCTCCCAACCGGCCCGCCACGCAGAAGGTGGGCCGACGCACCCGCCACCAAGACCTGGGCAAACCTTAACCCATGAACCCGGGCACCCCTGCTAAGTCACCAAACGTAGCGAACCACTTGGGGTGACCTGTGGCAGAGGTGTTGGTAATCCAATAAATGGTTCCCAGGGCGGCGGTACCCATTCCCGCCTACCAAATTGAGAAATTGGCTGCAGGTGATCAAGCAGCGGTAGAGCTTGCGATTACAGCAGAGCCAGGTTCAACAGCAACTCTTCAGAACAACATCGCTCTCAACGTTTTGGTGTCAACAAATGGAAAAATACCCTGTTATTGCTAAGAAAGATTTTTATACCGTTTGTTACAACATATCTTTACGAGCAATCCTTTTCGAAGATGCTGGATATAAAAACGAACAATAGACTTTGTTGTGAAAATGACATGAGAGTGGCACTTGCCGAGGTAAAGCCGCGAATTTCTGAATAGGTTTCTGAAAGGCAACAGCTGAAGTCACACCGATTTAAAAAAAAAATAATTAATATGTTTCATGTTTTAATTTAACCATTAAAATTTAATGTTTTGATCTTTGTTTTTTTTTCATTTTGCACACCTATATATAAATATATACCATGTTTTGAATTTGTAAAAATCTAGTTTTATTTTTCAAATTAGGAGGGGTTCGGTGAATGCGCATATGTAACTGGTGGGGTTCGGTACCTCCAAAAAGGTTAAGAACCACTGCTCTAAGGAGTCTAGTTGACCCAGTGTGCTTATTACATCAAGTGCTTCAATCTTCAGTTGTTAAACTTATTTTCATCTGCTATATTTCAACACATAATAAATTCCACAATTGTGGCTTTAAGTAATGGCTTCATTACCAAAACAAATTATGTATTTTTTTTATTATCTTAATTTGACCCCTTTTATTTACGATCGTTCGTCTTCTACGTCTCCTTGGAGGCCATTCGTTTATATTTTCTGGCGGTTTGTGGAAAAACAAGATTGATTGATGTGTTGTACAACTTAGATTGCAGAACGGCTGACAACATCTTCGGAGCATTTACGCGGAAGGGAAAAATCGTCAAGCGATTAAGGGCTGTTTGTTCGATGCGAGATTTACTTAAACCTTAAACGGCCCGCTCGGGCTATAAAAAATCCATAAATCGTTAAACCGTCTTCTAGATACTGCGCCTAACCCAATTTGCTCTTTTTTTACACGGAAAAGATGCTTGTAGAAATTATTTATGTCGTAAAATTTCGAGAAAATCTGAGGTCGTTGGTACTTAAAACGAATTTTCTATGAAATTGATATTCACCGAAAAAAGCTACAACCAATAAATCTTTATTGTATTTCTTGAAGGAGATAATCTCAAATCGTTTATGAAAACAGTGTTTTTTACGGCACTGCATTAGATGATAATAATATGATTATGTATAGGTACATAGAAAAACAGGCGTAAAGCAAAACACTTTATTATTAAACTCAAATCTTGTAGATCTATCAACGGAACTAATTCGCCTACCTAACTTAATTTTGTATTTAATTTTTGTTATATTCAGAAGGTTTGAGAGAGGATTTTATATGGGTCTTGAAGATCCTTGTAGTAATTCTCTTTTGTGTCATATATATTTTTTTCCCTTTATTTTATAAATATTTAAACATTACAATTTTCAACTACCAACTAGGCTAATGTCCGTGTTATGGTAGTCATACAAATTATACATTGTGAAAAAAAAAATTAAAAGTGTTAAAACAATATAAAGGTGAAGATACAATATATATATATTTTTTAAATAGTTTTAGGAAGTCTTTAGAAATTCTTTAAAGAATTCTCGCCCCCTTTCAAATATCCAACGTTGAACACTTATGTAAAGAGGGATATCTTATTAGTTGATTTTATATCGGTGCTCAATGCGGTGTATATTTTAGGGGCGATGAACCAGAATTGTCGTTTAGCGAATGTGGTTCTAGTTTTTGGGACCTCGCAGGTTTGATGAAAAGCGGGTGTGTACTTGATGTTGTGGAGCCATCACCTGGTTATTTGTACGTATGTAGTATAAGCTTGCCTTAGTGAATATTTGGCGAATATCTATGACCCTGATTTTAGCAAATAGCACATTGGAAGGGTGGGTAGCATGGCATTTAAATATAATTCTCAGTATTAGTTTTTGTACTGTAATTATTGGATTAATGACGGATTCAGCGCAACCAACCTATCCCATAATACCATATGTTGCAATGGATTGAAAAAGGGCAAAATATACACCTCTTAGAGTTTGTAGGTTTAAGATGGCTCTAAGAGATATACGTCGTTTAAGCCACCGAATTCCCAATTTCTACCGATTTATAATAATATATTTTTCTTTAAGTTTTTAACTTCCAAAAAAATTATATGTTAATTTAAAGATAATACGTTTGTAATGTAATAAACGGTATTTATGTGAATTCCCTCGATAGAAAAAAATCGCAAAGTAAGCTCTAAAAAATATTATAAACACGTTTTGTTGATATTTGATATGTTATAGGTATGAAAAAATTACAGTGTATCTTTAAATGCAACCAAAGCATTTGTTGATAGATCTTTGCTCTATTTCAAACGATTCGTGTTTTATTATATATTTTAAACATTTTCGCTTCATTATTATCGTATTATAATATTATCGCCCTCACTTTAACATTCGTATTTACATAATTCCCTTTCAAGCCATCTTTGAACGCTTACTACCGGGCCGTAATGTGAAAGAGAGAGGTTTCGACGGAGCTTCAGCATTTATCGACTCTGTGTGGCTATTCTTAAAGCCCAGCTACACTACTCGCGAAGTTGATCGAAGTTGACCGAATACGATAGTGTGGGCACGAACTTCACTTCGCTTCGGGCAACTTCGCTTCGCTTCGCCCGACTTCCGATTGTTCTCGGTAAATGCGCCCGAGTCAAAGGACTCGAAGCGAGTTGGACTGAGTTACTCGCGAAGTTGCACGAGTGTGTGGGCACGCACTTCGAACTTCGGCTAACTTCGTCGAGGACTTCGTCGAAGCGAGTAGTGTAGCTGACACTTTAATGGCTTTGATTGGTCTTTTATTACAATTTGATAAACATCAATCTTTTTTATCATCCTCCCATGGCTATTATGTTACATGTCTATTATGAGGGGTAAGGCTCTCGACTAGCAAGCTAGAGGTCGTGGATTCTAACCCCAGCCTGAGCAAATAAATTTTAAATGATCAATTTGTTTTAATATCATTTAAAATAATATCTAGCATATTTGCGGCACGTTCCACAGAGTAAGATACTCTCAGTATCATCGCTTTGGTGTAAGACCACCATTGTAGCGTTGCTTGAAATGGCTTTGGCCGTGTTTGGTGACCAGATATGAATAACCAGGTTTTTCCCACCTTCCCATTTCCTTCCCTTCCCCACTAAATTCAGCCTCACAACATACCCCATTTGAGGATATCATAGTCTCACTGGCTCCAGACGGTTGGAAGCAGTTGGGATTCTTGTGTTTTTTAACATAAAAACAAAAATAATTAAAATGCGAGATATATGGACTTGATGCGAGATATATGGACTTGATGCGAGATTGATGCTAGATGGGCACTTAATAGAATAGAAGCCACGTGGCAGCCTGATGCCCGGTGGCCACTTATGATGGAGCGCTCCGGAATTTTATGGCATGGCAAGCATCAATAATGACCGGCACGCTTCACTTAACAGGAATGAAAGGAACTCTTTCATCAGACCATCAAATTGCCTGTATCACATTCGGAGTTCATAATGCCGAATAACCGTTTCGCTGGATCTCTGTTGCAATACTTAGATAATAAGGTAGCTGCCGTTTACAGTAATTTCTCTCATATTTGATTTTGTTATTTTTCCTGCCATATAAACTCGTTTATTAAATGTTTATATTCATTTATGTTCTGTTGTTTCTTACGACTCTTGTGATAGCTGTAAATGTCAATCGAACTTAACAATTAACATGGTGCTGGCCTCCAGACTGCAGGAGCACATATTATTTAAAAATAAGAAAAAAAACACAATATGCATGTGTTTATTTTGCGCTGCGGTGGAATGAATTGCCAGCCTCTGTGATTTCTCCCTTTTAGAAGTCGGGTATCTTCAAGGCGTGGATTCACTCCTTGCTTTCTATAATAAGACCTTTCACACAGCATCTGCTAAATAATAAATTAGATAGTCCCGAATTGCTATCCGTCATTGGTTTAAATGTTCCAACGAGGCGTACTAGGCACACTACACATTTTCATATTGAAGCCAACAATACCAATGCAGCAAACAACTCAGTAATTACTCTCGCAATCACAACATACACCCATTACGAAAAATTACTACATTTAGACATCTTTCATGATTCCTTTCTAACATACAAAACTAACTTATTAAATTTCTTAGCATGACATATTTCAAAAATATTTTCACATCATTTTTCAAAACTTCTATGTATTAACAGTCAATTACAATTCGTGAGCTTATTATAATTCTTGTTTTCGATTCATTTGTTATTATCTATCCACACACTTCCTTCCTTTTATAACAATCTCAGGCGAAATTACGTAATGATATTTTATGGACATACGTAATATGTACTACAACTATGTAATAACTAAAAATATCTAACTGTATCTTATTGTACTGTGTATGTCTTAACAAATAAATAAAATCCCCAAAGATAACATTAACCATGAAAGAAACCTGTTTGACAGAAAGCTCAAACGGAGCTAGCATCGACTTTTAATTGGGATCCTTCACTTTTCCCACAGAGGAAAATGCTCTCAGTATAACCCTGGTATACCAATACCATTAAATTTAATTTTCAATTTATAAACAACTTACCTTAACAATTTTGAGACAATATGCAAGGTATCACTATTCACAATCCGTATAATATATTGACTTTTTCCGTACAAAAGTTGGAAAATCGGAAACGCACACTTCTACAACCAATTTACATCCTATGTTTAATATTCATTCATATTTCAATTTACATCCATTTCTAGAAGAGTGTAATTATTTTATTTTTATTAAGTAGTAAGTATCGATTTCAATACAGATTTTTTTTAGTAATCATTTAGCGAGCTGTGAGTTGTCCTAAAAATCCGAGATGGAATAAATAATCTGTGAAATTTTCTTAACATCAGAGCTCACTGTTTTAGATTCTTTGCTGCTTCAGCACACACAGATTAAAATTATTTGTTTTTTCCAAACAGGTATCCCAAGGTCGGTATTTTTACAACATATCATTTTAAACCTTTCGGTTGGTTGAAAATTGATGGACAGCTTCAAAGTTACCCCTTTCACGGAAGTTCAAGGTTCACTTTACATATTTAGGCATTCAGCGGCTTACTGGCAATGACATGTGTGTAAGGGTGGGCCGTCAAAGCTATTTTGTGAATTTGTGGTCCAAAAAGTTGTGCACCAATTTTGATCCTCTATAATAAATAAAGTTTTCAAAAGCGTACCTAATTTCCCGTTTTAGAATAGTAAATTTGTTTAAATTTTTGAAAAAAAAAGTTTTTGAGTATTTGGGTTTCACTGCTGCATTCATACAATCAATTTACGGTAGAGCTCTTTTTTTAAAGAAAGAAAAACATTCCCAAGCTACCTGACAATATTTGAAAAAACTCTTGGAAACATACTTAGCTAGCAGAATTAAACTCACGACGTCTTGGTAGGAACCATTCGCATTTGCTAACTTAGTCCCTTATCATTATTGTAAAATTTTATAACCACTGGAGTGATTTTTTGGCATATTTTGCCATTTCCCAAAAAACATTTTAAGAGACCCCCCTTAGGTGGATTAATTGGCTTTCAGTCGCAGTAAACAGTTACGTATGTTTCATATTAATATTTTGAGTAATGGTGTTAATTAAATAATATTGTAAATAGTAAATATTATTTAATCCCTAATTACTCCACAATCAGCAAAGAAGTAATGGATTCCTAAAATGTATTACTTCTTTTGTCATTTTATTTATTTATTAATTTTCGGGAAATCGACAGTTTACATTTATTTCAGTTTGTACAGTATTATACAGCCAAAATAAAACCAATTATGGATTTCCTCCTTGTGTCTGTACCTCTACTGAGGCAGCATAATAAGGAATAAGTAATTTAAATTTGTAAGAAAGGAATATGAAATCAAAAATTTATACTAAACAAAAGATTATATCAAACGAAAAATTTAGAAAACAAAGCATTTATAGCCATGAAGAGAGGTTGTAGATATAAATCAAATCATAATAGAAATATAAACAATAGAGACATAACATTATTCACAAACCATCCGAGAAATATTAATTTATGGACCTCTTGTATTCGGTAAGTTCGCAACTGAAAATATCCATCTTGGATAATACGCTATTGTAATTATTGCGTACCAGTCTGTTCAGGCAAGAAAGTAAATAACATTAAACGCATTTTTAATTTCGCCTTTGATAAAGTTTGTAAGAAACCTCTTGTTTTTCGCACTCGAGTAAACTGCTGAAACGCTATTATTAGTTTTTAAAAAGATATTATTTCTTCATAAAATCACTCAATTTTACCAGTATCAAGAGTGGGTACTTACTAATGATAAATCTGAAAAATAAAATTATGTTATCGTCTAAATCGTCATACGCAACTTTTGAGACTCCTGTGAACGATATCTCTAAAAAAACTACTCCGTACATTGTACATTAATGGCTCACCCTGATCGACAATATCGACATTCGTATTCCCGTGTCAATAAGCACACCGCTGTCAAACCGGACTTAAAGAGCCTTGTGTAATGAATACCGTTCAAACATGGCTGACATTCGCTACGTGAATTCCAGTCGAAGTAACAAACGACATAGATATCGGGTCAAGTAAATTAGAACATAAATGCAACAACGAATGCCAACATTTGTGGTAGCCTTTGCTAGAACACTGTTGACAATATCGTAGACTGGGTGCGAATATTTCCGCCGAAACCAATGTCGTCACTGACTTAGTATCTTTTGGTTCTAGCCCATTTAGCACGCGCTCTGTCTCTATTTTACTTACCTGGAATCGTATATCGCCATCCCATTTAAATTTCATAAATATTTCATAAAATTCTGCATATGAAATTTAAGCACAGAAAGGTCAGACTTTTGAATCACGAAACACGCCACCTTATGGTACGTATACATTTGCGAACCTAAACACGAACCGAGCCACGAATTACGGGAAAGGGACGAAGCAACTGCTAGCGGCGTTTCGCGCCATTTGCGGTTGCATTGTTCCTTTCTCATAAGTATAGGTTCAGGTCAGAGCTGCAGGAGTGGGATGGTGTGGTACAAGTGGGGCGGCTTAAAATTCTTGCCAATCAAAGAATATATAAATACATTTTTTTAAATGTCACCAGATACCTAAATGATATTTATATTGTTTTATTCCAAATGATCTCAGGAAACGCTGGTTAAAGTTTGTCCGGTTGCAACTCCATCATCTGGTTGTAAAAAGTTGATCGCAGTGGCTTTAGCTAATTTTATTGAGGAAATCCATAATGGGAAGGTTCCACAAGCATTCTCTCTACTTTCCCACCCCTTCCCTTTCTCTGTATTACTACTTTCTTTTGCCTCGCAACATTCCCAAACAATGTTTTTCTCCCACTGGCCCCTGGCACTTGAGGCTCTTGCATTATCATAAACTTGAAAACTGACTATACTTATCATTTAGGTTCATCAAAAAAAATCTTAGATTTAATCGTGTGAAGGCTCCTACTTGGAGTATAATACTCTTGTAAATGACCCTGTTTAAAAATAATATAATATAAAACCAAATAAATGAGGAGAGACGAGAAAGGTTCAGATCCCGCACGACACGGGGCACCATTATAATTCGCCTAACAAAAAACAAGCAACAAAAGCTTTTAAAAAATGCCGGTCAGATTAACCGCTTTTGTTCCACATTCGAAAAAATCCCACAAAAGCCGCGAGCATTTTGTAAAAGTTTTCAATTTAACTCTTCTCATTTGGAAGTTTGATGTGGGAAGTTGAACAGCAGATAGCGTGAAGCAGTGGTAGGCGAGTTGTGCGCATTTCAGGAGGAAGTTTCAGTTATTTCAGACGGCACGCCACTCCGGTACTCGTGAATCGTGCCTCTTGCCTCGCTGATTTCTTCAATAATAAAGATACCATCTTTGTTTCCTCGCCGCCAGATTGTGGCGAATGGCGTGCAACAATATCGGAAACGGTGTGAATGAAAAAGCTCGATTCTTTTCTAATTTAGCCGCAGAGCTTAAAACACCATTAGGTCGATGCTTAATGTCTACTTTTTGGAGCTATTTCGTTAAGCGCGTTTTTTTCTGAGCACTTAAAAAGCTGTGCATACTTCCTAAGTCGAATGAAAGGAACGAAAACTACTTAATTTACAGGGCTGACACTGCTCGATCATCATTAATTTGAATTCATTCAACTTTCCGAAGTGCTCTCGAAATTGTAAGGTATTTAGCGAATATACCTACATAGCTTACGTAGAAATTAAAATATGTAAATCGAATAAAAAATGTATTTCTCTTAGGATAGCAGAGTTGCATTATCATTTTTTGCACTAGTATATTTTATAGTGCAGATCTTCGATTGAATCTCAGAATTCATAATATTTCTACCAGATTTTGATCGTCGGTGTGGAGGACTGTCTACTTTTTAAGGTTTATTTTGTTGTTTTTGGTACACTTTGATGTAACCCCAGGCTGATTTTCTGTCCCTCTCTAATATTTTTTCTCTCTTCTTATTTTTAATTCTTTATATATGAGTTAGTTAGTGAGATATTTTTAATGCGAATGCCGCACAAGAGTCCCAACTGCTCCCAATCGCCAGTGAGACTATGGCATCCACAACTGGGGTATGTTGTGAGGGGTTCCACGATAACTCCTCCAAATGATAATTCAACACACCTTTAAACTTGTATGTGATATAAAGTCTTTAAAAGTGATTAAACAAAAACTAGGTTACATGTAACTAACTTTATAACACTTTTTATAGGTGTGTTGAATTGTCATTTTGATGAGTTATCCGGTCACCGTTGTGAGGCTGAAAGGTAGTTGGGAGGGAAAGGAGATAGTGAAGGTGGGGAGTACCTGGCTATTCAGAGCTGGTCACTAAACACGACTGAATACAACAACGTTTCATTTCTGATTTCTTTCTTCAAATGAATAAATTGTGAAATAACACAAATTAAGCAAATCAAATTTACTTGCGCACGCCGGGATTCGAACCCATGACCTTAGGCTTGCTAGTCTAGAGCCTTATCCCTCTACCACAGAGGCCGTCTAATATCCGTCATTTAACCGAAACTAGTTGACTATTCGTAAAATTGTATAATAAAGTGGTTTAAAACAAAATTATTTTTCATTTACATTATGATGTCAAGCCACAAAGTTATTGCTGTATTCGATAATTTAATATTGACTGTTCAAAATAAATTTTTAGTCTTGATAAAACAGATAAAACTCGAGTCAACGCGAAACCTTCTTACTTACCTACTTACTTTTTCCATTTACTTACACGATCATTTCCGTATTTTACCTTATTTAATTCTTATTGGTACAGCAGTATATATATATATATAAGATCACCGAGCTTGAAAATGTGGAACTTACCTAAAATAACTGCACATAATTTTGAATGTATACATAAAAAATGGATAATATTTGCTGCTGTGAATAAATTGATTTTACAAACGAATATACTTACCTTGGCATAATCGTAGACAGTAACTTTAAATGGGACAAAAGTGTAACCAAAATTGTAACCAGCTCCGATGTTTGGCGAGTAATTTTTATAAATTAAAATTTGTATTGCCTCGATGCACTCTCAAACTTATATATCATTCTATGGTCGAATCAATACTTAGATATGGAATTCGAACTTGGGGACACTCGAGTAATATTAATATTAAATACATTCAAAATTTACAAACTGCTATAATTAAAAAAATTGTTAAACCTAGCATTTACAAACAAAGAAACAACTTAAAATTACTGTATGGCTCTGAGGGCCTACTTCTAATTAAAGTGCTTCTCTGGTTTATTATAATTATGGATAATGCGGGAGAAAATGCGTGCAAAAAATCATTGGTGCATAGTCACAAAACAAAATTTACTGAAAAAAAAGGCCTAAAAATTCCACTAATATCAAATAAGTATGGTAGCAGAACACTTGACTATTTGATACCTGTGATTTATAACAAATTTAAGGAAAACTTTAACTTAAAAAATAATGAGGTACCCTGCCCTAAACTGACAGAAAAGTGGTAAATGAACAAAACGTTTATCTATCCTAAACATTATATTTGGTATTAATATTTAAACTTAAGCTAATGTGTATTATGTTATAACATTAAATGGTAGAACATACAGACAAGCTGATTGTCACAGCTTTGTGGGACTACCCATATCTTATATTGTATTAAATGTAATTATATTCAATTTAATAAATAATTTTTTTTTTTTAAAGTCAGTTACATCTTAAATTATTGTATTGTATCTTCTATGTTCTTCCCTTTTTTGCCAGAGTAACTTCACCTGAGTAATCTTTTTTCTTTCGTCAGGCTTACCCGGATTCCAGAAATTTGTGGGTTGATCATTCTTCTTCCGCAATCTTGCCGCTCGATCTCTTATCTTTACAACTTCTTTATTCACGTACTCTCGGTACAATCCCCCTTTATCAGCGCTGCTCCCCGCTTAAAATGCTGAGTTTACGCGCAGTATCTTCTGGATATTATGATCTAGCCGCTTAATCGGATCGTGATGAAGTGGAGTTATGATAGAAAAGGTTTTTTTTAGTTATTCTACGCATTCTTCAAATGTTAACCTTTCTATTTATGGCAAACTTTCAATTTATTTTCAAGATATAAAGAAGGGCTTTATTTCTATCTTGTTAAGAGAACCACTTATCTTTATTATAAATTGTAATATATTTTTCAATTTGTCTTTGAAGGTTCAGCCTACTTGATATGTTCAGGTCTTTGCCATGGCGTTTAAGAATTTTTATAAATGGGAGACAAAAATTATGATTTTTTGATTTTTAAAGGTTTTGTATTTAAAGCAACAATTTGGGGAGGGGAAGAATAATTGGAGAAGTAGGTACCTGGCTACTCAGATCTGGTAACTCAACGTAGTCATCCAAGCAACAAATGTAGATATAATATGTCTCGACGCCATCTAGTGGGAAATTTAGCACTAACAAAGGCTTTCCTACAAAAATAAAGTAATTGTTGATTGAGGTACTAGTACATATTGAATTATTTGGCGGGTTGGAATTAAGCCGACATAGCTCAGTGGTTCAGAGCACCTGACCGGACATCAGAAGGTACGGGTTCAATTCCCGTTGGCATTTATTTGTATTAATTACTAATTATTGGCCACTAATTATTGCTTATTTGTTAACCAAGCAACGTTTCGATCCTGAATGATGGTATTTAACCAGAGAAAATCTGGCTTCCATTCTGGAAATAAGTGTAAATATACAATATTTTCGTTTAGTAAAAAAAATATACGTACATATTCATGTCTTCAAAATATACCTACAAGTTGTCCTGGTTGTACGATCATATAAGCCGTCTGCAGGGTGAAGAACGTCCGCAGTAGATTAAATAATATTAACAGTATCACTCTCAAATAGAAGACTTATTGCTTTTATATACGTCCCTGATTTACTCAGCCTAATTGCCTTCCATATACCAACTAGAACTCTTCCATCGATTTTTTTTTAAATTATATGATTATATGAATCATTTAGATACTCGCTTGTACCTGGATTGCATTACCTTCGTTGGCAAGAATACTTACGCAGAAAAAGAAACGCGTAGATGCGTTCAACTGCACGGAATATAGCGATGGGTGAGAAACACAAAACGTAACCACATAAACTGAAATGTTGAGTTAAGTACGGAGTAATATACACTATAATCGATAAAAAATACAAGGTTAAATAGGTTACGTTAGGTTAGGCTTGGTTTGACCATATTTTTCATAATTTTATATCACTTTTCCAAAAGTTTGTCGAATTGATATTGTACTGAGTTGCCAATGAACCATATTTCATATGTATGCAAAAGCCCTTAACATTAAAGCCCTATTATGTGTAAATAAATAGGTAGATAAAACCTGTAAAAGATTTATAAATTTTTATTTGCTCTTGTTGAGTTTTAGCCCTAGGTATAGATCCGGAGCCATGGTGCCCACCGTTTGCCATGCAAATCGTCAAATGACATTCTAATCCGTCTGCATTCTATCATGAAGAAGTCGTAAAGCTCACGCCATTGTTTCGAGTCCTCCGATGCGGATTACGGGTGCCATTCCGCAGCCATTGCGCCAATGGGCGTCCCACCTGGATGTTGACACACCGCAGCCGCATACCGACGCCTAGAATCTGGAATGAGTTTAGAACATCGATATAATTGTTGGTCGATTGTTTGGAATGAATCCGGAATGGGTCTAGAATGCTGCCTTGCCCTCCTCGGTGTGGCGCCTCCGTTTTCACGGTTCACTTTGCACAAACAACGAACTGCACAGCGAGCACTCGTGCGTGACCGGGACATTAGATTGCCTGGATCGCGCATGTGCATTGGCATTATCATGATTATAATTTCAAATGAGCCTCCTATCTAACCAATACTTTTCCATATAAATTGTGACAGCGCCTCTAGCAGAAAATGCAAAGCCATCTTATTCCAATAATTAATACATTCTCGCATGTGAACCTAGCTACACTCAATAGACAGTCTGCTATTGTGACATCATATTAATATGACGATATTATTATTTTTATAAGACTTTTAGACGGGTCCCAATAATAGACCATGATGCGTGTCGAGGGAAACTGTTCATTTTCAATTAATTTCATTTGTGTTTTTTTTTTAATCCAGTTGAACCATGGTTTCCTGCAGAGTTGAACCTATTTTAAATAGTTAAGCAAGAAATAAACAATTTCTCACGGCTTTTATTTTTTATGTAGCAAAGTACGGTATGTTATTAAGAACAGTAAATTTTACTGAAATCTGCAGTTTCATATTAATATGTAAAGTTGTGAAGCAAAAATTAAACGAAACTCTAAAATGCACTTCATGGTTAGTTCAATTGCACAATAATAAATTATTATAACAATAATTATTTGCCAGAAACACAAATATTAATTGAAAAAATCTTCCGAGAAATAATTAATTAATTAATTGAACCTGCACCTCTGATTGCCGGTCAGGTGCACGGAACCACTGTGCTACGTCGGCTTATTTTTAACCGCCAAATAATTCAATAAATACTAGTATTTTATTCAACAATTACCGTCATTTTATTGCTGAATACCTTCTTTTATTGCTTACCGTTATTTTATTCAACAATCGCCGTCGGCGGCATAAATTTTTTCTGGGAAGATTTTTCCAATTTATATTTGTGTTTCAGGCTAATAATAATTGCTTATAAGAATCATGTTACCCTTTATGCTTTGCATAAAAACCTTGTCTTGTAAACAAGTTTACCTCCAATAAAAAATAATAATATTTGACAAGTCAAAATGAATTAAATTAAACCATTAAATAATAAGGATATAATATATCTCGACGCCACCTAATAAGAAATTTAACAATACTTTTCTAACAAACATAAATTTAATTTTCTTCGGGTGAAAAAATCAAAAAGCACTGTTGAATAAAATACTAGTATTTTTTGATTATATGGTGGTTAAGAATAAGCCAACGTAGCACATTAAGTGTAGCACCTGAGCTTAAAACAGAAGGTGCGGGTTCAATTCCCGTCGGCGGCATTTATTTTTTCACGGAAGATATTTTCAATTTACATTTGTGTTTCAGGCTAATAATTATTGCTTATAATAATTTGTTATCCTTTGGGCTTTGCATAAAACCTTGACTTGTAAACATAAGTTTCCCTTTAATAAAAAATAATAAATTATTGTCATAATACTTGTTTTGTTTTTGAAACAATAACAAAATCTTTGCATCCATTTAGGAAGGTTTTGGTGCGACTTACGTTTTCTACCTAGGTGACTACGTGTAGGTAGGTTTCTTTGTTTTTGTCCTGAAAATCTTTGAACGTAAAAAATGGATAAGTGAATGGAAAAGGGACAGTGTTTTTACCTTTTGTACATTGATAAAGGTGCGTACACGCGTTTTATTAAGTCGCTAGCTAAGCAATACAGTAATTTGTCAAATGTCATTTTAAAAAGGGTGGATAAAAAGAGTACACGAAATGTCCAAGAATTAGGTACCTACTTACTCGTGACTCCGTGATTCTATTTAAAGCCTAAGACACATTACGCTATGCGCATCAACGCTTATTTGGGAGTGGCCTAGACAGATTATATGTTGAGATTTCACACTACGCTATAATCTTCATCCGAAGAGGGGGTCAGATCAATTTTGGAACTGCGGCGGAATATCATTCCTTTGTAGGGGATCTGTCACCTTGATAGATGACAACCGCGTGATCACGGCGCTCCGTAAATTGACCTAACCCCTTCTGATATATATCGCCTGGCTAGCAGATCACGGCGTATCATCATCGCCACGCCCACACTTATAACACATCATTTGTCAGGTGTGACAGCTCTCTACGGGATTGTATGGCGAGCGATATGGTGTTATATATAACGCTTTGATGCGTATTATGTAATGTGTCTCCACCAAAAAATTAGTTCACAGGAAATTCAACCAATTAGCAACATGTTAATTTTCCTTGCTAAGCGTTGCAACATACTAGACGATAGGCCTCATTCAGATTGGGTTATTTACCAGCCAATAACACTCACAGAAGACACCGTAGTCCTGTGGCCTTTTTGCGCTGAAACTTTTTTCCAATTGGATGAAATCTGCGTAGGTAACGTCGTGTTTATTCATTTAATGTTTTTAGGAGGCTGGCAATAACTCTTACTAAGAACTTATTATTTGCATAGTGATTTGTAAAACAAGTACCTACGTACAAAGGTTCCCAAGTGTTTTCATGTTTCTCTCATTTGAATATGGTGCTCTCGACAATAAAGCGTCATCAATTTGTCGTTCTTAGAAAATGTAAATGGCGCCAATCTGTTTTGGGCTCATTTGGTATTCGCGATTCAAATTATGATTTTGTAAAGACGGTTCGCGCCTATCGCTGTTTTCAAACAGTAAATTGTTAATGGCGCCATTAAAATACACGTTGAAACAATTGCATAGGATACGTTGCCTATTCGGTTTCATGGTTTCCATCTGTGATAATAATTTACGACATATTTATAGCCATTTGTTGGTGGTTCTCTAACGACGCACTGGGTTAATTTTTAGATGGACATTCCATTTCCGTTTTTATGTTCCCGAGTTTCGTTTATTGGGGTGAGGGCATTAAATTCTAATCCAAATCCCCGGAACCAGTCGGACAAAGAAGTCGGTGATATCTTATTCTAACGACCTAAACCAAATCTAAAAAAATGCTTCCTAATTGAATGTGTGCAATAGGAGCGTACGGGATTATACGCTGTTTTTTTAGTAAAATGGATTTTCGTGTTCTACGGTTCCTTCTTATTCATAATAGTTGAAAAAAGTTAAATATTATTCATAATAGATAAGAATACGACAAGATGGCTGCGTAAGGCATCTGTGTCCGGTCAGTAAGCTGTTCTTGCATAGAATGTTTAATGTCATTCAAAATGGCGTCGGATTTCAGTTCATATCGGAGACAGTTCAGGAAGTGGTGATAATTCTTCATTCTTTAATAGATAGTGAATTTTACGGTTTTGTTCCCAATAAACGCCAGCAAATACGCAAGTGGACGAAAAATTTTAATAAAATTCAAAAATATCCTGTCATAATATTGAATGCAGTTGGCGAAATATATGCATCCAACCATTTAACGTAATGTTTGATAGATTTAAACTGAACCTGGTGTGATAAATCTCCGAAAATGGAAGAATTGAACCTGCAAAGAATAACAATGTACTTGGATTAGCTGAGTTAAGTTAATTAAGTTTTTAAAAGACAAAATTCAGAGTGTTTCAGAAACGTCATTGATTTTGAAGCTCGGTCGGATTGTAATGATGATCAAAATATCTTCCAATCAGAGCCAGAAGATGAGGAGTGTGATCAATAAAGTATTTTTAAAATTATTTGTTTCTTACTGCTTCCATTTTATCACAATTCTCAGTACATATATTTTTTATCCTTATCATGCAGCAGAGTTATTAAAATGTATAAATTGTTTAAAAAATATACCTGTATATTTATTATTACGTTGAATTAATTACTTAGTTTGCTAATTTTAAATTTTCTTTTTGTTTCAGGTAAATACCTACGTAATACTACACATGTTCTCAAAGGGTACCCCAACATCAGGTTGGTCTTTCTGAGACGTTCCCCAATTACTCTTCCACCCACTTGTGCGTCAAGGGCGTGCAGGTTTGCCGTCGTTCGGTGGGTACCTATGCAGTCGGACGGGTCGAGTTCGATATCTACTCACAGCTGGTTTTCTTTTTCAACACGAACGTAAATCGGTAAAAATGCAAACAATTGTTCAAAACCCAGGTCTATAACATATTTTTTAACACACCTTATGCTACCATTATTTTACTAAGTCAAAAGTTCATGTGATTGCTGTCAACACTGATCAACGGCAAATCTAAACCATTATTCAACCCAGAAAATTCTCCTATCAGCGCCGTCAACTCGACGAACTTCACTGAATAAATTATTCATTCAAACAGGTTGCCAAATGCGTTATAAATTATAGTTATCAGATAATATATGGAACGAAAATAATAATTGCCATGTTCTCGGCTTGAACGGAAAATGTGGCTGGTTTTCGATCCAAATCGGGCCTGCCAATCAATGTTACTACACCATTCTGTACATTTTTAGTAGAAAACAACCGCTACCCGACCTTCGTGTTCCCGTCAGGAGAACTTTGAAAACACCCGAAGGCTGATAGATAAATATCCAACTTCTAATGAATTGCTTTTTTGTCAAAATCACAGTAGATTACTATGTGAAAGTTTAGAAACATTTGCTTAAATCGGTGATTCTTAAAGTTAGCGATAACTTTCCGTGGGACTTCGAAGGATCCAAGAAAGCACTGAAAAAAATTGTGTCTTGATTTATTATTTGTTTCGACATTCGTCTAATTGCCTTCAAATATACATTTATACACCATCGCAAGCGTCTTATTATGACCCATTATATTATGCTTCAACGGGCTACAAAATCTTTCCGATTAGATATTATTATCACTAGTAGTTTTGTGAATTGTACTTCATGTAATGTGGATGATTCCGATTTCACATCTCGTGCACCATGGCGCATGGAGGCGCTCTGGCGGAATCAAAAGGTACTATCAAACACGGCTTACCATCTTGACAGAATTGACCGGACCGGACCCGTGGTCGAGTTGAAACAGGACTTCGCTATGTTCAGCCAATTATTATTTTCTAGAAATACGTTATTTATTTGACATAAATCACACAATTGAAAAGCGTTTCGGTGGTAAGTAATTAAGGTTTCGTATTAGTTAACGCACCCGTCCGGCAAACAAGAAATTCTTTCAGTTCTTTCCGTTCAGTTCTCGGTCGGACCTAAATGGTTTGTCTATTCTATTTCATATTCTTTAAATAAGCGACCGATTTTCATTTTTTTAATAACATAAATTTAGTTTCTGACGACTCATCGAGAAACTTAACATTATTGTTAATTTTATTCGAAAAGGCAGTTGAGAGTGTTCTGATGAAAAATGTATCGAAAAGACAGTGGCGATCCAATAGGTTTGGGAAGCTCTGACTTAAACGACTACGATGTACTTCAGTCAGTTTTATTTTGGCATGCCTCCATATTAACCATATTTTCCGATAATTTCGTAATGGGCATATTACACTTTTGCCAATATTCTCGGCTCAATAAGCTTCGTGTGATCTGAACGTTAACGTTACAATATTGTCCCATTCCGGGCATTTTGTTAGAGCGTAATTATTATTAATACCATAACAAGGTAATAAATTACAGTATTTAAGCCTTTTACAGTAAGTTCCGTAAGTTTATTTATGACCCACTTTCTTCCTCCCAGGGCTCTAAAAACAACACAGGAGTCCACTTCCAAAAATCCCCGGCAAATGACTACCAGAACTCTCAGTAGTTTAATGTGGCGCGAGGTTAGTCCATAAATTCATACGCTTGACTATAATAAGTTTATTATTATTGACGTTTCAATAGATACGAATACAACCAACCTTGAATAAACTACTTTGGTGTTCGTATTAGTGTGATAAATGTATTTTTGCAAGTGGTATCATTATTCTTGCGCAGGTTACAGTTTGCATATTAGTTAATGCTAGCTTAATTACTTACCAACATGTCATGTTCCTGCAGGCTGCAGGGATAGATAGAATTGATAGACCGTCACATATAAAAATTTAAAAAAATCAATAAGTTTAGTACAGTTCGGGGTGGAGTGTTGGGCTATTACTTGATTAAGTGGGCAGTGGTGACCTTTAAAAGATTTTTTGTTTCTGAATTTGAGAAAAATATGAGTCTAATAAATCCCAATAAAAAAATTTAGCTTGCTGCCCCATCTTAGATATGTTCTTATTCACTGTCCGTTCTATCTCCTCCCCCCCAATGTTCGGTAATCCCTAGTCACCAGTCATCACGCCTCCACCCCTACTTCAACACCTAATATTATGTCCACCCATAATTTTATTTTGTTTTATTATTGATGTTAAGTTAAAAAATAAATTACATCGAATCAAACATTCTCCTATTTGGCTCAAGTGTCAGTAACTGTTTGTTTGTAATATAATTGGGTATACCGAAAGAATTATTAATATCGTTATTCTTTCGTTAGTGGAGCTATGTTTATATTATTCCGTGTACTTTATTTATTATTTTTCATTCGTTTCCGCGCTTGATTGTTTTGATGTTGCAATATCATAAATATTACATTATGTCAGTCGTTAAAAACAATGTACCTACATAATAACTATAAATTGCTTTTTAAGTAGACACTCGAATAAAGCGATGGTAGGTATAGAATATTTTCATAGCTTTTTTTTATTTCTTTCATATCGCTAAATTGATATATGACAATGTGTTGTGACCATAAACAATGTAAGCATATTCTTTTAGAAATTTATTATGATTAACCTACATTATATTCTTTGTACAATTTGTAGTATTTTTATCTTATATAAAATAATAGGTTTTCGATAATATTCAAAAAAATCTATGTTAATCACTCACTTTCATTTTCATTTTGATGATTTTTAATAAATTTAGTTTTTTTTTGTTTTTACATAATATATTATCACAGTTATAGCACGATTCGTTCTTAAGTTCAACAGCTCGGCTGTGGAACGAACTGCCGGCCTCTGTGTTTCCTCCCTCCTACAACATGGGACTCTTCAAGACCCATGTTCACTCCTTCCTCTCCACAAAAAGACCCTCCACACAGCATCCCCAAAGATGACATAGGCCCTGAGGGAAATTATTTTCTTCAGGGCCTCCTGTGTGGAGTAAATATAAAAATAAAAAAAACTATAATATAATCTATATATGGCTACTATGACACGAACAAGAGCCTAGTATGGCAGTCGAGAGAACTCTAATAAATTGTTATATTATGTAAAAAAAGTTCTCGGCACGGTGTAATTTGACTTCGTGAAATTAGTATAGAGCATTTTCTGTCTGAATTTCTCAGCAGATATTTGTCATATTTTCTCGTCGAAAAATCATTTTCATCGTTATCTAGAGAGGTTTAAACATTCAGAACTGAAAAAAATAAGAAATGAAACCATATTGTTGGTTCCTTATTTTCAATCTATCAATAAGAAAAACGATTCCGGGAAGCAGCTAGGTCGGTACAACTCCATAAATTTTCTCATAAAAGACCCATTTAACAGTAGAGAGGTTACGACGGAGCTCTAAGCGGCGGGACTATATTAAACTACAAGTACAATCATATTATGTCGGTATCCAGGAAACCTTTGAACATTAAAGTTCCTTCTCATTAATAAACTGTTGTGAGTTTCCTATTGCCATTTATATTGCTTTGACATGGGTCTCTAATTAAAACAAGATTATTTATTTATTTATTTATTTATTTATTTATTATTTTATTTACGCCCTAATGGGCTTTTACATGAAAATATACATTTACATTGATTACAATAATTGAACATAAGAAGATAAATGGAGTTAATTGTAAGAAAGCAACACATATAATAAAATTTTGTGCAAATTAGCAAAACACTAATAAGATGGATTCAATATAAAATATACCCAAGCATGAAATAGTAAGTAAAAGAAAGTTCAACATAAAAAGTAAGTAAGTGGGTGTGTTTAAACCCAGTATTAATTGTGTGTTTAACAAATCGATAAACCAATATAAATTAGAGTGTAACTTACTCGTGAGGTAAAGAACATTATAACAGAGATTTAAAAAAAAATAACAAAATAAGAGTTGCACCTGTAAAAAGCAAAAACTAATAGAATTTAGCAATATCGACATGAATAAGAAATAATAAGATCTGAGATGGAACATAGTGTTATGTATAAAAAGTAGTTAGTAGGTATATGCATACAATTATAAGTGTATAGTAGAGCAAATAAAAAAACAAACAAATATGGATATAATTTACTTGAAAGGTTTCGAATGGGAGAAGATGTAATAAAATTATTAAAGCTATAAAAGTTAATTATTAGCCGATAGAATCGAAATAAGTTGCCTTTTAAAGCTCACAAAATTGTCAAAACCAAATATATCTATAAGTTCACAGTATTTATTCGCAAGGTTGTGAATTCTAGGAATTGGTGAAAAAATAGAATAATTAGTGTTGAGGTTCTTGTTAAATTTAAAAGTATCTTTACTGCGAGTTAGCCTAGCAGGAACATTAATGCAAATAAGTTCCAACAAATTAGGGCTGTCAATTAAAGATTTAATAATTTTGAATAAAAATAGCAAATCAATTAACACTCTTCTATCAGATAATTTAAGAAGTTTAGTTTCAGCAAGCAAGTTATTGTAATTTATAAATTCGATTGGAATTTTCATTTTAAAATTAATGTACCGAAGGAATTTATTTTGTACCTTTTCTAATGATTGAGAATGGACCTTGTAGTACGGTGACCATACGGTGGAATTGTATTCTAATTTGCTTCGTACTAACGAGCAATACAGATGTTTTAATGTTGACATACTTTTAAAATTTGCTCCCATTCTCAAAATAAAACCTAGTATTCTCATCGCATCGCTTGTTATTTCATCGATGTGTTCGTTAAACTGTAGACTCTCGTGGAATATAACACCAAGATCACGAATCTGTGATACACGAAGAAGATTAGCACCATTCATAAAATAGGAAAAATTAAGTGGATTTTTGCCTTTGTAAAAACTGATAATCTGGCATTTACCTAAATTTAGTTGCAAATCATTGACAGAACACCACGCACATAGTTTATTAAGGTTCAACTGCAAAATTGCGCGATCATCATCGTCTTTGATTATTCTGTATATCTTCAGATCGTCGGCAAATAACAGGACTTTAGCATTAGTAAAAATATTAACAATATCATTGATAAACAAACAAAATAATATTGGGCCCAAGTGAGATCCCTGTGGTACTCCGCTCGAGGCAGCAAAAGTATAAGAAGTAAACGAATCTATCTTGACTGCTAAGTACCTTCCTAATAGATAACTCTTAAACCATTCCAACATACTCCCTCTTATTCCCAACAATTTTAGTTTACGTAATAATATTTTGTGGTTTACTTTATCAAATGCCTTACTGAAGTCAGTATATATGGAATCAGTTTGATGTGATGCATTAAGGGCATTAACAATATCATTCGTGTACAATGTCAAATTGGTAAGAGTAGATCTACCTTTAATGAATCCATGTTGAAGGGGAGAGATGGTTCGATTGATTCGGGATATCAACTTATCTAGTACTAGGCTTTCAAAAAGTTTGGGTAAAGTAGACATTATACATATTGGCCTATAATTTGTTACTTCGCTCTTATTACCTTTTTTGAAAATGGGCGTTAAAAGACTAAACTTCCAAAGGTCCGGGAATACACCTGATGAGAGTGACTTTGTAAATAACTTATGAATAGGATATGACAATGTATGCATACAATTTACTAAAAACCTGGGCGGAACATTATCAGGTCCTGCGGATTTTCGGGAATCAAGACTCTTCAGCTTAGATATAATATCGTCTATGGTTACATTACAGTCAGATATATCAAGAGTTTCAACCAAATCAAAGCACGAAATATTGCTGTCTTCACTTGCATTAATGTAAACGCCGCTAAAAAAATCAGCAAAAAGATTAACAGTTTCCTGAAGATTTTGGGATAATTTAGAATCGAATGACACACTACTAGGTATGTAAGTACCATTTTCTTTTTGGGATTTAACATATTTCCAAAAGAAATTTGAGTCGTCCATGATAGAGCCTTCGACATCACTAATGTAATTTTTGTAACATTTTGCGGAGAGCTTATTGCACTCTGCCCTCAATTTTTGAAACGCAGTATAATCGATGGCCAGGCGACTTTGTTTGAATCTCTTATGAGATAATTTTTTGAGGTAAATTAAGTCTATCAGGTCTTTTGAGAACCATTTTGGGTATAGAGTTTCTCTGTAAGTCGTTAAAGGAACAAATTGTTCAATTGCAGATGAACAATGTACTACCGTTTGGATTCTCCCAAGGCGATTCTCCCGGTATTTCGTAATGTCCCCTGTTTCATTTAGTACAATGATTGTACCTGCTACCTGTAACTATAATAATATGTACCGTGTACGTGTATGGGCATTTCATCCCACGTGTAGCTCGGATTTAATATTCACGTCATGTGTGAGGTCACCCAAAGCTTGCAACATATCCTAGGCACACAGCGTTTAGTAAATATGTTATTGGTTCACGTAAATCACTGCTTATTTGGAATCTGTCGATGTTTGTACATTTTTTTCTTCGTTGTAATAATGTTATTTATATGCTGAACAGACAAAAATTTTCATGTAAAAAAATCAGTCTGCTTATGTTTTTGCTCGCACAACTCTAAAAGTAGTCGACCGATATCGCTGATAATTTGTTTTCAAAGTTTTTTTTTTCTTCAAAGTTTGTTATTAGTGTTTAGAGCAGTCATTCTCAAAGTGCAGGGGGTCCAGGTCAATTATATGATACCAGTAGCAACGCGTTGCGCCCATACCTGTATGACTTGTTTAAGCGTTAAGAGGATACGAAAATATTAAATTTGGTGGGAAATTCCGTAGCCCCCCCCCCCCATGGATTTGAATATATTGTGGGGATTTATTCCCCTCCGAATCCGAAATTCTCTACCCTCCCCACGGATTACTGAGCCATCGGGAATACCTCATACAAACCAGGACAAAAAAGTTTGGGGGCCTCTATTTACATAGTGGTTTGAATGCTGGAAGACTCGGGAATTCGAGAAAATTGGTAATAACGAAAATAATAAAATCCAAATTTGTTTTCAATTTTCATTAAAAAATGTTTTTTTTTTTTTAAAGAAAGGCAAACATTCCCGGGTTACGAATAACCTGACAATATTTGAAAGTCTCCTACTACCACCACAGTAAGCTGAAAATGTTTCTTTTGTTATGATGGAGGACTTAGCCTGCCGAGGAATTGAACATACTGCGCCTGGGTGGGACCCAAACGCGATGTCAACTCGGCCACCGACCGGTCATATGAATTTATTATTATTGAAATTTATTTGTAGAACGGTTTGGTATTGAATTTGTTTAATTTTTCTTTTATACAGGTAATCTATAATATTATTATTTAACTTAATTAAAAATAATAGTTGATTTGTATAGTACAAGTTCTGCTGTGTAATTACTTGTAGCTTGATAATGCCTACTGAAGGCGAAACAATTGTAACGCGTCTTTTCTGATGAAGAAATATTAATTTAGAAACAGCCCCATATTGTGATATATATGTGATCACATTAACCGTTGACGATTATACTTTACATAGTGTATTTGTGATTACTAACAGGGTTCTAATCCCTCATTAACTTATTGAATTTAAAAAAAATAATGCGGAATAATCGAAATGCAGACCTTTATTGTTAGTCATTGTACAATCGCAGGTAATACTTTAGCTAGACAGTCCAATTTCGTTTTAATATGGTCTATCTACCCATAGATTTGATTTAAGTATATTTTAAATATGAAAGGCATTATACTACAGCATAGAAGAAAGCAACTGCTATCGTCGTCCACTAAATCAAGCGTTGCTAAGCAACCAAACGTTGTATAGGTAGATCGCGTTATTTTGCTTTCTAGAGCTAAGCGTTTTCTTTAACTTTGCCACTCGCATAGAAAGATCTGTCACACACACACAGTCGTGTACATCTATAATGTAATGTGAATAAAATAATTAAGGCGATGCACCACGTGGTGTAGTATTTTAAATTGCGCCGCTATCAATAATAACCCTTACGTAAATGGCGATAAGGTTTAAATTCCCGCTTACCACTATCCGCCTGTTTTGATTTATGCAAGAAAAAAACATGGCCAAAAAGTGCCATTTATTTTATTTTGTGGATGTTCAGGCATAAATATTTAATTTTTTTCCGATCATTTTATAAATAACTTAATTTGCCACATTATACAATAAAATCATAACCGAAAATGGGTTCGTAAGTAGGAGATTTTGAACTTTTAAGCAGTTTTCATAGGCCTATACATTATTTTTTTCTGGGCTTATAAAAAGACTTACATAAAAAATACTTTATTATTTCAAAGGTCAAGATGTATTATACTCGCGGTATTTATTTAAAGCATCTGAAACATTTCTAATCGACCAAATTTTCAAACCAAAAACACATGATTTTGCATTACTACGTATGGTATCGCCTTAACTATTAATTCTCGTCTCCACAGCAAAGCATTGCGTCGACCTAGAAATATAATTCAGAAAAATAAATTAAATTTCAAGACTGTACATAGTTAAGATAAGAAACCACATTGCAATTATTGTTGCGTGAGGACCTTGCCGTGCATTAAATCACTGACATTTCTTGAAACCAAAATGAATGATTTCATCAATAATTCATGACATTAAATCATTCGGTTAAAGCGATGCTTTTGGTCACCGTATCCTGTTGATAGTTGGATGTTTACATTACGAAGTGGGATCAGTGTGTCCATGATGATAAACCTCACACGTTGGTGATGCATTCCGAGCGTCCGGCTGCACAATACGATTTGTATGGACTAACTATTCTGTGCCTACTCGGCCCAAAGGGGTAGGATTATTAGGTTATTACTCATTCAAGGCACGGAACGGTATCGGAAGCCGTGATGCGTAGAATTGCATGTAACACTCATCGATACTGCCTACCCAAAGATTGATAAAATTGGTGACTTAACTATGCGCAGATACTTTGGGTGGCTATATATTAATCTTTCCCTTTCTGTACTAAAAAAATCCACGCTTTCCGGTGCTGTGTAGTCAATACACATCTCAAAATAAGCGATTTAATATCGGAATAATATGAATATTCATAGTTAATCGCTTATATTCATTATATTTTTTATCAAAAGTGATAATAATTGTAATTTAATAGCTGAAAACATGAAAAACCATCGGCAGATGCTAAACAAACGTGCGAGGAGTCCATATCTAACTACAGCCCGCGACCGACTGGCTGCAGGTGCTGGATGGGCGCTGGACGCACACACACAGCTATGCGGTCGTATGTATCGATGGTCTAAATACAACTGCGGACTTGTGGATTTCTCATGTTCCCGCATAGCGAACTAAAGCGGGACATCAATAAGGTGTCATTTCCTCGCACACTCTTCGCGTAGCAGTGTCACATGGTTGATTGTATTGGTGTATTTGTTCCCCATTTTTAACAAAACACTCTGATTTTTAATTGAATTTGAAAACTATGTAAAATATTATTTTTTTAATTAAGTGCATAAATGTATAACAGAGGAATACCTAAAATCTGAACCCAGAGTTTATTATATTTATAGAGTTATTAAAGTTATTAGAAGCAATGTGTAGTAAATACACACCACAGATAAGAAAAGGTTAATGTAGCCCCTGATTGGGAATGCTTAATACTGACTGTCCTTTGAGGTATCCACGATTTTAATAAGTTCTAATCGACCGACAGTAGGTCAGTAGTTGACAAATGCGCCTGAAACGCAAATATAAATTGAAAAATCTTCCGAGAAAAAAATAAATGCCGCCGACTGGAATTGAACCCGCACTTCCGATTGTCGGTCAGATGCACGGAACCACTGTGCTTATTTTTAACCGCCAGATAATTCAATAAATACTAGTATTATATTAAATAATTATTGCCTTTTGATTTTTTCGCCTGAAGAAAACCAACTTTATATTTGTTGGAAAAGTATTGTTCAATACAACAATTTTTACAAGGTGGCGTCGAGATATATTATATATTCATTTAAGGAGAAGCTTATTGCCATATCACTATTTTGATTAATCTTTATAACGAATTGGTGTACATTAAGAAAACCAAAAAATATTCTTTAGTTAAATTGAAGATTTTCCTATCGCTTTGCTTGAGTAGAATACAAATAAAAAATTAATTACTCAATAAAAAATATAAATGCAAACTACTACAAAAAATATTTTTTCAATAGAAATGTATGAACGCATAAAAGAAACTACTTCTGATTAATAGCTAAGATTAACTGTGACAGTTTCACTGAATTACCTTTTTTGCTTGAAATCGAACGTTTCTAGACTCCGTTTGTCAAGCGATTTTAATGCCTATTACCTTCCATATAAGGTATACCAATAATATACACATTTTTGGCTTGTAGCTTCCTCTTAATGGTGAAATATTTTGACTTGTCAAATATTCAAATAGGTTAAACATTGGATCATCAACCTAGATCGTGCAATAATTAGTCAACTCACACCAATATAAATTAAAAGTTCTTTCAAATATTTATAAACTACTCGTCACAAGATATTCCTAGTGAGACAGGCGTAGTTAAAATACGCGTAAACCCTACATATGTAAATCTCCAATACGAGTGCGTTCGGCGACATAGATCTAAAGAAAAACGGTTTTAAGGTTCAAACAAATAAATAAATTCCTCTGCCAAATCCTTTATCATTGCACAAACAACAATATTCGCTTATGATAATGGTAGTAGTATGTTATTTGTCTTTCTTTTAAAGAAAATAAAATAAGAATATTTGTCCGCTTGAAACTTTGCTATAAGGCTTACATTTATTTGAATAATATATTTTCCTGATACTTTCAATAGCCTTCATCAATAGTAAGTACAACGAGAAGCTTTTCTAAACTTATTAAATATTTATTTCCAACATTTTCAAAACTCAATTTGTGAAACATTGTCTTTACCGCCAAAGTCGATAATTAATTACATCATTGTATAAACGGAATGAAGACATTTGATGACTAAATGAGATAATATGACTAATCCTAATAAAAGGTCAGACTTTATTACGCCATCATCACAATACAGATTTGCTATCGCCTCGTATAACTGCTCGCAGAATGGAGTCGGTCTCGCATTGTGTACTTATCTGAAACGTACACGAATTAATGTTTGCGACGTTCATTGCTTACATTATATGATCTCTTTTACAGACGAAGACGACACTGCATTAAAAACTTTAATGCAGATTGCATTACTTTTAATGCATCACCACAACGGTGTCAAGTTCGTTTATTCTTCAGCGCTTTATTGCATATTGCCAAGTACTTTTGTACGGATGCAGATCATTTATGTAGTGACAAATCAATTTATTGCATCACATCACATTACATTTCAATTGAAATTAAAAACTAAACCAGTTTGCGGAAGGTTACTTTTTGCATAGTTAACGACGGTGCTCTAACGTGACTTGAAAATTTCTCCTTTTACCTACATCTTTGATTTAAATTAATAACTGATTATGTTTTAGGGATATTGGGGATGGGATTGAGTGTAGGGAATCTCTCACATTCAAAAATTATCGAAGTAATCGAATTATCAGCAATGCACAAGGTTAAATTTGGGTTGACCCAGCGGCAAGGGATTGTGTTGAACTCACATGCTGGATGGATTTATTGGGAAAAGAATCTCACTGAAACCTTCGTGTAATGTCGCTCGTATGATTACAAGAAATTCTGTAGTCAATATAATAGATACACTTAAACAAGTTACCTACAAACGTCACAGATATAACGAAGAAATCGGATTTGTTAATAGTTTTAAAAATGATTTGTTAGTGTATTCCCTATGTAGAATCTCGCCTTATTTAACTATCCAAGATAATAAATATGATAGGTAATCATAATATATAGGTAACATTTAATATAATATTTAAGATTGAAATGTCTTTTTCTATATTTTGGATGTTTATTAAACAAAGCAATTAATCTTCTAAGACACACAGCCTTAATGTAAGATTAGTTCTGCATATTGAAATAATGAATAACTTATGTCTTCGTGCTCTGGTGAAATTATCAAGAATATGAAACATGTTTTAAAGTAACTCTGAATTATTTATAAGGCCGTTCAGCAGCCATTTAAGCACCCGAATTTCTTCCTAAAGGGTGTAAAATTTGCAAGTAGAATTACAGGAATAAAGGCTGATGGATAAATCCAGGAGAAGCATACGCAAACTCCGTGGCAGAGAGGTTCTAAACCGATGCTAAATTAGATGCCAACTAGAGTATAACTCTACGTTATGGTCTCCCTTTTAAAATATTCATTCCGATAACATTGAAAAGATTCAACATAAGTTCCTGAAGTATATAAACTATAAATTGCATATTCCTGTAGAAAACATTGATTATAACTACTTACTAGATAAATTTTCCCTATTAAAACTTTCTGAAAGAAGAATAAACACAGATTTAATAGTATTACATAAAATACTTCATTACAAAATTGACTGTCCTGAGTTACTCCAATTAATCAGCATCCACATACCCAAAAGATCTTGCCGAAATTTACTACCCTTTTATTTTTACGACACCAGGACACTGTCTTATCAAAATTCCCCGATTCCAAGACTTCACAGTCTCGGAAATAAATATTCTGTACATATTTGTAATAAGCATTTACTTTGTGGCTCGTCATAATTTACAATAAAAGATATAAATTTGTTTTAGACCACTTTTGCGTTCTATACTGATAACACCTTAGGTAAATTATTAAAAACACTAAAGATAAAGATCATGAATTGAGCCACTCAGGCATTTACCAACTATGTTGCAATGACTGTCCATCATTCTACATAGGTAAGACAACCAGAAATATAAATATTAGAATCACGGAACATTTAAGATGTTTAAATAATAATAATTTTTCAGAGTTTGCCAATCATCTTATTTCCACCAATCATACTTTTAATAAGGACACAGGGGTTAAAATTCTTCACCGTAATAATAAAAGCAAAAGATTAGATAACTTAGAAGCTCTTGAAATCAAAAAATCCCTAAATGATAACGCTAATATATTGAATAACCAAATTAATTTATCGTTTAGTCCCATTCTTTCATTTCCAGTAAACCGCTCTGTTATTGCTGGAATTCCCCCAATTACCCGTCCCCCTTTGTTAACCTCCCACTCAAACACCTAAATTATATTTTTTGTGTATATATCTGTCAACATTTTGTGTCATAGGCACAGACATAGGAATTAATAGACGAGAAGATAATGGCGAGGGGTAAAATCAACTGTTGTAGAACGAAGGGGGTTAAGCTGACTGTGATTCGTCAATAAATCAATCTGACAGTAAATAGGCATCTCGCATTATAATATCACCATTTAGTTCTTAAAAGTAAAATCTGCTTTTGAATGAATAGACATTTTTACATGGGAGCGCAAATTACTCGCCACGTTATGAACTAATTTGCGAAGTCCGAATTCGGCAAAGTAAATTTCTTCTGTTTGCAGAGTCGTAGTTAGTTTCAGAGTATTTAGTTAAGACACTTTTACAAATGTTTCATAATTTACTTACCCCAGTAAACAACGATGAGCACACTTGAGAATCGCTACATTGTGATGTGATAGTATATGTTTCTAAAACTGATCCATATAATACGGTGTGAATAAGCTTAAAATAAAGTAAAATAATGCTTACTTATGGAATGTAATACGACAATTGGGTTTATTCTCTTTTTCACATCTATTTTTACAAGTTTTCATATCACAAGTCAACATTTTGCTGTGTTATTTCGTAAAATGAACCGATGATGCCTCGACCATAGTTCGCACAAGAATGATGACGTCACGTTTTCAAATTTCACTTGAGGCCATACGCGAGCCCAGCCGGCTCCAATGGAACCGGTATGGGGAGTGGGGATAATACGCTTTTAATCACTTAGGGCAGGTCTACTAATATTCATATGTCTATGGTCATAGGTTAGTTTTAATATTCTCCTGACGAAGGAAGAGTGCTTCCGAAACCGGTAGAGTACAATTAAAATTAAAGTGGTCTAAAACAAATTTATATCTTTTGTTGTAAATAAATATTCTGATCTGGGAGATATATTTCATCTTAAAAATAATCAATATAAATATTGTTTATTTCAATTATTTTATATATCGAGACACAAATAGACATCTATAATTTCCGCAATATATATATTTTTATTTTTATTTTGAATAACTATTTATGTCAGGTAAGTTTTGAAACAAACAACAAAAAAAAACTATTTATGTGATTATTTTTACTAATGTATCTTATTTTATTATATGTTTTTGTTGTAACATTTAATATTTTTTATTTGTGTCGTTGTATTATGTTTCCTTTATTGTTTTAATTTTGTAGAATTTATAACAACTGTGATACTCAACTATTAAACTTTGTAGTGTGTAAAAGCCCATTAGGGCGTGTAATAAATAAATAATAAACATGGCACGTCAAACGTATTCAAAATAAAAATAAAGTATAGTAGTTGGTACATTTTCGGTTCGTTCCAGAAATGTCGATATTCTCACTATCGTTTTGGTGATAGACCACATTCAAATTCAAAATCAAAAAGTAAAGTTGCTTTAACGCTTTAACCCAACGCTGACGTTGTGGAAAGGAAACGCAACATTGCGGAAACGCAACGGCCAACTTGCCAATCATATTTAGTGCCTTAAAAAGTCTTACTTTATCGTCAGCATCAGCCAAAACAGGCAAAATGAATTACGTTTAGTTCCAAGGTAGACTCCTTCTACGTTAGGCTAAATACGGCAATCAGATTAGCTGTTTTTGAATAATTATGATCTTTAACATAATGTATAGGAGCTAAATATTGTTTAATAACCTTGCGTCATTTCTAACATAGAATTGACTGCGATTTAATATTAAATAAACTATTTTTTAAGTACTCATTTAAAATTATTTCTTTGAATTACCGCAACACTCATAGTTTTTTCATAATTAAAAAAATGGCCTACTTTTGTATCACATATCCAAATATCATAAAAATTTGACTACTCAAAAGTATTTCTCGCTTTTGGTGACCAGATCTGTAGAGCCAGGTGCTGCCCAAGCTTCCTCTTTCTTCTTTCCCATCTCCTTCCCCTCTCCGCTTCCTTCAGCCTAAAAACACACGCCATTTATTTATTGGATGATTTGTATAGTGCCGCTTTTGTGAGATATCACCTCAGGGGCGCTTTGAACATCTAGGGGATGCCACAATCGCACTGATTCTGTGCATTGGGACTCTTGCGCGGTAATAACTCAAAAATATAATAACAATTAAATGACTACCACTTTAGAAAATCTTTTTTTGAATTATGTCGAATACCAACATTCTCAACTCCCCGACGCAACACGCATATCGATTCTGTTCTGAACATTAATGTGCCAACTTCGGACGGCCTGCATGGTACGATCTTTGGCTCGAATCCGGTGGCTTTGTGGTGTGTTCAATCCTAATGTGCGCAAGTAAATTTTATTTGATATACTTACATTATTTATAATTTATTCATTTAACATATCGTTATGACATCTTCAATTACCACTGGAATAAGCATCATAAAGTAAACGTTTTTCTTACTTTTCTTGAGCGATTTTATGTTTTACAAAATTATCTTATAAATTTTAATTTCAGGTTTTCTTATTACACGGAGAAAAATTAGTACTGCAAATTTATTAAGAATTGAAATTGCTGGCCGTTTTCCTCGTGAACTTTTATTAAATTCATGTCGAAACACGTGTTCATGCACCTGCATTTGTCTTGATAGTATATAATGACGAAAAGCGAAAATATTAAGATTTTTATGAACCCGTGTTGCGACATCGTAATAATAAATTCGTATTTTACTAAAAGTAAAATCAGGAAACCTTTTAAGTCATTCGTTAAGGGCCTGCAATCCCGTTTTAACCCGATTACCAATAATTTAAAGTGATTGTCAACAAATTAACAATACTCATTTTTCTCACAAGTCACAAGGAGGAAATCCATAATTGGTTTATTTTGGCTGTATTGATAGTACACATGTACAAACGAATAAAATGTAAACTGTCGATTTGAAATAATTAAATAATAATAAATTTAAATAGTAAATTTAGTATACATAAATAGTAAATGTAATATACATTAATAGTTAATTTAATGTACATAATAGTATACTTAATATATATAAATAGAAAATTTAGAGTAAATAAATAATTAAATACATAATAGTAAATTTAATATACATAAATAGTAAATTTGCGGCATACTTTCCGTATCGTCCTGCTGAAGGCCACCATTCAGAATTGAAACATTGCTTGGAATGACTTTAGCCGTGTTTGGTGACCAGATCTAAATAACCAGGAGCTTTCCCACGTTTCTCATTCCCATTTCCTTCCCCTCCCCACTACTTTCACTTGCTCCAGACTCTTTTGGGGTACTCGCATAAAAAAGAACGAAGCACAATATTACTTTAATTTCTCAGGAATGTGTACACATGTTTATTGTGTAGATATTTCGTCTTTGACTCTTCTGCCGAATCTTTCGGACGGCAAATTTCACGGTTGACGGTAGGTTTTTAATTCGTTCGAATCCGGCAACATATTTTCCGTTGCATAATTCATTATCTGTGCGCGTGCGTGATGTGAGGACTGGGGATTGATGACACGTCGCATTGTGCGTTTCTATTAATAAACGATTGTGTCACCTCCGCCAGGCGTCTCTCCTCACAACATAGTGGATTTATTTCAATGCATATTTATGTTTCCTGACTTCAGACGCTCGCGTTGAGTTTAAAGTGGCGGCTTTAGGTTGCTACTTTAATATTAAATTTAGAATAAACAAAAAATATTACAGGCTTGTTTCCTCGTCATGATATGACCATTCCTATTAAGACACTGCCAACGTCCCCGATCGGGACTTTCATGTTTTGTTGGTGTACGTTCTCAAAATTCAGCTACAGCGAACCTGTTAATTGACTGAGCGTAGTGAAGTCCTGTTTCAACTCGACCACTTTGCAAATTTGGCAGCCGTATTTGATAGTACCTTTTTATTCCGCCGGAGCGCGCTCATTCGCTCAAATCGGAATAGTCAAAAATTAATTAGTATTAAAATCTAAACATAAGTATTTAAATTCAAAGATCCGAAGAGAAAAATTATATTGTGTTCTTGCAGAAAAACTCATTAGTGCAGTTCTTATATTGATTCAGATTACAGTTGATTTATCTCTGATTACAGTCTCTAATTATCTTTTCGTTAAGTATTTATAGTTTTGGGGTAGAGGTACCTAATGGTACTAACTAGTCTTCAATAAAATTTTATATTTTACAAAACCACGCGATGTTTTCTGTTCTATTTAAACAAAAATTTAAGTCACCATTGCTTTCACTGGAGTCACCTAATTCTGTTTCTTTCCTTTCATAACGCTCTTTATCTATTCATACTAACCGAGTACCACAGACATGAGTACCTTCGCACTCTTCGGAGTCCTAGTAGAAAGCGTGTGTACCACAAGTGTGTCGCCCGGACCTGTGCGACACCTCCGCCTTGACAAACCGGTGTGAGCTGTCAGCCCGAACCTTGACTGACAACAACTACTACTGGATACTGTACAGTGTACCACTCGGTACTATCAATCACATCATCTCGTTTAACCGACCCTCCTCTCGTCATTCTCAGCGATGAAGGAACTGCCATTTTTGTATAATATGGGAGAGCCCACTGGCAGTAGTTTTGTTATATCCTTACAGCCTTACTAATAAAAAACACTTTTCATCCGTTAAACCGATTATTGTATTATAATATATTTGCGTTAAACGGTGTTTTTTACACATTGTACAAAGGCTGTATAATTTATTTTTCGTATTAATACCAATAAAAAAAATCTCTAACTGCACTGCGAAGAACTCGCAATGTTGCATTTTCGCAGACTTCACGCATGCACCGTGCACTTCAGTTAAACTCATGTTTTAGTTAATAATTTATATTTTGATGACTAATTCACTATTATATTGGTAAAATTTAATATATTTATTATTTTTGTGCTATTTTTTGTCAGTTTTAATCTATTAATAATTTCATATTGTGAATATAATTTTATGTCATCGGAAAAGCGAGATTATTTCGGACTTATTATTTTTTAATTAGCTTTTACTGCGTGAATTTAATAAAACTTCCATGAAAGTAATTTTGTTTAGTAACATAAAAGCCTTATGAATGTGTGTTTTTTTTTATTTATTTTTTTTATAGTGAATACCTCACAAGAGTCCCAACTGCTCCCGTCTGGAGCCAGTGAGACTATGGCATCCCCAATTGGGGGATGTTGTGAGGCTGAAGGTAAGTGGGGAAGGGAAAGAGGAAGGTGGGGAAGTACCTGGCTATTCAGATCTAGTCACTAAACACGGCTAAAGCCATTTGGAGCAACGTTTCAATTCTGAATGGTGGTCTTACACCAGGGCGATACTGAGAGTATCTTCCACTCTGGAACGTGCCGCAAATATACTATATATTATTTTAATTAATTAATTGTGAAATAACACAAATTAATCAAATAAAATTTATTTGCGCACGCCGGGTTCGAACCCGCGACCTTCGGAATGGCAGTCCAATGCGTTACCACTGGACTATGCCGGCCGTGGTGTGTGTGGGGAAATACGATTTTTTGTAAATCAACGTTTTTTGGTATTTCTTTTTGGGAATTATTATAATAATGTTTGATTGTACGAACGAGTTGAAAAGTGAACTCACAGTTATCTTGCCATTTTTTAAAATAAAAGGAGTTTTAAAAGGAAAGAAAAAGGAGAGAAAAAAGTTTTGTTATTTTCTGAAAATTTTCAACGTTTTGATTTAAAATGTTTGTATTAAGCTGTTTTTATGCAACTTATTTCATGTTTACAATTAAAATATAGCAATTTTTATACGTTAAAATATATTTCAAATATACAAATCTAAAAGGTATGTTTATCTAGTTGGTAAGTGTTTTAACGACATCTTCAAAATGAATAAATATATAAAACATTTAAAATACCATGGAAAAATTCCGAAATTAGATGCGAAGTTATTATTTCAAGTTTACAAAACTGATAAATAACCCTCTTTGACTGGAAAAGAAATGTATACATCTTTTGTATCTTTCCATTAACTAATTTATTTCAGTTCCTTTACAGTTAGTTCAGATTACGTTTCAAGTCGAAAGGTTTTCACATACACGGTCGTTTATCAATTGAATCAAATTTTCTCCACGTTTTTTGGCAAGCCCTTTAATGTTTGAGATGATGTGTTTATCTACTTCTTGACACGAATAACTTTGCAGTCGGTGAAGTATCAAAACAAATCTATACTCTAGGCCTAGGCAATATTTGTAAAATTATCTGAATAATGTCATTTTGTATAGGTTTTTTAAGTTCGTAAACGCTAAATGAAAATGTTACGTGCATCGCTTTTCAAAGGTGTTTCCATTTGTGTAAATTGATATCATGAAAACAATAATCATATGTCAGAAATCCAATTGATAATATTTTGACAGCCGAATAATAAAAAAATATGGCATCTTTAGTTCCTTTTATCTTCTTGCAAGGTTATCCGTGTCAAGATGTAGCAACAAAAGTTATTATCAAAATGTTAGTTATTTTTAGATTGTAATGTTATTCAAGTTGGTTGTTATATAGAAAGTGAAATTATCTTTCAGGTTTCGGGAATATCTTGTGAGAGGATGGTTGGAAATCAATTTTTTGGTAACCATTTCTAGCTCCTATGAAGTAATTACTTAAACTGCAACTGCAGTATGAAATTCAGTAGTTTAACAGGTTGTTTAATTTTCTGATTAAAGTTTTCAATTTTGTTCTAGTTTGTTTGCCGCTTATTACGCTTTAGTCTCTGACTAATGTTTTATGGCGTATTCATTTTTTAAATGAAGTAAGTTAGAAGTAGTTCCGCCAAACTTGTCTCAAATAATGTTTAAAATCGACATTAATTTCGTTTTAACTTTTATTTTATTTTATTATACTACGTCTTTTATTTATTTTAAAATTATTTTACTATCTTTTTATTCGCCCATGGGACATTTTAAAGGAATGTTTAGGTAGGTTTTAAACATCGGATTTTTTGTGCTAACAATGGCGATATTATTTGTACATTCGTTTGCTAAACTACGTAGGCGAGGATTTTTCAAATGTAGAACCGCTCAAGTGTCGCAAATACTCCCAAAAGTCTATGGTGAGTCTTTGGCATCCTAAATCTGGGTATCTTATGACACTGAAGCTAATGGGGAAGGCAAGAAGATGGGGGAGTTCTTGGCTCTTCAGTTCTGGTTACCAAAGACGGAAAAGCCATTTCAAGCAACGTTTCAATTCTGAATGGTTGCCTTACACCAGGGCGATACTGAGAGTATCTCCCACTCTGAAATTGGCAAGTTTGCTATATAATTTGTTTGTGAACAGTGACAATTGAATAGATTCTTGTGCCTGGTGAATCGAATAGCTACTCCTATACTCAGGAGTTCGCAACAGTCGAGCAATCCGTGGGTAATACCTGGCGTAATAAATTAATTAATCGAACGTTGTTGTAAATATTACTCTATTATCGTAATGGAGATGCATTAGACATCTTATTATCTAACTATTATGAAGGCAGTTAATCGATCTTCTGAAACATGTGGTACCGGATGCTGCATTGATTAGCTTTGATGCAATACTTAATTAATATCGTAATTAATTCCGTCATAAGATATTTATAGTTACGAACTGTTTATACTTTTTTAATTAACTATTTTACACCATACTCTTAAAGTATTATTAGTTGTAAATCACCCTGTTAATCTAATTACTAAACAATATTACCATATTTTAATCATCGTAGCGTACATATCGCTTTACATATCTGATCCGTGAGGTTGTGATTATCAAAAAGAGATGCCTCGATTTCGGACCGTGTGTATATTTGTAAAAATATAGAATTACGATTTTTTTCCTCCCTGTCTAAAGCGAAGTTCCATTGCTTGTATAAATGTCTTTGCGCGCTATTTTTAAATTAGATTTTAACTAATAGCTAAGGCGGTAGCCGTTTTTGAAGTGTGATTTTTTCCCTACGTTTTTAAGCTATTTTTTCAATGTTTAATTTGAATACTATTTATAAAAAAATATTAAAGTCTTATATTTGTGTACACAGTGCACGAATTGTCATTTTATGTGAATCTCGAACTCTGGGACCTAATAAATTTTTTCCAATGAAATTAGTCATACCTTCTTAACTATTGAGAAAAAAAACCACCAAAATTTTTCAAATAACTTTGCCGATTCTTATTAAGCGTCAAATATGTTCTACCACTGCCAGTTGTAATTCAGGTATGAAAGGGTTAATTGGGTTAGCTGTAAGAAATCGGTTGTATAAGCTTTACCCTTTATACAATAAAGCTAATTTGAATTTGTGGTTTTGGTTTCCATAGCTGTGCAAAAAAAATGTTGATATGTTTAATTTTTATTTTTGTGCTGTTTTCCAAATGCTGTTTATTTATATACGCCATAAGCCACATTGATAAACCAATTGAAATGTGCGAACTTTCAGGCTTAACACAGGATAATCGGTAGCTGAGTTGACATCGCGTTTGGGTCCCACCCAGGCATCGTGTCTTCAATTACTTGGCTGCTCGTCCTCCATCACAACATAACCAACATTTTCCGCTTACTGTGGTGGTAGTAGGAAATTTTCAAATATTGTCAGGTTATTCTTAACCCGGGAATGTTTGTCTTTCTTAAAAAAATGTATTATTCGTTGTTAATTATTTATAGTTGAGATGAGCAGCTATTCGCAGTCTATGATCGCTGTTTACAGTATTGAGAAGGGTTAATAAAGATTAGCTAAAAATAATCTTATCAATAAAGCAACCTGTTTGTGCGACATCTGCCGGAGCAAAAGCTCTTTCTGGCATCCTATGCGTTATACAATTTGCACAACTTTTTCTGTCTGTAATTTCTAGGTCAAAGGAACTATTGAAAACTCTCAACACTATTTCCACCGAGATCTTTAAGAGCTTTGAAGTATCCAGCCAAAAAATAAAACCGGGCAATATGTTTTCCCATTGTTCAACAAGAAAAAGTATTACGTACCGACTTTCTACTCGTTCATTTATCAATCTTAGAACCACTTAACTACACCTCGATTTGATCTCTTAACAGGGCACAACAATGTTAATGAGTTAATTTAGTCCTTAAGTACAGAGTGTGTATCACTAGAGAGGTCCCTGCCTACTTTTCTGGCTCTTTACGGCGGGAGTAAGGACCTCATTCGTTCCAATTACGATTCCTTCAATACTCTCTGGGCACTGCTCAAGTTAAAGTGCGATTACATTACTTGGCCATTTACCTATATGTAGACACACTTTCAATTTCTGCCACTCAGTAAAACGGGATGTTATTTTTAATACTCGAATTTGAAGCAAGCTAGCGAAAAGAGTACATTTTTGTAAGTTCCCTTTGCTTGAAATTAACTTGAATCTTGTAGGAGGAATGTTATATTTTTCTATAATTTGAAACTCGGATTACTTTAAGACTAAAACTCGGATTAAAACTGACACTATTTTCGGTGATGCACAGAAAGCATGAATTATATCGATACGCCCTTTATATAGAATTACTGTATCTAACGTTGGATTTGCCATCAAGTTTCGAGGGTTCGACCCCCTCAAGCCATACCACGGGATATATTCCCTGAATTGATTGATGAAAGTTGAATTAATTTAGATTTCGCAACGCTATCCGAAGTTATCTACAACATGGATCTCTTCAAGACCCATTTTTCCTTCTTTTCAAAAAGACCCCCACACAGCATCTTCAAAGATGACGTAGGCACACAGGGAAATTATTTTCTCAGCTCCTCCCGTATAGACCCGTACGCGACATCTGTAAATACATATGTAGGTATATACCGTTTTTCGTTTGTTGTAACTATGTTATTCCGAATAGCTAGCTATGTATTTTTAAGGATATTTAACTCTACACATTTGTTTTCTAGCTCTGTAGGTGTGTTATTTCACAAATTTGACGATATAAAAATTATCCAACTTTGGATTAATAAATTACGCTCCTATGTTATGAATAAATAATGTTTGCCTTGAACATTGTTTCGTACGTTGTGATGAATGAACACTTGATGGTGTTAAACATATTAATTAAGAGAGCCATAAACTGAATTCTTGGCCTAGTAAATATTAATCTTCCGATCTTTCAAATCAATGTTTCCATTGGCAGACATCATCTATCCACCCGCCGATAATTTATATTGAACCTAGATTATATCTAAGAATTTGAAGACTTGGAAAAATGATGACAATATTTCTACAGTAGAGTCCCTCACACAAATTATTATTTTTTTGTTTTTATTTTGAACAGGTTGATAACATATTAAACATCTTGTAATGACAATCATTTTGCAACCCCAATAACCAATTGTATAGCTAGTAGAAAAATACGTAAAGTGTGCCGGTTGTATCGCTGGTAGAAAAATACGTACAGTGTGTCGGTTGTATCGCTGGTAGAAAAATACGTACAGCGTGTCGTATGTATCGCTGGTAGTAAAATACATACAGTGTGCCGGTTGTCGAGCCAGTAGAAAAATACACACAGTGTGCCGGTTGTATAGCTAGTAGAAAAATATAACAAATTGCTGGTTGTATAACTCGTAGAAGAAAAACTGAAAAGATGATTATCTAATTATTTATAATTTTTATTTAAATTATGTTTAACGACGAAATACATATTTATGAAATCACTTGTTACTTTTGTATTCGCGCCTTCCCATCAACGTCAAGCTTTTATTAACTTTCTTGTTAGTTGGGAACGGCTCATGTGCGTCTGGACGAAGCTATTGAAATGCGCGATGATACTAACGTAATTTATACTTTCATTGAGTATTCTGCTTTCTGCTGTTCATTAATATTTATTTATTTTATTCTTCATTATAGGCACCCGCTAAGCTGCCAAAGCAGTTTGTCAGCAGGTCAATTTCACAATACTAATTATAGCACTAAAGCACACAAAAGTGGAAGCCACAATATAGAATATAGATTCCGAAGAATAACATTTCAAGTGACTACAATACATTGACAGATAGATATATAACAGGTCAACACACTCAAAGGCACACAACATCGCGTAAGAATGCATTTTAGTTTTTTGTTGCTTTTTGTAACGTGGATGCTCTATTGAATCTTGAAATTTAAATTACCCACCTTTATAAGAATGGCCGCTCGTGTGTAGACTGTTTATTTCATTTGACAAAAAATATTTGTATCCTTTCATTTTAGTCAAGCAAAAATATAATGGAATGCGCCTAACCACAAGACTCTTGAGTGGTCCGGGCGCGGGTTACATGAGTGTTCAGTGTTACTAGGATTAGTGTCCCTAAACCGATGATAATTGAGAAAGTAGGCTTATTGCGGAGGGCAAAGGTCGGGCCCTGAAATACCCATTAGCCGATCCGTAATCGCGTGAATGTTCATTTTTGAAACACAAAACCGATAAAATTTCCATTTGTGTTCTCGGAATTATCCTCTTACTTTAGATTAGTTTCGAACTTGGTGAGACCATCGTTCGGATTTCAAATCTTTCTTGAAATATCGGATGGCGAGATATCTATTTCAAATCTGCAAAGGTAAAGTAATTTAAATATTTACAAAGAGCCAAAGACTTATTTTTTCATTGTTTTTTCCTGAAAATTTGAAAGATTTTTATATTCTTTGAAGATATTCTTGGAAATATTATTAAAAAATTTAATGAAAATTGTTTGATATTTCATCAACTAACAAAAAGGTTTCGATATGGTTACTTTTAAATTCACTTATTTATTGTTATCAGATATATTTAGACCAAATCAATAATAATTATATATATATAACTAAAATAAAATGCGAAATAATCGTAGCTAAATTAAAGCAACTGATAATGGTAACCGGGAAACCGAGCAACTCAGGACAGTGGCAATTCAACACACTTTAACACACTCTTGAAAAGTGATGAAAATAACTAGGTTTCATTGGGTTGGATAGGCCTTTTTTCAACACTTTTCAAAAGTGTGTTGAATTGCCACTGTCCTGAGTTGCCATGGAACCGATATTAGATTATAAGGGTGTCACTACAAAATCGCCAAAAAATGGGATTACTTGCATTTTTTAATTTATATTCTATTGCGATGATATCAATCCCCATATGTTGTGTATGTCGTAATGTTCTTCGTAAAAATAAGCTATTCTCATTGTGAAAGTGTGACGCCCTAATTGTAATTTATTATTCAAAGAATGCAATTTCTATGTGACATTTTACAAACACATACTTTTTTATGTACAGATAACCTGACAATATGTTAACTTTATTAACTTACATCCTTGCAATCTGTAGACACCTACCTAATTTTACTTGCTGGTTTAGAGCTGTTCCATAAATTTAATTTTACTTTGTATTTTTATTGTAAGTAGGTTAGAATTATCATTTGTATGAACAGTTACAATTAAATTAAATGTAGTTTTAGTGTTTTGAATCACATTATCACAATCGATCAACTCGAGTGAACCGTTAAAAATATATCGAGAAGTAGTTCATTGACGGACTTTAAACCTACAATTTTCAGTTGGTAACGGGATAATGACTTAATGAGTAATACTCTAAAAATACTCCGCATCTCATTCCTTAATTCTTCCAAATATCCCGTCACCACTTGCCTGGCTAAGTGCGGAGTGCGGCTCGAAGCAGCGTATCCCCTAGGGAGCTGAGAGCAGAGGGAATGTCCACAAATACGTCAGCGCACGTTTGATTGGATCCAAATTGGATTGCGTCGATGAACGAATGGGGGGAGGTGGTGCCTTTTGAACGCCCACCACCCCCGGGACAGTGCAGTGGCGTGGAAACTCTAGTACCCGGTCACTTGATATACTGGAAAGCTTAGCAAAAAACTATAAAAATGCAATTTAATAATGATTACATTAAGGCGAAGCTTAATGCCAAATCACTATTTTGATTAACCTTTATAACGAATTGGTGTACATTATAAATACCAAAAAATATGATTTAGATAAATTGAAGGTTTTCCTATCGTTTAGCTTGAGTAGAATACAAATAAACAAATAAATTACTCAATAAAAAATATAAATGTAAACTACTAAAAAAAAAATTTTTTCAATAGAAATGTATGAATGCTTAAAGGAAACAACTTTTAAAAAATACAGTATTATAGCTAAGATTATATGTGTCAGTTTCACTTGATTAACTTTTTTGCTTTCTTATAAAATTATTTAAAAATAAATAAAAACCAGTTTTGTGCTTGAAATTGAGCGTTTGTCAAGCGATTTTAATGCCTAAAATAAAGTCGAATTCGGCGCGCGGCCCTGAGGAATGGACGGACCTACGGTCGAATATGCCCTAGCAGGCATCGAAATTTGATATATCCGTTGGGGTTATCTCTTAATAGTATAAAATAAAGTTGCTATCCGCATATGTCTGTTTGTGCGCTTAGTTCTTCGAAATTTTAGTTGAAATTCGACATTTTTTCCCCGAATTGTGAAGTCTAGGTACGTATCGGGGAATAAGCATACTTACGTACCTACATATGCATTTGTTGAATGAAATGGAATGTTCGTGTAAGTTGACCGAGTAAAGAAATTTGACGCCTCTAACATATAATATGATGAGTCAGTCAGTAGTTGTTGAGTTTACACCTTTAAAAGTAATAATGATGTAATGACTAATTTAGCAGCAATATTTATTTTATTAGGTACCTACGTAGGCTAATTTATTGCATCGTGGTCGTATATGGTGTGCAAAGTCGTAAGTCCGAGTATTAAAAGATTCTCAGAAATGTATGTGTAATTCTATTGGCGAGCCTTGCGTGCACTTATTGACAATGTTCTGTCAATTTCAACAAGTCAAATATTAAATCAAATGACCGAATAAAGGTGATAAGTCACTTTCTTAAAATTATCAATTAAAAGGGCACAACAAAAAAATTTGGCATAAAATAATTATTTATTTTTAATTGAAATATATTTTTAATCATAAAGTAATCATTATTTTAATTTCTATTACAGTTTATATACGTATTTTTTCCTTAATATATGTTTTATGTCTCATATGTTTTATGTTCTCACGTTTTTTATTTTCTTTATACAAAATATTGAGGTGATTTTGCTCAAAAACGGCGCCATACAAATCATCAAAATATTATCATTTTTAAATCATGTTCTTACATTATAATGTAAATCACGTACGTCTAACATAATACGGGCGTGAACCAATTATGATATTTGGAATAACAAAAAAAAATATTTGCCAAATGAAAAAAAATTGTTATGTAGTACCTCTACAAAGTTATTGTGTTCCATTTTATAGTGGGTAGTTTTTATTTAATTTGTATTTTTCATTTTCGGACAGCTTTATTCGAGCAGTAATAAAAAAAATTGTGCCCGTGGTAATACAATCGAACCTACATGAAAATTTCCGAGACGTTCCGACCTAGAATTTAATAGTAGATATTTGGACGATTGGTATGATATAACATTTTTCTTGTGAAAAACCATCTCTAGTGCGCTTTATAATAATTATTAAAACACTAGATACCTACATCTCATGTAAGTACTCAGGTACTTTGTTATTTTGATAGTTGTAAGATCCCAATAATAATATTGTTAATTTACCAAAAACGGACTATGCCTACCTCAGAAATTCTTGCTGCGCCACTGCGCCCCCTTCACACTCCTCACCTATCTTAGTATATCCCATCTCTCAATAATAATCAGGAGCCACCAACGCCAGGCAATATGACCCTTCTGATTCTATTGTTGCTCTGTATCTTGAGGCAAATAATGCTACTGGAAATTGGACTACATATAATACGCGCTGCTGAGCCAAGGCAACACAAATTATTGCTCTTCCATTTGTATTACCTATTACAATTGTGAGTGTTATTTTAGACGCTGGATTTACTAGACAATCGAGATTCGAATCCTGAACTGATAAACCTCCCTCGATTGGATTCCTATTCGGGATATTATATGTGAAATGATTTATTCACTTTCATTATGTTACAATCCGCTCGGCTTCTGCTAGGTTGCATATTATATATACCATTGCTTGTTGGTAGTAGTTTCCAGCCCCCGAGGCCTTTAATATTTTAAACTTAAACTGAGGAAACGCAGTGAACAAGATTTAGAAAATTTCGATTATATGGTTTGGGCATGTGCAGTGGATGAACGAAGACAATGATGCCAGGAGAATATATTACGGCGCACTGAGGGGTGGAAGAAGTCGGGGACGAACGAGGAACGACCGAGTGAGTCAAATACTTGAGTTGGGTCATGTCACGTATAAAAAGCCTAACTTCGTATGTAGGATAAAAGGAAAATTAGACCTTAAAACAAGGAAAAAATTGGTCTACATCACAACTGTTGCATCCCACCTGAAATACTGCACAAGTGTAATTTTTCTTTATCGCAAGTTAATAGAATGGAAATAATTCAGATCAGAGGCGTGAGGTCTATATTATCTGTAGCAGATATACTAGGATAAAAACAATGCATCGCCAACTCAATCTTCTAACTATGTGGAAACATTTATATTATATTTATAAATGTTGCCACATAAAACATATTATGTTAAAGAATTAAATGTTACCAGCTTATATGTTAAAAAGTGTTAGCATTAATAGTACAGTCCATGGCTACCCAACGAGAAGCTGCAACGATTTTTGGTTTCTAAGACAAATTTATTATAAAGGTTTTAAAATGTTCAATGAACTCCCCTTAAATGTTAAGAAATCCAAATGTCTTATATATTATTAGAATGTTGGTGTTATTATAGTAGTTTTAGAATAGATATAAAATATAAAATTTTATAGCTAAATATATACAGCAAAAAAATACCAGAATAATTTGTATGAATGTAAATTAAGCAATGAGTGTATGCCAAAACAGATTTACGTGGAGGTCTATCCTCTCTTTTCTCCACGGAAACGGTTTAATGGTTAGTTGGTTTTATATTGTATTTATTCCTATTGAATTATATTTTTACCACCACGTTATTCCTGGGAGTCCTAAAAATTCCAACCATTATTAAGGTTCCAACCATTTTTTTCTGTTTGGGTTTTTCTTATTTGATTTCATTATCATTATTTTTGCTTCCATTTTTTTCATGTAATTATAATATTACCTAACCGCAAAAATCAAAAGCAATCTACCCAAAAATATTCCTATAAATAGTTAAGATATCTTATTAATTCATCAACTCATTATTTTCAATTATGTATTTACATAGAAATATCACATAATCATTAATTATATTATGCAGTCAAAGAAATTATGGTGATGACGACATGAAGTTGAGTTCGAAATTCCTTCGTGCCATTTCGCACGGCTTGTGTCATGTAGGGAACGTCACGTGTTAACAAATAATCGAGGGCCAGTGTTGTTTTGGCTGGCGGGTCGGACGCATCGGAAAGTCTTGGTAGAATAAGATATCGTATCGTAACATGTGCAATTAAATTAATAAGGAAAATATAAAGTAAAGTGCCGTTTGCTCGATGGTTATACGTACCGTGTAACAGCTGAAGTTATTGAATTTACTTGAGTGACTATAATATTGTGACGACCTATTATTGAATTGTGAAAATTTTTATAAAAGGTTAGTACTCCAAATATTACGTTTTTGTAAATAAATTGAACTTTGTTATGAGGTAAAAGTTTTGCTTATTTCAATGCTTGGTTTTTTGCGACAGGTTGGAAATAAATAAATAAAATCAATTTTTATTATTATTTGAATGAAAATATTTTTTGTTTGAACACAACTTTATTAAATATATAAACTGATCGGTTTCGGTTCGTTAAACACAAACTAAATTAATAACCGAATTTCTTCGTCGTATGGTGGAGCAGTTGGTGGCGGGAAAATAGGAAAGTTATTCAGCCAATCGACGGGAAACTTCTACGATGTGTTCTGTTGTTTTAGAATTATTAAAACATTATAAATATGTTTTTGCTCGACAGCAATATTCCTATATCCTATTTCAATGAAATCAAGATTCATTGAAAAAAAAACGGTAGCTGACATGACATTTTTCCATAAAATAATACACAACGAAATAGACTGCTCAGAACTTCTATCCCAAATAAATTTTAACACCCCATCTAAAAGAACTCGACACACCAACCTTTTTTACACAACTAGTAATAATACAAACGCTGCAGCCAATTCCCCTATTTCTCGCATCCTTCAAACATTCAACTCAATTCAAACAAGCACAAGTACCGATATATTTTTTGATTCTCTCCCTCTATTTAAGAAAAACTTTTTTAGCACACTGAATTCGCCAACATAACACATACAACCACACACAGACACACACGCACACGTACACACACACAAACACTCACACACACCTCTCTCCTTCCCCAGCACACTAATTAATTTAACTTAAAAATGTAACTTAACCGTAAATGTATAATATACCTCCTATGTATATATGTCAGCGACATGTCATTGGTACCAATTATTATACTAACTTTTATAACTTTGTAACTATTGTCATCTATGTAATTATGTACTGTTTGTTTCTGCAATAAACAAAAATAAAATAAAATAAAATAAGGGATCTACTCAAACTATCATTAAGTTTGGTTAAATTAATATAATTTTAAAATTTATTAAAACATTCTGTTAAAAATTGAAGAGTGGAAGAAACAATATTTGAATTAGTTTCAAATATTCATAAAAGAGTTATTTACTTAATAAAAAAAAATTGTACTGGTTGGTTTTTATACCTATTCAATAAAGTGGTATTCAAACAAGACACATTTTTATTCAAATAATAATAATGGCTAACCACTAAGTGGCTTCCCATGAAAGCTTACAATTAATTAGTTTGCGCACGACCATAAAAATAGATTTTGTTTACAAATGGTAAGCCCACTTTTATCATAGGAATGTGTTCTAACCTTTCACAAAATTATGGATGTTTCTACCAATATTCACCTGGTGTTCTACCCTTCGTCCCTCCTGTCTTCCCATTCCCCTCATCACTTCTTTATGGACGGTGTTAATTCTTTACATAATTGTAGATAAGCAAACAAATCATTCGATGTGACACGTTGCTTTTATTGTTTTTCCTTTTTTTTTTGTAAAATTTCTTTACAATTTATTTTACGCGTTGCCGTTCAGTATTTACCCATCGCAAAAAAACTGGTTTTTATTGTTATTTTAGTACCCAGTATATGCCTATAATTAATTATCGCCAAGCCTTAGTGGACAAACCTCCGTTAAAAACACAATTAAAACTCTACTAATTTTTGTTCGATTTTATCCGAAGACTGTTTGGTCAACAAAATGTTAGTCCATGATTGATTAAGGACGGGTTGTTTCGGAGAATTTGAACAATTCATCAAATTTCAACGTACATTTTCGGGTTCTGTGAAAGACTTATTCAAGTTCTGTTTTAATATCATTGTAGGCTAGTTGCTTGACAAAACTGAAATAAAAACAGAACTTGAAAAAAACTTTCACAGAACTTGAAAATGAACGTTGAAATTTGATGAATTGTTCAGATTCTCCGAAACAACCCGTCCTAAGTAATTTGCTTGAAAATAAACTTCAAAACGGTAAACAGAGTAGGTACTTTGCAACCATAAAATTTATTTCAGAAATACATATTTCTGATTTGTACCTAAATATTTTACAGTCGGTGTCGGGTTATTTTCTATATTATCATTTTTACAGCATCCGTAACGGATTTTCTACTTCTTAGTTAACATATTTTTGTTTTATTGAAGCGTAACCCACATCGCTTGGTCGCAATATACGTAGGTACATTTTTTGTTCGTATTTAATATATATCAGATATCCCATCTCAAGCAGCTGCTGGATACAATATAATAATGTACCCGCATTGGGCGGCCGTCTCTGTTGGTGGCACGAATCTTCTTTGTCGTGCCTCCCGCTGTATCTCTTCCTCGTCCCGGAGAATGAGACAATGAGAGGCAGGTATCTTAAGACGCCTCAAGTCTCCCACTATCTCTGATTATTTGTCTACCTTCGTCTCTTAGTGGCGGACTCCAAATTAGGCCAATTTAATAATATTACAGAGGGTACATTTTAGTATTATGTCACACGCCATGCTATGGATGCCGCTGTGTTATGGCGGGTGAATTTTACAGATTGAAAATTTTTGTAATATGCTAATTGTCAGTAAATTAAATAATTCCGTTTTAGCTCATATTAAAAATTATATTTTATAAGTTAATAATTAATTAAACATCGGAGTTTAATATTTTATATGATAATTAAAGGAAATTGAAATCAGAAAGAAAATAATGTAACGACGTATTATTCTAGCTTGTCGTTTTGTCACTTGTTAATTTGTTTATTTTGTCTGTGAAAAAGCGCGTTACAAAATTCCATGTTGTGAGTTGTGACTTGACATAAATGTTTTTTTTTTAACTTTGTTTTAAACCACATTATTTGAGTTATATCGGTCGACCGGTTTCGTTTACACTCAACCTTCTTCAGGACAATGGTCAGTTTATATCCCTTTATTGAGGTATATAGGTCGACTGGTTTCGGTTGCACTCAACTTTCTTGAGGACAGTGATTAGTTTATATTTCCATTGTCCTGAAGAAGGTTGAGCGCAACCGAAACCGGTCGACATATGCATATAACTCAAATAAAGTGGTTTCAAACAAAGTTTAAAAATCGTTTGTCAAATGTCATATTCCGATTTTCAAAAGTCATAGTACTGTATTTATTTACAGAAAAACCTCAAATTACTTATTTTTATTGTTAAGAACGCTTATTTAGCTGCAAAAAGTAATAAAACTGAACAATATTTTCTTCATTATATTATATTTATTATAACTTTAGAAAAAAAAAATCTGTCAATATATGTTGGTAGCTATCCTGGGAAATTACATAGGAAAAATATATAATTGTTTTTTTATAAATATGGTAAGACGGTACAAATTACAAAATGGTGTCGGGCGATTGGCATTTTACCCCTGACATTTTAAGGACTTTTTCGATCCTCCCCTGGTGCCTCCAGCAATATTCCCGTCAGTCGTCCTACATGTCTGCCTGCGAGACGCGCTGCTCGCAGTACCAATTACTAAGTTATTCATATTGTATATGGCTGCGTAATTTCAATAAATCCGCTTTGATCGTAATGCGATCTGCCGAATTTCATTGTGTACTGTACGAAATTATCTTGTAAATATTGATTTGTTTTAATCCTACGTTGGGTTTAGGTTAGTGGCTGAGTTGGCATCGCGTTTGGGTCTCACCCAGGCGTGTGTTTAATTCCTCGGCTGGCCTCTATCACAACACGTTTTCCGCTTAATGTTAATAATTAATGCTAATAGGAAATTTTCAAATATTGTCAGGTTATTCGTAACCCAGGAATGTTTATCTTTCATTTATTGTTGAATACTGTTCTTTTATCTTTTATTATCCTTTTTTTATATTAATCGCTTATGACCCATTTTCTATAAAAAGCTTAAAGTTATATTGTAGTGATTTGAGAAATTGCCTTAGAAAATTGATATCGTTCAGTTTGTAAAATGTTGGGGATATTCAACACCAATGCTATTATTAAATGCTTTGGAGGCAATAGGGGTTAAAAGAAACATACCTAAAGTATTCAAAAACTTTTTAAACAATCGCCAAATCCAGGTGAAAATATCAGACAAAATTAGCGAAATAAAAATTTCAAACAGGAATTTTAGGACCAACACTGTATATCTCTTATGAAAAATTTTTTTCTCTTTGTATTCGGTGACGATACCGTACTTGTCAGTTCCCATAAAAATATTGCTATTGCAATCATATTTATTTAATAGTTTTTCAAAATTAGACATAGAGAGTAATTTTCTTCTTATTTTGAATGTGAAATAGTGGAACATTTCACAAATAAATACCAACGATCTTATTTAAAGGGCGGGGGAAAGGGGATGGGGGTAATTTTCAAAATCTTATGTAGACATTGACCTTCCCCTCAAGTGTCAAGTGTGCAAAATATCATCAAATCTCTAAATAAAACTAGATTTGTAAAAAAAAAATCAAATTCACGTCGCCCGCCCGCCCGCCACAAACACTCTTCTTTATATAAATAGATAGAATTATAGATTTATTTGTATTCTTATTATTGTACTGCTATCTGCTGATTGTTTTTGTTATTGTTGTTGTTGTTTTATATAATATTGTTGAACTACGCTCCTGCCGACAAATTACTTACATGCGGGTACAAATTCTCGTTGGCTAAAATAATGTTGTACGCAATAAATATTAAAAAAAATAATTCTGCTAAACTTCTCCCAAGATAACAACCCTACTTTTTAGAAAGATAATATTCTTATTAAATATAAAAATATGGAACAAACAAAGGCGTGCATTCCATAAAGGCTGAAAAGTTCTAAGAAAAACAATTCATAAAAATTATACTATGTACAAATGGCTCAAAATTTAAATGCAAACATAACTATTTTTTAAATGGCTCACCCTACGTTTTTTTGTAACGAAAATTACTGATAACGAAAATATTTATATAAAACACATGCATTTTATCAGACTTATTATTATTATTATTACTTATTATACAGTATTACAACGATTATAATTACCTCCCTTTTTACTGTCGTTTTTTCAAATTGTGGTCGATGTTTTTCATAAAGGTTGAAAATTTGAATTATTCTGTAGTAAATTTCTAGATTTAAATGTTAAGCGTGGTGTTTTCTCTTTATAACACCGTTTAGATCGTATTTCTCATCATTACGGTAGGGAGACACGACGGTTTCTATGAAACCATATATATATATATATATATATATGGTTCCCAAAAGCGAACAAATAAGCTGGAGGGGTTATGATTGTGATTTTAATTTCAAATAAAATCATTTATTTTTGCTCATTTTAATTTTATCCCTAGGCATTTATTTGTACTCAAGATACATTGTAGTAGGTATAGTTACCCTTTTAAATACATAATTCAAGTTGTATCTATTGTTGTTTGCCCTTATTATTCAAGAATTGAAGTTTCACTTCGTTACCCGCAATGTTTGCGCTAATTTAGTGTTCCACTGCCGATCGTCCCAGCGTAATACTGTTTGTTGGGCAACTCTAGCTAACTCTGGCCCACCCTGGATTTACTCTGGTCCACTCTGATATACTCTGGCCAGCTCTAGAGGAGCGAATGTTCCCCCGTCGTCCTGACACGGGAAATGTTCCGTATATTAGGTACTATGAAGTTATTAACTTTGTTCGCGGTTCTGAGCGCTTATTCGATTTGGACTTTGCGGACAGTTCGCTTCAACTTCGCTAAATAAACTAACTTCACTCTAAAATGTTTATTGATAACTTGCTCGCATGATATAAAGACGATGACATGAACAATTGGTTCAGGAGTTTGCAAATTCAGGAAAATTACCTGTTAGCAAACTGAGCTAACTCCGTGGTACTATTTTTTTTTAGCTAATTACAGCATTATTACATTATTCAGATTGATAAATCAAAATAAGTGATTTGGTGGCAAGCGCGCAAGGGAAAGCAGTTGAAATAATACGATGGTTTGTATTGGTTTTCGTTTGTCTTCACGGAACAAATACTTAATGACTAAAGCTAAAATGTCATTCTCGAATCGATAATGAAATTATAGGATGAACTAGATATTTTTTCTTATAAGTTTTAGCAAAGCTATCAGTAACATTTATATCCATGGAGAGATTATTTTTTATTATTTCACATACATACAAAACAGCGGATATATTTTATTGTTTGTAATGCTTTGTCTGCTAATTCACTTTTTAAGATGTCTTCTTTAAAACTTGTATTTACCTTATTTTTTGTGTTATGTTAAAACTTTTACATATTTCATGATTTAGTTTCTCGTATTGCATCTCTACAGTAACTATTTTAAAATAACTTAAATTTATATTTGATATTGTATCTTCACTTAAACCATGGAAATAAGATAAAAATACTTATAATACCCACACTCAGGCTTCGCCTTCGTGGGATTTTTTTTTTGATTATGTACATTTATTTCAATATTTTATGTAACTATCCATGTATGTATAAAAAAAATCAATAATAAAAAAAAAGAATCTGCTACATCTAAGTACATACATAACCTGAATACAATTGGACAAGGAACCATTCTGAAAGTACCCATAAGAACGCCTTCGAGCAGTTTTGACGTACTAAATGTACAACAAATGTACGCCAAAAATATAACTATTGAAACTATTCAAAAATACGGAATCCGCATATTGAATTAAGATCACATTAAAAAAATTCAAAGCTGTAAAACCACTGCAGACAAATAAACTACATTGCTTTTGCAACAAAACTCCACAGCATCGTTCCCCCAGATATAACGAACAGGGCAGTTGATTAAGTACAAATCAAGAATACAAATCTAGCTGATAATGACAATTAAATTTAAGAATCATGAAAATCCAGGTAGAAAAACAAATTTAGGCCGCAGCACAGGACATCCATAAATTAAACATGATATTTTGTACGTTCAATATTTTATATAGTCGCTAAAATAAATAAAAAATATTTTAAAACAAAATATTACGAAGTTAATAATGCTATTCAAATATGAAATTGTGTTGCAGACTGGATGAATTCAGCGCCCTTTAAATGTTTTTTAAAGGAAACGGCACTGAAGTAATTATCCAATTATCGTCATCAATCTCAAATAAAGGCAACGTATTTGTGAAATAAATATCTTATGATGATAACGCTCGTGTTATTTTGATAAATTATATAATTTCATTGCTATGTTTAAAGTACTCGCGGAGCTTCGGCGGGCATAGGCAACATCAATGAGTGATGACTGCCCCCGAGTAATTCAATAGTAATTGTCTATTACTCCCAATTAGTGACGTCGCGTGTCATCAACCTTACCGACTTGGCGCCAAGCTGATTATTAATAAAGAACTTTCTTACGTCGCTCCCACTCCCTTCCTCAATGCTCATTCAACTGCTGCAAAAGAACTAAGAAACTTTCAGATGTTATAAAGAATCCTATGCACTATATAATCACTTATCGGTGCTTTTGTCGATGATTATCCGGCATTTTGTTACTTACTGTATTTTTCTAAACATGATTAATTATACTGCCCCCCAAATTGCATGCATAAATTTAATTAAAAAACTCTTGATTATTGTTGATAATATATCATGATGAAATGCACGTGCATTTGCCTTGATAATATATCATGATGAAACGCACGTGCATTTGCCTTGATAATATATCATGATGAAATGCACGTGCATTTGCCTTGATAATATATCATGATGAAATGCACGTGCATTTGCCTTGATAATATATCATGATGAAATGCACGTGTATTTGCCTTGATAATATATCATGATGAAATGCACTTGCATTTGCCTTGATAATATATCATGATGAAATGCACGTGCATTTGCCTTGATAATATATCATGATGAAATGCACGTGCATTTGCCTTGATAATATATCATGAAGAAATGCTAAAATACACGGATTTTCATGAACACGTGATAATATATTCGTAGTTTAACTAAAAGTTTATCAGGAAACCTGTTAATTTATTTGTAAGGCCTGCAATCCCGTTTTTAAACAGTGCCACCAATAATTTGAAGAGATTCATAGTAAATTAGCAGTAGTCTTTTTTATCAGTGTAGTTTTTCAAAAAAATATTTCCCTTTTTTGTGTCTTTATTATCATTTCCATAAAATTGAATCAATATTTTATTGAATAGAAAAATGTGGTGCTTGGTTTTTGTTTGAGTTTCTACATTTTCCTACCTTTTAGTGTCACTCACAAAGCATTTAATAACGAGAATATTACATTTATTGTTGTAGCACTATTTACTTAACAAAATTGTCTCTATTGTGTCAAAATACAGACATTATTATTTCGTGTCCTGGATACTTATTTTATTACATTTTCATGAATAATAAAACACCTTTACAATGTCTACCCATATTAATATGTGCTCTTTTATTTTTGTTCCTTCGTAAACAAATAATAACTCTTTGTGCATTATTCTTTGGATTTCCTTAGAAAACTGTTTTGCTATTTTTTTTAAATGTAAATCACATGCGCATACATATACGTGGTCTCAGGTCAATAAAATAATATTATGAGTTAATAATAATCAGCGTTCTCTTTCAATTGAAATTACTTTAATACACAACACTAACAAACTTAATCAAAAATAATTTAAAAACTGTTCTCCAATGTAATTTTTCATGTTTGTGTCTAACATATACAGGGTGTTGAGAGACTCACATGATTTTCCTAACCAGTGATTCCTGAACTTATTTGGAGTAAAAAATGTAAACAGCATTTTGGTTTTGAGGTATTGGACAGTTAGGGTCTCGGTTACTAGGTTCTAGGCCAGTGACGGAGACCAAATAATAACCCATTTAAGACTACAATAATAGTTCAGAAAATCAAAAAAAATATTTTAGTATGTAAAATTTATACAAAATAAAAAAAAATATATATTAAAAAACTCCAAATAAGATGAGGCATCGCTGGTCAAAATAAGTTACGTCACTTAACCCCCTATGTGTGTGTGTATACGCATGTATTCACATTAAATATAATTAATCTATTTGTATGCTAATGTACCTGGCCTTAAAGCCCGCTGTAATATTATGTATTTTTTTTGTATTTATAACGGATCACATAAAGTATTTATAAAATGTAAAAGCCTCGCGAAAACACGGCAACGCGAAACCATAAAACTATATGTTTAGCTTTTAGTGAAATATTAAAGACGAAGGCTACCTTTCGCTTTAAACCCTTCAGGGATGATACGAAACTAGGTTCAATATAGGCCCAACCCCTCAGCCGTTGAAGTGCCCGGGACTGCCTGGGAAAAACTTAAAATCCTGTTTCTCCCGAGGGGAAGGACGATCTCATATTTCCTCTTTGAAAATTCCACCCCAACTTTTCTCCCAGGTAAGCAGCGAGCAAGTAGGCTCTCAGCCCTTGGCCTTACATGTTTATTTTATCCGATGCTTTGCCTGACATTATGAGGTTTTTGACACTTGCTTCGGCAGTTTGGAGCTCAACAAGAGACCTGAAAGATTGAACGTGAATTCTTATGACGCTCTTACACGACGTTTTCTTAAGTCTTAAAACTAGCTACCCTCCTTTCTTTTTCTTAACTCTTTCCTAGAGGTGTAGAGGTACAAATTTATTATACCCACAACTTGTAAATCATTTTAAATAAATTCTTGCTTGAGGGGTGGTGTACTGGGTAGATAAAAATAATGATTAATTTTTAAATACTTAATAATATTTTTATAATAATACTATTTTTATTTCGATTTTGTCTTCTTGATTGAATGTAGTAAATGGAAATTTGGAAATGTAAATTAACCCAATTCCCGACGTCCGATCGATCTGAAACTCGGCATATAGACTCGTTGTCGATGACAATGCATTCTATCAAAATATAAAAGCTGGCACACACGCATTTCTCTGAAATTAGATGACATTATAATAATTTAAAGGAGTTAATATACGAAATAAACCTCGGTACCAACCAAACAAACCAAAAGTTACATAAAAATGAAAATCATTGAATACCTCCAATTATTATCCATTAAGAGTATTTCATAACAAATTTATATTTGTGACTCCTGTGTATTACACACAGTAGGCAAATATATATATACTCTGTATCACATATATGTATTTAAGAGTACATTTGACCATTGTTTCATCTGCTTTTTTCTTATCATTTATCAATAGCGTTTTTGTCAAACTGAAATTAATTACTTCAAAATTATTCTCGCTTCGTCTTAATCTTCTACGTTCATACTTGATTGTATAGTTAAAAAATACGTATTTTATTTTATCTGTCATCTTTATAATATTGTTTAAACGAAAAACCTAGCTGACAACCACTCTGTAAACTACCATCTCAATATAGGCATTTCACACCTAGTGAGATGTAGATTACTGTAATTAAATGTAATATTAAAATAAATATAAATTGCATTTGGCTTAAGTGATAGCTGTGTTCGTTTTATCATTTATATCAGTCTTTGGGAGGAAGGTTCAATCCTCAGTCAAACCAAAAGTAAAAAAAATATTTGTGAATACATCTGTTAATAAAGTAGATTTTTTTTAACGATCGATGTTTGAATGCAAATTCAAAATGAAATACAAAAAGTTCTTTATTGAACGAATAAAATATAACGGTCAAATAGCTATAGCTTATAGGAACGCCGCATTTCTTATAGTTAACCCAAAAACATTAAGTAGATAAATACATATTATGTTTTAATGTGGATTTTTAAAGTGTAAGTATACCTAGCTTTATCGCGTAAGATTCATGGTCAGCGTTACAGATGCCCGTAGCAGAAGAAAACAATATTTTCTGTTTTTAATCAACGTTACAACGATTTCCACTACGGATTACGGTTTCAGAAAAAATGCTAACGTTGAAAATTGTCAGAATTAAAAAGTACTCGTTGTCACTTAAACTTGTTTACATCCCTGCTACATACTGCTAAATGTGATACTGTACGTTTACAGTCAACATTCCTGACGGCTGCAAATCCTTAGATCTTGGGGTCCTCAAATCTTTTGACATTTTGATCGTCTTGAAGTCACGCTTTATACGTAAAGCTTTTCGTAGCCTTCATTCTTACGCTTTATCTTACTGAATTATATATATACATAAAGTATATTACCCTTACTCTTTAACATTATTATAATTACATTTAATTCTAACAAGCCATCAACAGATATGAGACAATTTTTTATGTAAAAATACATCGTGTTATACCTTTTTGGAGAGCAACACGCTCAGATATGATTTGATATTTTCACGGCCAAATGTATTATACTGATTTATTTCTAAAGAAGGAGGTACAACGCGGCATAAAACCCCAAAAATAAATCACTATAGCAACACGCTCGTTTAAAAAAAGGAAAAAAAAAGTTTTAACAGAAAGAGCAAGAGAGCAATGCAAAATAATAGAGAAAAGAAACAAAAAATCACTAGGTAGTATGTATCTCTAATATTATCAATGAAAAATGTTTTATTATATTTAATACAACAGATATAAGACATAATTTTTTCATGTAATAATTCTTCGTGTTACACCTTTTTGAGATATATAGATGTGAGATTTTCACGGCGTGCATGTGTATTATAGTGATTTACACTGTAATGCTGTCCGAAACGTTGGCTAAAGAGGTAGCGCAACGCGGCATAATACCCCAAAAATAAATCACTATTGCAATACGCTCGTTTAAAAAGTAATAAAGTTGAGAAAGTCAGAATGAGCAAGAGAGTAATAAAAAATACCAAATGGTAGAAAATAATAGAGAAAAGAAAAAAAATCACTAGTTAGTAGGTATCGCTAATATTATTAATGAAAAATATTTTATTATATTACAAAGTACCTATAATAAATTGAGAATTATTATTGAAAAAGATTTTTAATGATACTTTTTAATGTTTTAATAATTTTTTTTAAAATTAATACTAACGGAAAATTGATTAAACCATTTAACTCCTATATATTTATAAACTTGTTTAACTGTAGTGGAGTTACAACAACACGGGGAAGTTATAGAGCCAGAACATTATTTACTAGCAGTTTTTTTATCGCAACGAATGTTGTGTTAACCCGAATATAATCTCATGATCATAACTATAATGCAAAAAATGGTACGATTTCTAAATAACAATATGTTTTATTCCGGGCTACATCCAGGGGATGTAAAATGCAATGTAATCAAATATCTTTGAATGTATTCCATATTAAAGGAAATAAATAAATCAAGTAAGGAAATCAATCAACATTACGCAACAAATAAAATTAAAAGAAAAATATAATGGAAACCACCTCTTCTTCTTCGTCATATTATTCCTCTCACCACTACCTTCAGCCTTACAACATATCTTAATTGGGAACTCGGTTGAGACGCTTGAAATTGAATGTAATTTGGAATTAGTTATAGTAATAATAATATTTGTTTAATTAAGCTGAACAGAGCGGTGAGTGCAATAAGTAAGTAAGTAAGTAAATTCTTTATTCCAGGATGTGGGGAGGTTAGTGCAATCCCACACATCCCATAGAGCAGGGGTGCTCAAACGGTCGATCGCGATCGACTGGTCGATCGCGAGTGCTTTTTGAGTCGATCTCGACAAAAATTTCCCATTTTTCATGCCTTATTTTTTATTATTTATTTGTAGCTTGTAGCGGACTGAGTTACTGAACGGAGTGTTCTGGAACATTGCAGATAATATCAGATTTACATATCATAGCCACAGCATCTGACACAAAATTCTGGTATTTTATATCTGAAGATAAATATCCGAATCTAAGGCAAATCGCCCTTCAGTTGACGGCAATTTTTGGGTCAACTTACTTGTGCGAGTCTGCATTTTCTGAAATGAAGATAACTATGTCAAAATATCGCAATCGACTAACTGGCGAACATATGTCATCGTGCTTGCGATTAGCACTCGGTAATTACGTACCATCGTATGAAAAGTATGCTGAGGACATGCAGTGCCAAGCTTCAACATCCAAAGTCATTATTTAGTTAAGTTTAGAAACTAGAACTCATTTGTTTTTTGTAAGAACCAATAAACTTGCAATTTAGAATAAATATAAGTTTTTTTATTGACTTTTTAGTGCGGACCTCCACCTACCTTGACTAAAAAAAATGCATATTGCGAACTAATTTCTGTCGTTCCTCCAAATTCTATGTGGATTCGTGGCCATGCAATTATGCAACGTCCCTATATATACACTTATACCTGCGCCACGATACACCCTACCTACATAGACGACAATCCTGCATCACACATACTTGCAGCCTCTCAGAGTCGATCGATCGGAATCTAATAATATTGAGGTAGATCGCCAGCAGTTCAAGTTTGAGCACCCCTGCCATAGAGGATATAAGTACAGATAGTATTCACATATAAATAAATATAAATAAAAAGAGATTAAAAAAAATTAAAAATTAAATTGAAAATTAAATTAAAGCAATACTCCATCGGCCTTTTGTATGGCCGATAGAGTATTACAGAATAGATAAAATAAAATACATTTAGCACCTAAACTACGGTGGATTGAGGGAAATTCCCCGTGTACGTTGTAGGGACGCGCCCTGCCACTGGGCGAAGGCCTGGACGAGAGTGTTTTCCGATTTCCGGTAGCGCTGACTCGTCCCGCCTAATCTGTGGCGCATCCCAGCAGCGAACCCGCTGGGATCTGTTTTAAAATAATATTCAAACAAGAATCAAAAAACGGGAAACACCGGATAGTTAAACTAGTTTTTCCGTAAAATTTTATGAAAATGACTCGCTGTGAAAATTGCACACTTGACGATAAAGAAAACTCCCCTAAGCTTTCAAGAGAGAGCGGGGAATTATGAAGCAAAGTTCCATTCAACGATTACCTAATGAACGTACTCAGACTGCCGTGAGCACCCAAGGAAAATTCTCTTCTTTATTTTCTTTTCCGTTTTCCACTGTAAAAAATATTCTTTTGCAAATTGTGCGCTAAGAAGCAAAACAAAATGAGATGAAAAAGAAGCACAATTATTTTAGTTGCCGAATGTTTAGTTGGTAGAAGATTGCCTAGCAGTCGACATTTTGTTCGAATTCGTTCAATACGAAGCCGCTAATTCTTCTCAGGTCAGCAGCCAAATGTATACGTGGGCAACCCCTGCTTCCCTTTAGACGGCATCCTATAATTTTATATTTTAAACGGCTAACTGTTAATCGTGGCACTGCATAATGTATAGTATAGTTCCAACTTTTCTTTTACCAAAAGTAATGGCATTGTTTTCTTAGTTATTATGGATAAAACTATATAAATAAACATCAACTATGTACACTAAAAATTGTGAAAAGGTGATTGATTTCATTTTTAATCGAATGTTTTACAGGGAGCCCGGATAATCGGCGTTTAACACGTATATTTGAATCACACATACTTTTAATGTACCCACTTTTCTATTCTTATTAGGAAAGGTATTCGTGTCCATATCTGTTTATTTTATCTTACTTTCAGGATAAGTCCCTACTTAGAACATTGATTGGCATGATCAAATATGATATTTGCTCCGTAAAAGAGCTACTTATCTTATATTTGTTGAGTGAGTAGTTTTCATATCAGATTTAGCTTTTCTTTATCCAATTACTTCCCATTCTTTGCTGCCTTTGATGTGAGCTCTAATTGGATACCGTCAAGTCAAATCGTCAGACTTGGAACGTCTTTAATCTTCAAAGGTATTTATTTATTACAAGATGTTAAGATTTATATACACATCAAATCTTATTTATGCAAAAGTGAGTACATTTTTATAGCACGTTCTACATTTACGCTTAAGAATTCACCAACAACTGTGATATACGTATATTTGATGTATCACAGTGTTTTACCGTAAAATATAGCTTATAAATTTTCAAGGAACGTGTAGGAATTGGATGAATTGAAAATACCTAAGATTGTTTGCAACGCACGCTGTCGTGGTTAGCATAATATGCAAAATTCATTAAATAAAACTCTGGGGTCAAAAAACACTTTGGACTTTATTTGTGATATATAACAATGGCCTGTGATGGCTTGTAATGGCCTTGAGGTTGCAATAGTATTTATTATAGTCTCTATTACTGCATTATCGACAGCTATGTGCTATCTATGATTAACCTCTTAAACTACTATCTAGTGCCATCTATGTGTAACCTATAAAGTGTGAAAAGTGTGGCATTATAGGTCAGCAGATTGGTTCGGTATGCGGGCCCATTTCAACGCTTTTCCGTGGTCAGCTGTTTGTTTTCGGACTTCGGACCCTTCAAGATGTGCCCAGGAGATTGGTGAAGTCATCAAATCGGCGATGGATGGCTTCATACAATCGACTACTAAAGAAACTGGTGTGGGCTCAAAGCCGTGGTTCAGTCGACAATGCTCCGAAGCAGTTCGACGAAAAAACGCGGCTTACCGAGCCTACAACACATCTCGAACGCCCGAAAGCAGATCAGCATACAACAAATCGGCAAAGGAATGCAAGAGAATCATTAATAGGTCAAAATTCGAACACGACCTGCAGATCAACAAAAAGCTGGCTGCCTGCCCGCATGGCAGCAGAGCATTCTGGTCGCTTGCGGGCTCAATAGGTCGAAATTTTTGCAAACCCAGTTTGCCACCTCTTACCAGACCTGACGGCTCACAAGCAAACACCGCCACCGAAAAGGCTAACCTATTAGGGAAAATGTTTGCGGAAAACTCGACCCTCGACGACGGGGGTGCTGTTCCGCCGTCGGTTCCTCACTGCGGCTTCTATATGAAAAAGCTGAGGATCCGGCATCGGGATGTACTCCACGTCATACGGGGGCTCGATGTTAACAAAGCTAGTGGACCTGATGGAATACCTGCCCTGGTATTGCAGAGGTGTGCTGCGGAAATAGTTCCAGTTTTGACAAAGCTCTTCAAAATGTCCCTGAAGTGTGGCACTGTGCCCTCTGGTTGGAAAAAAGCGGTAATTCACCCTATTCCCAAGAAAGGTGACCGCTCCAACCCGGCCAACTACCGCCCCATAGCGATCACGTCAGTTCTGTCCAAAGTGATGGAACGTGTGATCAACGACAAACTGCTCACATACCTCGAGAAGAACAAAATTATCAACGACCGTCAATACGGATTCCGGCGGAACCGCTCGTGCGGTGATCTTCTCGCGTATGTGACGCATGTTTGGGGGCGGTGCCTGGAACGTCACGGTGAGACCCAAACGGTCGCACTAGACATATCCAAGGCCTTTGACCGGGTCTGGCACCGAGGACTTGTCAACAAATTGCATTCTTACGGACTTCCCGCATCCCTGTGTACGTGGATTGCTGACTTTTTAAGGGATAGGTCGATTCAGGCGGTTGCTGACGGTTTCACCTCTTCCTCGCACTCCATAAATGCTGGCGTCCCACAGGGATCGGTTCTGTCTCCGACTTTGTTTTTGTTGCACATCAATGACCTTTTGACATGTGCACCGATTCATTGTTACGCGGATGACAGTACAGTTCATGATAGCTTTTTGTTTGATAAGCCCCTAAAGGGCACACAAACTCCAACGGCTCGGAGGGCTTTGAAGCAGAGAATGGACGGTTATCTCGAGAGTATTTCCTCCTGGGGTAAAAATAATCTCGTCGAATTTAATGTTTCAAAGACCCAATCCTGTCTGATTACGTCTAAAAGGGATCCAAATGATAATCTAGTCTCCTTCAACGGAAGCAATCTTCCGAACAGGCCTTCCATTGATATGCTTGGTGTAACTATAAGTGACCAGCTCAGGTACGGGGGCTCCATCGAAGCCAGAGTAAAGTTGGCCTCTCAGAAGCTGGGCGTACTGTACAGGGCCCGCAGATACTTTAATAGTACACAACTGCTCACCCTGTACAAATCGCAAGTGCGCCCTACTGTCGAATTTGGCAGCCATCTCTGGTATGGAGCCCCAAAATACCTGAAAAAAACCCTTGACTTTGTGCAGAAACGGGCGGTCCGTTTGATAGATTCCCCAATCTTAACAAACGGACTGCAATCTTTAGAGCACAGGCGTCAGGTAGGTATGCTGTCCTTGTTCTATCGGTATTACAATGGAAGATGCTCTGAGGAACTAGCGATATTGATCCCTTCGGCACCGGTGCGTAGTCGGGATACACGCCAAACGCGCGCCCAACATTTGTACACAGTTGACACTTGTCACATGAGAACGGGTCGCTTCTACGATTCGTTCTTAAGTTCAACAGCTCGGCTGTGGAACGAACTGCCGGCCTCTGTGTTTCCTCCCTCCTACAACATGGGACTCTTCAAGACCCATGTTCACTCCTTCCTCTCCACAAAAAGACCCTCCACACAGCATCCCCAAAGATGACATAGGCCCTGAGGGAAATTATTTTCTTCAGGGCCTCCTGTGTGGAGTAAATATAAAAAAAAAATAAAAAAAAACCTCTTAAACTATATTCTAGGATATCACACCTTATAAAGTACACTTTGTAGGTACCTAATGGTTTGCTGTAATCTTGATGGCAACTATACAATTTCTCTAACATTTTCTATATCACTATAAGGGTTAACATTTTTCTCTTCTTTGATTTATATCACCTGTATTTGTAATCAAGCATAATCTATTTTTACCAATGTATAAGTAGATAACTACCTTTTTTATAAATTCCTACCTTGGCGTTGTGCTTTTATGTATATCCCTGTTCCTTTCCTCTTTTTTGTTTTGATGTTTGTTCTACTTAACCTCCCTTTTTCTATTTTTGTACTGTTTTGAATGCGAAACTTATTATTTTGATATTTAAATATCAATGTAAAATTGTACCTATTAACTCCCGCCTGTATATTGTAAGTTCCTTCCGTCTTAAAATAAGTTTTGTAACCCAACGGGTTTGCTCTAGCAAGAAATAAAAATAAAAATGATTTCACTTTAAAATTAAAGACGCACTACGTATTTAACTGGTAATTCCCTGAACAGTTTTAACCCTTAAATGCATGATTTATTTATTTTTCTGGAAAAAAATCATAGACATATGAATATTAGTAGACCTGCCCTAAGTGATTAAAAGCGTATTATCCCCACTCCCCATACCGGTTCCATTGGAGCCGGCTGTGCTCGCGTATGGCCTCAAGTGAAATTTGAAAACGTGACGTCATCATTCTTGTGCGAACTATGGTCGAGGCATCATCGGTTCATTTTACGAAATAACACGGCAAAATGTTGACCTAATGCTATGAAAACTTGTAAAAATAGATGTGAAAAAGAGAATAAACCCAATTGTCGTATTACATTCCATATATAAGCATTATTTTACTTTATTTTAAGCATATTCACATCGTATAATATGAATCAGTTGTTACTATCACATCGAGAAACGTCTGGACGCGAAACACAAAGCTGGTTGTTTGCTGGGAAGTAAATTATGAACATTTATAAAAGTGTCTTAACTAAATACTTAAACGAAATATTCGACTCTGAAAATAGAACCGAATTTTTTTGCCGAATTTGGACTTCGCAAATTTGTTCATAACGTGGCGAGTAATTTGCGCTCCCATGTAAAAATGTCTATTCATTCAAAAGCAGATTTTACTTTTAAGAAGTAAATGGTGATATTATAATGCGAGATGCCTATTTACTGTCAGATTGATTTATTGACGAATCACAGTCAGCTTCACTCCCTTCGTTCTTCAACAGTTGATTTTACCCCTCGCCATTATCTTCTCGTCTATTAATTCCTATGTCTGTGAAAAAAATATATTTTGTAGATATTTACATGCATATGCATGGAAATATAAAGAATTTTATTTTTTTGTAATTTTTTAATTATATTTGATTAAAAAAAAATTGTTGCAGGTTTACAACACCATGTATTTAATAAAAATTAATTTGAACAATTTACATATGAAAAAAAAAACTAAAAAACCTAAAAAAAATTCTCAAAACTAATAAGTCTACCGGAAAAATACGAGTTATTAGGTACATATCAGTATTGTATTATTGTATCTACCTACCTAAGAAAATCAAAATAATAACAGCAAAACAAAACTGTAATTCTAACCTCCAACCAATTTTCGAGAATCTTCACTTTGTTAGAAAAAGTGACATTTGACATTCGCGAAAGAAAAAAAAGGTGATGCCACTCGATAAAATATATTACCGTGAACTTGATAATTCTAAAACGGCATTCATTAAGTATACACCAAAGAGTTAAAGGTGGTTTGAAGGGTATGTTGCAGTTTTGCAACAGTATGCATTTAAGGGTTAAGGATTTGGCATACTATAAAATGTACATACTTAGTTAAAGTATAAATATATACCTATATAACATCTCTCACGTCGTTGTAAAGGTTAACGTATGATGCTGTGCACTTATTTACGTTTACAATATGTGTCTAACATTCCCTACATCGTTGTAGGGGTTGACATATAATTATGTTCAACTAAAATTATACGCCTTGAAATTTACAGGGTTTTCCAATAAGAGGTGTTATTTTGAATAGCCCGCTATTTCGGTCGATGTTATTTTTGAAGCTGTCATTTTTTGACATTTGACAAGTAGAAACTACGCCATTAATAAAAATGGAACGATACGCGCTTCAACAACGGATTGAAATTATTAAAGTTCACTTGAGTGAATCAAATGCAAATCATCTTGAATGATGAGGCCCATTTCCACCTCGGTGGCTTCGTCAAAAGCAAAATTGTCACATCTGGGGCTCGGAAAACCCAAGAGTTATTTATTGTTGAAAACCCTCTCTATCCTCTCTATAACGTGTGACTGTTTGGTGCGGTTTATGGTCCGGCGGAGTCATTGGACCTTACTTTTTCGAAAATGATGCTGGAACAACAGTTACGGTGAATGGATTGCGCTATCGAGAGATGATTAATTATTTTTATGGCCGGAATTTGATGGTATTGATGTGGACAACGTTTTCTTTCAACAAGAAGGCGTTACGTGCCACACAAGCAACGAAACCATTGATCTTTTACGATTGAATATCAAAATAACACATCTTATTGGAAAACCCTGCATAATTGTAGGGCGTATTAATGACCGCTAAATTTGTTTAAATATAACATTTCTTACATAACACTGAGCGTTTGCTTTCTATAATTTGCTCTAATTACGCAAAAAATTGTGTTGTGGGTATATCTGTGCGTTAACTTTTAGGCAGTTTCCTTCTCGAGCGTATACAGCCCTAAACTCAACCTAAACTACCGATTTCAATCATCACCGAGCCAAAAGGCTGTGGCTCGGCTTGGCCGTATATGGGCCAATGGCCTGCCGGCTCTGTCGTGTGTGTGTAATCTCCAAGCCAAAATTCACATAGTATAATTTCAGACATCAAGTATGGCGCATGGAGGAAAGATTTCTCCTATTTTTCACTCCATGGTGACGCAGATAGTGATGCCATTGATAAAATATTCCCGGGAAAGCCTTCTCTCTGAAGTTGTCTAGCCACCAGAGATATGACAACTAGCCCCTATAAATATTTGACAACCTACCGATTTTAATTTTTTACGGCATGGACATAGCATAGATCAAACCGGTTCGGCTCCTCGGCTCGGTCGTGTGTGGCCCCCTAATTTGCACTGTGTCCAAATGGATTCAGCCAAATGATTCTGTGCCAAATGGCTCTGCCGTGTGTGTCCACCTTTAAATGTTTGAATTTTTAATATTTCCATTTCCACCACGAATGCGTGAATTAATTTTCATTTGCTGTATCTTTTCAGTTGACTTGTCAGATGTACTTTTCAACACTGTAAAGAAGTATTCTCTACCGAAGAGTCTTTTGAGTACCTACGCCCTAGTTCGCTCATCACTGCTTATCATGCCTCTGAAGAGCTCGTTAGCTGATGATGTAGTTGTGTATTAAGCTGCATTCATTCTCAGCAACTCATCTCGGCTTCCTCCCATAAAGCCTTCGCTATCTCTATTTTCATATTTTGAAGCCCTTCATAAGCGACACTTTGCAAGCACTAGTTATTCACGCTTTAGCTTAAGTGCAACTCGAGAAAAGTTTCCTAATAAAATGTCAGCCGAGCTTAAGATTTCATTTTACGTTTGACAAACTTTTCTAAGATATATTTTATACGGAATATTTTCTTTATACGGAAGAAACAAACATTCGCCTCTGATGTGACGTCTCGCATATTTCTCGTATTTTATTCTTATTAAATTTGTATCATTCACGATACGTTTTATTAGATGTATATAATAATAATAATAATAATATTTGGCTAATTTATATAGCGCCGTTTTCGTGAGAAATCACCTCAAGGGCGCTGTACAAATTTATTTCTTAAATAGTTAATACTAGAACTACTGACTTATCTCTAAGACTTATAATCTAGTGACTTACGACTTAGGCCTATAACTACTATCTTAAAGACATATATACGAGTATTTACATATTTATATATATATATATAATATATATACATTATATAAGAGCAACAATAGAAACACGTATAAGAGCACAGTAATAAAGAGAGAATAATTGTAGGTTTATTCAAGTTGGATACATATGACTAAGTTCCTATAAAACCATTTATTTACTTTTACCAGGACAACATTACTCATCGGTCAACGTAGAACATATATACAAAATTCACTAGACTTTGTGAGTTCACTGGTTATTGCACGACCTTTGTAGAATATCCACTGTTCATAGGCGATTTTAAATTGATATAACACATCAAATCTGGATATGTGTTTTATGGGTCGAAAAGAAATGGGGAAGTACTCGTACATTATAATAATATTTTATTTTTCTTATTTCACAACCGACTTCTTGAACTCTGAGTAAATTAGCTTTGTCGGTTCCGTTTGACGGATGTTTTAATAATTACACTTGCGGGAAATACCAGCTATCTAAATAGTCTGATCTTTAAGAATTAATCAATAATCAGTTCCACGACGCCTAAAATATTTTTATTTGCATAATATACCTTACTTGAACAGTTCCTGACACATAGAAATACTCCCAAAGAATTGAAAACTGACAACTGATTCAGGATAAGACACTAACTTCAAATAAGAGAACAGAAGAAAAATTATATTATCTATGATATTCAAACAGGCACAATCTCTGTTTATGGTTTTAGGAAATATTCTACCATATTTTTACGTATTTGATTCGATGTGAACGAATTGATTCAATATTTATTTCTGATTTTTAAACCCTCTGTTGTAATTTTATATATTTAGCTGCGTAGCGTCGTACCTTAGGTTTTTTTTTAAATCATGTTCTCGTTATTTTTCTTTCACATTACTTGACAGAATGGCACTCGTGGAATCGAATATTATGTTTTTTCATCATTTTTAATCAATTTATTTTCCTTTTTTCAGACTTTACCAGATATCCATCTTATCCACTAGAAACGGTAAGTGTCCTCAATAAAATACTGATAACTCGGCAAACGACCGTCTTTTTATAAAAATCGCCTTTGAATTAATTACAATGTTTCAAGTTTTCAATGATTTTCAATAAATCGTGTATTCAACTTATTTCAATTCGTTTTATGTCACATTAAGCATTCTATCGGCACTGACAGCAATATTGATATAAATATGTCGTCATTATTTGTTCCACTTTCCGGGTTGACTCAGACTGGAAACTCCGAATAGAATAGATTCTGTGATGAGACAACCCGTGAATAAATTCGTTTAACCCTCGCTTAGATTTAATTCTGTTTTTTTTATTTTCCAATTTATTCTTAGTCCTTTGTGGAATATATTTCATTGCGCTAATACGGCATGCCTTTTTAAATAATTGAGTATTTTTTTTGGTTTTTTTTTCTAGACTTTCTAAAAAATAATTCAAATTCGGTTGACAATACCTGATTACTCATAACATTTATTTATATTTTTTGCATTTGGCAAATTTGGCTATTGTATATAATTTTTTTCTCTTAACCTTTTCGGACTGTGTATGTGTATTTGAAAATACATAGACTTAAGATTTTTTTGTCCCTATCTAGAGGGAACATAATTTGACGGTTTTCGGTTTTCAATTGCTCAAATAACTGGCTTTCCGCTCTGTTTATTGGATTTTAGCTACTAGTTTAACGGTATCAATTTTTTATATTTTGAAATGTGATTTTTGTGTTCTTCTCAATTGTTGTTCAATCTCGACCAAGTAAGTTTTGAAAGTATTTTTAAAATGTTTTATTTATGTTTTTTTTGTGAATTGTATAAAATTTTATTTTGTACACAGTATTTGTCATTTTATGTGAAACATGCCCACTGATATTATGAAATTAGCAATAACTTCTCAACTATTGAAAAAAATACTTTTCAAATAACTCAAGTAACTTATTATCAAGTATCAAATATATTCTACCAAATTTTTATTCAGATCTAAGGGGTTAAATTCAATAATATTGTTATTTTCGTCTCGTCTCCCAGGAATAAAAAAAACTGCACGACGCGACGTTGAGACTTCAGAATACCTAGTTCTAAATATTCTTATCGTCGAAACAAATGGCAATAAATTGAATCTTGGTTTGTATTTTAAAAGTATACATTTTACCCGAATTTCGTGGGAGGCAATACACGATATTATACTGTATGAAAATCGCTAGGGATTTGTACTTGGGTTAAAAATGAATCCGAATTATTTATTCTGAAGCCAGAGTAAAAGCTTTCCCCTGAACCATATGTCAAAGCTTTTTGCTTTGTTCGTGTCCATTTTGAACGCATCCCTGAACACCGTTTAACTTTTTATTTCCTCCAATTACTCGAATGGGGATCACCCCTTCAATTCGAATATCGTCCATTCTACTTTAACTCTACTAAATCTTAAGTATTTGTCAATCTGTGAGGCGGATATGGGTACCGCCGCCCCGGCAACCATTTATTTGATAATCAACACCTCTGCCATGGGTCACTGTGACTTTCTATGTTTACCAGCTGCGTAGCGAGCTGGATCGGTAGAGGTTGGTTTTGTGAGACCTTTTGACCTATCCAGCTCGTCTCTCTCGACCTATCGACTTTCACCGCAGCGAGAGGGATGGACACCCGTCACTCCTGAAAACACTGACCCATGTACTGCTCATACCCTTTGCCTTTCCAAAACTTTCTTTCCTTAAAAATACCCTTCACAAAGCATCCCCAACATGCCATATGTCCTGAGGAAAAAAAATTTCCTCGGGGCTCTTGTATAGTGTTAATGTAAAAAAAAATAAAGCGAAAAAATATTTAGTTATTTTAATTATTAAAGGAGTACGTGAGTAGTTATTTTATTCCACGAAGGAATATCCTGATAAAGCTTCATTCAATTATGTGCCATTTAATTCTCAAATAAAGTTTTCTTTTTTTCCTTTTCACTCGGCACTTATCTGTAGAATTTAATTACATGTTTTAATTGTAGCTGTATTTTTTCGCATTTTAATCCTCGTAAGAACGAAAATAGAATATGTTCCTACCCAGACCCTATTTCTGATTAAAAATATTATTAAAATTTTAGATTATCAGATGAAAATATTTCTCAAAGAGAATTCCATTGATGTTTTTAGATTTTTGTGAAAACTTCCATTTCATTTGAAATTTTGTGGTTGTTGGGCAGATTCAGTAAACATTCGTCCGCTTCCCAATCCCTTTGTGTGTGTTTACTTTTCCATTGTATAAATAACGCCTTTAAAAGGAGAAATATTGCCTTGTTGTTCTAATATCAGTTTCAATTCAATACTTGTTAAAAATACATTTATTATTGATTTTATCATTCTTTGAAAAAATCTGTCAAATAAAAGTTTAAATACATACCGTATTGTATTAAAATCATTCATTTTGTTTTGAAAATTCTAAATTAATATCGTAATGGAAGCATTAAGCTTTAAAAATTTAATTTAATTTAATTAATGTGTAACCCGTATAAATAAAAAAAACTAGTTTACAAGCCACAATCTAGGTTACAAACCAATTTCTTTAGAAACTTTGTGGCCATTTTAAAAGGTAGCTGCAAAAGTATGGAAAAAATATTTGCAAGATGATATTTTTAGTTCTGATTTCGAAATATGAGATCGACAAATATGACGTTTAATAACTAGGTCCCAATGGTCGAGTGGTTAAGACGCTGTCCCGGTAAGACAAGATATCCTGGGTCCGATTCCTAGTTGTGGCCGTTATATTTTTATTTTCTGTGACTTGATTTATTGGTATTATCTTCTACTTCGATGTTAATTTTACTTTTAAAGTTTTGATTTAATAATACCTTCATTAGTTTTCTTGGTCATTTCATTTGAAATTAATAACTGGCTCTTCTACGACTCGGTTGATTTTGCGCTGAGAATTATTATTGTTTAGGATTCGCCACACGTCCGTCCCTAAATGAGCCCATTGATTTGAGCGCCGCTCCCAACTATTGTAATATTGGGAAATAAATTATATCGGACTCCCAATTAATGGTCCGTGACAATCTTTAGATCGAAACAGAGGCGTCAAACCGAGGGGTTGTCACCGAAAATGATGGCTTTGAATAATTCAAATGTTTTGCTAAAATTGTGGGGATTTTGTATTTTGTAACTCAATTCATTTTATATTCGGTGACAATAGGTACTTATCACGAATAACGATTTACAAGAATCATTTATCAGGTTTCCATTTATTTCCGGAAACCCCTAGTTCAAAATATTATTTCTATAAATCTATTTTTAAATATATATCTTCACTAATAAACTTTTGCTTGCCATGAATCTCTACGTATTGAGTTATTTTTGTTAAAATTAGCTGAAGTATCCGCCTTTATATAGAGTTTTTCAAAATAACATGTAGACAATGATCTTCCTCTCGTTTTGAAGTTCGTGTGTGCAAAATGTCATCAATCTCGGAATGAAAATATAGATTTATTATAAAAATTAAAGCCACGCTGCTCGCCGTCTTCTTCTTTATATTATTTTACTGATATATTGAAACAACTTTTTAACACTATTTTTTTTACCTTTACCGGTTTCAGCTTATTGTAGCCATCTTCAGTCCTAAAACTGGTAATGGTAAAAAAATAAAATAAGTTTTTGTTTTATTGAGTTTTATTTTCCAATGTACATTTGTTACTTAAATTTTGTTTATTTTGCTACTGGTTTCGACTACAGTTCGTGTCATTAACTAGCAATCATTAAAATGCTAACTTTCAAATTAAAAATGTCTAGAAATTGTTACATGTTACCCAAGAAATTAAAAAAATAAAATACGTGTTGAAAAATGTTTAAAATTGTTTCAATATATCACTAAAATGGAATTCCACCACGAATTGTCAGTATTAAAAAATATATATTTGGTAACCGGATAAATCATCACAATGATAATTCATCACATCTTTAAAAAGTCATGGAAAGTGATGAAACAAAAACTTTATTAACTGGTTTATGTTGGTTAAGTTAGGTTGGGTTAAAAAATATATATTTTCATCTTTTCTAATGACTTTATATCATCCAAAAAGCTAAATGTTCAGGAGAGTCAAAATACTTTTTTTTCTGTAAGTTTGGTCTCATAACTTCTGCGGATATTCATGATAATTGATTTTTATTTTTTATCCTATTGAATCAATTAATTTTGTATCGTATATATATAGATAAATAGGCCGACGAAACAAAACCTGATCTCGTAGTTAACATCCTTAAAATGAAGGGCTGCGCTTCCTTTTTCATACAAATTGGTGATAATCTGGCTTGTAAATAGCACAGACCATCAGGGAATATTTTAAATCCCTATGAAAATAAATGGATTGATCAATGAATTCACTCTGCAGGAGAAGACAACTTATAAACCAGCCACCAAATACATATAAACAGAAAGACTCACCAGAGAATCCCACTTGCAATGAGTTTTGCTCCTTGATCTTCAATCAGCACAATAATATATTTGAGTTCGCACTAGGAGATTATAATATGTCACCAACTCTCAAGAGAGTAGAATTGTTAATGAAGACGAATCAGCACATTGTAATAATACGCACTGTACATTATTGTGGCAAAAAAAAAAATATTTCAATCATTTTTGTCTTAAATAGACCTCTTTTGACAAATGACACAATCCGGGATGAATCCAACTGATCAATGCAAAAGGTGACTATAATTCGTTTATCACTCACCTGCAGAGCAAAATCTATCCAAAACTGACCAGAGATGTCTCTTTAGTCCAAAATATATATTAAAAATTAATTAATTCATATATGTTTATATTTTAAAAATTAATTCACATTAATTTTAAATCGACTGCTTCTCCACAAATCTTAAATAAAAATACCAACTATTATTTTTTAATCAAAAGTGTAGCAAATATCTGGTAGAGATATGTGCTATTTTAATTATTTTTGTTTTAAATTAGTTAATAATGTTGATTTCGGTTTTTCATGATTATTATTATTTTTTAATAAGTTTGCATTATTTGCTATGCGAATGAGAAAGCATTTTGAAGGGCGTAAATTTAAATTATAAAATAAGTTCTCATTATTTTATTATAATAAATTAAGTTCTCTACCAAAAAAAAATATATTTTTCATTATTTTGTCACAGCAGAGTTTTCAAGATTATGTTTTTAATTATTACAATTAACTAAGCAAAAAATACTAAAGTCGCTTCTAAAATCATGCAAAAGTGAATTCAAAGTCCTATATATCGTAATGTTTTAATACAAATAAATAAATAGCACACATCCGTACTAGATGTTTGCTAAAACTTTTGATTTAAAACAATTATTATTCAATTTGACTTGGTATTTTGGCTTCAAATGAGCTTTTCCTCTTAATGCTTGGAATTCCCTGGCGTAAAGAATTTTCTCCTATTAATGACGCCCTCCGCACTCCAACATTGTTGGTGTAAGTTGTAGTTATGCTGTGCTTGCTATATGTATGTAGTAGTTGGTGTATGAATGTTGTGCTCGCTGTATGTATGTTATAGTAAAGTTGGTGTATGTATCTTGTGTTTGTAGTTGTCTATTCGAGGCTCGTGGCCGTAGTGGTAAACACTTCAGTATAATCACATCTCGTACCTATGTTCCTATACATATAAGTACAAACTGTGCCGTGCACCATTCCTGATCTCTGCTCTCCTGGTAGACGCTAAGACCCAAGAGCCAGATCAATCATTATTGCTACTTCAAGGGCCTGTAGCTGATTATTTTTTTCAAAGGGCGGAGTAAATTCATCTCTTATTCTTACTACAGAAGTGGATTTCTGCAAAAAATAACGGTTCTGGATACAGGGGGGTTAAGAGTCATTCTTGACTTACTTTAACTAGTTATTCCTGACATTATTTGTCAAAGATTTTTCAGTACATCTTGACATATAAATGAAATTTTGTTCTCCGGTAACTTTTTAAAATGTTTTTTTTTTCACTAGAAACCAAACAATAACACATAAATCTTTCACATATCGTAAGTCAGCTTAGTAACCTCCCAACCCCTAACCTCGACTCTATCTCTCCAATACCTACTGATTTGTTTATGTTTTAAGTAGAAAAAAAAATATCAACTAAGACCAAAATTTAATTTACACTAGTCCAAATAATGCCATAAATCAAAGGTTTAAAGTAAGTCAAGTACTTACCTTAATATTACTCTGTATATTCACCACCCACAATTAACCGCGGAACAGTTCACCGCCCACAATAGGTAAAATAAAATGTTTTAATGGTGCTAAGGATAACAAATAATTGCAATAATTAGTCGTCTGAAATATCAATACAAATTGAAAATATCTCCAGAGTAAAAAAAAAATGCCGCCAACGGGAAATGAACCCGTACCTTCTGATGTCCGGTCAGGTGCTCTGAACCACCGAGCTATGTCGGCCTATTTCCAACCCGCCAAATAATTCAATATGTACTAGTACCTCAATCAACAATTACTGCTTATTATATGTTTTTCACCTGTAAACAACCAACTTTCTTATAAACAAATGTCTTATAAACATTAGTGGATTATAAAAAAATAGTGCTAAGGGTATTGTAGATATTACATTAATATAATAAATAGTACAGAGTTAATCTAACCTAACTAGTATTTCATGTAAATATTTCCTTTTGATAGTTACTTCTATTATTTGTACTAGAATATTTCAGTTTAAACACTTCCAAATAATGTTCTCTACGGTGAGTGTACCGCGATGAATTGAGGGCGGTAAATTTTCCCTTCTGCGAATTTTCCGCAGTGAATTGTGGGCAGTGAATTAACCGATTGAAATAAATGAATAATATAAACTACTATTTTTTTTTCATTCTGCATTCAGATTTAATATGAATCAAAAGTGGCCGTAACTGTGGTTTCTGGTATGTAACTACTCGTGTTATGTGTAGGTTTTTCTATATAATGATATGTGACATCTTTCCCTCTTGGAAAACTCGTGTGACAGTGATAAGCCCTCGGTAAGTAGAAATTTGTCGATAAATCTCGTTGTGTGCGACTTTAAGTCTCAAAACAAGTTTACGAAACAGTCTTGAAGAGCTGCCTTTCTCAATTTTCTAGACTTCTTTTATAAATTAAGAAAATTTTCATTTTCATTTCCAACCTTTTTTCTGAAAAAAAAAATCATGAAACCAACAGAAAACATTCTATTAGAATATCTCACTTTCCTGTTTGTGACTCAACAATCTCAAATTGGTAAATGGCCAATGGCCCGTGTTTCAGTTGGCAGCCGTTTGATATAGTTTTCTGATTTACAGCTTTTTCTTCTCTTTTTTGAAACAATTTCCCAAAGTTACCAAATTTCGTTTTGTTGCTATGAAAATCGCTGAACAAAATGGATAATCCCAAGAAGAGTGATCTGTACCGATGTGAATGAAAACTGAAGAAAACTAGGCCCCAGCATATCTCTTCTTATTTAAATAGAGTAGATTTATCTAAAATTGGAGAATGTTCAATGTCCTTTGTCTCAGTTGTCCGCCTCTTGAGACCGTTTTCCGACCTCAAGATGGCGAACAGAACACTCCATAATATCTTGTCTGTAAATTAAATGTTATTTTGCAACATGTTAGCAGTATGATTCCTGAAGTTTTCCAATTGATTAGAGTTAGCAACGGTTGGCCCGGATAATTAGATTAGTTCGGTACCCGCTTCGCAGAAGTCGTTTACGATCCTGTACTTGGATTAATACGAAGTGACCGCCTCTTGGGCCGAATTTCCCTGAAAATTCTTCAGTAGTCCCTCTCCAACTTACCTATTTCTATTAGCAAAGGGTCCAGCGAATTCTCGCAGGAGTACAATGCCTACATCGGAGATGAGAGTTTCTTGATTTCTCTTTTCATCGTTATATTTGCTATGTAGATTCGTATAATCCTAAATTGAGGTAAAGGATCTTAGACCTAAATAAATTCGGGGCTGTTTCGAAATAGAAAATGACTGAATCCCTTGGTTACCAATCTCGTCCGCATTTTCATTTGACTCTACTTTCATATATAAAATTTATAAAGAATATTTCATCAATAAAATTCTCCCTTTATATGGCATAAGCAATAGATTCTAAATAAATAGCCTAATAGCCACCCCTATGCTTAGAACGGCTCAACACCACTACTTGTATTTACAAAAACAAAATTAACGTAACCGAAACTTTGAAATATTAAAATTAACTCCCTGAAATTGTTTAATCTACTGCCTAGCATTTAAAAAACCTTGGCTGTTGTTATTATTTTTCTGAGACGTATTCTCTAAAATTGTGTAGATATATTGAATTACGTTTGTAGTTAATTTGAATATTTAATTATGTTAATTAATTTGAGCTAGAATTCCCTCACCGAACACAAGATACTTGTCTTTTAATGGTGACGAAAGGCTATTTTTACGTTATAATTCTGTATGACATGTAAACATTGTATATTTATTGTAAAAAATACAAATATTAAATACTATATGAAATGCGCTTTTGTAGAAAACAGCCAGAGCTACCAAGAACACTAAATATATGTAATTACAGGCGCCATGAACGTTTTCTCCTAGGTAAATTTCATTTTCGAATGTATGGTATTTTGCTGAAGTCAACCAGTTGACTCTGTTTTCTGGTAAAAATGTTTTGAGAAATAACCACGTCAAAAGTGTTTTGAGTGCCGTGGGCGCTTTCTGACCTTAGTCACGTGACATTTTTTTAGAAAGTACCTAATTATTGGATAAATGATGAACACGCATTTGGCTTGTTTTTCGGGTACACTGGTGCATAAGGAATACGTGACGCTACGAACTACTTTCTTTAAAATACCAGTATAACCCTATTATTAACATTTTCAGTTAGCCTCCGATTTCAACCGCTATCCCTTTTGGCCTGATCACATATTTACCCTGTTTTTGTAATAAATTGTCAATTTTCTTTGTAAAAGCCCAACAGGGCCTTAATGAATAATAAACATCAAATTTTAAATTTGACGTCATTTCTAATTAACAGATATAATTTCTTTTGTACTTTATTGATTCATATTCCGCCTATAACAGCATTGTTTGCTTCTGTTTTCCGCCCCACAATACGATTGGTTTCAATTTCCTCGAACCGCATGCGTATTTCCTATCAATTTCCCGGAACATATTTCACCAGTCCGCCACAAACTATCATCGGGAGGTACCGCAAGTCGTCTGTCATACCGAAAGCCATATTACATGATATACGAGTATATTCTACTGGCAGGTGGATCCCAGTCAGAAATACCAACTCATTGATAAGCACACCACTAGGTAACTCCTGCTAAGTAAAGGACTTCATTTAGACTCTGATACTGTTGTTTTTAGAATAAAAAATAATTGACAATGCAAATTCATTACTAGAAAACTAATCGATAATACTTCTTCAAAGGTTCCATTATAAATCCTCAAATGACAATTCAACACATTTTTAAAAGGTGATATAAAGTCATTAAAAGTTATGAAAAACTAGGTTAAATGGTTACATATGTAACCTATTAATCATAACTTTATAACACTTTTTATAGTTGTGTTGAGTTGTCATTTTGATGAGTTATTCGGTCACCTTCTTCAAACATAGGAAACATGGTTTTGTGGCACCATTTCAATTAAAAATAATCAAGTCTTAGTTTTAACCACTTCTATTGTTTATAAAAAAAACGACATGATTCGTAAGCAATGCTCACTTCTTCAAGGAAGTTCTAGTCTTCTCACTTCTTCCCCTGACATGTCTCGTAAGCAATGCTCACTTCTTCAAGGAAGTTTTTGTCTTCTCACTTCTTCCCCTGACGTGTTTCGTAAGCAATGCTCACTTCTTCAAAGAAGTTCTTTTCATCTCATTACTTCCCCGTAGAAGTGATCATTGCTAACTAAACGTATCGGTGTTTTAAACACTAAATGTGGTTATTTATAATAAAATTCTTAATAATTTATTAAATATTATGAAAAAAAATACTTGAATGATTTTTATCGTTCGGAAGGTTAAACTAATTTTTTTCAAGAAAACTTGCAATTTTATTAAACGGAAATCTAAAGTTAAAGAGTTTTAATAAACATCAAATATGGATCTCAAAAAAGAGCTGTGCTGTAAAGGTGAACATTTTTTTACCAAGAAATACTGTCTTTTTAAGAATGTAAAAAAATATTTTGAAATAGTGTCTTTTTCTTGCATGCAAGAATAAGCTTATTATTTGGGCAACCGATAAAAAAAAATTGAGGAAGGTCTTAAATTTTCCGCTAAACCATTGTGCAAAACAGATCAGAAGGCTTGAATTGATTTTTTTTTAAATATTTTATTTAGCTGAAGTGCTTCCACGTCGGGTGTAATGGATATTATTGATGGCTTCTTGTCATTATATACTACTGCCACGTGGATTATTGTATTTGCTGCCCTCCCAACAAATAATATCACACTACCTAGGGTCTTGGACAAAGGCTGGAAAGTAAGGAGTAAGATATGTTACAAGACACAAGACAGACCATTCATTCCATTTTAGGCTTTTCCGGGCTTATGAGATTTACCATAATTCGCAGCGTGGCTTATTTGGTCGGCTCCAATTACCTATAACTTACGAATTATTTCCCCTTCGTGTCATTGCTGTCTGGAGTAATAAAATGTAATCTTGGCCAAATCTCCGCAGTGGGATATAATACGAAAATTATTTTCTTACGACTATGATAATATTATAGGTACAGTATACACTGTACAGGTCACCCCTTTTCTTTCTTCTTTCACCATAAACAGTAGATTATTTTCTACAGGGTTTTATAATATTTACCAATCAACATCACACCTATGGCATCATTAAGGTAGTTACACAGTAAAAAGGGGATTATTTTAGCCCGTGGAATGCCTCTTAGTGTGCCAGGGGTAAAATAACAATCGTTTACTATACGCCAGCTGACACTATTTTCTCAATAACTGGATTTGTGTACTGTACCGTCTTACCAGGTAATGTTTCTATATATTTATAAAATAAATGCAAATATCTATCCTACGTATTTCCCAGCGATAGCTACTTATATTAAGAAAAAATATTTTTCTCTCTAATTTTACTAACAAAAGTGTATAATAATGATATACGAAAATATTCTTTTATGTTTTATCTAAATGTATATAAGCAATCTTCACAATAGATATTATCTTGCCTTTCTGTAACAAAATACGGTATACTTTTTTTGTAAAATTGGAGAATAATTTTCAATTTAAAAAATATAGTAATTCAAAGATAAAATTAATATGTTTGCGCGTGACGAAACGAGGGTCTAGAATAATAGTATGATACTTCTACTTCTAATAATAGTATCCTCGCCAGGCGTAAAAACAATATTTTAGGCACTGCCTAGTTAGAAACTAAAGTTGACCGGACCATAGTGTATTCACATATATATCAATAATATATTGATATATTCACTATTTTATATATTATATATGTTGTACACATATCCCATATCCATGTATACATTATTTAGTCTAATATGTAAATGACTTTTTTTGTATCAATAAATAAATGCCATTATGATACAAAATACTATAAAATCGGTGAATCCTAGCTAATCCACCGTTGATTCGTTGGCACAATACGGGAGCAAACGTCAGAAATCTATGGTGGATTTTGTGGCATATTAAAGGTTAATGGCGTTTGTGAAAATGATAGTTCATGATCAGTGAATGAATATGCAGTTTTCATAGCGTCGTAATCAGGGCTCAAATTATTTATCACGTTATCATTGAGATAACATAATGAACTTATGGAATTTAATTCGCAATTTAAGTCAAATGCATACCTGTATCATCATTATTTACTATCCACTAGATCAGTGTTCCGCAAAATTTTTGTGTTTAAGGTACACCTATCAAATCAATAAATTTTAGAGGTACACCAAAGAAAAAAGCAATGTTTATTTTATATTTATTTATTACTAAAATCATTATACCCAATATGAAAAGATGTTTTGTGAGAAATGTGAGCCTGTTTAACTGAGCACAAGAGATCAAAATTTGGAGCAATCGTTGATAAGGTTGCTCTCATCTCTTCATTGATCGTCCTCAGGCGTTCTCTTTTTATCGATTTAATATTAGTGAGAGTTGAAAATCCCAATTCGCATAAGTAGGTTGTGGCAAATGGTAATATATTTTTAACAGCACGCTTTGAAAGCAGTGGATACTCATTTTTTTTATATGCAGCCAAAAATGTGCTAGCTCTACTTTTACTACGTCCGTATTTAATATCAGTTTTTAACTCTATGAATTCTTCCCGCTCGTTTATCGGTAAGTGTCCAAGGGAAATGTTATCCGAGAGTGGATTTTGTACCCAGTCCATTGGTTGTAGGTCACACTTAAGAAAATTAGAGTTCATTTTTCTGCTAATAGCTCCAAGTGTTTCACTATCAAAGCCTGCACTTTGTTTCTGAATCGGCAGTCATGACATTTGGAAACAATTCATTACTACCATTGACTGCGTGGCTGATCCATAATACCAATTTTGTCCCAAGACGTTAAAATATAAGAATTCCTACCATGCATTTTTCTGTTGAGCTCATTTAAATGAGCGAATAATATGTCCGCCAGATATGCAAGTTTTACTACCCATTCTTCTTTTTTTAAACACAGAAGCAAAATCTGAACCCTGGGCCTCTAAAAACGTCTGGGACTCATTTTTTAGCTCGTAAATCCGAAATAGCACACCGCGAGAAAGCCATCGTACTTCTGTATGACACAGAAGTGAGTGATATTATCTCTCATCTGCTCTCATTTGCTTTCTTATTATCTTCACAATACCTTGATTTTTTCCGCGGCACACCAACTGATGACCACGGTACACCAGTGTGACGCGGCACCGCTTTGCGGAACACTGCACTAGATACTTAAAATTCGGAAACAATGCGTTTATATCAATTCTCTTAATGGTTCTCAATGGATGAAATCTATTTTTTTGTATGTTAATTTAAAATGTCTAGGTGTATTATTTAAATTTCCCTTATTAATATAATTACTTCATTTATACGAAGGATATTTTTATAGTGTAATGGTATTTTCCTCGTAGGCGAAATATATTATACAATATTCAAAGAAGACGCATTCCAATTTACCCCGTATTCCTTGGAATTGTTCCGTAACATCTTGTAAAATATACATAATGTAAGCCTCTGATATTGTTTGACGTAAATTGTTCACTCTAGATTTCCCTGTTCATATTGCCGCTTATTTTGGCTCGCTAACGCAATTACATTCCGTGTTCAGAAAGTGTGAAATTTCGGTGTCAATCTTCTGAGACTCGTAGATAAGCCACAAGTTCTTAACCGGGCACCGTCTTAAGATGGAAGCAGAAATCAATGCTGTGGGTATATCACATATTAAGACCCACCTTCACTCCTTTCCTCTCCTCTCTTCTCAAGATACTCCATACAGCAAACCCAAAGATGACATGGGCCCTGAGTAAAATTAAATATTATTATTATTTTATTTTTTTTGGGAAATCAACAGTTTACATTTTTACAGATTGTACATAAGTAAAATAGCCAAAATAAAACCAATTACGGATTTCCTCCTTGTGATTGTACGTAAGACAGCATTAGAAGAAATAATTAAATTTATGAGAAATGTGAAGTTATAATTATATAAAATAAAAGAATTGTATAAAATAATAGAACAAAATAATACAACAAAAATAAAGGGGAAAAAAAAACTAAAATTTATATAAAATAAAAGATTATCGATACATTGGTAACCATAAGAATACAAACAATATTGTGCATATAAATCATATCATAACCATAACCATTGATTGAGGTTATGATAATCTCTATCTCGTCTGTAAATATGGTACCGTGGATCGAAAAGTTCCTCATTAAAGATTGAATTGTTAAGCCATGTTTCACTGAGACATATAATGTCATAGTTGTTTAATAATACATTTTGAAGAAAAATATGTGTCTTGGTTCTGGGACCTCTTAAGTTTTGATAGTATAATTCTAAAGATTCCATTGTATTAAGTATATAGTGCAGTTAATATAAAGTTGCTGGAAAGTTAGTTGATGGAAATATTGTATGTTTTTAGTTTTTCTAGATCATTATAATTATTTATGCAATGGTGATTTGTGTTTTCATTAAGTCTTACATAAATTTTACAATTTTTGATCCAACAGAATTTGAATTTATTAATTTTGGTAAACACTCTGACCTTTTGGTAGAGTACTTTGTTTTTATGAGTTAAATGTTCATTTATATAGATCCGTTGTTTTCCATTAAAGTTAATATCCTCTGCTGTTAGGCCCCTTCTTGTCCGGATTGCTGCTATGATTTCGTCTTTCTGTTTCCTGCCCTTTAGTTTTACTATAATATTCCGCGGTCTTCCTTCAATCTTCTCCTTGAGGGTGACTCGGATGGCGTATTCAATGTCGTCGCTTACTATATTTAATTCTGAATAGATCCTTTTGATAATCTCCGTCAGGTTCTCTTGTTTTTTTTCTGGTATCCCAATGATCTCTATGTTATTAATGCGTGCGTGTTGTTCGTTAGCATCCAATTGTTTTTGTAATTCTTTAAATTCACTTTGTATTACGGCGTTTTGTTCCAGAGTTTTTTCAAGGTTGTTGTTTTTTTTCGTATCAATTTTTTTTCTAGAGTTAATATTTTATTTTTTAATTCCTCGATTTCTTCTTTATACTCGTTTCTGATGATTTCCAGAAATTGTACCTTAAATTCTTCAAACTTTTTGTGAAGAAGTTGGAGGAGTTGGGTGTCCGTAGTATTTAGTGTTTTTGCAGTTGCTCGTGTAGTCATTTTGGCAATTATTATTATTTAATTTATTATTATTTTACGTGAACTCCACACAAGAAACTGAAAAAACCGGAGGGAATATATATTCCTCGAGGCCTATGTCATCTTTGAGGATGATGTGTGAAGGATCTTTTTGAGGAAAGGCTAGATTGAAGATGAAGTGACCCATGACCAGAGATGTGCAAAATGGGTACCCAAAACCATTTGAAATGCAAAATGGAAATGGGTCAAAACTTTTCCATTTGAAAATGCAAAATGCAAAATGGTTTTTAGAAAAGCATTTCAAATGCAAAATGCAAAATACCTATTTTCAAAATGCATTGAAAATGCAAAATGGTTTCTCAGGTCAAACAATTAAAATTATTATAGAATTTTTAAACAGTTTTGTCATTTAATAATGGACATCAATGTAGAACAAACATATTACATGATGGTAAATCAAAAAATGTTGCCAACGTAAAAACATAGAAACTGCTATCTAACATTTAATATTACAGCGTCATGGCCCCATGTTCAGTATTTGATGTAATGGTATCACTTAATTGCCAGGGCTCCTACCAGGGAGCAACTTGACAAATGTAAATTATCTCTCATAGCGAGGTTGAGGATCGACTGATATTTGGGGCTTATGAAAAAAAGATGAGTGGAGATAGTAGGAACAATGTTGCAAAAAAGTATTTAAAATGGAAAATGCTTTGAGAAAAGCATTTAAAATGCAAAATGCAAAATGGTTTTTAGAAAAGCATTTAAAATGCAAAATGGAATATACTCATTTTGCATTTCCATTTCAAATGGATTTATTTGAAATAAAGTACATCTCTGCCCATGACCCACCTCATTCCACAGCTGAGCTGTTGAACTCAAAGAACGCCCCCTTCATGTTATTAAAACAGATTGGGAAACTGTTGGGCGCTCATTTGGCTTGTTTCCCGACCATGCTCCGGTGCTGATCAATGACGTTAGTTCCTCGGAAAAACTTAATTCCCGCCTGTGTTCTAAAATTTCAATCCGCTTGTTAAGATAGGCCAATCTATCAAACGGACCGCCTGTTTCTGTACAGTCGAAGGTTTTTCCTGGTATATTAGGGCCCAAGACCAGAGGTGGCTGCCGAATACGAGAGTGGGACGCAGGTGTAATTTGTACAGGGTTAGCAGTTGTGTAGTGTTAAAGTATCTGCGGGCCCTGTACAATACGCCCATCTTCTGATTCTTTCTGAGTCAACTTGTCTACCTATCGCGGATAGATAACCTTCGTGGCTTTGCAGCCCTGAACCTTTTTGATATTACGGACGTTAATTATATTGTGCATTGTTAAGCCCTCAAATAAATCAAAGCAAATCATAGATTTAACAAGAAGTACATCATCAGAACTGTCATTCAACGACGCACAGCCAAACGCAAATTCCACGCGCTGCCGAAAGGGACGTTGCCAGGCTACAATGTGTTTTAACTACAGTCACTAAAATGCATTTATTGGTATGATTTCAAAACAAAACTTGTACAGTCTTTATTCAATGTGTTATTAAAATATCGTTTAATGGTTGGGTAGTGTTTTTATTATTAGTAAGGCTGTACATAGATAATATTATCACTCATACTTTCAAATTTTAATTCACATTTAAGATTCATGTACTATATCCATATTTGAAGACTTGCAACGATTCACTGAGTCGGATCCTCAAGAGTCAGAATAACATGGGAATATTTATTTATTCATTCACTTTCGAGAAATTGACAGTTTACATTTAATCAGTTTGTACATAAGTATAATATAGTAAAATAAAACCAATTATGGATTTCCTCCTTGTGACTTTACCTCTACTGAGACAGCATAATATGGAATAAGTTATTTAAATGTGTGGGAAAGGAATATGAATTAAAAGTTTAAACAAAACAAAAGATTATATAAAACGTAATAAATGCCATGGATAGAGGTTGTAGATATAAATCAAATCATAATAGAGATATAAACAATAAAGACATAAACATTATTAACAAACCATCAGAGAAATATTATTTTATGGACCTTTTGTATTTGGTAAGTTCGCAACTGAAAATATCAACCTTGGATAATACGCTATTGTAATTATTTCATAGTCTGTTCAGGCAAGAATTCTGCTTAGAGTTCGTTATATGTATTGCTATATGTAATACGTATGGTTAGAAGCGATGTTTAAATGTGAATAAAGCAAGGAGTGTCTTCCAAAATTGGTCACGGAACCCGCCTGATTGTTAGCTAGTTTGTTGGATAGTTTTATTAATTGACCTTGCTCGTCTTCTACCTTTGAAGTACTCGCATCTTCGATTGGCGTGGTTTGTTCAATTTGTGACCGTTAACAATGGCACGTGCTTAACTATCACTAAAATAATATTTTATCTTTTTTTAGATAAGGTTTAATAACGCCAGTACCCGAGGTTAACTGGGTCAATTGCGAAACCTGAATGTAAATTGACCAGGAATTTCTCTGCAAAACCAAAATATTAAAAAGGTTTTATTATGCATTTCGTATTCCGATATCTAAATTTCGCTTTATTACTTTATTTATATGGCCATCGTCATGGAGTTATCATGAATTTGTGAAGTCTAGAAATATAAGTACATTTCGTAAAACGGTTATCACAAATATTATTAATTCGTTTCGTGAAGATTAAGGCGTACCTCCCACCTTTATGTTGGCCTGTGGGTATTCTTCCTTTTCTGAGAACAAAATATTAACATTTTATGATATTATTTTTATGTGATACCATACAAGAGTTTCAAATTTCAACGATTCTATGGGATTCCATGCTTGTTAGGCTGGTGAGCAGTAGCGGTAGAGACTTTTCGGTGAGCTAGAGTGGTAAATATAATAGGTGAAAAAAAATTATTAATCATTTTTTGTAGGGTTAGGATTTTAGAGGGTATTCAGGATTCTTTCATTTTGGGGAGGCGTTGCCTGAAAAAGCTGAAAACCGATAAATCTTCATAAAAAAATCTATTTTTACCTACAACATCAATAATGTCGGATTGTCAATTTTACCACTGTAGCTCACTGAAAAGTCACGAACCGTCACTGGAAGGGCGTGATGGAGGGGATGGAGAGTGGTATAATGAAGTTAAAAATATGTCATTAAAAGTAGCTTTTAGAAAGGAAGGAGAGGAAGTTCTGCGAAGGAATAAGGTATCAGGGGAGGGTAGGAATCTGGAGATCAATGTGTCCGAGGGAGACGTACATATGCAACCATCCCTGCCACTGCTGTGTAAGCCGATAAGTCTAGTCCTGTGGAAGTGGCTGGAGGTCTCCAAAAAAGGTCTCCAGTCTCTCCCGATTCGACCCACTACGTAGGAAGGTGATAAACCTCACCTCGGCTCATAGTCACCAAACATGGCAGACCACTTGGGGTGACCTATGGCAAGGGTGTTGGTTATCCAATAAATGGTTCCCGGGGCGGAGGTACCCACATCCGCGTCATAAATTAACAAACGTTTCCATAGTGAATATTTTTAAATTTTTTCTTTGGATTTCGACTGTTGCGAACTCCTCAGTCTAGTCAACATAAGAATACCTACTCGACACACTAGCTAGGCATAAGCACCCTTTTCAATGTCACCGTTCACAAACAAATTATGAAGTAAACTCACGAATTCTTCGCATACATAGTTTAGCCAACGAATATACAAATGGTAAATAATATCGACATTTTTAACATGAAAAATTCGATTTTAAACTGCACCCAACAGTTTATATGTGTCGCAATATTGTTCTGATAGTTATATTGATTTTTTTCTTTTTTAAATAATTGTAAACCATTGTAATGTAGTAATTATTGTATGCAACGATTGTTTATAACTAACACATACGTATGAAAATTGTAACCATTTTATGTACCAAATGTAAAATTCCCTTGGGCGTATCAAATAATAGTATTATAAAACTAAATAAATTAATGGTAGTCTTTCCTCAGCGTGATATTGCGAGAAACTTCCACTGAACAAAATTAACTAGGCGGGCATTTTCATACTGACCTTGGTGTTGCTTTATCCTTCCTTTGCTGAGAAAATAAATATCTCTTTATATTTCACTTTAAATATGCCGTTTTATTTAATTTTATTGCGCCTCATTAGAATAATTATTCTAATTTTGGCTGCAGCTAAGAGATTAACCCGTCGTCTTGGAAATACCGTTCGACTTTAACCTTCCCTCCCCTCCCCTGTTAATCCTCTCACCCTGTGATAAGGGTTGGAAGAAACACTCGGAAAGACGCTGTAAGAACTTCTTAATGTTCACTACAAAACTAATTGCCAACTGTTTCCTTGCACAGAGACGTGGGTTATTTATGTACATCCTGAATCGCAAAAACCTATGTAAATGGGGAATAAAATTTATTCTCCTGTTTTCCTAAAGGTTCTGTGTTTTATTACACCTTTTTTTATGAATTTCCTTTTATCTCCAACCGAATTATGTCTGATTAAATTCTTGACGCGTACTCTTGTAAAATTTATCTAAAATTATAATAAAGCAATGTGAATAGGGTTTTAAATTCTACATCTGAATAAGTGATATATGATAAGATCAGTAGTTTAAATCATAAAGTGTGACATACACATTTCAACCACTATAATGAATAAGCTAATAGTCCAATATATACTCCCCAGATTTAGAAAATGTCATTAAAACCAGTCAAAAACAATTTTTTTTGCTGTTTAACTACTTTTCATCATCGGCGCTACAACCCCCGGAGAGTCGTGGCCATTTATAAGAAAATTCTTCACTCCTTTCCGGTCTCCTGCTATATCCCTTCAGTTTCTAATTACTAAAGATGCTATGTACCCTTTCCCACCACCCAAGTGCAAAAGGCTGTGTTTAACCTCCAAACATTCCTTGGTCCTGCAGGCTTATTATAGAGAAGCCTCTTCGTTCTATTCCATTTTTCCTGAAAGTCCTGCTGAGTGGTGTTGCCAACGAGAACTATCCTTGCATTAACTCAGCAGTAAATACCTAATATATTGTTCGGAACAATGAACTTAATTGATACTAGATGTACTACTAGTATGAACACTAGATAAACACCTTCTACTTATCTGACCTTTTAAAGGTGCTTTTATGCGTATTACGCATTAATTCATTAACAATACAGGCTACTGAACTTATGTAATAAAACACAGTGCATAAATAAAACTCACCCCTTTCTTCTAGTCATATAATAAAGTTCCATAATCATAGATAGACATTGTGTTAATATACCAGCCAATCAGAGAAAGGCGATCAAACAACATTGCGAGGAGTGCGGGTGGCGACTTGGCTCTTTCTGTGATTTGTCAATAAATAAATCTGACAATAACTCGCATGGTTATTATACATTACTTCGAAAATAAAATTTGCTTAAAAACTATTAGTCCTTTTTACAATGGTGCACAAAATGCTGGCTGCGTAAAAAACTTAACTATCCCAAATAAGGTAAACGAAAGTTCGTGCTAGTTTCCAAAATGTAATATTTTGTTAAACTATTTAGTCTACTTTACCTACCTCACTCAATTTTCGCATCGCTACGCCAAGCGGGTTGGTTTAAAAACGAACATTCAGATCTCCCGCCGTAAAATTTAAAAAATTTGCCTTAATTTACTTTTCTGCGCAGGGTATATTTCTATTTCTATGTGCGCTCTTCGGCGGTCAGTAAAATATAGTTTATTCAAAGCAGCCTCGAACCCATCTGGTGCCAAAAATATGGTCACGTGGTTTGCCTCCAGCTCGTCGAAATGTGTTCCATGATAACTCAACACAGTGACAATTCAACACACCTTTAAAAAGTGGTATAAAGTCAATAGAAACGCTGAAAAAAAAAATTAAACCTAACCTTCTTAACCCAGTTAATAAAGTTTTTGTTTCATCACTTTATATCCATGACTTTATATAACTTTTTAAAGATGTGATGAATTATCATTTTGATGATTTATCCGGTCACCGTCGAAATGATAATGATTTTATATTAGGGCAAGTCTGTTAATTTGGATGTCTATGGTCATAATAATTAATTTGGCATCGGATATTTTAATATGGTTGAATAACGCGACTGGCACTTAAAAGGATTAATGCTGGGAACGTGACAGAAATATTGATGCTTCTGTTTTTATTGCTTCTCTTTCTGAACTTGATGGGTGGTAATCCCTCGGAGTTATGCACTTCCATTTGTACAAGATGACTGGTACTTGGAGGCGATGTGTTAAAAGATGTAGTAAAAGTGGACGGATTTAAGCTTAAGTTCATACGCACATAGTGCTAATACAAACAAGAACAAAAAATGAAATATCAGCTGACGGCATAACCAGAACAAATTACTGCGATAATTATTTGTACTCTAGTAATTTTTTTTTTATTTTTTTTTTTTTATTATTACATTTATTACATACAAGATATACAAATATAAAAGGAAGCTTTGACTGTCCAACTAGGAAGTTTCCCGTTTTAGGACAGTCAAATTGGCAGGTTGCGTGTACATAATTCCAGGTAGGTACATGTAAAATATAAAATAAAATTAAAATATAACATATAAATGTAAGAAAGAAAAATAGAAAGAAAATATTTTTTAGGAAAATACAATTTAGCAGTAATGAACAATAAAATCCAGATAGGTACATGTAAAATATAAAATAAAAATATAATATATCAATGTAAGAAAGAAAAAAAAAAAAAATATTTTTTAGGTAAATACAAAATACAAAATCGAGGAAATCAACTCAGACTACGTTTTTTAATAATTTTTCGGAATCTGTCCTACCTAAGTCTAATAACCATTTAGTAATTTTAGTACCGAAGGCTAATACCACGATATATATTTCTATTGAGTTTTCCCTAGCATCATCTGCTGCAAACACAATTTGCTTTGATTGATAATCTTATTGTATTTCAATATAAAATATTTCTTTCTTATTCTATTACATTCAGAGAAATTTTGAGATTTTTAATGTATTTCGGCGACCTACATTTTTTCATATCATCTAGTGGATTATTTTTCAATGCATTGCGTCAATATATTTCATTATACCTTACAATATGTAGATGAATGTGCTATTTCGAATCGATTTTCTTTGAGCATCACGTGATCACGCTATTTTTTTCAACGGCCATCATTAAGTCAGGATTGAGCGTGTACCGCGGCGGGCTACGATTGCTACAAACAATTTCCTCGGCCCAGATAATATGTGTTGTAAATCCTTTCATACTTCCGGTTGGCGTCACCTCTGCCAACCCCCGACTGACGTTCGCACAATATATTCACTGCCCTAATGGACACTCACTGATTTTGGGAATATATCTATCGATAATCTCAGAAATGAGTCGTTGCCTAGTGTTATTTTACGTTTTCTCCACCATTTATTTTCTAGACGAAAATCTATGTCATCTTTAGGAATGCCGATTGGAGTATTAGTATATTAACCTGAAAGATAGTAGGCATTAATTAACATAAGTAGGCGTTGTTAACAAATAATCATAGGCGTGTGTATGGGTAAACCTCAGATAGTAGAATATTTCTGTGATCTGCGGTATTAACTAATTTCAGTTAGCGCTTTTAAAATAAATCAAAACGTTTCTTCTAACCGTTTTACTAATTAGATTCTTACACGCCCGTTCAACGTTGGTATAGTAAAGCCGGCCTTGATCCTGATTTAAAACCGTTTTAAGTACACAAACGCAATGGTATTAAGTCACGTCTTTTAGTCTTACAAGAGCGCCCCTGATTGTACAGTGTAAAGCAGAGTTTCCCAAACTTTTTTGCCCCGTAGACCACTTGCCAATTTTTTTTTCCGTAGACCCCCTGCCTGCCGAATATTGAATTTACCTAAAACTATTAACGTCTCATGTGATAGTCATTTATTTTTTTAGTAAAAATATTCCCTTCCCTTGCCTGCCCAACAACCGGGTGGCGGTATAGTTGCTCTGTCTTTACATTGTACAGACAGCGGCACCCTTGTGAGGTATTACACCAAATGAAAATGAAGCAGGATAAGCAACGGGGATTTCTTTCTGTAGCTGGCCCTACAGAACTGCACCTTAAGTTTTTGTCAGTGCTTATTCCGGTCAGTTCTTCTTGTCACATGATATCCGATTCTTCAACGTTGCATTTCCATAGTCAAAATGTCCTCAAACTTAGTTTTGAAGTCTGTATGAAGTGCATTTCAATGTTGAACGTCATTATTACCCTGGACTTTTTTCAAAAACAAGTTGGGGAACTAGGAAAATTCGCGGCTCCCAATGTGCAATGTTTTACTTGAATATATTAAATCTGACGAGAAAAGTAACGTAGACTCTATTTATATACCTCAATTACCAACTTTACGAAATATAAAAATATAAATATCAAATAAGTAATTTCTCAGTCTATTATATTTGTGTTTGGTCTATTGTGTCATTTACGGAACTCCTAAATGTTGACTTGAGGTAAATGGGGGTCCGCTCGTATGTACCCCCATTTGAATCTCGTGGACCCCCAATTTTTTTTCTCGCTGACATAGACCCCCAGCATGACGATATCGACCCCTGGGGGTCCATATAGACCACTTTGGGAACCTCTGGTGTAAAGGCATGGGAGCTATGTCGCCACCCGGTTGGGCAGTGTTGTGAGGCGGGTGAAACTATGTAACTATGTTCTTATACTCTATTTGGAATTCTGAAATAAAGACCGTTATTATTATTATTATTAATAATACCAACCTTCTAATACGATATTTGCCAAAGAATAATTTATCTTTTAACTGAGAAAATGTGATTTGAAATACGCTGTGCTGTAAGGAAAACTGTGTCCATGAATAAAAACTTTATATTTTTTAAAGCCCTATTTGCACATTAAATTTAATGGAGGTAGTTAATTTTGCAGAACAAACTGCTACGCTTATGTATAAGCGTTGTTTCGTTTTATAATGAAACAAAATTTTTAGAATTTAATCCCTATTTATAATTACTTCATATTATTCATACTATTAAATTTTAATATGTACCTAAATGAAATGCTCAGCACGGATTTCCCAGTGAGGATTTCATTATCTCTGCTGACGAATAAGAAAAGGAAGATAACAAAACAATTGTTATTATTATTTTTAACTAAATAATCATCGCGCCGTTTGCCGGAGGTATATATTATAACTAGTGGACCCCGCAGTATGATAGATATATTTAGCAATATGACCCTTTTTCACACAACTCTCGGAATTTTATCTGCTAATCCAATAGTTTAACGCTTATAGTTTTCTTTCCTGTGGCTGGGAGATGTTCCTACCTTCGGCAAGAGGTGGCATTTTTACACAATAATAATACCTTTATAGCTATCGCGGATCGTGTGGCACACAAAGGGTGGCAACAAATTGCCACGCATCGTACCACATTTACAACACGCAGCCATAGTAAAAAGCCCGATCGGCCGATGGGTGACTTTAGCAATAGATTATTTATGTATTGTTAAAGCTTTTTTATATTTTATGTGATGTAAACCAGAAGTAAGCCATACTTGCAAAAAGAAAATAATGTAAAAAATAAGAGAGCAAAAACCACTAAAAGCTCCGTTGTTACCTCAGCCTTTTTCTCACGAAGGACACTACACGCCGCAACCAAAATATGTCAAATTGGATAATGGACTAGTAAAGTTTTACGTGTTCATTATGTACCTACAAGTATTCATAGCATTTTACCAATTATTTAGAGCTCTCAATAACAACTATGCACTATTATTTAGTATTCAACTTCAAACAACATTTCGTCTAAAATCACTTTAAAGTCCGTTATTCCAGTTTATATACATATTTTGACCTACGGCAATGTACTTTGTACGCACTATATGAAAGTGCAAAAGGTCACGAAGAGCTAATAAGATGTTTGGTACCTAACTACTATCACTACACACTTTAGAGCAGCTCTTTCACCCGTACATATATGATGGACAAGGGACTGTTAATAATCATGATTCTAAAGTAATTAGCAATAACGATAAGAGGTTGAGCGTGAAGAACTCCAATGAATGATTGAGATTTGACAGGTGAGGTAGCAGCTACCTGCTTGTCTCTGCCTAGTGGCCCGTTGGTCCGGGCGGCTTCCACCCTTTTCCGAGCCTCAAACCACCTTAAATATTCAAACTTTTAGCATTTCCACAGCGCTATAAAAAATACGCTTTGGGGCACGTGTCAGATTTCTAGAAAATACACAGCTCGAATAAATAGCTAATCCTTAATGCCTACATATTTTTGTTTTTGTTTATTTGTGAAAACTCGGGCATATGTGTTCTCGTTAACAAACCGTACTGCCAAGTTTTTTAAATGTTGTTTTGATTTTTATTTCTTTCTGTATTCATTTTTATAATTTTTTTCTATTTATTTAATTCCTCTGACTAATAAATATTTCAGACCTTGAATAAATTAAGAACTTTAAGGATGTACACAAATGATGAAAGGATGAGCATTTTTAGAACTAATTTTTCGCAAACTACCCCCTGTCATGTCTCTTACCTGTCGAAGAGTTTGCAGAGAGGACGAAATGCAAAATAACTTGTCACTCGGTTATTCCACCTCTTGACATTACCTGAAACAAGTATTTGATTTAATCATAATAAGTAAGTACAATTTGTCTTCTTGCGACTTCGTCGTCTTCAATAAGTTTTTCGCGGAATGTTGAATTGATGTGATAAGATACAAGAGTTCTCGGGTAGGTCTTTAAATTGCAAAATTTATATAAACGTGTTATTCTTATTTATAACGACTTTTAGAATAATATTTCCCAGCCTCCGCGCCCTTTCATGCCCCGTTTCGCTTGGTTATGATGGATAGTTTTCCCCTGCGATAAAATGGTTTTCTCTTTTATTTATTTCGTGCTTAACTGGGCCGTGTATTCCGCGTTTCCTCTATAAATTGCCGAATGTTTGTTTCAACCACATTTTTTTACGTCCCTCCTTCCCATTCCCAAACGCACCCTCCAACCCTTCTAGCCCTCGGAACTTCCCTCTAACCTTCCATCTCCCGCCAAACCAATTTCCAAAGTTCCCTGTACATCTGGGGCTCGAAATAATACACTCTTGAGATACCATGGCGACAGGTTCTGAGAAAATATGTTTGTGCCTTTTTTTAATAATCTATGAGAATCCTGAGTATTGTCCTTTCACCCCTTCAGCTTTTCCCGAATCTCGACAATGATTATCAACCCCTGTGTTGACAATTTCAAACCAGAGGGTTTAGGTTATGCATACGTTACATGGATTATGAATTTACTTGTATATGGGAAAACCTGTTAAATTCAGCACGTTGTCCTTCATTTCATAAAAATCTGGTGTGATGTTGTCTTAACTATCCCGCAGCCAAGTGGGGGAGTAGGTAGTACCCAAAATTACTATCCTCCTTATATTAGCTTAAATACTTGACATATCATTTTAGTATATTACGTATTCCTGCGCAAATACATAAGTTACCATTAATAATTGACTGAATAATTGGGATTTCTATAGTTTAAAAGCCCATAAGACAGAAAAATCATGGGATCAGAAAATGGGGATGGAAAAGTCATAAATTGAAAGTGTCCACTGAAGAATCCACATTAAAATCACCTTGGTATGCTTGGCAATGAGAAGTACATATTATGGTAGTGAGTCCCAGAATTTCTGCACTTCAAAAATCCTGACTAAACGGTATAGCATAAAAATATGTATTGGCGAAAATGTCCACGTGTCAGGACCGAGTTGTCTGCCATTTAATCCTCTCTGCATACCTTCGCAGAAAATGACTCAATAGCTATTGTTCTGTAATACATATTTATATTTTCAGACTGATCGAAGCTTTCAACGTTACTTTTGTAATAAAACATAATATAACATCGAGATCATGTTATATTTGTCAGTTGCAAGCTTATTCCATCCGAACACTGTTCTGTGTTTTATATTTCAAGGAAGTTAATAATGTGTGAGACGTATTATTATTTATGATAGCCATATTTTTTCCTTTATCTTGTTGTAAATAATCTGTTTCTGGCGCCCATGTTTTTTTAAATTATTTTAACGCCGCGCCGTGAATACAAAAAATACAATTCATTATTTTTTTGCGATTTTGTCACGATATTCTAACCCATACATCATCACATCGCTATACATCACATACACTGCGCTATATCCGCAAGTGGTCCTTGCTGGCTCCAGTCCCAAAACATTCGGCTCCAGTCTCTGTCCCTAGCCATTCGTCTCCAGTCATCAGTTCCGATCCTGTTTCTGTCTTCTTCCATCCAGTCAGTCCGCCTCTTCCCATATCTGCTTTTGCGTCGCTTTACTGGCGCACCCACTCACTTTTGATCTGGCATTCTTTCCTCTTTGGAATATACAGATTATTACGATTCTTTAGGTTTTATTGCTCATTTTAATCCTACACATATTTATGAAAGGCATTGTATTCATTCATTTACTTGCTTTCAAATTTCGAAATTCCAACACATCTGGGGAGTTCTGGGAAAACAAGAATCGTTTGTTATGTAAGGTACCTTCAGTTCTGAAGATGGGGTGTGACATAAACGTCGTCTAAAGCTTATATGGGTCATGTGTAGATTCGAAATAAAGTAAACCCCTTAGATCTCACTCTGTAATGTAGGTTCTTGAAACGAAATCATTTCGTTAGATCCAACCCAAGAACAGGTAAAAGGGCGCAGTGGGAACCATGAGGCGTGTATGTGATGTACGGTAGTATTACGAATGAGGAGAACTGAAAAGAAAGCGAAGTCAGTAAGAGTAATCAACAAGGTTAAGAAAGTAATATCGGGATAATAATAAGGCATATCGGGACATAATTTTTTATGTGAATACCGCACGAGAGATTATATTAACAGTGAGATTATTGATACCCTGATTGGGGTATGTTGTAAGGCTGAAGGTAGTGGGGAGGGGAAGTATATGGGGAAGATGAAGGTGGGGGGGTCGCCAAAAACGGCTAAAGCCATTTCAAGCAACGTTTTAATTCTAAATGGTAGTCTTACACCAGGGTGATACTCGAGAGTATTTTCTACTCTGGAACGTACCGCAAGTATACTATATGCTATTTTAAATGAAATTCTGAAGTAACACAAATTAATCAAATAAAATTTACTTGCGCACGCCGGGATTTGAACCTGCGACCTTCGGCTTGCTAGTCGAGCTTTAGCCCTCGACCACGGAGGCCGTCATATTATTACGAAGTCGGGGACGCCTCACCCGTGGCAAGTTGTCAAATGTATTTTTATTAATATTTCTATTTTTGAGACCGATAATTCGTGGTGGAATTCCATTATAATATATTATAATAAAACAAATAAAAAACTTTATTCCACTTAATTTTATTTTGACCGTAACCGGTTTCAGCTCGTCAAAGCCATCTTCAGACTGGCATCCAGTCTGAAGATGGCTTTGACGAGCTGAAACCGGTTACGGTCAAAATAAAATTAAGTGGAATAAAGTTTTTTATTTGTTTTATTATAATGTATTTTTATTGTTCAATAAAAGAAAAAGTGTTCAAATGTCGGGTGATGTACAAATACATTTTGATCGTTAAGTTTAAAAAGGCACGGTTTAAGGATTAATTCTTTAAAAATCTCTCTCGGAGTTTATCTTCATTCGCTATGCAAGCTCAGATTTCTTTCATATTTACACATAAATGTCATTAGATTCTGTTATAATAAATTTGAAAGTATCTACATTTCTAACATTCGTTTCCCTTATGTACTGATCGATACTCCTGGTCCTTTTCTCATTCTCCTCGCTAATGTAGGTCCCTTGGCCTTTCGAGACCCTCTCAACACTTGAGCCCGTTCCGGGCACTTTGGTCTGTCCTCGGCCTTGGATAAGTGGTGACTTAGTCAAAAGGGCGAGGTATCATTATGCCACTGCTCACTTGCAATAATGCTGGAGTGTCCACTTTTACAAAGTGTGCGCCTAAATCCTTGAACCTCTGCATTATATATTATCTAGTCTGTACGGTTTCACCTGTGTGCTGTGCGTATCAAATTTTCTTTTACTTAATTTAATTTAAAATTCGACGTTGAGGGCGTTGTTATTACGTTCCCCTGCGAGTGAAGTTTTTTTTTTAATTTTCCTACGCTTTTTAATGCTACATTTACTTTTTTAAAGTAACTCTCCTTTGTTTAACAATATCTACACTAAACTCGCATGAATTAATAAACGGAATAATGTTAACAAGTAAACTAAGAGTTTTTCGTAATTATGTTTTTTTAATGTAGTTTAAAATACGGTTATGGAAAGAATTATGTTTCTTTTTTCCGTGTATTTGTAATATTAAATCTATTTTGTCTATTTAAAATACCGGTTAGTTTGTAATAATTTATTTTGTTTTCGTAAAAGCAAACAACAGTAAAAAATAGTGTGCATGAAATAAACTGGGACACAATTTGTTTTAAGATATTCTTTTTATTGATAATATTTTTCTATTGGTTTTTTTTAACAAGTTACAGACAGAACTTAACCCCTTTGTCTTGTAAACTGTAGTAATGTCACCTGATGGACTTTTTTACCCGATTCACGGGCTTGCCTTGGGCAAGAAAAGGGCGTTAATGATATTTTTCATGTAAAAACCTTTTGTTAGTTTTTTTTATACCTGTGTGTGGTAAACATAGTTTATGAATATATACACACATTTATACACATGTATGTATATAAATATACGATAAAATGTATACCATAACATATTATATAATTTATGCATGTTTTATTAACATGTAGGTACACAAAAACTTTAAAAACGCGTACCAAGGGGGGTAAGGATGAATATGGGTAGGTGGTGGAGGGGGTTGTCATGGGGACTTGAATGCCTGAGGCACGATATTCTTGGGTTCGGATTTGAGGCAAGTTTGAAAAAATGATTTGGTTATGTCTACTATACAGGGTGTCCGGAAACTCGTAGTACAAGCGGGAAACTTGTGAATCTACATCACATTTGGAGTCGATTTTGTAGTATATATTTTTTTGATTTGAGCTTTCGTTATCGAGTAAATCGAGTTTGAAGTTGATTTTTTTTTTTTTTTTTTTTTTTTTTTTTTTTTTTTTTTTTTTTTTTTTTAATCAAATTCTTATAAATTATTACTGAAGATCAAAGTACCCAACTAATTAAAACTATTTGAAAGTAAAACAAATGAAGAAACTCGGATTTGAAGCATTATTTTGAAATCACCCTTCATTTAACCCGGTGTAATCATAAAATATTTCTGCTCTGCAGGGTTAAAACATCTGTTGTTCAACCCTAAACACCAGAAAAAACTTTAACCCTAAAATAGCCGAAAAATATTTTTTTTTGTTTTTTTTTTTTTTTTGTGAAAATGCTCAAATCAAAAAACTTTATGTTTTTTTTGGGTTCCCCATGTGGTGTAGATTCTCTAGTTTCCCGCTTGTACTACGAGTTTCCGGACACCATGTATATATTTTTAAGTGGAGGGATTTTCGTACCTGAACTAATAGTGCTATTTCGGACGAACCAGCGGCTTTTGGTGAATCTTCTAAGCAAGACATTTTGAAGGGTTTAAAGTCTCTTTGTATGGCTTGTGGCCCAAATTGGGGCGGCTAAGGTCGTAATTTTGATTTGTAAATGAGAAATTTTGTTCTGTAGTTATTATGTTTGACTGTTGCAATGTAAAAGAGGATAAAGGGCTGCAACTGCGTTTTTGATTTTTTAATGGTATGTTTTTAATTATGAGTTTTGGTTAGCGAGTGTACTGAAATATCTGAAGATATTTAACTTTGCTTTGCAAGGGTATGGCTTGGCCGTACATGGTAACGTGACCCTTATGAGCGTTGTAAACCTTGTGGCAGCGATCCAGCGCTCTCTCTCACATCGATACGCCATTTGTTATACCAGTCTTAGAGTCTGTGTATATTGTGTTGTAAGCGGAGTGTGATCATCCTGGAGGAACTGTATCGAACCATAATGATGGTGTCGTCGGCGTACAAGGCTTTATAAGAATGTAGGTGGTCCGTGAGCAGAATTTTATCATGTGTGTAGATGTTAAAGAGGGTGGGGGAAATCAGGGCTCCTTGGGGACGCCTGCTGTCATGAATCTGGGCTTTGAGAGTGCGCCTCGGATCTTTACTCGAAAAGTTCGGAGCCGAAGAAATGGTTTTAAGACACCGAGGAGTTGGGGAACGATCCACGTGTTATGTAATTTGAGAAGCAGGCTGTTTGACCATACTTTGTCGAAGGCTTTGACTTTGTCCAGGAAAATGGCGCCAGTGGACCGCTGGGAGTTGAAGCCGCCGATGATCAGTTCGGAGACTCTGAGCAGGTAGGGTTGAGGAATGTTGGAAAGGGCTTTAAGAGCGAAGTAATGCCATCTGAACCAGGAGTTTTTTTGTCGCTCCGGTGTTTTATTGCCCTTCGAAGCCGAGATGGGGCGTGAAATGTACATTTGTACCGGGAAGGGAGTCGAATATTGTGTTTATTTGACAGTTGACATTTGCTACGTGGACTGGGTCGGCGTGCTTGGAGCTGGGGCTAAATTGGATTTCAAGACTATCGGCAAACGCCTCTGATTTCTTTTGATCGTGGAATACGAGGCCGTTTTCGGTATGAATGGGTGCTTTGGGGATGGGATAGTTTGGAGAGATTTGTATTATTTAGCATTATTTCCACAAGAAGACTTCCTGTGGATTTATCTTGATTTTTTGTTCCAGCTGGAGTGTGACAGCTCGGAAAGTTTCTTTCTAATAAGTGCTTGAATTCTATTGATTGTTTTTTTGACCGAGGGATTTTGGTTTCTGTGCCAGTGACGGCGAATATTGTTTTTGTAGAGATCATTTCCTGGATTTCGATCAAGAGGTATAATATTTTTGGAACCTTGTTACGCTAATGTCTGTCTTTCACACTTCCTCCACATGCACAACAGAAGTGCTGCCATCTCCGTTGTTCAAAGATAAGTTTCCTTGCAAATGTATCTATCTACCCGCAGTAACTGGTTATTTATTACCTGCTAATATAATTAAAATATTAATTACCGTACATATATTTAATATACTAAAATTAATGTTAACATAATTTAATAGGTCTCCAGAAGTTCGAGTCAAAGTAAATGATTCCAATAGTGGTTGGTGTCAAGAATATGTTTTATGATTTTAACCATATTTTTTTCTTGTTCTTTAACCTTATTCAAATTGCTGTCGGAAACTTCTACACGGAGATAAATGAGTATTGCTGATTTATTAAAATCCTGTTACAGAAGTGACAGCAGGCCATTTTATAATAAACTATTAGTATTTTCATAATATATCGGGACACGTGTTCATTCAGCTGAGTTTATCCTGTTATTGTATAATGACGAAATGCGAAAACATTAGAATTTTTATGGACACTTGTTCCGACGTCGCCATAACACATTCGTGTTTTACTGATAGATTATTAGGAAATCTGTCAATTAATTTGTCACTCAACTTTTATTAAAACACGTTAAAGGTCGGCAGTACCGTTTTTAACAGGAATACGATATATATATTTTTTAATTTTTATACTTTTTTAATAGATTTTTTAATAAAATAGCAATAGCTTATTAATATTTATACATTATTTAGGTTTGCAGGATACACCCCACCTCCTCGCTAACTACCAACTACCAGGGGTGTATGAAGCTGTGGGGATGTGTGTCTGACAAAATTGCCGATTAACCCATTTCCAGAGTAAACAATCTTGCCGGAAATCGGAAAGACTTTTCTATTTCAATTTCCTCCGCTTCCTCTCCGTAATGGGATGTCTGAGACGACAACTGACCTGCCATGTTAATGTCCTCTACGAGACTTGAATAATATTTATTCTTCTTCTTTGCTATTCTGGAACATTCAAAGTTATACAACTCTCGTCGCTTGGTTTTATTGCGTTAGGTATGCTCCATGTATTATTCTTTTCCAACTACCTACGCTGAAATTTTTTACGCACTACGTTTTCTTGTAGGAACGTGAATCTTTTTTCTAGAGTTTTAAAAAAAATATTATTTCAGTTAGGTACATGCTATTTTTAATATTACGTATGTGTGTTTTAAACATCTGTTGCTGAATTTTATATTCTGGGTTGTAGGCATATTTGCACACCCCACGCGGCAAACTTCGTGCTGAAATTTTTTTTTATTATTTTTCAATAATATTAGTATTCAATTTATAAGATACAAACACAATTTATTTAAAAAAAATCTGCTCTGTAATTATTATTGGCGTGACAGCTAATTCAGAAAAAAATCGATTGCACCTATTTTTGGCGTTTTTCTTTGGATTCTACTTCTACTTCAGTGTTTATGAGAGAAAATTATATTTTTCGTATAATTATCTAAATACGTACTGCACCTAAAATTAAACAGTGTTTTTTATTGTTGCTTTGCGATTTTCACGGCCAAAAATATTATAGTGATTTATTTTTGGGGTATTATGCCGTGTTGAGCTACCCCTCTCCCTTTAGCCGTCCGAAACGTTGGCTAAACAAGAATGGCATACTACCCCAAAAATAAATCACTATAAATGTGTTTTTCAAATATACATGTATAGAAACAGTTTCTTTCGGAACACTTATCATATTTGAATAATGCGCCAGTGTTTCGGCTCTGACCCGCGAATAATAAACGCCTTATTCATGCAAATAACATCACGCCTGATTCCGTTTCAAGGCTTTGCCAAAAAAACAACGATACGCCGACAGCCGAACGGAAGATGGAAGCGAACAGGCGAATAACACACAATGTTCACTTTTGCTTTTTCATTTTTTTCTCGGTCTCTATTCATTAAGTCAGTACTGATTTTAGGTAGCTACTCTTAGACCTACGAGCTTTTAAACTTCGAATGGTAAGTGGGGTACCTACTACCTACGTGGAGAAAATGACTTGCTAATTTATTTAGAATCTATTCAAATTATTGTTTAAGTCAGTACTGATTTTAGGTAGCTACTCATAGACCTACGAGCTGTTAAACTACGAATGGTAAGTGGGGTACCTACTACCTACGTGGAGAAAATGACTTGCTAATTTATTTAGAATCTCTTCAAATTATTGTTTAAGTCAGTACTGATTTTAGGTAGCTACTCATAGACCTACGAGCTTTTAAACTACGAATGGTAAGTGGGGTACCTACTACCTACGTGGAGAAAATGACTTGCTAATTTATTTAGAACCTCTTCAAATTATTGGTAAAGTCAGTACTGATTTTAGGTAGCCACTTTTAGAACTACGAGCTTTTAAACTTCGAATGGTAAGTAAGGTACCTACTGCATACATGTTGAAAAATGCCTATTGCTAATTTATTAAGAATCTCTTCAAATTGTTGGTAATTCCTGTTAAAAACTTACGAATGAATTAACAGATTTCCTGATAAACTTAGTAATTTTTATTTATTTTTTATTAATACATTAGAAGGATTTTTTTTCTAACATATGATTTGGTAATTTTAGCTTCACTGGGTGCTTGACCCATGCTGAGGCCTCCATGTATAATAATAATTACGAATATATTATCATGATGTCGGAACACTTGTTGATGAAAATCCGAATTTTATATGATATATTATCAAGGCAATTAAAAACAAAACATTCTTAAATTGATGTTTTATTAAGAAACCCTGTTAATTTATCTTGTGGGAAAAAGATCTATTTGTCTCCACTTTTTTGGGGGTAACAATTTAGTGTACACTGTGCAGTCGGTGTCGATGTTTGGGATTACCATTGAAAATATTTTTTTTTGTTTTGAAATAATTAATAAATTCTAACATTCATTCAAATAAGAGATCTGTAGAGCAATATTGCGGCTTCGTTAGTGGAATTTTAATGATCAGTTGTTGAACAATTTCTACCGCAATCAGAGAGTAAAGTTGTACAGCTTCCGAACAATTATAGCTTAAACCGCACAAAAGTCTCAACTGCTCCCAACTGTCTGGAGCCAGTGAGACTATGGCATCTCAAATTGGGGTGTGTTGCGAGGCTGGAGTTGGGAGGGGAAGAGGAAGGTAGGAAAGTATCTGGCTATTCAGATCTGGTCACCAAACAGGCCAAAGTTAGTATATCTAATCGATTTTTTTAATTGATTTCTAGAAGAAACAAAAAATAATAGGTCGTCATCTATTTATCATACTTCACACATTTTGAATTCTTATTGCTGTCAGTTTTATTTCTGACACACCATAACAAATAATATTAATGACCAGAGTTGCTAAACAAGATTCCATTCAATGTACCTGCGCGTTCAACACGCTCCTGTGTCCTGTTCAGGGTTGATAAAAGCAAAACGAACTTTAAGCAGAATTCTTGCCTGAACAGACTATGCAATAATTACAATAGCGTATTATCCAAGGTCGATATTTTCAGTTGCGAACTTACCAAATGCAAGAGGTCCATAAAAGAATATTTCTCTGATGGTTTGTGAATAATGTTTATGTCTCTATTGTTTATATCTCTATTACGATTTGATTTATTTCTACAAGCTCTCTCCATGGCTATAAATGTATTGATAAATGTTTTGTTTTGTAAATTTTTCGTTTTATATAATCTTTTGTTTTGTATAAATTTTTTAATTCATATTCTTTTCTCCAAAATTTAAATGATCTATTCCATATTATGCTGACTCAGTTAAAGTCTCAAGGAGGAAATCCATAATTGGTTTTATTTTTCCATATAATAATTACTTACAAACTTATTAAATGTAAACCGTCGATTTCCCGAAAATGAATAAATAAATAACCTAAAATCTAATTATCGAACACAGAAAAAGTATATATGTTACGTGAGCACAGTTCTCTGAGTTTTTTTGTGACAGATTATAATTATAAAACATAAATAAAACAAACCGTTTTATTAATTAGAATCTTATACGCCGGCTTAAACGTTGGTATGGTAAAGTCAGCCTTACGCCAGGTTTGAGGCTGTTTTAACCACACAAACGCCGTGATAACAAGTCAAGATTTCGCTGTTATATTTACACCGCGTTTATAAGTAAGGGGTTCGATGTTTTAGTATAACCATCAAATATACTTATTTCGGTTGTCTGTGGTGTCATTCCTACCTAACAATTCAGTGGCGTGCAGATCCGTGTGCAATATTCTATACGTATAACTGCATTTTTGCTTTATAAAACATAGAATTTGGTAATATCCCAATGCACCACAGTGTTGAGAAAGCCAGTCACGGTATCGATAAGGGACCCCACGTCATCCCCAGTCACTTCTAGAACTACTTATAGTTAGGGATGTGCTCTGAAAACGTCTCCAGTAATAATCGTTTGCCCTACTTTTGTACATCGCTCATTCTTAGATGTTTATTAGAGACGTACGTGCTTGTATTCGGTTTGCCACCCAATTAATAATAATATAGTATACATGCGGGTCACAAAGTGTAAGAGCATTTGCCCGAAAGATTCTGATCAGCGATTCCTGAGCATATTTGGAGTAAGAAGTAGAGGTCAATTAAAAAATAATCCATCACAAGTCACCACTGGGCAGTTGGGTATAGCGTATACTAGCGGGTCACGTGATACGCACTCCGTCTCGTTCCAGCAGCACGGTAAAGGATGAGACAAAACGCTTATCACGTGATCCACTGTGACGTGTTTGTAGCAGTATCAGTGGCGACATGTGAAAGAAAATATGTTTTTTTTTTGTTTTTAATTGAAAAAAATGACATCGGACAGCAAAATGACATCTACGTTTACACTCCAAATATTTTGTGTAAAATTCTTCGGGTACGTGTTCTTACATCCTGCCATATACGATTATATACGTATATGACTACTAAAATGTATTAATAAAAACTGTTGGATAGTTTTTTTTATTCATTTTTTATTTATTGTATTTAAGTGGGTACAGTGGTGTTAAATAAATTACATATCGGTTCAAAATATATTTATAATCGCAATCTCACCAAAGAAGAAACTGGTTCTTGTGCTTGGTGAGCGAGTTACACTAATTATAAGGAAAATAGAATAACATTATGCAATAGGTATATATAATAGGAACATTTGAAACTTTTGGATCATCTATATGTGTAGGTTTACATATATAGGATTCTGTTACATCTAAATATTGAGCAATTAACAGAGTAATTAGTTATTTCTTATGTTTAATTTAATCAGTAGAAACGTATTAAAAAGTTGAGTTCAAGCCATCTCAGTTTGAACATTAATTCGAACAAGCTTCGAACGGAATTCATATATTTAGCAGCAGGGTCTGTCATTTGGCATTCATGTCATAGCGCGGAGCAGCGATTGTAGATGTGCTAATCGCTAATAGATCCCGCGTTTGTTCACAACTACAATGGGCGCCGCAGCCGTGTTTAGCACACACTTCCCGTCGTATCATGTGCATCCTAATATTACGAGCAAGTATCGGCAGATGTAATAACACAGCCTCAACCACTAGGCTGGTTGATTGTTAACCATTAACCATGTTAACCATTTTGCATTAGTATATTGTGATGGTTTAGGATTATTTGCAGTCTTATTATATCATCATTTTTTATAAGTCTGGCCTCTGCTAGTATAGTTTATTTGCGACACGTTCCAAAGTCTAAGATACTGTTAGTATCGCCCCGGTGAAATATCACCATTCGAAATCTAAAATGGCCTTGTAGTGTATTTGGTGACCCAATCCGAACTGCGCTCTCATTCCCCTTCCCACTCCTTCATTCGTACAACATACTCGGGCAGTTTGGACTTAAGTGCTGTATTTAAATTAAGTTAATTATTGTAGTGGTACTCGTAACTCACCAAGGTAATATTAATAACATCTTTAACTTGGGAACATGCTGCAATTGTGCTCTATTTTTGAACAATATGTTATGCGCAAATTTACATAAAAACTTTATTTTTATGGTTTATCCACATCGGGTTTTGAACCCGCGACCTCTGACATTTCTCCTTTGACCTATGAGTCATCCAAAAAGAGTACCGCTATTCCTCGGAGGTTTTATCTTAAAGGGTTTTTCACACAACAAGACATAATTGCTACTAATAAAGGAAAACAATATTCTTTAGTAGATGCATAAAAGATGTAGGTTATTTGATTGTTCATTTCGTAACTAATATCAATATTCCAACTGCACACAAAATTTAATATCCATTGTAATAATGGAATGCACACGTGTGTTTGCCATGCAAACTACACGTGTTTTATAACTTTTACGGCTGACAACAAAGCACTTGTAGCATAACATACTCAATAACTAGTAGTTCTGTGAACGGTAGCCTGATGTTGATTACTCCAACTCGGAACAGTCGCAATGCTCATGCGCTCTGGCGGAATAAAAAGGTACTATCAAACACGGCTACCATCTTGACTGGATTGACCGGACACGGTACTCGCAAAAAAATTACAGACAGATGAAACGCAAAGTGGTCCACTCAAAACAAGACTTCGTTCGTGAATTTCTTTCTGCCTTCTCAAAAAACGTTTCAATCAAAGTAGGAATAGACCAGAATACAGGTACCTACATTAATTGAATTTCTAAACATTCTTACATACATTTCAACGGGATGTGTAGAAAAAAAACTGTAATTCCATTTCAATTTTAAGCAAGCGTCTGAAAGCAATACACGTTATCTACATTAAAAAATACGTACATACCTAAAAAAATACACTCATACGACAGGATGTTTAGAAGTTTACCTTCAGGAATACGAATAAAAATTGTTTTGGAATTCAATTTTTTTTATTCGCTCCCACATTTCTCGCTATCCCTTTTCAATTCATAATGTAATTTACGTAGCACGCGTCCGGTGTTGAGACGTGGACGCCTCAAATCCTGGCGCCAAAATCACCCGCATTTTCTCGACGTTTGACACAAGTCACGTGATTTGAATTAGGAATTTATTTGGCGCAATGTGTCAGTATGACGGGCGTCTTCAAAATACTTTCGCGGAAATGGTGGTAGAAGGAACTCAATAGAAAAAAATACGTGGAAAGTGAACGTAATGCAAGGATTGAGCCTGTCTTAGAACGGTGACCGGGTATCTCATCAAAATGACAGATCAACACACCTACAACAAGTGATATAAAGTCATGAAAAGTTATGAAACGAAAACTAGGTTAAACAGGTTACATAGGTAACTAACTTTTTAAAGGTGTGTTCAATTGTCATTTTGGTGAAATATCATGTAACCTTTTAGAAAACTACCATCAAGCGTTTCCCCTCAGGGGTAGGCAGAGAGGACGGACCGCCAAACAACTCGGTCTTGGCACACACTCCTTGCCTCATTCACATTCATACATCGTCTCATACATACTCTTCTATTATTCTGACTCTTGACATGGCCCGACTCAAGTGTCTGATTCACTTGGTCGTGCCATGTGTTCCTCGGGCGTCCCCGACTTCTGCTACCATTCACATTTGCATCATATTTCTTTGCTCATTCGCTCTGCATGCCCAAACCATCTAAGCGTCCCTTTCTTGATCTTACTCATTACGCTTACATCAGTGCACCTTGCACTCTTTGCCGATCTCCACATTCCTCACACGATCATACATGGTTTTACCACACATACGCCTCAGGGATCTCATTTCAACAGCATTCAATCTACTTTCATCCTTTCTCTGCCAGTTCCATGCCTCACTTCCATACATCAGGGTAGGTACCAGCACTCGATTGTGAACTGCTAACTTCCCTTCTTTAGACAATTTTTTTTAGCGCCAATTAATGGAGTTACCTGCATTTACCCTTCTTTAAGTATCTATAAATTACGAGTAAAACGAATACTTTCTATTAAACTTGGAAACGTGTTAAAATCGCAATCACACAACTGATTTAAAAAAAATATTAATAAACAAAGCACTATTTTTAGGGTGAATTGCCTTAGTTGCTGGGTAGGTACCAGCACTTCATTGTGGACTGCTAACTTCGCTTCTTTGGACAATTTTTAGAACATACCTATGTATTATTATATTACAGCTCGTGGGTGCTTTAAAATGCAAAGGTTTTGTGGCTGTATAAAAAAATTAGAGCGTCCTTGCGTTGATTTTTCATGAAATTTGGTCGAAAAAATGATTTTTTTGATTAAATTGACTTTTCACAAAAACGGCGCTTTACAAATCATCCAATATAACGCAACTATTTTAAGAGCTATGGTGCTTTGAAATAGCCATTTAGCTATCAATTTTAAGTCCTAGGAAAAGTGTCAAATTGTTACTTAAGTTTATTTAATTTTTTCGTCAATAAGAAATACAATTACTAAAAAGATTGTCGATATTTTAGCGAATTCAAGCAGTAACCATGTACTTGTAAATCGTGGTTTAAATGTCCTCTTGAACTCCCTTTAATTTATTTGAATGGATAATAAATTAAATGTCCTTGTTTATCTGGCCATTGTGGTTTCTGTAATATAATGGCATTCAAATACGACTAATTAATGTAATTGCGTTGGACATACCGTGGCCTTCAAGCCACTGTTTATAAAACGATTGTCCAATTTATATCGCCACCCATATTTTTTGTTTACTAGTTTTGGCAAACATTGTTCAACATTCGGCGTCTGTCTATGTGACTCACAAAATAAATTCTATCGGCTCCTTTATTTGATCTGAACTTCTCAATAATAATAAATTATAATTTACAACGCACCATTAATTGTATTTGCATTCATTTCGTTTAGTATTTGTGCCGATGACATTTGATTTGAAGTTTCCATGTAGGTACGTAATAATATAAAATAAATATTATTATATCGGTCCCAAAACGTACTTTGTGCTAATTTACTCACAATTTTTAATATCTAAAAAACATTATCATTTATAATTTGATTTCAAAAGACCGCTGTCTACTTTGTTTTCAGTTAGGTTATTTATTTATTTATTGCATCTCACTATACATAAAACACTTTTTTTTTCACATAAAAATCAATCTCACTAGGACTAAGCCTGTATCGAGGTTAACAATATAATATATTATTTATGAACCTAAAATTAACATCAAAGTAAACTTTATTTATCTACTAAATATACATGTAGAGCGGAAAGATTATATTTTTTGAATAAGGCAATTCACCCTAAAAATAGTGCTTTGTCTATTTATATTTTTTTTAAATCAGTTCTGCATGATTGCGATTTCAACACGTTTCAAAGTTTAATAAAAAGTATTTTTTTTACTCGTAATTTGGGTGGAATTTCGAATCACCACATACTAAAATGCTTTACTTTGGAATCTGTATTTTTTTCTGGCTCAATGTTCAATTCCTCGGCTGGCTAAGCCCTACATTACGACGAAAGAACCTCAATTTTCAAGAAACTTGCGGACGTCGAAGCCCCGGTGTTGTCCGGACTAAACCATGGTAACGACTGAAAACGGCACGACCCTCCCGATACAATAAGACCCCCCAGGTTCCTACCCCCACCATACGGGATGTACCGGCATTAAAAACTGTACCCTGTGTGTATGACACAGCGGGAATCGAGCCCGCACCCTCCCGACTCAAAGTCAAATAATTCTTATTGTCGGTGTTTCAGTATACTCATATATGGAGTTTTATCAGTCGGCTTATCTTGCCAAGGTTCGGATAAACTTCAGACCAGAGATCAACTTGACAAACGAAAATATCTCTCAAAACGAGCTTAGAAGCAATTGAAATATCGGGTCTTTTAGCGTACGTACACAAAAAAATTGAGTATAGATGATTTATTAAAATCCTGTTAAAAACGGGAATAATTTGAAGAATAAGTTAACCGTGTAGTTATATTATAACCCAATAAACCTTTCTTCTTACTAAATATTAAATTCCAAAATTTAATTCCACCTTTCAATATTAGTGATTAACAGTCGTCCTCGTTCTGTAACTCGAATAGTTTGCAATTATTTATAATTCTATAAATGAAATCCAACACACATGTGTTCAGTACAGCGTGATTGGTATCTTGTACTGTATCATATTTCTTTTTTTTATATTCATCGGTTTCAAATTACAATTTACCCACATGCCATGTCGTACGTTTAGATTTCAATCTTCTATTTATCAAAACTCGGTCTAATAAAACTGTATTTTATTTATTTGAACATAATTACGCTTTAATATAATTAATTTGGCTAACTTAGTTGTATTTTTATACAGGAAAAGCCAAAGATAGCAGGATGTTTACTATCAAATTATTAAAACCAGCTGATTTACGCGGTTTATCGCTGCGGTTAGCTAAAATATGTTTTTGTTTAGAAAAGTAACAGCAAAGCAATGACGTGTTCGTAAAAAATGTAACAAATACTCTGTTTAACCCTATAGCGCGCTCTACACTCGCGGCGCGAACGGCCGCGAAGGCCGCGAAACACGAGTGTGGATCTTGTTCACGCCTTCGCAATCTTCGCATTCGCGCTTCGCGCCATTCCCCGATTTTTGTCGGTTTTTTGGCCCGCGACAAAGGGTTTGCGGCGAACAAGACTGAAACTTTGCGAGTGTGGATGGACACAGTTCACGCGCGGATCGCGGCGTATATTCACGGCGTGAATTCACGGTGCGACTTCGCGCGCGAGTGTAGAGCCAGCTTATGAAGATACCCATATAGCAGGTACGTTGAAGAAAAACATACGTTACAGAGACGAACGTTTTTAAAATTGATTGTTTTTTCAGAATTAGTTAATTTAATATTTTTTTTTATCACTATGTTTAGTTCTAGTTTACTAAATAAAACGAAAGTCTTTATTTTAAGATTTTTCATTAAATATAAATAGATTTTTGAAAATACAGCAACGATATCAACTGTCTTATTTTCTAAGACCTTTATGCTTAGGAAACAATAAAAACTTAGTTTTTTCTTCTATGTTATCTTATCAAAATGTAAACAGTCTAAAAAATAATGACATATGAATATAATCAGTCTAAAAAATAATGACACATGAATATAATCAGTCTAAAAAATAATCACAATCATCAATAAAAGTTAAGTAAAAGATAATGCGCCTCTCGAGCGCATCAGCTCGTCATATTAGCGAAACCAGTGTATCTACCACAATACAGTCGTCCCGCAAGACTATTACTGGCCGACGACAGGTTGGCTGAGAAGCACAAGAGCATACACGTTCTGGATGAAAAGAGACAGCTATATTTTATTTTCACTGGCGTTTCTGCGGCGTAGGTTATCTTTCTAGGTTCAACATAGAATAAGGAAGAAATTCGACGTCGGCGTGTTTCGTGAACCAAAAGTCTAACCATTTAGGCCTTAAATTTCCAATACGAAACTGTGATTCATCATCATTATGAAATTCAAATGGGATGGAATACATAGCCATCCCATTTGATGTCAGGTAAGTCTAAGAGAGAAGAACGCGTGCTAAATGGGTTGGAACCAAATGTATTAGTTAGGTCAGTAGCGACATTGTTTTCCATTGATTCCAATTTTCATGGAAGGCATTTCTAGCGTGTATTATCTACTCGGTGGTCTTAAACCATTGAGGGATTTTAATGACGATGTAGAGTAAGATATTCTTCTCAGTAATAATAAAGTCAACAAATTGGAAGCATTAAAAATCAGGAAACTCCTAAATAATGAATACCTACAACATCAATTCGAACTAGTTCCAGAGGAAGATACTACCAGTATCGCCCTGGTGTAAGACCACCATTCAGAATTGAAACGTTGCTCCAAATGGCTTTAGCCGTGTTTAGTGACTAGATCTGAATAGCCAGGTACTTCCCCACCTTCCTCTTTCCCTTCCCCACTTACCTTCAGCCTCACAACATCCCCCAATTGGGGATGCCATAGTCTCACTGGCTCCAGACGGGAGCAGTTGGGACTCTTGTGAGGTATTCACTATAAAAAATAAAAAATAAAAAAAGAGCGTAACAAATCCAAATTTGGCAGTATTAAGTTGTATGCGAAATAGTTCAGGAAACATTAATTTATTATTTTATAAGAGTACCAAGACGTAAATGCGCTACTTTAGCAGTATGTTCCCTAAAATATCTTCTTGGAATAAAATATGTTTTTAACATTGCGACAAATCGAAACGATGTAAATTTAACATTCTGATCACGAATAAAATAATTGCAGAATATCAAGCCAATCCCCCAAATCCTCGCTTTGGTACCGGTTTTCTATGAGGTGTCGCTTATTAAATCCTTTGCTGGCTAAGTTCATCATTGTTCAAGCAACATTTCCCGCTTATAACGATGATAGTTATTCAAATGTTTCAGGTTTTTCGTAACATGGGAATGTTTGCCTATTTTTAACGAACACTAAAATTATAAAATCAATACTCACTCTTTAGATAAGCATTGTTTTTTTCCGAAACCGTCGACAGGCCAAACAAATTTTGTGGTTTTAATACAACAAAAAAATCGTTTACTTCATTTGCAATCTAATGATATATATTTATTTTTTAATTTTCAACAATGTTGATATCGTGTTGTTTAAATTACTTTTTACTTCTAAAAGTTGTTTTTGTTTATCTCCCCTTATCCTAATTTGTTACACTTTGTTTTTCCCTATTCGGTAATTTGTGAAATGGTCGGAAGTTTCCCTGTGTTACAGTAGGGAGGTAGGTACTGCGGCTTCAAGTACCTACTCAACGATTTTCTAGAAGTTCGGTTTTTCATAATATTTTCTCTACGGGTGGCCATGAGGATTCCCTCAATATCTCGGGGTATATGTGTATATCGTACTGCATGAGAGTGAGGAGATGAAGTAGTGAACCTTGCAATTCGTGAGAACACGTTGTAAGAGAGAGGAAACACACAATCTGGATGTTCCAGTGCCGATTTTTTGAGCGCAAAGATAAACGTCAACCGTGTACTGGACTGTTAGGGGCGTGTTAATACCCGCCCATATGAATGCGCTAGTAGGTACTTCAGAACACCTACCGTTGAAATTCTTGTAAAATAGACGAATTTGTAGGTCTGCTCCTTGTAGCATTTTATAGAATTTGCCGGCTTTTGTGTTCTCTCCCTCCAACGGCATGAGAGACCAGCATCCTCAAATATGACATGGACCCTAAGGTTTTCCTCAGGACGTCCTATGTGGAGTAGAGAAAAACAATACTAGAATACAATAGTAGAAAGATATTTTACCCGTCTAGATGTGAACAGACTTTTCACTACATTAATTCGAAATTTAGATCCGAATTCGACCACCAAAGTCTCAGTACGTTCTGCAAGCATATATAAAATTCTCCCCAAACATAACATATACAGCTCTACATACCTACTTCAGAGGACCATTTTATTCTGTACCATTTCGGCGTGCATTTCCATACTTGTTTGCATACGCCCGCAGCCGTGTGGTATTGTTGTCTGGGTATAATTAACCGGTATTCATCATGGGGGTAGGTATCAAGTACAATCGTCATTCTTGTGGTTTGTTTCCTGTCTATTGTGAGGCATTCTATGGAGATTGCAGACAGATACTTCGTCCCACGGACATCCACCTCGGCTGCGTTTCAGGTGTGATGATTTAAACAGGTGTGTACAATTGTCCACCATCCGAGAGGCATGCTAACTAAGTACTTTAAATAGGTGGGAGCTAAATGCGTCTAGCCGAGCACTTCCTGATTTCTCCGATTATCGAATCCAAAAACGATCGCGATTCATTCCCGTCGATAAAATTTGACGACTGTTTCAATCGTTTACAGGTCCTTCAAAGAGCTCATACGGCATAGGTTCTTTGTTTATTATTTTGTATTCGACAGTATCAAATTGAAATAACTCAAATATGCATTAGATACGAGTAAATCTCACCTTACATCCTTCAAACCCAGTATTACACATTAATTTACAGCAAAATATAACCTTTAACTCTTAGTATAAAGCGCACATGATTGTATTGTTATTATAGAACAGAAAGAGCACACAGGCAGCTAATCTGATCAAGTCAATCACACAATGAAATCATTAACTTGCGCAAACGTGAATGGTAGCAGAAGTCGCGGGCCATGTCAAGAGTCATAATAATAGAAGAGCACGTATAAGACAATGTATGAATGGCGGTAAGTCCTCTCTGCCTACCCCTGCGACTGAAACGGCGTGATGGTTAGTTAGTTAGTTAACTTATGTAGTAGAAGGTAGTCTATGAGTACATTGATCTTATCTGTCTGCGGTAGGTACCGACCTTTGCGCTATATTGATCTCTTTCGGCTATTGTTTGGTGTCAATTCAAGAGGCTGCACTTCTGGAGTTGGGGACTGAAGTTTACAATACAGTGTTGGTATCTACTACGTCCTCCTGTTTCATAGCCTACGTAGCTATTACACGTAGTGTGAAAGGGCAAATATATATATATATATATATATATCGTGTCGTCTAGACTAGGGTGGCCTTTTCGAGTTTGTGCTCCGCCAGACTTAAAGGGCGAAAGAGGCTCTTTCACATTTTCATTTGAATCAAATTTCACCGACTACTTTCTATATCTATTTGTAGTTTGTTATAGATCGTCTACTCTTCGTAAAGTATAATATTATCATAATCAAGAATCAAATTATTCCGAGAAATAACATTATCTAAGTCGGTTTTCTCGGAAGTCTTACCATTATTACAATAATTATTATTCAAAAACTTTTCGAATTTCCTAGAAAGTTTAAGCATGATAAAACACCTGAGAACAGGGTATCTGTTACAATTTTGTTTTACTTTCTCCTTTCAAATTTAAAAATCCGAAAATTATTATTTACGTAAGTTTTTCTCTTTTGAACAATATATTTTTATTAACTGATTTGACGGGCTATTTTAAATCGATAGTAGGTAGTAGTTATTTAGTATTAAATTAAGAGAATGCCATTGTTTTAATAATATTTAATATGATAGAAATAGAAATTAATATCCGAGGCAAGCGATAAACTTAATCAAATACGTTATAAATAAGAACGCTGGTTATTAAATTTATTCTATCATGCCGCTGTACAACTTGTAAGTAAATATAGTATTCTGAATTCTCGTTGTGAATATTTTAAATTGCCGTATTGAAATTTGAAAATCGGTTTTGACCTTTTTAATAAATTCTACGGAACAATGGCGCTAGTGTATTAAACTGAAAGGGTGCTAACAACGTACCAACATAACATCATACATATCGCAGTATCTACCCACATACACAAATACGTATATATTTTTTAGATTCAGTCGATTTCAGCTTTGTTCTTTTTTTAGAGGTTCAGAATCCAAACCACCGACAATAAGGGTTTTGTTGTTTAATAAATTACAAACCCCTGAATAAACCTCTCATTGTTTTTGTTTTAATAATGAAATAAAGAAAGTTATTATGACCTTCGAGCGAGTAAGGTCGCCAGTCAAGCCGTTGGTTTTTTTGCTGACGGAATCAAAGCAATATAAAAGCCGTTCTATCCTTTATTCGTATTATTTTATGATAGCACGCGTGCTGTCAGTTTACTCGGAAAAAGCGGTTTTTGGTGGTATCAGTATTTTGAAATTAGAGAAAAAAAGTCTTATCGTGTGTGGTTTTCTAGTTAGTCAAAACAAATTGATTTAACCACAAATAACGTCCATGTATTATTATAAATATACATTCATGAGGCATAGGTTTATTTATAAAGTAATGAATAATTATTGAATCACATCATTGAAACTAGTTGTGTGTTGTACTACATTAATATTTGTACGGCGCCCTAGAGATGATTTTTCACAAAAAATGGTGTTATACTAAATATCAAATTATTATTTTTCTATGAAGTTTCTTATGGTACGCATACATTTGCGAACTTAATGCGAACCGAGACACGAATTACGGGAAAGGAACGAAGCAACTGCAAGCGGCGTTTCGTGCCATTTGTGGTTGCTTCGTTCCTTTCCCATAAGTTGAGATATGTATACGTAGCATTAGATATGTTCAGTGCAAGTTGAGACAACCTGTAATTTATATCCGCTACAAAACATTAATGTCTAGTCTAAAACTACCGCTACTTTCTACCCGGAGAGCTATTAATGATATTCTTAACATATTTTAATTACTGAATTGCCCTCAAATTATAAGTATCCGTGTCCTGTTAAATCTGCTTGACTCTACTATCCTTTCCACTGTGACAACTGACAACCACAGCACTACCTATTCATGTGTTTTTTCTTATATACTGCACAACAGCTTGTTAATCCAATTACAGTACAATCTTATCATTCTGACATTCTTAACACCTGGAAAGTTAATTATATTTTAAAAAATCTTAAGAGGAAGCTACAAGCCAAAAATGTGTATATTCTTGGTATACTTTATATTGTATGGTAGTAGCCATTAAAATCGCTTGACAAACGGGGTCTAGAAACGTTCGTCTTCCAGCACAAAACTGGTTTTTATTTATTTTGTAAATAATTTTATAAGAAAGCAAAAAAGTTAATCAAGTGAAACTGTCACAGATAATCTTAGCTATAATACTGTATTTTTTTAAATTGTTTCCTTTACGCGTTCATACATTTCTATTGAAAAAAAAAAAATTTAGTAGTTTATATTTATATTTTTTATAGAGTAATTTATTTTTTTTATTTCAAGCGAAACGATAAGAACACATTCAATTTATCTAAAGTAAATTTTTTGGTATTCATAATGTACACCAATTCGTTATAAAGCTTAATCAAAATAGTGATTTAGCATTAAGTTTTTCATTAAGTTAGAACTGCCTATACATATACAAACCTTTTCGATGCACTCAAAACCTTCCCGTCCTACATCAAATCAAAAATAATTATTTGTGATTATGAATTTGACTATGTTTCTGTATTATGTTTGTAAAATGATAAGTATTTATTGTAGGTACTGATATGTATTATCTGTATGTAATGCTTTCTATTTATGTTTGTAAAAGCCCTTCGGGCGTTCAATAAGCGAAAAAAATTTTAAAAGAGAAGTTAAAAATAAACCCAGTAATAGGTTTCTTTTTGTGTTATAATTCCCTACGAACTAGCATGTTGAGATTGTTGAGGGTGAAAAGGGGGAAGAGAGCGGATCTAATCGAAGTGAATTATGTGTTGTTTTGAGAAAAACGTGTCAGATAAGCTACTGGATATTAGATTTTAGGCCGGGAAGTGTTTAGTTAAAGAGGTCAGACTATTATGGTTGATTATTTTCTTTTAAATCTCCCCCTATCATCAATTATAAAGCGTGTAGCGTTATTAATAATAATATTTGGCTGATTTATATAGCGCTGTTTTCGTGAAAATCAGCTCAAGGACGCTTTAGTGACATTTAACCCTGGTTCGCTTTATACTTAACCTGCTCATTAGCTTCATACTTTATAGTTGATGATATTTTCTACATTTGGTTAGGAACAGAAAGAAATAGGTATAGATACGAGTTTTAATTACTTAGATCTATATTTAACATTAAGAAGTACTAAAATAGAATTTAATATTTTCCTTAAAGATACATACATACGTATACTACATATTGTTATAGATAATATAGCATAAAAGTAGATATAATTAATAAGCGAGGAATGGAAGAGGAGTGCATAGTACATTATTTTAGTTATTTATAAGTAATTAATAATATGATAGGTATTACGTGCTGTAGTAAGTACATTACAGTGAGAAAGTAAAAAAAAAGTGACATTATATGTTTGGTATATGTGATATGAGTGAAAGTAGTTAAAGTAGTTAAAGTAGGTAAGTTCTATACTTTATACAAAAAATGGGTGATGTGGGATATTTTGAAGAGTAACAAGTATGTTAAGGAGAAGAATTAATAAAGTATTTAGTGCGTAAAAGAAGAATGAAAAGTGTAAATTTTAGACATATTGTTAAAAAGACAATGATTGGATAGTATAATTATAATGAAATAAAATACTGAAAATAAAGGACAGTACTATTAGCAATGCAAGAATAACAAGTTCTACAGGACAGTACTATTAGCAATGCAAGAATAACAAGTTCTATTTCAGGAGGTCATTTCCTCGGGATCTTTTCTCATTTGCTATTCAGTGATTTTTTTTTATTATTGTTAAATTGTTATTGTAACAACGCCTATTACTATATTTTTGTTTGTGTGTAGTTGTCTGTCTATGCTTATTTGTCTATTCCTATTTCGTAATTGTCAGTACATTTCTAACCCGATGATAAACAATCGATTTTGAAACATTTTCCTGTATTTTCACTAATAATATTTCATTAATATAAATAATAATCTGCATTTAGATAATCAATGAAGCTGCGCTCTTCCTTAAAATTACTCCCTCAGTGGTATTTATGAATTATAAACAACAAAGCATTCATGTATATTATTTATATTAATCACACTTGATAATTCATTAATCCCAGACACATTTTTTAACACGCGATGAATTAAAAAAAGTGTCCCCTCGTGTTCGACTATCAATGCAGGAATAACAAGTTCTACAGGATAGTACTATTAGCAATGCAAGAATAACAAGTTCTACAGGACAGTACTATTAGCAATGCAGGAATAACAAGTTCTACAGGACAGTACTATTAGCAATGCAAGAATAACAAGTTCTACAGGACAGTACTATTAGCAATGCAAGAATAACAAGTTCTACAGGACAGTACTATTAGCAATGCAAGAATAACAAGTTCTACAGGACAGTACTATTAGCAATGCAGGAATAACAAGTTCTACAGGATAGTACTATTAGCAATGCAAGAATAACAAGTTCTACGGGACAGTACTATTAGCAATGCAAGAATAACAAGTTCTACAGGACAGTACTATTAGCAATGCAAGAATAACAAGTTCTACAGGACAGTACTATTAGCAATGCAGGAATAACAAGTTCTACAGGACAGTACTATTAGCAATGCAGGAATAACAAGTTCTACAGGACAGTACTATTAGCAATGCAAGAATAACAAGTTCTACAGGATAGTACTATTAGCAATGCAAGAATAACAAGTTCTACAGGATAGTACTTTTTTTTATTTTTTATAGTGAATACCTCACAAGAGTCCCAACTGCTCCCGTCTGGAGCCAGTGAGACTATGGCATCCCCAATTGGGGGATGTTGTGAGGCTGAAGGTAAGTGGGGAAGGGAAAGAGGAAGGTGGGGAAGTACCTGGCTATTCAGATCTAGTCACTAAACACGGCTAAAGCCATTTGGAGCAACGTTTCAATTCTGAATGGTGGTCTTACACCAGGGCGATACTGGTAGTATCTTCCACTCTGGAACGTGCCGCAAATATACTATATATTATTTTTAATTAATTAATTGTGAATTAATTGTGAAATAACACAAATTAATCAAATAAAATTTATTTGCGCACGCCGGGTTCGAACCCGCGACCTTCGGAATGGCAGTCCAATGCGTTACCACTGGACTATGCCGGCCGTCAAAGCAATACTATTAGCTATGCAAGAATAAAAAGTTCTACAGGACAGTACTATTAGCAATGCAAGAATAACAAGTTCTACAGGACAGTACTATTAGCAATGCAAGAATAACAAGTTCTACAGGATAGTAGGTACTATTAGCAATGCAAGAATAACAAGTTCTACAGGACAGAGCTATTAGCAATGCAAGAATAACAAGTTCTACAGGACAGTACTATTAGCAATGCAAGAATAAAAAGTTCTACAGGACAGTACTATTAGCAATGCAAGAATAACAAGTTCTATTTCAGGAGGTCATTTCCTCGGGATCTTTTCTCATTTGCTATTCAGTGATTTTTTTTATTATTGTTAAATTGTTATTGTAACAACGCCTATTACTATATTTTTGTTTGTGTGTAGTTGTCTGTCTATGCTTATTTGTCTATTCCTATGTCGTAATTGTCAGTTCATTTCTAACCCGATGAAAAACATTTGATTTTGAAACATTTTCCTGTATTTTCACTTATTTTATTTCATTAATATAAATAATAATCTACATTTACTTAGATAATCAATGAAGGTGCGCTCTTCCTTAAAATTACTCCCTCATTGGTATTTATGAATTATAAACAACAAAGCATTCATATATATTATTTATATTAATCACACTTGATATTTCATCAATCCCAGACACATACTCGTATTATAACATGCGATGAATTAAAATAGTGTCCCCTCGTGTTCAACTAAAATTTAAAAAAATAATATTTTGGTTAAACTTCAACTAAGTGCCTCATAAGTGAGGTCGGTCTTTCCAAATTGCAGATAAATCAATCCTGATTCTGTATCAGATAATATAATAACATTTGGCCCTGCTTTTAGCTCTGCGAGCATTATGCACCCCTGTCCGATACCCTTTGTATGGATCCCACTTCCCTGTGCCGTTCCACCCTTCCTGCCACCACTAGCACAAGGCGAAGGCAACGAGCCTCCCCTATTATTACATGAAGCCTGTCGCACTGTTGTAGTCTCGCAGCTTGCAGCGTGCATGGACCCAGACTCCTTCCCCTCCCTCTGGTGTGTTATGTCTGGAACTGAGTATAGGGCCGGGACCCGGGACTGTTATTATCCTCCGCACTTTATTACTTTTATTTCCCTACTGGGGACGGTTAGGATACGCGATATTATATTTTTCACACATTTTACTTCGGCGTGAAAATTACAGATATAACCTTAATATGTTAACCCCTCCAATGACTTTCTTAAGCCTCTTGTTCGCGCCGTACGGAAAATAGACATGTATTAAATGTCTAAGATATGGTATTTATGTTTCTGTTGTTGTTTATTTTAGTTTATGATTTTTAAAGAGAAAATCGCAAAGTAAATCAGGAATACTACAAACCATGAGAAATTAAAATTAGTAACACACAACTTTAAATCATCACAAATGCAAACTATTATAAATATATATTTAACAAAACAGTAAAAAAATCACAATAATCTCCCCACTGAATTGCCCTGCACTATTGACGATTCTGAGCAAATAAATTAAATTAGACAATTTAAAAAAAAACTTGCGTAAGTTCTTAATATTACATACAAAATATGTATAATAATTCAATCCAATTTCAATAAGGTAAACATGCCTTATAATATTCTAATATTTTATAAAATATATGTATAAATTAATATACTAACCCATATTTTTTATGTTACAAAAAAAAACTGCGAAGGATACCATGAATGGAAAACTACAAAACTTGAGCTTGGTGTATAAATTACAATAATTACTATTTGTATCTTCCGAGTGGAATTGTGAGGGATCGTTTATTATTTCCAGTTCTTGATCGGCCATAAAATAGCTGAAAAAATATATTTGTGTGACTTATGTTGGATTTCCCGAGTTGTGAACAACGGGGAATGGACATCGATAGAGTTACCACTGTTGGTTGTGTATTTAACCTATATTTTTTAACATCTTTCGGCACGCAATAGTAGCACTAAGTATTACCCTCATTGTCGCTCAAATACGTCAAGTGTTTTCCTTTGATGAGTTTTATAAATAATGGCTCTACAGCTGTCGCAAGTAACATTGATAAACATCAACAATTATTGTAATCGTAATAAAAATCAAAGTTAGTTAATACAACTAATGTTGTGAACATTTATTCAAGTTTATTTACCGGAGTGGTTATTTCATTCTCAACCACTTAATATGTTTAACATATTATATCAGTTTTAATAATAATTCTTATTTTATTTATGTAAAACTGCAACATTAAATAATTATGTTTCGCCAAAGCTCTCAAAAGGTGACCACTGTCCTCTGTAATTTTTGTTCTTCACTACGTTCGTCTTACTAGCTGTGGAGCATTGAAATATCAATTACTAAAGTAGGACAAGGACAAGAAGTATTTTTTGTTGCATGTTTTTCAATTTTAAGGATGGGTTGTTTTACAGAATTTGAACAAACATCAAATTTCAACGTTCATTTTCGGGTCCTGTGAAAGTCTCATTTAAGGCGATGCCATACGTAGTTATCCAAAATCATGTGTTTTTAGTTTGAAAATTTGGTCGCCTAGAAATGTTTCAGATGCTTTAATTAAATACTGCGAGTAGAATACATCTTGGCCTTTGAAACTATCGAGTATTTTTTAGATAAGTCTTTTTATAAGCCCAGAAAAAAATAATGTAAAGGTCTATGAAAACTGCTTTAAAGTTCAAAATCTCCTACTTACGAACCCATTTTCGGTTATGATTTTATTGTATAATGTGGCAAAGTAAGTTATTTATAAAATGATCGAAAAAAAATCAAATATTTATGCCTGAACATTGACAAAATAAAATAAAAGGCACTTTTTGGCCATGTTTTTTTCTGGCATAAATCAAAACAGGCGGATGTTGTTAAGCGGGAATTTAAACCTTATCGCCATCTACATAAGGGTTGTTATTGATAGCTGCTCAATTTAAAATATTACACGACGTAGTGCATCGCCTTAAGTTCTGTTATTATATCATTATAGGTTAGTTATACTAGGCTTCTAATAATAATAATATTTGGATGATTTGTACAAGGCCTTTTTTGTGCAAAATCACCTCTATGGTGATCACCTCCGTCTCCAAATATATAATACTATTCTAGAATGATCTATCCTATTACTAACTATAGATTAGTCAAACTATTATCAATTTATGGCTAACAGATTGCATCCACCGGTTCGGTGATCACTAATACAAAACTATATCTAAAATGTATTTGATTAATGAATGTGATGCTAGACTGTGCATTTATTATTATTATTTATTTGTATTTTATACAGACAGATAATATAGAAAATCATACTTACCTGCCAGGTCACTTGAGATTAACACTGTTTATTGTTTATTAGAAAAATTTTGACACTGTTTTACGGTAATTGGAAATGTCATTATTAATTCCGATATTTATTTTATAAATATATATTTATGTTCTTTATGAGCGTGTTTAGGTGATTATTTATTGGCAATACAAGAATGCTACTCTCGGATAGGTATATTTAGCTTATGAGAGCCTGAAAAGGTTGGTTTGTGTTAGTCAGTTAATATTGCATAGGTGTATTTTATTTATATTAACAATGGCGCGTGGAATTATAAATAAAAAAACAGGTTATATTCAAAATTCGTATAAAACTTAACATTTAATTAATGTATTAAAATGTTGCTCTTCTCGTTGTTGTTTTTTATTAGCCCGTCACTCTTGATAAAAATAATATTATCCGAATCGATCTACCAGACTAAATTTATTTATTTAGTCTCCGAAGTCGAAAAATAAACTTTCAGCACGCATTCATCTTAGAAAAAACAACATAGCATCAAACCAGAACCAGCGCACGTGTATTTTATGATTTATTTTCGGGGCTACGCTGAAACCCGAGTTCACAGAAGGTTCTTTTTTTCAACGATTTATAATCAGCGATGATGTTTATAAAATGAGCGCTGAATTTGCGATGTTTTTTACACGGTAAAGGAAATCTGCATTGAATTTGTTTGTGTTATGTTAATGGTGCCGCTTCTGATTGAAAGTTGTTTTAATTTCAAGTTGATTATTTTCGGGGAACGGTCGCGAACACACGAACAAATTCTAACTTTGCAAACTAGGAGTTTCTGAACTTAACCCTTAAATGCATGATTTATTAAATTTTCTGGAAAAAAAAATATTTTGTAGATATTTACATGCATATGCAAGGAAATATAAAGAATTTATTTTATTTGTTATGTTTTAATGATATTTGATTTAAAAAAAAATTGTTGCAAATTTACAACACAGTGTATTTAATAAAAAATAATATGAACAATTTACGTATGAAAAAAAAAATAAAAAACCTAAAAAAAATTCTCAAAACTAATAAGTGTACCGGAAAAATACGAGTTATTACATATAAGTATTGTATTATTGTATCTACTTACCTAAGAAAATCAAAATAATAACAGCAAAACCAAACTGTAATTCTAACCTCCAACCAATTTTCGAGAATCTTCACTTTGTTGAAGAAAAAGTGACATTTGAAATTCGCGAAAGAAAAAAAAAGGTGATGCCACTCGATAAAATATATTACCGTGAACTTGATAATTCTAAAACGGCATGCATTAAGTATACACCAAAGAGTTAAAGGTGGTTTGAACGGTATGTTGCAGTTTTACAACAGTATGCATTTAAGGGTTAAGGTTTGTTAGAAGTTGTATGGCGTAATCTAAGGGATGGGAAAATAGGAATAGAAGATATGCATTCTCATTTTATTGGAGGTGTATTGAAATGTAGATTTTAATAGAAATTTAAACAAACTATTTTTTACAGTTAAATGGGTGTATTAAAGCTTCGTATGTTTGCTTTCGTAGATTTGGATAGAATAGCCGCTGCGCGCTGAACACAGTTGCGTTGGTCGAGAAATGTAAACCAATTTATAACACCTAATTTCAAAACAACTCAAATGGAAAACCATATTTACAACACAATAAAAACACAATTATCTCCCCTCTGAATTGCACTACATGATTTACCAATCTCAACAAATTGAAAAAAATAAAAATAATATGATCTGTTCTCAGTTAGAAGACGAGGCACATTTTTCCGAAAATTGTCTTAGTTGAGCCTTGTCCATGAATTGGAATAATATCATAAAATGTAAAATAGATTAATTAAATTAAAATTGGTATAATGATTTTGAACGTGAACCGAATAAATTTCTAACGTTTTCTCATAACAGGGACGACCTTTGGAAATAATACTCGTAAAAATTGTTTGTCATGAATGATTGTTTTCTGTCATCTCAAGTTTCAATGGCACTTTAACTGATGAATTCACATCACCGCTCATTAAAATCATAATATTTTCATTCGACTGGCTGTCATTTGGTGGTACCAACTACCTCCCTACCTTTGAATACCTTAGAGTAAAAACAGAAATATTAATATGTCAATCTTTTAGAGCTAGACCTTCGATGAGTGACAGGTGACAAACGACAACGAATTATTTTCTTAGAGAAAAGAATTCGTGAAAAAGCGTTACCTACTGAAACATCCGGGAGCTTTAAATAATAAACTAACCATTTCTCCTGAATCCTATTCTGATTTTTTTATGAATTGACTTCTAATTTGTTTTTTTTTTTTTACGATTGTGAGTTTTCTGTAAATAATCTGATATTACATTTCTCGGTAATTTTCATGAAAGCGTAAACAAAAATTGACTTAAAAATAATTTCCCAGTGGATTTAACGAGAATTTACGAAGTAAACGATTTTTTTATGTACACATTTGAAGATAATAATATCCAACAAGCTCATTTTTATAAAATATCGCCTCAAGGGCACTAGAAACGATAAAATAGCCTTAACGTGTGGTTTAAATTACCTTAAAAATACATGGCCATTCTACTTACATATATTTAACGAGGAGTTATGGAATACAAGGACGAATTGGTTTTTTCAATGTTGCAGGCTTTGAAAAGCTCCAGATTTGGGGGATAAACTTTCTACATGAAACTCGAAACAAAATACACAATTTTTTGTGTATTTTTATTTAGTTATAAAAAATTACATTTTATATCTACTATACACCTTTAGAATTACTGCATGTACAACTTATTTCTATGACATTTAGGCACACGACACACTACATCTAAAACTTATTTTTTTATAGCGTTTAGCCAACGAAAAGCTCCAAGGCTCTTAGTTTCTTTAACATCCATCGGTAGTTCATTGAATATTTAAAATCCTTTAAAATAGCGATATTTTGTGTTCTGACAAATTTGTTTTCGGAAGTCTGAAATCTCCACAGCTTCTCATGGGGTAGCCATGTATTTAGAAATTTAAATTTACATTATTAAACATGTATTTCGGGAGCATCTTATTTTCGAGCTTAAATATAAATATTAAGGTATTGTAAATTATACGCTTTACACTTAACATACCTAGTTGTTTCTGCATATTAATTATCTTAGAATACCTACTACAAACCAATACTGCTCGCAAACCTCCATTTTTAATTATTTACAATTTTTATCTGTGTTTGATTGCTCAAGAAAAGGACTCTATGATGAGATGGTTCTATACTGTTATGAACTTGTTGAATGAAAATAAAACACTTTGTGTGTTTCATTTTCGTAAACTTAATATGATCGCACAAAGTAATTTTGCAACTATTGATGAAGTAATTTACTTGTTTAAATCTAATTTATTTCTTATTCTTCTTTTTAAAAAATTACCTCTTTTGCCATTTTCTTAGCTAATAATTCTTAGCTAGAGTTAAATTTAAGTTGATTGTCTATTATAATGCCCAAGTATTTGATTTCCTCTACTTCCTCTATTTCTTCGTTGTCCGTTTTTACTTATTAACCATATATTTACATTTTGTAACATTTAGTTTTAATTTGTTTATCTTTAACCACATAGATATTTGATCCAGGGTATCGATTCTCGCAATCGCCGTCGAAAGTTTATACATTAGTCGACCTTCTTATTCTCGAGTCTCGTCGAAGGTACATACACCAAACGTCAAAAGTCATTCCATTCGAGTGGGTAGAAGTCATTCCACTCGTAGTTCGAGTGGAATGACTTAGTCGAGAATTGAGGCTCGGGTCGTACTGTATTTTGGAATATTTTTGAATTTAGATACTACGTGCTTGGTACGGAACTAAGGTTTTTGTAATTTTATTATTAATTTATGGAAACGAATATCTGAAGAGATCAGTTCTGAATTCAGGTCAGGTCTTTTATAAGACCTAGGTCTCTCTTTCCTTTTGTAATCCAATTTACCAAACCTCCCTGTCTTTGAAAGCAATGAAAACAATATCCAGGCCAAAGCTAAACTAATCCACAACTTTCTGTTCCGGATCTTTGCGTGCCGATATTTCGTCCAATCACGCGAGCCGCATGATCCCTCCACTTAACGTCAACTTTTATTGGCGAATCACAATCGGGGGGTAAATGACGAAACAATTCCCGATAACATCGGAATTCTAAATATGTTGTTATTTCTAGAAGACTGGCAGCGCGAATTTATATTTTCGTTAATTTTCGTCATTGAATTTCCTGTTGTTATTTTGGTTTATTTTCCAATCCTCGTGATAAAAACACAATTATTATTTAATTTTTAAAATGTTTTTCTCGTTTATTTTGTATTCCACCCCAATTTATGAAAATTATAAGAGTGTTCTTTTTACGAACGTAAACAATCGCTTTCTCTTGATATGTCTGGCATTTTGATCTCTTGTTTTGCAGTCCTAATTTAAAAAAAAATTATTTGGCTCCGCACAAGAATTTCTAATGCCTGGAGCCAGTGAAACTATGACATCCCCTTTTTAAGAATACTTCGTGGCCGCAGGGGATGATGGAGTTTGGAAGGTATCGGGCTTATTCAGGTCTGGATGGTAGTCTTTTCATCAGAACATTGCGAGTAACTTCGACTCTGGAACGACGATAGTTTTTCAACATACCATTCTTAGTATTTCAACACCCGTTATAACTTACGAACTTATAACCACAGAATAAAAAATAACACTTGAAGTGCTTTTAATATAAATTTGAATGGAAACAATTGTTCCATTTAGCCCTAAAGTCCAGCGCTTCGCCCGACATCGTAGTTATCCATCCATTTGTATTTCGTAAACATAGTTTTATATTTTAAAAAAAATTACGCCTCGATTAGGTAATCATTTAGATCACGAAACACGCCTACAAGGGACTTCTTGTGTTATTATATTATATTAAAATAATATATATAACCTCTACAATCTCTACTGTTTCATGAACAATGTTCACCTCATTAGGAGCAAGTAAAGTACTCTACAAGAAACATGTAGAGGTTATATATATTAAAGTGATGTAAACAAAGTTATTTGTGTTTTAATATAATAATTTTTTTTTTTTTTTTACTGAATACCTCACGAGAGTCCCAACTGCTCCCGTCTGGAGCCAGTGAGACTATGGCATCCCCAATTGGGGGATGTTGTGAGGCTGAAGGTAAGTAGGGAAGGGAAAGAGGAAGGTGGGGAAGTACCTGGCTATTCAGATCTAGTCACTAAACACGGCTAAAGCCATTTGGAGCAACGTTTCAATTCTGAATGGTGGTCTTACACCAGGGCGATACTGGTAGTATCTTCCACTCTGGAACGTGCCGCAAATATACTATATATTATTTTAATTAATTAATTGTGAAATAACACAAATTAATCAAATAAAATTTATTTGCGCACGCCGGGTTCGAACCCGCGACTTTGAAATAATGACAAATAATGACATAACAAAGTGAAAAGCTTTCTGAAGAAATTTTCTTCGAAAAATTAATTTATTCTATACTTACAACAGAATACAAGTTCATAAAAAAATCGCTTCGTCGTGATTTTCCTGTCTATTTTCTTTCTTTCCCGAACCAGGATTTTTAAAATTATTATTAATGATTTCCAAACAAATATTTACCCTACAAATTTTCCAATCTTTCTAAATTTACCGACTCCTTTCACTAATAAATATTAATGCCTGTGAAAAAGTGCTCCAGTACTAGTTTATCAGAGATCTCTTATCGATGGCCCGGGTGATATGGGTAATTATTAATTGTTCATTTTCCAGCTCGCCGCCTTTAATCAAGTTAGCTAATGTGTTACATGATTCCATGTGAGCTCAACAGCTTACACTTGCTCGATTATCGAGAGATTTCGCATGATTATTATAATCTAATAAAATTTATCCGAGATTACGAGTCCCTTTCGGCAACCTTTTATACTGACGGAAACAATTCCTACCTACGTCACTTTCAACATTAAGGGTATACTTAAAATAATTCTTAATCTGATCTTTCATAGATGGCGGTAATTTAATTATATTAGGAAAAAAACATTTTTTGCTAGTTAGGCTTTAAAATATTTAGATGAATTATATGTTTATACCCGTACATACACAATATGAATATGAATACATTGTCTTATCCGTATACACTATACAGGGTGTATCGGCACGCACCCGACAAATTTTAACCAGCGATTCCTGAGCACATATTTAGTAAAAAATGTTATAGCCACTTTGCTGTTCGGTAACGTTTTTTTAATAACAAATTTATATTTTCGCCACATGTCACCACTGTTTTATTCTTTGTCAAAGTTTGAAAACCCATCTGGCAAAATATTTTATTCGAGTTTCGTTGAATAATGTGCGTATGTACCTACATTGGCGCGCTCTTACAATCACAACGAAATTGCACGGCACCATTCGTCTCATTTTTAACTATTATTATTTAGTGTGTATGAAAGAGCGAAGACGCTTTTCGACATACTTGCTAATATCAGCTGTTGAACACAAGAAGCAATGCCAATGACAGTGACGGAGTGTGGAAATTTTTTATTTTTTTGTTTTTAATTAGCACCGGACAACAAAGTGCCCATAATATTTTTTACTCCAAATGTACTAAGGAATAGCTGGTTAAAGTTTGTCGGGTACGTACCGATACACCTGTATACACCCAAGTCATGGAAGTCATTAAATACAATATTGTATCGATGATTCAATCCAATATTGTATTTGTATGCCTTTCTTGAAAGTGTTTTTTTCCTAAAACATTTAATTTGGCGCCATCTATGAAAGAGCAGATTGTGAATTATTTTAAGTAAAACCTTAAGTAAACATGCTAACCGGTTTCGGCATTATCGTGCTTTCGACAGGGTGTTGTTTTAAATCTATATTACCTACGGTAGTGCTTCAGAAGTGAAAGGTCGGGTGTCTACATTAAAACAAATAGTTATGTGTGAATAGCTTCGTCCAGAATAATAATCAAACCGTCAAAACGGCAAAGTCAAATGTATGAAATCAATTGTGGCTATAGTAATATATTGGGGCCGTTTCATCAATGTTCAACTATTGTTCGAACTTGTTTAGGAGTCGGGAAAAGCCTAATGGCGAAGGACCGCAGGCGGTGGAGAAATTCCACCTGAAATGTGATGATGCGATGATATCTGAACATCAGTCATCCAAATGTATCAGATGATGTGAAATGGTTATCCAATCCAGAAAATGACACGTGTACAATAATACGTCATGTTAACCCGCTTGTCGATACGGTATTTTTCCGTCGCTAATCGCTTCGCTTGAAGGCCGACAGTAATTAATGAAGGCAACCGATCCGGTATCGCTTTTCCGATTTGCCGTCGAATGATCCGCCCTAGGTAGTTAGTGACTTTTCCGGCGGATTGGGTGCTCAGTGCTCAGTCCTCGACTGTGATCAGCGGTTCTCAAAGCGCTGCTCAAACTGCTGCCGGCAAACTTCTCACACCCTCACGTCCCGTATCCGATTAGCTCGCTCGGCTGAGACGAGTAAATTCACGCCGGAACATGACGAGGGGTAGGCTCCTCCATAAGGGGTTGCATGAACAAATTACACCCTACCAATATTAATTGCATAGCCAGAATTACATACGCACGGAATTATTGCACGTGGACAAAATTACTCATGAAAAGAATTACTATTTAAGTCGCGCCTGGAATTACACTCCTCTAACTTTGTTTTTTTTTTTCAAATGTGTAATTTATATTTATTATTTATCACGGTATCCGTTGTGGAGGGGTATGGCACTCGACTGGCAACCCTGAGATCGCTGGTTCAAATCTCGACGTATCTAAGTAAATTTTATTCGTTTAATTTATGTTATTTCGACTTTTTTCATATACATATACAAGTAATATATTTTTGCGGCACGTTCCAGTGTGGAAGATACTCTCAACATCGCCCTGGTTTAAGACCACCGTGTTTGGTGACCAGATCTGAATAGTCAGTTACTTCCTCACATTTCTCTTCCCCATCTCCTCCCTTTTCCCACTACTTTCAGTCTCACAACAATGCAACGCCAACTCAATATTCTAAAAGTGTGGCAACGTTTGCTCCATAATACCCTAGTATTTATATACAAGTTAAAAAATAAAACGCTACCAGATTATATGTCAAAAAGTGTTAGTATTCATAGTACAGTCCATGGCTATCCTACGAGAAGCTGCAACGATTTTAGGCTTCCTGAGACAAATTTATCGGCAAAACAAAACAATATTTATTATAAAGCTTTCAAAATGTTCAATGAACTCCCTTTAAATGTTAAGGAAGCCAAAAGTCTTGCAGTTTTTCGTTGGTTATGTCTCGACGTTGTGAAGTCCAAATATTAGTACGTAGGTAATGGAATTTTTTGTAGTAGTTTTAGAATAGATGTGCACTAGATAACTAACTAAATAACATATATAAAAAAATAAAACATAACATGCCTTAATTCGGGTGCCATAGTCTCAGTGGCTCAAAACATTTGGGAACACTTTTTTTTTTTTTGACGTGAACTCATATGTGTAATTTAAGTAGGTGTAATTTAGACCTTTGTAATTTCGTCCCGACACCCTCTAGTACGGTAGTTGCCCCCACCATGAAAGAACATAGGCACCCCTCCCGCCGCTGGCGACCTTTTGAAATTCAATGGAACGGAATTTTCATTACGTGTTTGTTTTTGTTGACATTTTCCGATGGTCAGTGTATTATTATATCTACGATTAGTTTTCGCTAGGCTGAAATTGTAGGGTATGGGATAGTTTTACATGACAAATGGAATTAAGAAGGGGATGAACTGATACGTAATAAAACGGCAAAAATCGTTTTTTATTAGTAGACTTATAATAAATAACATTTTCAGAGTTAATTCAACGTACCTAGATATATTTTCTTTATATCATTGTATCTAGGTTTTTGTTAAACATTATGTGAAACTGGCCCCATTTTGGAAATGTTGGAATTGAGGAAGGTAGGCAAGTAGGTACCTGACTAGTATGTTCTGGTCACTAAACATAGCTTACGCCATTTCAAGCAATACGTTTAGATTCATATATAGTAGTCCTGTATTTGAAGTATGTGAAATGTAATTCCGCTATGAATTAAAGGTTTAAAAATTGGACATTATTATATTATTTAATTTAAAATGTGAACATCGAACCCTAGACTTCGATTCCAGTGTCAATGCACTTCCAGATGTTGTCGTCAGGGTGTTTTCATATTTTCCTTTTTAAATCGCAAAAAAAACAGTACACAGACCTAAATTCTACTACAGATCGAAAACTTATCGATGTGCATAATATTATGTTGCGTGTAAAGTTAAAATCCATATTGATTTTATTTAAATGTAGGTACCTAACATAACTTGTAGTCAGGTTCAGTAATTAGATCTTGGTGGCCTTTTGTCATTCTGCCTTCCCTTCCAATGGGGTTAGTTCTAAATTGCTTCGCGCGCGCGCGTAAGGAAAGCTCAAGTTTGCCGGCTTTCTTCTTACTTGAGTTTCGCTTACCTTAAAGTCAGGTGTTTTTCTTTGCACCAGTTTTCTCATTTTTTCACACTTGCTTACTTTAATTTTCTTAGTTATGTAATTATGTTTTTTCCACAACCTTTCACAGTAATGGGAGAGGTAATCATGGGTGTATTATTTTATTTATTTATCAATTTATCATTACAAAAGTGAGACACTGTTGTCCATATAATAAGTTACTTCACATTCACAATAAAGCTCCTGTATATTTTCAGAAACTTACATTTTAAACCGAAACAAAGTTATCATAGGAATGAAAAGTTTTAACCCTTTTGCAAGGAATAAAATTATTTCGCTAAAATAATATAGGTACGTACCCAACATATTTGGCGAGGTTAGGTCGGATGAATCAATAAAATACTCAGTGTTCGCACTGTTGACGTTTTAACATAGTAAGCGACGTAAGTGAAGCAGCCGTGCACAAAAATATGTGTCGCGCGTCCCTGGTGTATTGGACAGACCTACAGTTGAATTTTCTCTATCAAATCTCTAAAATAAAGTCAGAATCTTAACGCACAAGAGATGAATTAAAATAAGTGTAGAAACTATATTCGGCGCGCGGCCCGGCTTAATGTACGGATCTACGGTCGACTTTGCCATAGCAGGCTTAAAAATGCTTAAAGAAACTAATTTTCCATGGGGTTTATTTTTATTATTTCTGATGGACGTATCACTAAAATCTCAAATATTTCTAGAGGGATCCCTCGGGAAGTTACTGATTCATCGTCTAGAAAAATAAAATCTGGTGCTTATCGCTAAATTTATACTTGAAAAACGTTTTATAAAAGTTTTAAAACGTTTTATAAAAGTTTAAAAACGTTTTACGTAAAATATTTTAATTGTAAGGTCCTGTTTTTATTAATCTTAAATATAAATAACTTACTCTCCCGGGGATCCCTCTAGAAACATTGGAGATTTTAGTAATACGTTCATCAGAAATAGTTAATATGTGAGCCTCCAGCAAACCCCCGTTTTTAGAGTCTTGTTTTTTTATTTATAAATTCACGCCTGGCAGGGCTTTTCCATGTTATATTCTTATTTTTTTACAAAGAACACAACAAAATCAAAGAGAAAACAAAGTCAAAGTAAAATAAAAAAAACAAAATCAAAAAGAAAATAGAATACATAATAAAACGCAACCTCTTAAACAAAAACAATGTCAAAACGAAATGAAGTGGAGCTACGTAGTTTCTATAGTTAAATTATATTATATTTGATATTCTTTTTTCCAATATAAATTGGGTAATGACTTGTTTATATTTGGTGAATGGTGTGTCTAATATATCGACAACATCTTTATATTATGTCGCTTAGAGTCGTTAATATTGTCTTCAATGATTAAATGTTACAATTTCTGTTTTTACTAATGAGTTTTTTTACTTAATGAAGTTATTCCAAAAATAAAAATGGTCCTAGTATTTTTGGAAATATTTTAAAACCTTTTACCTCTAACGATCATGTGGTGGGGCACTTTTACGTAAACTTATAATAATTATTGGTGCAAAGCAAAGTTCTTTTAGAGTAGCTTACAATTTTATTATTAAGCCGGTGGCTATTTAAGATATTTTAAAACAATTTTTTCTTTCAACCAAATTACCCCTTCAGGAGTGGAAAGCGCTATTACAGTACAATTATTTATTAGGCCACCGACGACCTACCTACCGACGCATTAGTATTAGTACCTACATCGCTTAGGTAGAAAGCATTAGGAACTTTAGGGCGGATTTAAGATTCACGCCGCGCTGAGTGTTCGTGCAATATATAAAGCATTAGACTCATCCCTCAGGCTTGCGACTATTAAATTACACTTCATTATTTTGGTTACACGAGAAAAGCAATGCGGCCAAATGTCTGGCCAGAGAAATTGGTTTGATTTGGGCGGTTCAAGCGATGTATGGAGATCACATCTTTAGGTCTATAGCTATAGTAACCGTGCAATATCTCTCAACAAGCCATAAAATTTGTTGCTACTTATTTATAAATGACTAGCGTAGACCCGTGAAAAATCAAGGGATAGTCTAAAATCTTGATAAATCAGTTCCAATTTTGATTATAATTTAAAAAAATATATATATATTATATTATTACATGTAGGTAAGTACCTATTTTATCGCTTGTCTGAAATTTTCAAACAATTCGTTCCAATTTTGAAAATGCCATTTAAATTCAAATCAAATCCGAGTCATAGAACACCGACAGACACAACCGAAATGAGTATTTCTGATAACGTGAAGTAATTATCTCAAAAATAAATGTTAATGATATTGCTTACTACCATATTATAATTAAGTGGTGTGATTGTTGCGAATGGTGCAGTGTACGGTAAATAAATTACTTTAAATAGGTATTTTTAGCGTTGTTTCATGGATATCTCGCTAGAAGAACCTGTGTTGAGGTTTTTAAAGTGTTTTATCTGTGCGATATTTCTTTACGTCGTCCATAAAGCTTTATTCTGACTACACACGCAGCAAAATCTCTCGAACGGTGAGCTCTGGCGTCAAGTCAATTTCTAAGGCCTTTTATATCTGAAAATTCTAGGTCATTACAACCTCTTTTCTGCTCGCAACGTCATTTGCATCGCGAGATATGCAGCTTTGAAAAATCCGTTCAATGTTTTGTTTTTCGTGTGATGATTTTTCAATGTTGTACTTGATAATATTATGTCGTTGTGTTGTTTTAATAAAATGTCATATCTGCAAGTGTATTATTGATGCTACATTCCATTTTCTACATTTTTGCTGTTGCTACGTATAAAATATGAAATCGGTGCAAATAAAAATCTAAGGCGTGCATCCGGTGCCCAGACCGACGCGACGCCCGCCGCACAGACCTCGGTGCACAATACACAGTTAAGTAGGTACTGCACAGTGCGCAGAGTTCAGTGCAGACTTGACAGTAGTAGCGCACAGAGCTGTTTGGCAATGGCCGCGCAAACATTGAGCGCGAAAAATGGCTTTCTTTATTCTATTTGCCGGAACATCTGGCGCTGTAGGTGGTGGGCGCCGGATTTTTTTTTTAAATTTCGAATGTGAAAAAGGGCGCTACAGAAATACGTATCTCTTTTTTCGTGATGAGCTGCTTGAATTTTGATTCTGAATTCGGTTTTTTATTCAAAACGAACACAGGTGTATGTAGGTAGGTACATGTAAATAATTGAAACATGATAATTGTTGGATATCTTCCGTCGCCTTAGATCAAATTATGACAAACACTTCGAATCTTCTCCTTTTCCCTGTAAATCTAAACATAATACGTCTTACTAATTAGATTCTTACATGCCCGTTCAACGTTGATGTGTTAAAGCCGGCCTTGAGCTTGGCTTAAGAACGTTTTAACCCAAACACCCAAAGCTTATCCACACAATTTATGCAATTTCCCTGCAATTATTTCAAAGTGAAGTAAGAACCACAATTCTCGCCACACGTCAAAACGTTGTGAATCGTATTCCGGAACAGTGGCGGTTCGTGGTCCTTTTCACTGGGGGGTTCAGAATATCAAGAGAAGTTATTATATTTGCGTACACATTTCTTCAAATTTTCCGGATTTCCCTCATGTTTTATTTCAAGCCCCTTTTAACTCCAACTCGCATTATTTTTTTACGTATACTACACTGTATTTCGCCATTGTACACTATTAGGTATAACTAACAATAATAACTACGTCAAAATCATTAAATGCAAGTGCTTTATTGTCGAAAGCTGAAACCAAACCAAACTAGAGAAAACGCAGTACAATATTGCATTACTAGCTACTTAAGATAATTATGACAAAATATGTTTTACAAGTAGATTTACAAATGCTATTAAAAGCAACAAACAGTTGGAGAAACGTATGAATAAGAAAATAAAATATACATAAATTAACTATTAATTACTAAAGAAATATAAAATTTCACTTGCATCATCTAAATAGTATTCCCTGTTCAGCTGCCGGCGCGTGATATCAAACATTGTCTGTCGCGGCGCACAACGATCGTCTTGTTTTGGCGTACGGTATTTCACCGTCAGGGGGGATTATGTCTTTTTTTGTATTACGTATTTTGTGCTGATTCTATAACGCACAGCATGACAATTACTGTTTGACCTTGTTTTTCGGTCGCGTCGATTTTAGAGGCAGAATTTTAATAACGCGCTGTTTATAATGTGCTAATTATAATGCATGTTTGCCTCATATTTTTAATGGGAGTTCACTACACAAACGCACTTTAGAGAAAACCGCCACTGCTCAGAAATTTCCCTGTGAAATACAATACAGATTATAATATTATGACGCTGGAATTTCACGCAAACATAATTCCTAGGATTCGAGTCGTTAGCTTCAGGTGTCGTTTCTGCCGTTTCGTAAACGTAAAATGTTTTCCAAATAGAAAATCCGAGGGAAAATGTGTTGAAAAATATTTTTCGCTCTGCCATTCCTTGGCCCGTTTCGTTCTACAATGTATTTTATGCTGATTTTAACGATTTAGTGAGCAGAAATATTTTAACAACTCCCTTCGTCGATTTATCATTGTATAGTGTAATATTAAAATATATGAGTTTAATTTAGGTAGCTGTATATATTTTATAAAAATATTATGTGATTATGTATTACGGAGAAAACATTTTAGGAAAATATTTTATTATTATTAGAGTAATAATTCGGTCCGAGAATCCGATAAGACAATTTGCTAAGGCAGTAGTCATTTTAGTAGTAATATTATTCGTTACCTACTTATTAATTATTAGTAATATTATTCGTTTTGGGATGAAGTTTAGGTTAAGTTAGATGATTCTTACGTACGAAAATCTGTGTGCTGGAGCAGCAAAATCTTCCAAACGATGAGCTCTGGCGTCATGAACTTTGCACAGCCTTTTCTGTCTGAAACTTCTAGGTCAACATACTATCTACGTCATATCCATGGCTATGATAAGCAATAGAGCTTTGAAATATTTATTTATTAATTTTTTGGGAAATCAACAGTTGAATTTTATCATTTTTTACATTTTGGGAAGTGAACATAGTGATCTCACATTAGAGTACCTTCTATTAGCGGCTTGTTCACCAATAGCGGACGTGATGATCGACACCAGTCTCCAGCACTGCGACAGGCCGAGCTAGCCCGAACGGATTCATTCTGTTCCTGACTGCCGAGGTTATCACAGCCCGCAACGTTCTTCCGTGTTCGCTCACCACCTTCTCGTTTAAATATCATAAATTATTAGTGTTAACTGATTTGTAAATGTACCTCTAACTAACATTGAAAGTGATCTTATTTGATATAATATCATAAAACTCTATAAAATGGTGACTCCGACATGATAAAAACACGCAACCTTATGCCAAAAATACATCCGATCATAGATTTCCTCCTTGAACAGAATTATTTCAAACAAAATCAATAAAATTATAATACAAGAAAAACACAAGATGTACATTTAATAAATTAAATTCGTAACAGGAACAACAACAGAAAAGTCACTCATGACGCGTCAGAAAAACACAATTTTATGGAATTCAGCCCGCAATTGAAATTTTCCACTTTTGATATTTGTTAATAATAATAATAATAATAATACTTGGATTACTTGTATAGCGCCGTTTTTGTGCAAAAACACCTCATTTGTTATTGTAATTATTACATAGTCCTTTCAAAGGTTCAAGCAAGAATTTTGTCAGTTTCGGCATCGATCTACTTTTTTATGTAATATATTTTCTTTAGTTATAAAATTTAACATAGACTTTTAGCTTCCTTAACATTTAAAGGGAGTTCATTGAACATTTTTTTATTTATTTTTTTATTTGTTTGTTACAAAAATATTACAGCATAGATTTTGACTGTCCAAATAGGAAGGTCTCCCGTTCTAGGACAGTCAAATTGACAGTGAATATACTTAATGGTGAAATCACCGATACAATTTATTTTGAGAGATTACAGGAGTGAAAGCGAGGATACATGTAGCCTTTATATTACTATATTTTAATACATAATAAAATAAACAGTAAAATAATAGAAATAAAATTAAAATAAAAGAAAATAAAATTAAAATAAAAGAAAATAAAATTAAAATTTAAATTTAAATTTGTAATAAAAATTTTAATTTATAAACAGAAGAAATAAAAAAGGCGCTGGTATCACATAATTATCATACAATATTTTTTAACATCTTATTTTTTAACGTAAAATAAAATGAAAATAATAGAAATATAATCAAAATAAAAGAAAATAAAATTAAAATAAAAATTTAAATTTGTAATAAAAATTTAAATTTGTAATAAAAATTTAAATTTGTAAACAGAAGAAATAAATTGAAACCATTGTTTTGTGTTACCGATAAATTTGTCTTATGAAGCCTAAAATCATTGCAGCTTCTCATAGGATATCCATGGACTAATATTAATACTAACACCTTTTTAACATATAATCTGGTAGTATTTTATTTTTTAAGTTGTATATAAATACTAGGGTATTATAGACCAAACGTTGCCACACACTTAGGTACATTGATTTGTTTATCATGAAACAGGACAACAATCTATGAATTTTTTACTCATTAACTAACTTTATTTTTCTCCTTTTTGCAGATATAAAACATGCATTTATGAAAGCGGCACCTTCGTCGTCCGGACGCAGGCGACGGTGATAGTGCTATACCGGCACCCCTTCGGTGCCATCATGCCTGGAGCGCGGCTCCTATTGGTGCTGCTAGTGGCAGTACCACTCACCACCCAACACACAGCCAACCTAGACGGAGACTTTGCCTTCGATAGCTTTGATGATTCCGAGGTGAGCTTTATTGACTTGTTGGCACTCATTTGGTGCCATCGTGCTGCTGGTGGCAGTGCCTCTCAGTACAGTGACTATTTTATAAATGTACAGAATTCAGCATTCGCAAACGTCAGGCAACAGGTTTATTTGTATTATCAAAAATACCGATGATTTCTTTATTTTTGTGTGAGTACCGCACAGGTACTACACAACTGCTCCCAGCCGTCTGGAGCCAGTGAGGCTATGGCATCCCCAGTTGGGGTATGTTTTTATTTATTTATATTTTAAATGCATATTTACAGAATAAAAAATTCCAATAACCAAGATACATTATACAAATACATAATTGCCTAATTAGCGATTTAAATTTATTAATGCTCAGGTGGAAAATATCGATGTCAGAGGCTAGTGAGTTTAGAAGGACTATCATTCTTCCGAGAGGCATTGCTAATGGTAAGTTAGTCCTATATCTCGGAAGAATGAATGGTTTGTGTCTACGCGCTCTTGCGAAGTTATCAGGGACGTAAAATAAAATTTTACTAAAAATTTCTGGATTGTTGATGTGACCGTTCAACAAGTTATAGGCCATCATCAGCAACGCAGCTTTCCGCCTGTTGACAAGACTATCGATACCTAGCATTCCAGAAAGGAAGGCTGATGGGTATAAATAGGGATAGTACCCGAAGTCTCTAAGATAAAGATAACGTAGAAACTTCTTTTGTACTTTCTCTACCATAGAAGTGTACGTGTGTGAGTTTGAAGGTAGAAGGGAGGGGAAGGAGATGCGAGGAGGAAGGTGGAGAAGTACCTGGCTATTCAGATCTGGACACAAAACACGGCAAAAGCCATTTCAAGCAATGTTTCGTTTCTGAATGGTGGTCTTTCACAAACTCGTTTGCCAATATTTATTGCTCAAACTGATTTCACCTTTTTTTACATACTGTAATGAACACAGGATTGTGTATTATAATGTAAACGTGTGAATGTATTTATATGGGGTACAGGGTGGGTAGGAATCTAGGGATCAGTGTGTCCAATAAATGGTTTCCGAGGCGGCGGTACCCCAACCCGCCTCCCAAATTGAAATTATAGATAAATGTTTGACCTTGTGTTGATAAATGGCTAAGATTTTTCTTTCACTTTCTCATTCATGCACTACATACAAATTTTAAGAAATGATTTTCGAAAATTATAAAAATTCTGTTTGGTATTTAAAACAAGTCCTGCTTTTTAATGTCCGCTGAATTGAATTAAATTAAGCAAGGTGATATTATCAAATAAATTACATTATACTTATTACTACGGCCTTGGGGAGTCTTCGAATATTTCGTGATACTCGAGAAGTCAGTAGGAACTCATTTTATGAAGCTATAATTTTTTATTAGTATCACGAATGAATGTGGCCAATAAAGGAATTTAATAATGTTATTAATTTTTTTCTTTTTTAAATGCAATATACCTATAAACTGATGTGTTTTACATGCACACGGTATCCGGAAACTAGTATTACATGCAGGAAAATGGTGAATCTAAATCATATTTCGAGCCGATTTTGTGGTAAACTTTTTTGATTTGAGCTTTCGTTTTCGAGTGAATCAGTTCGAAGTTTGAGTTTTTTGGATTCTATATTTGATGTAGATTCACAGTTCCCCGCATGTACTGCGATTTTCCGGACACCTTGTATATGTAGGTGAGACTTGTCTAGCCTACCAAAAAAAAATACTTGTTAGAAATGTCATTGCTTTTAAATACTTTTCCGGGCCCTTCAGGAGCTTTACTAAAAAAAAATATGTCTTCTTATACTGCCGTCTACTGTAAATAAATTTAAAAAGTTATGTCTAGGGAATTTTCCCTAGATCTAGGAGAGAAAACCTTTTTTAGGCAAAATGAAAAAGTATGATAATGTGGGGAAATTCTGAAATGTTGCCTTTTTTTTATATTAACTCCACACAGGAGGTCCTGAAGAAAATAATTTCCCTCAGGGCCTATGTCATCTTTGGGGATGCTGTGTGGAGGGTCTTTTTGTGGAGAGGAAGGAGTGAACATGGGTCTTGAAGAGTCCCATGTTGTAGGAGAGAGGAAACGCTGAGGCCGGCAGTTCGTTCCACAGCCGAGCTGTTGAACTTAAGAATGAATCGTAGAAGCGACCCGTTCTCATGTGACAAATGTCAACCGTGTACAAATGTTGGGCGCGCGTTTGGCGTGTATCCCGACTACGCACCGGTGCCGAAGGGATCAATGACCCTAGTTCCTCAGAGCATCTTCCATTGTAATACCGATAGAACAAGGACAGCATACCTACCTGACGCCTGTGCTCTAAAGATTGCAGTCCGTTTGTTAAGATTGGGGAATCTATCAAACGGACCGCCCGTTTATGCACAGAGTCTAGGGTTTTTTTCAGGTATTTAGGGGCTCCGGACCAGAGATGGCTGCCAAATTCGACAGTAGGGCGCACTTGCGATTTGTACAGGGTCAGCAGTTGTGTACTATTAAAGTATCTCCGGGCCCTGTACAGTATGCCCAGCTTCTGAGAGGCCAACTTTACTCTGGCTTAGAATTAGTTACCTCATACAAACTCCTTGAGGAAATGTAGGGAAATATAAATTTTGGCCATACCATCACTAGTCTGAGGGGTCGGACGGTTACTCGGCTGAGTGATCACTGAAGATATGTGAAAGATTTTTGCTGTTGTTTGTTATTGGAAAAAAAAGCGACGGTCAAAAAAGTCACTGTAGACCAAAATTTCATTCACATTTTTTCTCCAAATAATGTCAGGAATCACTGGTGATTGGTACATCAGGTTAAAGTAGGTCAGTCAACTGTATTTGTACAAAATTTTATGTTTTTTATGGAAAACTGTAACTGAAAAAAACTAAGGCTGGTTGCGTTTTCAAGCCTTTAACTTTCTATCTCCTGATATCACAGTTTATAATTTTTACTTCTGAATCGAATTTTATTTACGAATTCGATAAATTTAAAATGATGATGATAGGGATAACTGAAATCTAGAAATGAGAATTGCACTGAGTCACTTTTTTTAGTTATTTTGAGCTCTAGAGTTTGAGAATGCAGAGTTTTTACAGTATTTTGTATGTAAATGATGTAATTTTTATTTGGCAGTTGGACTCTACCCTGAAGCCAGTTTCAAGTAAAGACTGCCCCGTACGGAGACTATGGGGGGTTCCTGACATGCCCGCCTACATTGGACACATGTTCCACCTACGCATTCCCAAAGAGGCCTTCGCGGGCAAGGTTGTTGGCTATAAGGTAATAATTTTAAATAGTTGTTGTGGTACAAGCGACAAATAAAAATTTAAAAAAATTAACCCATGTACCGCTCAGCAAATCATGACAGAAATTCACCCCGCCCGGCTCATTTAGACATTTTAAACTTATCATTATGTTTTTTTTAACATTTCTAGATGATCATTCTACGAAATTTTAATTTGAATACTATATGCCGATTGATCACCTTCGTATGTGACAACCGCGCCTTAGTTTCAGTTATTTGAATTCTTTTTCACATGTGATCATTGCAATTAGTACAATTAGTGCTATTTTAATATTTTGAGATTTAAGCGGTCCCCATTAACTCCTGATTCTCGGCCCTTTTCAGTGTTTGGTCAAATTCAAAGTCAAGCAAAACAGCATGACTGTTATGCTTGGCGAAAAGCAGATGTCCTGCCATTTAATAATTTGACGCTATGATTCTTATAAGGTATGAAAGTTTTTTATCATCACGGCGCTACATCCCAGGGTGGAATTTGACCTCCTCCACAAATTGTATCCACTGGCTGCAGTCCCTCGCCATCCACCTCTAGTCTTCCATCCTGCTCAATCCTCCATGCAGTCTATCCACCTCTTCCTTGGTCTGCCTCTGGGTCGCTTCCACTGGGGCACCCACGCAGACATAACTTTTGACGTCCTGTGATCTGGGATTCTTTCCACATGACCAGCCCATTGCAGTCTTTGGGTCCTACAGAACCTTAAAAGGGTCTCATGCTTTTAAGGTTTTCAAGTTCATGATTCATCTTTTTCTTCATAGTAAACTAGAAGTGTCTTATATACAAATTTGAATGGAAACAAATGTGCAACTGACTAAGTACCTTTTGGTTCTAGATCATTTATCATGCGGTCTGTCTCTCTTACACTTGCCTGAAATTGTATATAGCCATCCTATATTTGTATGCACTGGGTTTATATTTGGAACACAAAACAAGCCTGTAAGTATGGCCAGCCCTAGTATAGAGATCCAAAGATTTTATGTAGAATTTTGTGCTCAAAGACTCATAACTTGGTTTCATCGTTTAGCTTTCGGCTCAATGCCTCACAACTGGTTCCATGGCAACTCAGGATAGTGGCAATTCAATACACTTTTGAAAATTGAAAAAAGGCCTATAAACTTAACATAACGTAACCTATTTAACCACTCAGAACATTAGAACGTCAAAAGACGTAAATATGATAATAGCGGTCAAGACATTAGAACGTCTTTTCACGTAAACGCGCGGGATTTTACAAAAATCGATTTATTTCCATCACTAGTATACGGATTGCCATGATTTAAAAAACAGAGTATCGATAATGAATAACGCTACGCGTCTGTATTCAAGAATATCTATGGAATGTAGAGGTGCATTATCTAAGTCGATTGGATCTGTCATCTTGTTCGTTCATAATTTATTGCGTTTCTAAATAATTTATTAAAAATATTTTAGTCTGGACGGTAAATATTTTGAGGTGACTAATAGTTTTTAATTATATTTCTTCAATATATAAAGTGTTATTTCTTTATGATACTCAGAAAAAAGTACATTTTTCACAGCTTTGAAATAATGGTCAGCGATTTTTACATATTTTTGACGTTTTCAGAAAACGTATATTTAGAAATGCAAATATTTACGTATATAAATACAATACGATAGTGAATTTCATAATCTTTCCAAAACATTTTTTAGAATGAGGCTACGTTTCCCAAAACGTGAGTTATGAAGCTTTTAACAAAACTCGTAAATATCACAAAAATGTTCACGTTTTGACAGTTCGCAAAGGAACACAAAGTAAATAATAGTCTTTGTCCGAGAGGTTAACCTAGTTTTTTCATCTCTTTTCTAAAGTGTGTTGAATTGTCACTGTCCTGAATTGCCTGGTTACCTTTAGCACCATAGGTAACGACTGGTATCAAAGTCATTATATTTCTATATCCATGAATTATTTTTGTTTGCAGGTGACTGGAGTAGAAGGCCCCCTGCCCTCGTGGCTGTGGGTGGACGGCCACCACGGGGTCATCCGTGGAGTCCCCGGACCCGAGGAACGAGGAGAGCACCGGGTGCTGGTCACGGCACTGTCGGAGAACAAGGACCACCATGAATGCCCGCCCGCCACTGATGTTTTCACCATTGAGGTATGTGCAATTCGGTTCCACGACGAAACGGGACAGTGACTATACAGAACATTGAAGAAAAGTAATACTAACCTAATGCAACCTAGCCTAACCGAACCCTATCTAAACTAACCTTACATATTATTATGTTCTGTTTTGTTACTGATCTGTTTCTGTGCAATTTTTTTTTATAGATTTTACTTTCATGTTTTGGTTTTGCGTACCTAAAGGACAAAATAACATGTCATCCGAAGGTGGGTCACTAGGGTCCCCTATATATCGTGGATCGATCATGTCTTTTAATATTTGTTTTGCCCTTTCCAACACTCATTTATTTTCACATATACGGCACAACATGTGCCATTCACATACTAAATTACAGAGAATAGTACAGCAACATAAGGAATGCAACAATATAAATGTAAGTATAACGGTAAAATTAGTAAATAGTAGTAAGGTTAAAAGTATGAAAAAAAGAGATATAAATAAAATATAAGTAGCAATCTGTAGTAAAGTATTAAGTCAAAGTAAGAAATTATATGTAATAATATACAATAAAGATGTTAGTTACTACCTACCGTTTTAACTAGAATCGCCCATCTTTGCCCAGCAGTAGTGCCAAACTGTAAAAGAGATACAAAATCGAGCATAATTCAAGTACATATTATTATTGAAGCCCTTTCCAGTAAAATGCACCTTTTACTACTACACTCGCTGCTTATTTGCTGCGAGGATTTTTTTTTAAGTAGTTGTGATCGGGGAGGGGGAGTAAAGAGTAAATTCGTCTGAATTGAAGAGATATTATTTTTTGAAGAACGCAATACTAATAATTCTAAACGAAACATGAACCGTTACAGGCCACCAACTAGACCATTGGGACTGATTTATAATTTGCCTGTCCCAAGACAAGAGATCTTGGGTTGATTCCTAGTTGTCACCCTTATCATTTTTCTGTATCTTGTTCTGTTTCATGTTTCGTTAAGATTTATTAGAATTATCTTCTTCAATGATATATTACATTGATGGGTATAACCTGCAAAAATAAGTTATTATTATAATAAAGTTATTCCTAGGTTCTAACTTGTAAAGCATCCAGTGAGGCCCATATTATCAAATATTTTAAGTTATTGTCAAATAATTTCTTTTCATTTGAAAATATAGTAATGGGATATATTTTTTTTAAATGCAGATCAAAGGTGCAGCGTTTACCATATAGTTTTTCTAGAGTTACCTCAATCATAGAGTATGTGATGTAAAAAATAACACGGATATCGCCCAAAACTCTCGCTTGGGGGAAGTGTATTACCCCCTCCAGTGTGGGAGGGTTAACTATTTGACCTACACGCCATTTCACTGCAGAGATAGGAGGAGACGATGGACCGCCATACAACCCTGTCTTGGCTCACAAGTATTCCTTGGTGTTCCTGACTTCTTCCATTAACTTTCATTTCTTATTTTCTCCAGATGCTCCATTCTCCATCCATACCGCTTAACAAGTCCAAAATATCTGAGAGTCCCTTATACTTGTTCATTACTGTTATCAACCTCGTAACCTTCGTCATTGGTTTTACCATATATTCGCTTCTCATTTCTACAGCCTTCTGTTAACTTTAATCATTCCTCTCGAGTTCTATGTCTCACTGTCATAGGTCAGGGTTGGTATCAGCACTCTACTGTGGACTACTAGCCTAGTTTCTTTTGATAAATTATTGCTTTAGTTTACTACAACAATAATTCCACCAACTAAGCACATACCCATGCACAGATGCGATTGTGAAGTCAAAGATCAAAATTACATTTATAATTTTGCAGTGCATAAAATAAATCTCTAAATAGTATAAAATTAATTCACTATCCGTGTCTGTCTGTTAGTGCTCTTAGTTCTTCTAAACTACACAATGGATTTTGATAGGGTTTATCTATCTTAACTATCGTTAAAAGAATTTCTCCCGGAAGGTTTACATACATAATATATTTATTTTTATTTATTTATTATTTATTAACGCCCTATCGGGCTTTTACATAGTAAGTTGACAGTATATGTATGTAAGTATAACATGTACATGGATAAAATAGCTAAATATAATTTACTCATAAGGTAATTAGAAAAAATAATATGGTAAAGTAAATCAAAGTATGAAGGCAAGACCTTTATTTATAGCTAATAAATAATACAAGTTAATAACTAGCAAATAGGTCTAAAATTAGTTGCCTTTTGAAGGTTTGCCTTTTTTAGTTATTAACACCAAATATATCGATAAGTTTACAATATTTGTTTGCAAGATGATGAATTCTTGGAATTGGTGAATACATAGAGTAGTTAGTATTGAGGTTATTATTAATAATAATAATAATAATAATTGGATGACTTGTATAGCGCCGTTTTTGTGCAAAATCACCTCAAGGGCGCTGTACAAACTTATAATACATTTCTACAGTGATCTATGTTATTACTTAACTATTTATGGAGAAAATATACAGTACAATACTTACCTGGTAGGTCACTTGAGATTAACACTTGATTAACATTATCTAATTGTTTATTGACGAAATTTAGATACAGGATTTAGGGCTTAATTGAAAAATTGAATATAACTGGGCTTTCTCTTAGGAATGGTATATTTAATTTAAGGGTACGATAGCACATGTTACATTTAAAAGTGTCTATGCTTCGAGTTTGTCTGGCAGGTACATTCATATAAATTAATTCCATTGAAAGTAGAGATTTTTTTTTTTTTTTTTAAAGAAAGACAAACATTCCCGGGTCACGAATAACCCAACAATGTTTGAAAATCTCCTACTACCACCACAGAAAGCCGAAAATGTTGCTTGTGTTGTGATGGAGGACTTAGCCAGCCGAGGAATCGAACACGCGACGCTCGGGTGAGACCCAAGCGCTATGCCCACTCAACCACTGACCGGTCAAAAGATAATGATAAAAGATAAAAGGTAGAGATAAGTCAATGTTTTGTAATCAAATCGTAAAAAATATATTTTCGGGCGCTTACATTGCTAACGCTGGCTAAACCTTATGAGATACATCAAAATAATGTCAATTGTATATCTTGTGCAGGCCTTCAGAAAAGTCCGCGATGGTATATGTCTATTTCCTAAGGATAACCCACAGCAACACCGGGTATACGTCATCTAGTAGACAATCATATAATGAGTTTGTATATCTTGTGCAGGCCTTCAGAAAAGTCCGCGATGGTATATGTCTATCTCCTAAGGATAACCCACAGCAACACCGGGTATACGTCATCTAGTAGACAATCATATAATGAGTTTGCTCAACAATTTAGACAATAATATAACGAGTTTGCTCAACAATTTAGACAATAATATAATGAGTTTGCTCAACAATTTAGAAATGACTGTTGTAATGGATATTAATAAATAAAGTATTTAATATGATAGTGAAATTATCCATGCTTTGCATACATATAAATGGTATATATTATATTTCTTTATACAATTGTTTCAAACAATTGCAAAACACATTGTTGCTGTTCATTTAATGATATTTTTCATAACCTTTGTAAAACCGTTTTTTTTATACATAAAAAACCTCCAGACTCTAGTATAAAACGCTTACTCATTATGCTACATTGTCTCAATAGTTGCTTACCAAAGATAATAGAAACAAGGGAGAGGGGCCATGAACTGTAATTAATATGAAGCCACACAAATGCGTCGCCAACATTATTCACCCATCTTACTGCTAATTGCATCTACGCATAGCAGCATCCCGCATTTTGTTTCTACCTAAACACCAAATGTAGTATAACATTGATTGGCTCTGGCGCTTTGATAATCTGTGCAGTTCGGCTCTCTTCCATATCATATCTCCCTCTGTTTCTATTATCTATGGTTTTTACTAATGTTTATTTATATTAACAATTTTACAATAACCTTTGGTTGCAGTTGTAAGTACATCTCTCATTTTGCAGATATCTTAAAATTGAATAAAGTTACAAAATGAAATGTGGATTTCCATGTTCCAGGTGAAGGACAAGAAAGACTCACCCATGGTATCTCACGGAGACCATCAGTGCCACATGGGAGAAGATGAGACTAGGCTGGTGATCATCATCAACATGTCCTTCCACCAGATCACACCCAAGCAGCGCCTTAACGCTATCATGAAACTGGCTCACTTCATGGGATTAGATTATGTAAGTGCCTTTGAACATTCCCATTATGGTAAAGCAATAGATACATAAATCTCATCTTTCAGTGGCTGTGGGACCGTGTTATTCCAGGTGAGTGGCCCTGACTCCTTCCATCAGTCATGTCGCAGTCTTGAATCACATAATATAGTATAATGCAAAAACAACCTCAAGTTTTGGTCCACATGTCTTGCTTCATTAAGTGTCTATGTGTCCACATTATTCCGGAATTTACCTGGATGGCCCTTACTCCTTCTATTATTCAGGTATCTCAGTCCTGATTCAAATTTTTTGGCTTCATCTAAAATATCATCATTCAGTGTCTGTGAGACCATATTATTTCAGGTTTTACGTGGATGACTGGTAACCCAACTTCTATAAAATTAGTCAATCCAGTTTTACTTATTTCAGTATATTAACCTTTTCTACCCAGTGTCTAAGAGACCATTTCATTCCAGGTTTTGCTTGTTTCTTTCTATCAGTCTGGTGTTACAGTCCAGTTTGCATATCATGCTTTATACAATTATGTATTTAAATTTCATCCTTCAGAATCTGTGAGACCAGGTCTTTCCAGGATTATTTACTTGACTGGCTCCTGTTATCTGTAACGAGTTATTGATTTCCGTTTTCTCATTTTCAGTTGTGTAAAATAACTATCTGTAAATAATTTCAGAATGCATTTATAATTCAACCGCATGAAGTTTACGAGAATAAGGATGCCGAGAATGACTTGGTCCTGATGTCGGGAGCCCACGGAGCCAAGAAGGAGCAAGCTAAAGGATCTTCAGAAATCATTCTCACTGTAAGTTGACAATTCAGTAAAAAATATTAATATTTGTTGTGAAAACTTAAATGCTTTTTTGTTCCCCTTTAACCTTTAAGTGCCTTGACAAACAAAACTAACTCTCATATGACTCTAGTAAATAAACTTTGTTTTTAAACCATCTATCTTCCTGCGCTATCTCAGTCAGAATGTAGGAAATAGAATGAGAGAGAGAGACAGAGAGAAGCTTTGATTTCGGTCCTGGGAACTAGTGACCGATTGAAGTTTCGGTTTCGGCTAGTTTCGACCAATAAACGAGTATCGACTGTGGTTTCGGATCGTCAGATCGCTTCACCTATACTTGGGCAAGCGTGTGTATATCTAGAACAAAGGTTCCCAAAGTGGTCTATATGGACCCCCGGGGGTCGATATCGGCTTGCTGTGGGTCCATGTCGGCGAGAAAAAAAAATTGGGGGTCCACTAGATTCAAATGGGGGTACATTTATTTATTTTGGTACAATATTTTACATTTCTTAGTACAATTTAGTAGTGTTGGCCTCACTGGGTGACTTACCCGTGCTGAGGCCTCCATTTTATATTACAAAAAAGTATTTATTTAAATAAAATATATATAATGTTGGTGAAGAAAAAAAAACATATTATTAAGATAAATTTAAACTAAAAATATATATTAAATATAAAAATATACATACGAGTGGACCTCCATTTACATCAAGTCATCAACATTTAGGAGTTCCGTAAATGACACAATACACCTAACACAAATAACACAGTTTATCTAATACTAATAATAGACTGAGAAATTACTTACTTGATATTTGTAATTTTATAATTCGTAAAATTGTTTATTGACGTATATAAATAGAGTCTTTCTTGTCAGAATCAAAATATTGACACAAAACATTGCACATTGGAAGCTGCGAATTTTCCTAGTTTCCTAGTAATGACCTTTTGGTCTACGTTCAACATTTAAATTTACTTCACACAGACTTCAAAACTAAGTTTGAGGACATTTAGACCATGGAAATGGAACGTTGAAAAATCGGACATCATGTGAGAAGAAGAACTGATCGGAATAAGCACTAACAAATAACTTAAGAAGCAGTTCTAAGTACAGAAAGAAATTCCCGTTGCTTATCCTGCTTCATTTTCATTTGGTTTAATACTTCACTAGAGCGCCCCTGTCTGCTCAATGTAAAGACAGAGGAACTTTACCGCCACCCGTTTGTTGGGCAGGCAAGGGAAATCTTCTTACGAAATAAATGATTATCACGGAAAATATATTTGGAAAAAAAAATTTAAAGAGTTTGAAATTTTCAAATATCTATTTTTATCAAAGTTAATTGTTTAAATGACAATTAGTCATTTGTATTTCTATTGTCTAACATAAAGACTAGACTGACTGTTTATTATAGTTAGTTGTTTAAGATCTTTTGTATTTTAGTAATTCCTTTAAAGTAGAAGAACCAAAAAGCGCTGAATATCAATTTACACAATATTTTATCATTATTTTAAATGTCTTTTTTTATTGAGCATTTTATTTCACTAATTTTGATAAACTCTTACAAGATTAATAATGAAAATGCCTAATTTCAGGGTAAAGAGTGTTTTTGACATAAGAGATAAGTTTCAGCTGAATTCTATTGTCGGTCACTACCGGGGACCCACAAGGGGTATACCACTTAAGGGGTAAAACATGTTCTGTTCAATATCAATTAATTTACTTGTTATATCCAGGTGGGTTGTAGCGGTGTCCTTTGGACCAAGCATAGCATCCTGGTTCACCAGATCAAGCAGCAAGTAGCCGAGGGCATCATCTCTGATGTGGTCCATCTCCCCGTCAAGTCCTGGAAGGTGATCAGGTCCAAGCAGTCTCCGTACCCCAGGAGACGCAGACAGCTTGTGGAGGGATCAGCCTATGATGATGAGGAAGCTGATGATGAAGACTACAACAGCGGATACGATGAATACGATTATGGCGATGGGGTGAGTTCTCAAATTTATTTTTTTATTTTTGCTTCTCCGTTTTTGTGCCTTTGTCTCCTAAGCAAAGATAAAAATATGTATTACAATAATTGTTAAAAAATTCTATATCTGGTACTTCTTTTTACTAGCCTTTTTCAATGATTACAAAGCCCTTGTCAAAAAATATCAACTTGAACCTTATTAATGATTTTCAAGCAAATTTTGAATGCTGGCTTTTGATCAAAATCACAATAACAATCACTTTTGACGAATGCTTTTGCCAGCATTTATTTAATATGTACATACATAATATAATTTGCATCTTTCAATAATATTTTTAATGACCTAAATAACACCTTTTTTACTATCAATCAATCTCTAGTGCAGTGCACAAATCTTAACTCTACTTGTCTACACAAAGAAAATAATTGCGAAAAAGCCAAAAAAAAATTATAATTTTTTTGATTTTTATTAATTTTATTCTACATAAGGATTTATTTTCTGTTGTGTTTGTGTGTGTTGATCTATTGTTAAATATAATATTGTTCAGAGTGCTGGCTGTAATGAAGTTATCAAAGGTAGATAATGAGGTCAATAAAGAGGTTACATTTTTGGTTTGTGCTGCTTGTGTCTCTGTGCCAGGCCGTAATATCTATGTAATGGTTTCGGCGTGTTTATTTGATCGTTTGATCTATAAGGTCAACTATTGATTTTATTTTCCTGACCTCCTTATTAATTTTTGATAGCATTTGTTTTCACATGTCGATGTCTTGTCAGTCATACCGAACTGTGTAAATATGTACCTTCTATATTATTAGATTGATTTAATGAATACCTATACCTACTTCTTGGTTCATGGATAATATTAATCCCTTTGAATATTTATATTGCATCACGTAGTGCATTCTTATTTTCGTTTTTAAAGTCAATGATTGCATTGTTTATGGCTGTTGGAAATAAAATATACCACGTATGGTTATGTTGAGTAAATATTATGAAGTAATTAAGATACACAAAAATATTGTTTGGATTCTATGCAGCTCTGTCCTATCTTCGGTATTCTTTGGTACTTTGGTATTTTGACAAAACATTCAAAGGTGATATGCTCCTGCAAAATGGATATCCTTGTTGGAGCTTGGTACTGGGCATAATTAAATGTTTTGTGAATGTCTGTTAAGTTAGCGACATTGGTGGTGCCATCTATAGAGTATCTAGTAGGGAGACAAATCCAGTGTCGCTTGTGCAAGCTCTAGCAAGGATGTATTAATTGTAAGAGAAATCAGTTAAGATAGTTAAAGCACCTTACTAATTCTAATGGCATGCGTGATGGTAGGTCCCCACTGCCTCCCCCGCCCCCCCTCCACCCCCACTCCCGCCCGCCCCCACACCCACCCCAACCCCAACCCCCGAGGTCCCCAGCCCCAAGCCACACCATCACAGACATCATCACGGAGAATCAATCGACACTGTCCTCAAGGAAACCACCCTGAAGGTCTCGGTCCTAGAGAGCACTACGCCACACTACGAGGGAGGCTCTGGCCCCACTCCGTCACTCGAGAAGGGGCAGATTCTAGTAGAGGAAGAGGAGGAGGCGCTACCCCCCGCGCACGAGACAAATATTCCCCCCCCCGAACCCACGAGCCCCGTGCCACTGGACACGTTCCCCCCCTCCCCGCTCCCGGTCACGGATTCGGCCAGCGAGTCCACTACGTTTCCCTCTCCTCCCTCTTCGGCCGGGCCTTCTAACCCCACGCACACAACTCTGCCAAGCGAAGATACCTCAATATATACTACACTTGCCATTACTGAACAGGTTCGTCCGTTATACAACTTATCTAGCATGGATGTTGTCTGTTTCCCTTGTGTTGTCTTTTCTTTGGTACTCCGCCGTACCTGCTCGCTACGCTAGTGCCACCTCCCGAGCATGACGCATGCGTAACCATGTATCACTCTTAATTCTAATGAATGTTGTATATATTATTGTATGTGTAAAAATATATATTGTACTATGCCCTATTATAGCTTGCTACATATCACCACCGGAATACTGCTGTAACTACTAAAAAATAAATTTCAAGTCAAGAAAGATTTCCTTATTTACCAAAGTATGGTTTTTTTTATGTGTATATATAAATAGTATTTTAGCTTGCCACGTATCATTTATGTATGTCTATTTACAAATATATATAACATAAAAAATTTTTGTTCATACAACTTGTGTTCACATCTTCAGGAAACTTCATATAGGTATGTTTGTAGATGAGATAACTCAATGTTATAGACTTTCATTGACAGGTTGTGCATTAACACACCGGTAGAGAATAATCATTTGTATTTATGTGCTGCACAAAATATTAGATTACACAGTTAGATGATCACCAATTTATTATTTAAAACTCGATACTAAAAATTTATATCACACACAATATTTTGTATTGATATTTCCACTTTTTCAAATAATGCAACTGATTTTAAACATCTTTATTTTTCATAAACTGATACCCAAGTAAACTTTTATTTAAACACTATTTAACCCTTCAGGTATCTGGCATGTAACCGTTATATTTCTTAAAGCGTACATTGCCATTTTTTTTGTACCTCTTATTTTTTTATAAACTAAAAGTTTTAAAAAATTTTTTTTCGCTAAATTAAACAAAATATATTCATGGCTTAACTCTAAAAAAATATATTTCTCTACATTTATTATTTAAAAAACGCAGTGGAAATGCTCACCTGGAGTGTGTTTTGTAATAAAATTATAATAATATTAAATAATTAATTTTGTGCACTCTTCATTAAAAAATGTATAACCATAACCTTATGATATAGATTTTTTTTTATATATTGACAGTGAAAATGATGAAACACAATGTAGTAATTTACAGTTTTATTTCCATGTTGTAACTGTGTGCAAAAATTGTAGATAGAACATAAACTTAAAAAATATACATTGCATTTGAATGTCAAGTTGTTTCCAGCATTATTTAGAATATAAATAACCAAAAACACATTCTTGCAATACGTATTTGTGAGAAAAACATGATAATATTATATGCAAAATCGTTCAGTTACAAAATGGAACTTTAGGTTACAAAATGGACTTTTATATAGGTTGGTTCACAAACACCATGTTTGCATAAGGTATCCTTTAGGGTTGTATCATAAATGCACAAAATTCAGTAAAATAATAATAATTTTTATATTTGTATGGGGTGTTTTCGACTACTAGTTTGTTGATATTTTCAAGTAATATCTCATTCACAATGGGTTGATAAGCAGGGCCGGCCTTGAGCCAAACGGCGTTTGGTGCGAGTAAAAGTTTGACGCCCCTTGTCAAAACCAGTAGGCGCCTAGGTAGGTGATCACCTAGATTCAGATGATTTGTATATTTGTGTTTCATGAAAAATAATTTCAAGGGCGATATGTTGGGACTTTTAGTTGTTAGGTATTATCGGCGAATTCGGTGCCCGTAGTGGACTGCTCCAATTGCGCCCGCATAGGGCCGGCCCTGTTGATACATCAGGGTGTTTTGGTGTGGTCTAGTGTTTTGGTTTCCCAAGTCATTTTTTCGTGTTGTTGGTCGAAGGTCGAAGTCAAAATTAAGAAACTCTAGATCGAAACAACCACAGGTACCTTGGTTCGCCCTACAGAAGCAACTGAGATGTAAGTTTGCAAAAATATTTTTTTTTATTAATTTACAGGGCGTAATGTTAAGACCATAGTTAATTCTAAAGATGGGTAAATATACTGAAAATAGGGACACGTTCAATACCACATTTTATTTTAAAACCGTTTAAACAAATTTAAATTATGCTGTCTCAGTTAAAGTCACAAGGAGGAAATCCATAATTGGTTTTATTTTACTAAATAACACTTATGTACAAACTGACTAAATGTAAACTGTCGATTTCCCAAAAATGAATAAATAAATAAATAATGAGAAATATTCCAGTTTCCGGAAATGGAAAATAATGAATTTTAGTAGCTATTAATTAAATTAAAATCATTTAAAAAACAGAAAATTAGTCTTTTCTTCTCGCCATGTTTAGTCGTAATAATCCATGGTTTATTTAGGCTAGTTTTTTGGTATATTTTTTTTACTAAATCCATACTAAGAACCTATTATAGGATCATGGTTTGGGTTAAGTAAGAGAAGATAAAAAAAATAACTTTAAAACATTCATGTCAATAACAATGGCCACCAAGTGAATAATTGTTTTATTTTAATTTTAATGTAATGACTATTAAAATGCATTATTTTCCATTTCCTTAAACTGAAATACATACTTCTCAGTATTATCTAACTTCAAACAGTGCATATTAAGAGTGTATTATAAGTAGTATCCACCAAATTAAAACAACTTTCTGTTTAAATTTTAATATGATTAGTTGTCATATTAAAATTTTTTAATTTTGATAATGACATTCTCTTTGAATTTCTTAAAATTGTGTTTAAAATTAAACAAGGATGCAACAAATGGTATGTAAATCGGTAATTAGTTAGATATGACTCTTCCTTTAGAAAAGTCAGTTTTGTAATACACGCTTTCCGTCTATATGTCATGGCACAAAGTTACAAAACGGACGTTACAAAAACATAACTTCCGATTTTGAAAAGTAGATATAACATTCACATTTTATTATGTATTCGCCTTGTAATTTGGTAAACTGAAAAAGATAAGCCTAATAATTTATGCAAAGCATCGTAATATTTTATTGTATGTACATACCTTGTGTGTTCAACGTTACAAATTAGACCAAAATTTTGCTCAAATCAAGTCCAAGCACACCCACTGTTATAACGCTACTTACCGACTAAAGTGAATAGTCAAGATGGCGGCATAGAGTTCACGTGGAAGTTTTGCTACACCATAAAAATGAATTACTGAGTTAAGTATCTTTACTGGTTGCAACCTGCTTTACAAAACCAAACAAAAATTGAAACTTTTTTTAAGACATACTAAAAATGTTTATACTTCTTTAAATTATGTATTAAACTGAATCACTCTAATTAAAATTAAATGTGTCATTATTTACACTTCAAAAAATTACAGCGTTTGATGCCTAAGGATTGTTTTAATGAAAAATAGGAAGGTCGCATCCAGCGTATTAAAATTGTACACATATTTTACTACAAACTAAAAAAGACATCTATTTAAAAAAATATTAAATGTATGATAAAGTTAAATAAATTACCAAAAGATTGTTTTCACACATTACAAATTAAACATAAATCTCCGATCTCTAATCATTTCAATAAAATAAAATACTATAAGTTATAAAAAAATTATTCATAGTCAATGGACAATGCAAAGTGGCGGGGGTACAAAAATGCAATGTCCGAAAGATGCTGTCAGAAAATCTGAGAATTAGTTGTGTTTCTGCTTCTCAATAAAATCCAAACAAAGGGGATATTTCTGAATTTATCCAAAAATTGGTTTTGAAAGATGATGAAACACACTTTCAAATTTTATAATTAAAAATAAACTTATAATTTTTGTAGTACCTATTAATATTTTGAATCAAACAAAATAATTTAAAAAATGGCTCTCTCATTAATTTATCTAAACACTGAACCAAAATTACTGATAATGAAGAAAAAACACATATTTTATTAAATAAATGTATAATAAACTTTCTTCCCACCTCCCTTCTTTTGTCATTTCATATATACAGGGTGTATCGGCACTAACCCGACAAACTTTAACCAGCTATTCCTTAGCACATTTGGAGTAAAAAATGTTATGGGCACTTTGCTGTCCGGTAGCATTTTTTTTTCGATTAAAAACAAAAAAATTAAAAATTTCCACACTACATCACTGTCATTGCCATTGCTTTTCGTGTCCAACAGCTGTTATAAGCAAGTATGTCGAAAAGCGTCTTCGCTCTTTCACACACACTAAATAATAATAGTTAAAAATGAGACGAATGGTGCCGTGCCATTTCGTTGTTATTTTAAAAGTGCGCCAATATAGGTACACGCGTGCATTATTCAACGGAATTCGAATAAAATATTGCCAGATGGGTTTTCAAACTTTGACAAAGGATAAAACAGTGGTGACATGTGGTGAAAATATGAATACTAAATTTTTTATTAAAAAAAACGTTACCGGACAGCAAAGTGCACATAAGATTTTTTACTCCAAATATGGTAAGGAATAACTGGTTAAAGTTTGTCGGGTACGTGCCGATACACCCTGTATATAATTAATAAAAAATTCAAAAAGTTTCATACATTTTCTTGAATTGCAGTCGGAACATTTGGTTTCACAGAATATGTACGTTTTAATTATTCTGTGGTAAACTTCACATTTTAATGTAAAACTTGGAGTTTTCTTGCTCGGCGCGCATGCGCATTAGATGATTACTGCGATGTTAGTGGAACCGTGCGCCGCTTTTCATTTTAGGCTGATTTTGCGATCATATTTTAGCAATTGTGAATTTAGGAATTTCATTTTACTGGAATAAAAATAAATAATTTAAGAAAAATTTTAATATAGCAACGAATTAGAGCTAAACTAAAAAAAAAATTGCAACCGGTTTTTGTTATGCTGCACCTTGTTTCGTGTTTTAGAGAATTTATATATTGGTACGCTATGTGTTTTAATATAAATATATTTTAACTAACAATTTAAACAACTTTAATTAGTATTTTATTAAATATGATTATAATATCATTATTCATTCGTCATGGGGAAAAATTTTTCATCATTATTCTCTAAGTTTAAATAGAAAAATGTTTAAAAGATTGCATACCGTGGAAATAATTCATAAACAAATCCTTATTTATTAAAAACGCTCGGCGCATAGATCAAATAATGAAATATAAACATTTAAACCCAAACAGACGTAAGTACCGCCCGGTACGGCTGGCTGGCGTTGATATTCGGTAATTTTTTATCTGCTCCGTAATATTTCATTTTGTTTATAAAAAATCGTCCCAATACAATTTATCTTTAGTTATTTATGATTAGTTAAGATATGGATGCGTAATTTGAGCAAGATTTACATAAAGAATGATCATGGGAAATATGTTTAATTACAGTTTTAAAAGTATTATTGGTCTGCGAGATGAGATGAAAAAATGTGCCGCATGGAGGTAAAATCACCCATACTTTGGATCGCAGCCTGAAGGTTAATAATATTATAAAATTTTGAAAAGTCGATATTATACTAGTCTACTAGCGCAGACCAAAATTATAATTCCAATTTTAAAAATGGCAGTAAATATTATTTTTTATTAAAATGTATACAGGGTGCCCGGGGGTAAAATGTACTAACTTCGGAAGGTGATTCTACATGGCGGTAGAAGTAAAAAAGATAAATAACTTTTCGAAATTCCAATGTTTATTTTCTCATAAAAAAATATTTTTCCATAGAGTAATATTTATTTTCCTGATTGAAACAATTCAACTTTTTTTACCTAAAAACTACCTTAAAACATAAAATTTCAAAAAAAGTTATACATCTTCTTTACTTCTAAAATCATGTAGAATCACCCCCGAAGTTATCGCACTTTACGGGGATAAAGTTCGGGGGACACCCTGTATATAATATATATATATACCTTACAGCTTGTCTCAATTTGTTCAAACAAACAATTCCAATTTTGAAAATGACACTTAAATTTAAATCACATCAGAGTTGTACAGTTAATTGAACAGAGTATTAGTATTTTTAATAATATGTACTATGGAGTATTTTAGGCAATTTTAAAATAGCCGATATGTCAACTCTGGGAACTATTCAGAATATTGTTTTTAAGCATTTTTTTCATTTTGTAGAATAAAAGCAAATAAATGTTTTAGATACTCAGTAGAAAATTATGTTTAGTTAAGTAAAAATATATTTAGTTATCTTAATATTGTGATTGTGCATAATATAATGTTTGTAGTTAATAATTTTCCTTGATACATTAAACATACCTACCTACCATTGGAATGCAGTGATTTATCGGTAATAAATAATTGTATTAATTCTTGTCTTGCTAAAGATTTGATTTATTTTGTGGTATGTTATGAGGCCTGCTTCTGAATATTATTTGATATTATGAAAGTAATTTAAAAAATGCATTTTACAGCATAAGTCATTAAAGAACCCATTAATTGTGTCTTCTCCCTTCTTCGGAAAACAAATGTTTCGGACAGCCTTGCAGTATCCAACAACCACTGTGGCAGAGCGTTAAGTTTCTGAGCTCTGAAGCCAAAGGTTGTGTGTTCAAAATCCAGTAAAGGCAAATTATAACATTTTTGTGGGTTTACTAATATTACATTTGGAGTCAATTTTGTATTGCATCTTTTTTTGATTTCGAGTAAATCGAGTCCGAATTTCGAATTTTTTAATGTCTTTGAAAAAAAAAAAACGTTCGCTCGCAGATTATCATCAGCTTATCACCCAGCTCCAAAAGCCTTTAGTTTCAAAAAAAAAAGTTTCAAATAAAAATATAAATGATCAGATAGAAAAAAATAGAGTTGTTTTTGGGATCTATGTGATGTAGGTTCACCAGTTTCCCGCATATGCTACGAGTTTCCAGACACTGTGTGTATAGGTACTTGCTACTCATTCCAAAGTGAAATATACCTACTCTTATGTCTGTGTGACAAGCTGCTTGAATTAGTTTTAGCTATGTTTTGTCACCATATCTGAATAGTCAGGTTATTCCCAGCTTTTCTCTTCAACCCCCACTAATTCACAATATTCCTGAATTTGGAGATGGTACAGTCTCAACGCATCACATAAAATTAAAATAACATCATGGCAAATAAGCATTAACTCAGGGTTTATCTAACGTGATGATGAACACTACAAGGCTGTCCGAAACATTGCATCAAAGGGGCGAATAAATGCAACACAGCTGACAAATGAATTTTTTCTGAATTTATCAGCATGTTAAAAAATTATTATTATGTTAACTCTTTTGAAGTAGGTATCTTGATTATGTAGTATCAAAAAATAGTATCATAATTCACTAAATTGTTTTCTAAAGTTTTTTTTTTTGCCTACCAAGTCAAGTTTTCTTAATTATTATAATTTTTTTCGTGAAGATTTTGTGGAAAATACATGTATTATTTCACCTCTTTTTTCATTGCTTGAATTCTGCCTGTCAATAAAAAGTCTAATTACATTTGTTGTTTATATCTAACAGACAACGGATAAGGTGGGAATAGTGCCCGCGGGAACCAATATGACCGATGATGAGCTTGGTGTGGAAGAAGAAATCCTTGAAAAGAAGGTTGAAGCAACCAACAATGCTCCTATTATCATTCCGGTAACCGAATCTACAACAGAAGAAATAAAAGTAAGAAATTAAAACCTTTTCTATACAGCACGTCCCGAAGGATTTTAGATAGCGATTCCAGAGAATATTGGAAGTTAAAAACATAGATCTCATTTAGCTGTTTGATGAAATTTTTCCATCACACCTCACCAACAGGTAGTCGGGTACAGCCTAGCGGGTCATGTGATATGCACTCCGTCTCGTTCCAGCAGCATGGTAGAGTGACAGACTAGATAGAGTGTCCTAGTGAGATGAAGGGCTTTTGTTTTACTTTTGTTGTATACTTTAGAAGATATAATTAGTAAAATAAACTCTCCAACGGTGAGTTCTTGTATCAATTTGCACAGCTTTTTTTTCTTTGAAAATATCTAGGTCAATGCAAATATTTTCAGCTCGCAACATATTTTCCAATATGAGAAGCTTTAAAATATTTGGCATACAAATTAATCATCGTCGAAAATATTAAAAGTAAATAGAAAACTGATTGTTGCTAATGCATCAGATTTTTACAAAAAACATCCAATATGAACAAGATTTGAAACAACCATATAAATTTTCCGCTTTATTGGAACATAATATCTGGACGCTTGGGTTTTTAATGCATATTTACCCATTAGCTGCAGAGAGTTCACCCATGTGTCGCACTATATATGCCCTGTACTGATGCACCCGTGCGCTGCTAAGTTTCTCCAAGCTTTTGTGTATGAAATATACATAAGAACAGTAAGCCTTATTTAATACTACTGACAACTTGCGTAATTTATACTTAATACGCATCCAAACCAATGATACAGAGCTTTGAAGGAAACTCCTAATTTGTTGTGTTATTCGAATAAGTTTGAATTCATTCCGGGTCTTTACACACGTGACTGTGCAGGCGGGTTTCATAAGATTTTTCAAGTGGAGAAGCTGGAAGAGTAATATATATTATGTTGACTGTGCAAGCGCGTTTCATAAGATTATTAAGTGGAGAAGCTGGCAGAGTAATATATATTATGTTCACTTACTGTTTGCCTTTTTCGTGGATGTGAACTATTATCATTACGATATAATAATATTTTTTCTTGTTTTTGATTGGTGAAATAACAGTAAATTCCTTTCATTATTTGTGTGTAGTTTTTTGTTTTATTCCATTTAATGTCAATATTTTATGTATCCAGTTGAACGCAACAGCATCCGCAGCACAGTTGAGCTGGTCTCTGGAATGTGTTTATACATTATAGGTGTTGTCCTTAAAATATTAAAATTGTAGCTTGTGTTTTTCACCATGAAAATAAGCTTCGACGATTTATCGAGTCCCATTGATGTTCTGAAAGTTTTTACATTTGATACTTGGAGACATTAGTGATATGTTTTTTAAAACAAATATTTAAATCTATGCGTGTTTAAAACCATAAATTAGATTGACGATAAAGAGCCCCGCGTATGACGCATGAGAAGTAATACATAATTTTGCATAGAAAAATTTAAACCCCTTCCTTGCTTATAAGATGCACAATTTATAACATTCATAAATTATTTACCCACAGAAACCAACTGAGGAGGTGACCATGGTTCCCATCGTCTCGGAAATTCCCACCACTCCCGAAGTGCACCCTGAACCATCTCCGGTGGAGCCGGAAAACAATCCAACTGAGCCCACCACGCCTCAATCTGAAGTTTCCAAGTCCATGCCCTACGACCACTTTGTACCCTATACCAACAAGGAGACCACGCCGGTGGACACCACATCTGAGAGGTCCAGCACCATCATCGGCAGAACGACAGAAACTGTTGAATTCAACTTCCCGACACTGCCTTCAAATTCACCTCCGGAGAAACAGCACCGCACTAAGAAGGTGGCCGTCACCTCTGGGAAATACTTCAGGTATAAGAATGAATTATCTTTCTGACCTTCCTTCAATGTTGCAATCTTTAGAGCACAGGTGTCAGGTGGGAATACTGTCCATGCTCCACTGGTATTTCAATTGAAGATGCTCCGAAGGACTAGCATCGTTGATCCCTTCGGCTTAGTTGGGAAACATGTCAAACGCACGCCCAACATTTGTATACGGTTGACATTATTATATATATATATATGGGTTCAAGACCCATGTTAACTCCTTCCTCTCCTCAAAGAGACCCTCCACCCGACATCCCCAATGATGACATAGGCCCTGAAGGAAATTATCTTCCTCAAGGCCTCCTGCGTGGAGTTCATGTAAAAAAACACTTCTTTTTTTCACCAACACCTTTTCACTATTTTTTTTGGTATAACTTAAAACTTTGAAATGTAATATTTAACGTAAAACTTTGAAATGTAATATTTTTTACATTTCAAAGTTTTCCAGTAATGTTGGCCTCACTGGGTGGCTTGCCCGTGCTGAGGCCTTCATTTTATAATATGAAAATATAATCTACATAATACATTTAAAGAGAAAATAATACATTTAAAATATAATCTTGTGTGTTGAATATTAATATATAATATTTCCTTAGAATCAGGTGCTGATTATTGATGTAGGAATAATTTGGAAAATTTGTAGGAATATATAATAATTTGACACCCTGCTTATAACATCTTGATATTTATCTTAATTAAGTCAGCTATTATATTCATTTCCAGATTCACTCCTTTCTCTCCTGCACACATCAACCTCAAAGATAACACAAGTAGCATAGGCCAAGCTAATTCAATGTTTTTTAACTTATTAGTTGAAATAATCTTTATAACTTTCCGCTTGCCCTTGAGAGCTATGTTTATTTTACAAACTCTAAGGGTACGTATACATTTGCGAACTGAAACGCAAACCGTACCACGAATTACGGGAAAGGAACGAATCAACTGCAAGTGGCGTTTCGCGCCGTTTGCGGTTGCTTCGTTTCTTTCCCATAAGTTGAGGTTCAGTTCGGCAGTTCGGCTCGCGTATGTATACGTAGCATAAAGCATGTACTTGATAAATATTTGAATCCTGAAGTGGAACTCCATATTATCTTATTGACATAAACAATAAACAACTATAGAATACCAGAAAGCGACCCCGCCATTGTTCACCAATACAAAAAAAATTAAATACAGTAGAACCCCGATAATTCGAAAACACGCGTAATTCGAAATTTTCGCCAAAAAAATTTCCGCAGAAAAATATGATATAATTCGGCAGAAAATTTTAAAACAGATTTACGGCCGCTATTCTCATTATTTTCATGGAAATATATAGTATTTTTACGAATTTAAATTCAAATATTCGAAATAAAGGGCCGGCCGCGCCGGAAATCTACCGCGAAATCTCGATTAAATGAAATATATCGTATATTTACGAAAATTTCAATAGGGTAGGCCGCTACCGAAATTGGCCACGAAATCTCGATTTACGCGTAAATATATAGCATTTTTACGAATTTATTGCGAATATCTGAATTTAAAGGGCCGGCCGCTACGGTAATCGGCCGCGAAAATAAAGAAATAATTGGTATTAATACGAATTTACTCCTAAAATACCACCCGGATTTGAAGAGGCGGCCGAGAAAATCGATTTAAGGCGTATTTTTTTTTTTTTTTTTTCATAAAATTTCGAATTACGTGGGAATTCGTTAATTCGAAATTTGATTTTTGATGTCCCGTGGATTTCGAATTAACGAGGTTCTACTGTATATACAGGTGTCCCGGGGTAAAGTGCGCTAACGTCGGTAGGTGATCCTACATGATGGTAGAAGTAAAAAAGATTATTATTAAGTTTATTTTCCCATACAAAAATATTTTTCTCCAGAAGAATATTTATTTTCCTATACAAAAAATTCAAATTTTTTTACCTAAAAATATCTTAAAACACTGAAATTTCAAAAAAGTTATTACGGACACCCTGTATAGTAAATACGCACATCTCACATTATGTCTATCGGTTTCTGCAACGTTTCTCCAACATTTTATCCATTTAAAAATATTACACTATATTGTATTTTACAGGGCATTTTGACGATTTTAAACTAATATTCTTTTTTCTCGGCACATTACATTCACCATAATATAAATATGTAATTGGGTCACTTTCTTCTTGTTTTTAGTCAAAGTTTTGTGTTTGAACAAACATAACACTCAGATATGATTTAAGATTTTCATTGCCAAAGGTATTATCGTGATTTATTTTTGGGGTATTATGCCTTGTTACTCTTCCTCCTTCTTTGGCCAATGTTTCGTTACAGTTCATATTATCTATCACCATGTGTAATTCAATGACACTGTAACGCAGATAGGGCAGATGTGTAATTGAATACACATCTGCACTGATGATGGACACTGTAATGCTGTCTGAAAAGTTAGGTAAAGAAGGAGGAAGCGCACCACAACATACATACGACTAATTAACGGATGTGAACATGTTGCAGCCTCACAATATAATACTATTTGTAAATTGAGTTTTTATCATAATTATTGTTATGTTATTATTTTTCAGTTACATCATTCCCGAGGATCTCTTCATTGATGCTGAAGATGGTACAAATCTGCAGCTGTCTATGTTTGACACAGAAAAAATTCCACTGAAGCCTTCTTCCTGGGTGCAGTTTGATCCCAGAACCCGCGAAGTCTATGGATTGTAAGTACAACTGCCATTTTTAAATACACCTTTGAATTTCTCTTTTGTTTTCTTGAACCAATGGAAATGGAAATGACATCCGAATGAGCTGAAATTTGGCTAATAGACTCGTTGTCGATGACAAAGCATTAATCAACTTTTAGTGGCAATCACGCATACATGCGGACCTATATGCATTCCTCTGAAGTGGACCTATATGCAGTTCTCTGAATGTTGTTAGCGCGGTTGACTCCGGTCGCTGGGGAGGAGGGCTCAATCCTCAGTCAAACCAAAAAAAAATTAAGTTTTTAAGATGTTTGGTTCCATGATAACTCAACACAGTGACAATTCAACACAACTTTATACCATATTTTTGAATGTATCAATTAATAAATTATAGTTTTATAGTAATATAAACCAATTTAATGTTCGATTAGATCAAGGCTGCCCAACCCCGCGGGCCACAATATGGCCCGCGAACGAATTATAAGTGGCCCGCCAGAACCATTTTCAAAAAACCCGCCAATTCGCCAATTCGAAAAAGTGGTAAAACAAACAATGCAGCTTGCCCATCTTGTAGGCAACCCCCCCCCCCCCCCCCATGGAATTGATGTTTTTGCGTGCGCGGAATTTTTTCTCAGCGAAGTTCCGTAACAACCCCTTCCCCATGGATTTCAAATGTTTTGTGGATTTTGAATTTTTTTTGTGGGGAATTATGTTTTATAGAAATTCTCTAACAACCCCACCCCCCCCATGGAAATAGGAACCGCCAGGTATTCAGTGGCCCGCCAGTGATTCAAAATCGTCAATTTCGCCCAACTGTTAAAAAGGTTGGGCAGCCTTGGATTAGATTCTTATTTGGAGAGAACAAAGGATTAACTTATTTTAAAATTTAAAGCAACTCAATTACTGTAAAACTTATTGCGAAATTAGATTTGAGCGCATCAGCGAAATGCCGTCTGCTCATTAAATAATGTAGAGGGAAATAGTGATGATAAACTAAGTTATTTTTAATTAATTTATTAATATTTTTCAATAATTAATATCTTAACAATTTTTTGTAAATAAATATTGTCAATAAATCAATGAACTTTTCCAGGCCTCTGGAGGAGCACGTATCTAAATGGGAGTACATAATCCAAGCCACGGACAGCAAGGGCGCCAGCGTTACGGACACCCTAGACATCACGGTCCAGCAGCACAAGGGGCGACGTGCCGTCAACCACGAGTTCTCCATGAAGCTGCGAATTGAGAAGAAGTACCCTGCCGTGGTGGACTGGCAAATCCGCGCCCTCAAGGGCCTCGTGGACCTCTTTAGGGACACGGACATGGACCAGATTACAGTTAGAGGCGTGGACCTAGAAGCCGATCCCGTCGAGTTCATGTGGACCAACGACACGCTGCCCAAGCACGTCTGTCCGAGGAGTGATATCATCAGGCTGATGGACGTAAGTCATTTTCAGTCAGTACAGTCACTAAACAGTTTTGAAATTACACAAAGTGTAATGCGTATGGGTATATGTATCCGTACTTAGAATTGAATTAGAATAGAATTGAATCGAATCGATGTTGAATGCCATAATAAGTGAAATAAAGACATTATTAAAATATTCAAAACTAGCTGTACGCGTGATGGAGCGTTGCTGTGACTGTGTATGTCTGTGCAGATAGAGAAACAATAGCGTGTGTTGCTTTTACGTCTAACCGATGGCAATATTTATTCAAAAAAAAAAAAAAAATTCCGGTCACAGGTGATATCTGTATAATATAGGTGTATAAAAATATATATATAATATAGGTGTATTCGAACGCAACGTTGTGTCAAAATTTCAAAGCAATCGGTGAAGAATTTTCGCAGATTTAAGATTTTGAACAAACAAACATTTACATTTTTATTTATGATAGATTGGAATGATTGCATGCGTTTGAATAGTCCTCTTTTGCATGTTCTATGAAAAAAGTTCAGTATTTGCTAATAAAAAAATGGTCAAATCAAGCGAACCTACCGGTCTACTGTGAATTCCTACTCTGTGAGGCGTGGAAGTGGAGAGAAAGGACCAAATTGAGATTCTAGAGATTTATGATGGATGAAACAATGAATGTGTCCTAAGACAAAGTTGTGTGGTATTGCATACTATCTCGGATATTGTAACTCAGTCCGTCGTAGACCCTACAGATTGTGAATAAAGCAAGTTCTAATCAGATAAAAATGAGCAATGACAAAACAGAAGCTGATAAAGGAATATGTAAAGTTTTTTTCGTTCACCTTTCTTCAGTGTTCTATTTTGTCATAGAACTGTAGCAAGTGTATGCCAAGACAGAGTTGTGAGGCATTCCATACCCAACGGAGCATTAGCTAGTTAAATTTATTGTAATTCAGTTCTTCTTTGAATGATATGCCGGTCTCTGTGTTTCCTCCCTCCTACTACATAAAGTTCACTCCTTCCTTTCCCCAAAAAAGCCCCCACCCAGCATCCCCAAAAATGATATAGGTCCTGAGGGAAACTATTTTCCTCAGAACTTCCTGTGTGGAACATTTTTTTATTGAATTCAATTTATTTTGCAGATTCTCCAATCGACCCCCGACGGCGACCCTTCCTCTGCCCTTACGTCGGCCATGTCTCCGGAGCTGCGTGTCAAGTCAGTGTCGTGGCGTGGCACAGGCGCCTGCACCTCCCCTCCCACGCTGCACCCCCCCTCCCATCCCGACAACTTCGGGCCCATGCCCCGCAACCAAATCGACCACATCAATGCCACGGCCGGCAAGCTCCTCGTTTTCAAGGTTCCCGAGGTAAGTACTGGAGAAGAGGCAAATTATTAAATTCCGCACAATATAAAATAAAAGTTGGCTAGGTAGAATTTTACTATTTGTACAATTGGGATTTTAACAAATTAATTTAGTAAAAGAATGGTTCGAGTTCTATTATTTTATATATATTTGCTACTTACCAGTCAGATATTAATCAGCGATTCCCGAGTTTATTAGAAGTATAGAAGTACTAAGTACTTCTGCTACCATTCACATTTGCGTCATATATTCTCCTTACACCTCTTTCTTTGCTCATTCGCTCTACATGCCCGAACTATCTAAGCGTCCCTTTCTTAATCTTACGCTTACATTAGCCTTACATTCTTTGCGGATCTCCACATTTCTCACATAATAATATGTGGTTTTACCAAATATGCCTCAGGGATCTCATTTCTACAGCATTCGGTCTATTTTAATCCTTCCTCTCCAGTTTCATGCCTCACTGTCATACATCATTGTTAGCGCCAACTGCGTTCAGTCCTCCATTAATGGAGTTACCTGCATTTACCCTTCTTTCAATATCTATGTCAGCCTTCCCATCTCTCGTAAATATTCTTCCTAAATACACAAACTCATCCACCTGCTCCAAGTATTCCTCATTTTCAATTATATTGCATACTCTTTTCGTACTCTCTCTTTCAAACACCACGACTTTAAACCTATTTACATTAAAGGACCAAATGTATAAAATTGGTGTTTGTCTCACAAAAAGATGAATGGTGACTTGGGGAGTCGCGTTAATTTGCTGAATGAGATGTCACATGTATTATTTCTAGGATTCATTATTTAATATTTACTTTACTTTGTTTTTAGGATACCTTCTACGATCCCGAGGATGGAAGTGCACGCAACCTGAAGATGTCCCTTATCCGAGGAGACAGATCCAACGTACCCAACTTCTACTGGCTCCAGTTTGATACAAAGAACCAAGAATTCTTCGGAGTGCCAATGGACAAAGATGTCGGACGAAAAGAATATCAACTTGTTAGACTATTTTCATTCTAATTGTGGTACCAACTTAAATCTAGATGATTAATAATTCTCTCCTTACAATTTCATTTATTTTTTCAGATTGCCGAAGACAGCAGTGGACTCACAGCGAACGATGGACTAATTTTGGAAGTGCACCCTGCGCCGCACATCAGGCCAACTGTGGAGTTCCAGATGACTTTGGACCCTCCCAATCAGCACCTCTTGAAGTCTCCCCTCATCATGAGGTCATTCGTGGAGAGTCTGAAGGAGCTGTTTGGTGATTCAGACACATCCTCCATCCTGATAAAGAGTGTCACCACGAGTCCTGTCGTAGTAAGCTGGTACAACACCAGTTTGCCGGTTGATAGGTGTCCCGAAGGAGAGATCAACAAGCTGAGGAAATTCCTCGTCGGAGACGATGCAGTACTGACCCAGAGGGCGGATGAAATAATGGGACACGAATTCCCAGTCCTATCTGTCAGTATGGAGCCGCTGGGAGCTTGTTCACCCCAAACAACCTTCATTCCAGAAGTACCTATAGTTAAGAGACCTAACGAAGATGCTTCAAAGACTGTTGAATCGGACGATTACTTGATCACATTCATCGTTCCCATAATCGTGATCGTTTTAATGATTCTCATTGCTTTATTGATTGCGTGCGTCTTGTATAAAAAGCGCAGAATGGGTAAGATGAGTATGGGTGATGATGAAGAGCGGCAAGCCTTCCGTTCCAAGGGGATTCCAGTGATCTTCCAGGATGAACTGGACGAGAAGCCCGACCCGTCCAATAAGAGTCCGGTGATAATGAAGGAGGAGAAGCCGCCGCTGCTGCCGCCTCCGGAGTATGGAGGGGACAGTGGCTCCCCCACACCGAGCCACGCGCCCTATCACCCCCCGCCCCCCTTCACGGCTTCCCGGGAGACGGCCCGCAATACGAGGCCCAAGCCCACCCCCACTTACAGGAAGCCCCCACCATACGTTCCACCCTAATCTTCCCTGTAGGGTTAAACAACAGTTACATGCTACCAAATGTATTTATGCGTTTTATTTTATTTTTGAGAATATTTTGACTGTTCTATAGATTTTTTTTTCACAAATATATTATTGATTTCTTTTTATCCTTTTCAGTTCATAGATTTTTTATTTTGTAAGTCAGTTTTATTTTTGATGGATCAATGATTTCTAAGCACATATAGTATAACCATACATTTATATACATAGTTACTACTTGTCCATGCTTTTATTTCTGAAGTGTTTCTATATATTTTGACAACATTTTTATAACCTTTTAGAAACAAATCTACGCTATAATTTCTGAATTATTTGTAGGTATTGTTAATTTATCATTGAACCGATGGTTGACCTTTGCTGATCGCTTGACCGTCACCGGTTTTGTGGTATTTAATTAATCTTTTAAAAGAAATGAGTCTTCCTTCAAAGGACAGTGTTTGTTTGTTGCGATGGACATTTGAATTAAATGTGAATCATTTAGCTGATGTAAGTAATAATTAGGTTTTACGGTAGAATGGTTATCATCTTCTCTGTTCTTGTATTCTCAACCGATTGAATAATTATTGTTAATAAACATGTTACGTGTAGAATTATGAATTAAAATTATCAAGAAATGAATATCATTTGAACTTAATATACAAGACTTAAAAAGTAATCCTGTACAAAGTAAGGGGAATAACACATGATGTACTTTTTCCAATAAATACAATTAATCATTTTTATACAATGCTTACGGCAGTAATCTAATGTTTAAGGTGTTCTTTCATACCAATGTAACATTACCGTATCATTTATCTTATCACCCTAGTTCGTAAGTTCGTTTATAGCTGCATAATTGCCATTAATCCAAATGCAAAAATAACTTGGTGTGTTCAGTTTTACTGAGACGGTAAAAGTTACTGTTATTTACTTTCTGAAGTGTTTCCCTGAGCCTTTAGTACATTATTATAAGTACCCGGCTAAAAGGACCTTATTAATTATAATCACTGTTAAGGCACAAATCATTAATCTCTGATGCCCATACTAGTTAGTTATACATTAACACGAGTGTGAAGATCCTTTCCATCATTTTTAAATCAGATGTTACTTCATTTTTACACAACATGATTTATAAATGATAAGACAGATTTATCAATAACAGACTTGACGTTTTCAACGAGGAAAGTTTCAGAGGGTGCAATCACTGTACATGGCACTTTTTTCTTTTCAACATTTATAATATACTAGCTGTTCCCCGCCACGCGTGGCTGTGGCCTCAGTCTGTCTGAAAAAAAGCATGTTTTTACCTGTCACAGGTGACATTTATATAATATAGGTTTATAAAAACACATGCGTATTTGAATGTAACGTTATGTCAAAATTTTAAAGCAATCGGTGAAGATCTTTGGGAGATTTAAGATTTTGAACAAACGAACATTTACATTTTTATTTATATAGATTTGGAGAAAAAAAAACTATTTTGAAGACTAACAAAATATATCAACGCACAGTTCAAATGTAGAGATTTTGATTAGTTTTCTGCACATGCACTCTTGTAATGGGTGAGGGTAGCGGGAATACTCGAATGCTTACAGTGAACATATTCGGAAGACCAGGAGTTAGTATTATTTTTAGTGAATTCGCTGAAGTTATTGATAAAATGGAGAAGGTTTTAGTCAAGATGTAACTAATATCGACCTAAAATTTCTTCACCGACTCTGAAACCTTATGTATCATATTTGCAACGGCCACGTGTACGCTTTCAAAATATCATATATGATACAGCGGCGTCAAACAATTTAATGATTATTCAATAAAAGCAGATTAATTGAGTAGTGCAATAATTTCACAGAAAATGCTATCACCAAACAATTAAAGTGTTATTTATTTACCTTCGCCAAACATTGGACGTGAAAATGACATTAACGTGTTGGCATTTCAGGATTTTAGTAGGTAAGGTGCCTTTATTCGTTGAGGACGTTGTATCATAAAACAGTGTAGGGACTGTGAGGTAACATAGAAGTGTATGTTTAGGCCTACTTAGATTGTACTCGTCTGTTACAGTGGTCTTGATTACACTAGGTTATAATCATTGTATAAACGAAAATAAATTATAACCGTTTAATGATTATTTAATATAAAAGTATGTATAAAATTAAATGTATCGAGAGTGTGAACGAAGGACTAGGATATGAATTTAACCAAGGAATTTTTAATGTAGGTTTTTAACTTGTAATGTAACCCACGTGTTATCTATATATACAGATGTTATGTATTTTACATTCTTACGTTAATAACAAGAATCGTGTTTACTGTTTCTGTATCAATTGCAGTAAGTATATTTTAAGAGACCTCTAATGGATACATCATTTTAATGTGTTTTTTGTATTTCCCAACTTAAATTTTGTACGAGATTTATTTTTTATTTTATAATAACTTCACCTCTAAACTGAACATGTATTACCATTGTATAATGTATCAGTTTTTGTAGTAAATAAATAATTGGAAATGATATTTTATCTTAACTTTGACTTTGCCAACCTATTACATCCTTGGAGAACACCTCTCTTTGCAAGAAAGATAAATATGTAGTATCTCCTTAAAAGAATATTATCTATGGCTAGATATAAGTTCCTTCATATCAACACGCATTACATTTCACCGACGTTACAAACAAACAAAAAAGGAAGGGGATGACGTTCTGGGAAGGAAAAGGGCATGAGTGGTGGGTGGGAATCTGGGGGTCAGTATGTCTAGCAGTGACGGACGTATGAATTCAGCCCTCCCACTGCGATGTTCCGAGAGAGTCCTGCTGTAGAGGTCAAAACATCTCCCTCAACCGGTCTCTCGCAATCTGGCCTGTCACGTTGGGCAGAAACAATCTGCCACCAAAACCTGGACAAACCTCACCACATGAATATGGGCACGGCAGAGGTGTTGGTTATCCATTAAATCGTTCCCAGAGCGGCGGTACCAATATCGAATGAAATCAAATAAGTATTTTGGAGTGATCGAGTTAAGCAATGATGTACTCATAGGTAATAGAAACAAAGGAGATGGGCTATGAAGCATTATTAATATGACACCGATCTCACGAAAGTGTTGCAAACATCGTTCACCTGTACTATTGAATTTGTTCACTTTTATTTCTACACACCATAACTTTCAATGGCTCCACCGCTTTTGGCATGCTTCCATGCTGTATCTCTATTTTTCTATTATCAATGGATATATCCCTCCATTTGGCTAATTGGTTCCACAGCCAGGAGGATGAATCAACCTATGCTGACACCGTCTTATGGAATACTCATAATCTCATGAAGTGGTAAAGTTTCCAAACAATCCTGCACCAGGCTAAGTAATAGTAAGGGGTGGTTGTATATCTTAACCATTTGAGCTGCTATTAATGAAGTTCGAACATACCCCAGAGCAAAAGAAGGCACAGAGGATCCATGTCTCACTAACTTTGTAATTTTTTTCTCTTTAAAACTAAATAAAAACTTTACTAATTGACAAAAAAAAATTTTTGTTGTACATACATATTATATCATATTTTGTTTTTTACATTAACTCCATACAGATCCACATTTTTGGGGATGCTGTGTGGTGGGTATTGTTGAGAAGAGGGAGGAAACACAGAGGCCGGCAAATAGTTCCACAGCTGAGCTGTTGCACTTGAACTTGACCCGTTCTTATGTGACAAATGTCAACCGTGTCAATGTTGGGCGCGCGTTTGGCGTATTTCCCGATTGTGCACCGGTGCCGAAGGGATCAATGATGCGAATTCCTCAGAGCATCTTCCATTTTAATACCGGTAGAACAAGCTCAGAATATCTACCTGACGCCTGTGCTCTAAAGATTGCAGTCTTCATGTTAAGATAGGGGAATCTATCAAACAGACCGCCCCTTTCTGCACCGAGCTAAGGGTTTTTTCAATGTATTTTGGTGCTCCAAACCGGAGGTGGCTGCCAAATTCAATAGTGGGGCGCACTTGGATTAGCAGTTTTGTGTACTATTAAGAGTATCTGCAGGCCCTGTACAGTACACCCAGCTTCTGAGAGGCTAATTTGACTGTGGCTTTGATGAAGCCTCCGTTCCTGAACTGGTCGCATTAGTTACACCGAGTATATCAATGGAAGGCATGTTGGAAAGATTGCTTCCGTTGAAGGAGACTAGATTGTCATTTCGAACCCTTTTAGACGTAAACAGACATGATCGTAAAATCAAACCTTGGATAACACAGGGACGTGACGTGTCCATAAGACATAAAGAAAGACAATACAAAGAAACTAAAAAAAAAATACTAGACATAAATTTAAATAATCATTTTAGAGAATACAAAAATAAATTAACTTATCTCATAAAAAACACTAAAGAAAAATACTATAAAGATAAAGTTGATGATTCTTAAAACGACAGTAAGAGAGTTTGGAATATAAAAAATGAAATCTTCGAAAATAAGCAGAAATCTAAAAATAATACAATAAAGAGCATAATACAATAAACTGTACTGAGGAACCTAAAAAAGTAGCAAATAATGTCGGAAAGAATCTAGCTGAAAAAACCAAAAAAATAAAATTATAATAAATCAGTACCTACACAGAAAATAAACTAGATTTTTTGAACTAACCAATCCGCCTGAAGTTGTACAAATTGTATCAAAAATGCGAGGTGGTTCTGCCCCGGGATTTGACGGTCTTTCCGTAAAAACACTAAAAAGTATTAAAAATTATGTTTCTACACCAATCTCTCATATAATAAATAACAGCTTCAAGACAGGAATTTTCCCCAGCATGTATAAAAAAGCCATAATTACTCCAATATTTAAATCCCATAGTCCAGAGGACGTTTCTAATTCTAGTACTATTTATCTAATATATCGAAAATCTTTGAAAAAATTACCAAAAAAAAACTCAAGCATAAATGAAAATCGATTTGGATTTACAGAGGGAAAAATTACTCAAATGCCATTGCAAAAATCTCATCTAGTATTCAGAGAACCCTGGACAAATCAAATAAGTGTATAGGAAAGAAAGCATTTGACAGCATTTCCCATCAAAGACTTGTAATAAAATTAATAGAAAATGGCATAAACCACATAGCCCTTAAATGCATAAAAAGCTACTTAAACTTTTTGTAAAAAGCTACTTATACTTTTTGTAAAGTTAAACCAAACATTTAGTACATCACTTACAAGTAAATTTGGCATTCCTCAAGGCACGGTTCTCGGTCCATTATTATTTCTAATATATGTAAATGTCATTTTCTAAAAGAAAATTAAAGAGGAATTAATTTATTACGCAGATGACACTGTATTATTAATAAAAGGTCAAACATGGGAAATAGTTAATAAACTTGCAAATGAAGATATTAATGCTTTAAAATCATGGTTTGATAATAATATAATATAACAATATAACCTGCTCACACTTAATGTAAAAAAATAACATATGTCTTATACTCCTAAAAGAAAATACCTAATCAGAAAGTTAGTATTATAATCCACAATGAAAAATGTGATAATGTAAACTATAAACAACACGATCCTATTTGTACTGTAATCAACTCTTCTTCTGAAGTTAAATATATATATAAATAATATACTATGACCTTTTCCACTCTTTTTATCTACGGAATCATAGGCTGGGGAGGATCCTATAAAAACAATATAAACTCACAACGTAAAATTTCACAAAGAATCATCATAAAAGTAATTCTAAAAAAAAATTCTACCTTCTCAACAGAATCACTTTTAAATTGTTTCCAGTACCAAATGTCAAACACATATTTAAGCAAGCTTCCATTATAAAAATGTGCAAACAAAAAATAACAAAGAATACCAAGAATTTTACAAATTAATGAGAAATGGAAATCAATTTATTACACCTAATTTTAAAACAACACAAATGCAAAACCATTATATTTACTAAGCCATAAAAAACTACAATAATCTCTCTTCTGAACTGCGCTGTATTGCCAACCAATCAGAACGAATAAATGAATTGAATTTTTTTTTTTTTAAACTTAAATTAAATATTTCATTGAAAAATCTATATTCTATACAAAAATATTATTGTAACATAAAACTTATGTAAAAATCGTGGCTCCCTTATCAGGCACAAAAACTCCTCCTTTATGATAAATAACCAATGTAACCAATGATGATCTAAAATGTAATATTGTTAAATATTTATGTATCTATATTTCTTATATTACAATAAAAAACAATTGAGTCTGAAACATTAAATTAGGGCACACAACAAAAGGTCAACAAAATATGCAACAAAAACAAAGTCGGAGGCAGAACCGATCCCTGTGGAACACCACCATTTATTGTGTGCGAGAAAGAGGTGAAGCCCTCTGAGGGAAAAAACCGCAGTGAAGGACCGAGGGCGGGACAGCACTCTGAACATCGAGGGTCAAGTTTTGCGCAAACATTTTACCTAATAAGTTGGCCTTTTCGGTGGCAGTGTTTGCTAGTGAGCTATCAGGTCTGGTAAGAGGTGGTATTGAGCCTGCAAGCTTTGCTGATCTGCAGGTCGTGCCCGAATTTGCACCTTTTTATCATCCTATTGCTTTTATGCTCGGTAAGCTGCGCTTTTTCGTCGAACTGCTTCGGAGCATTGTCGACTTAACCACCGCTTTGAACCCAGACCAGTTTCTTTAACAGAGGATTGCATGAATCCATCCGTCGCGGATGTGACGACTTCACCAATTTCCTAGGCACATCTGGAAGGATCTGAAGTCTGAAAACATAGAGCTGACCACTAATGGCCAGCCGAGTCTGTTGATCCTTAGAACTTCAACCATGGTTCATGGTTTAGAACCACAAAGTCAGCCGAAGGGTAGCGGGCAAGAGATCATCAATAACACTGGTCGACATTTATTTTTTTAAGTGCTGTCCCTTAAGCATAGCTAATTTTTTTATATGTATTTCATAGACTAAAATGTATTTAGTATCCATAAACACGAAATGAAACAATTTTTTTTTTTAATAGGTCAGGTTTTTTTATTATTTAACAAAGTTTTTTTACATAATTCTTCCATAGTACTTAACAAAATTTCAAAACTAATTCAATTTTTTTTTTTTTGCTCCTGATTTGCGCTTGTGAGTATTTTGAGAGTCTCTCTGCAGGGTCCAGCAATAGTCTGCTAGCATAGATGGACTCCACTTTCCTTGGTATCGCTTTTCTATAGCCGCAATGTCCTGGTGAAATCGTTCGCCGTGCTCGTCACTGACATCTCCCATATTTTCGGGGAAAAAATTCAAATAAGAGTGAAGGAAGTGTATTTTTAGTGACAGGTTACATCCCATATTTTTATAGACTATGAGCATTTCAGACACAATGCTGATATAGTCTTCACTTTTATGACTTCCAAGAAAGTTCTCGACAACATTCTTGAAGACTGACCAAGCGGCTAGCTCGACTGGTCTCAGCACTGTTATAAAATTCGGATCAGTCAAGACCTCCCTTATTTGTGGTCCCACAAATATTCCTTCTTTAATTTTTGCGTCGCTGACCTTAGGAAACTTTTGCTTTAAGTAAAGCATGCCATTTCCATCCTTAGAGAAGCCTTTTGAAAAAATTTCATCAAACCCAATTTAACGTGTAAGGGTGTAAGTAAGATATCTTTAGATTTTACTAAGGGAGCATGTTGAACATTCTTCGTGCCAGGTTTAAGGTGCTTTCTAGTAGACCAGTTCTTCTTGGCATAATGGTTTTCCCTGTCTCTGATGTCCTACTTGCATAGAAAACAACAATACTTTGTGTATCCCGCATGCAGTCCTAGTAGGAGCCCTATTATTTTTAGATCACCACATATTTTCCATTCGTATTTTACAAATTTATTTTTTGTTAACGGCAGCTTCATGTTGTCATAGTTCTCTTTCATGTTTGCAGCATGACCAAATGGAATGGATGGTCAAAAATCAAAAAATCAGTGATAACTCACGAATAAAAATGAATTAATACACATTTTAGTAAAACTTAAAACCCATAAAAACCTGACGTGATAGAAAAAAACTAATCACATATCTGAAATCAGCGTGAAATTTCCTGTCAGATTTGGCTACTTTCGTTAAAGGGACAAAAAATGTGTTGACCAGTGTAATATCACTCAAATGTTTGAATAGCTCGGATGTGTCTGATTCGCTGAGGTTCGGAGAGCGGTATGGACACCTGTAGAATTTTACCGTACTGGCAAGACTGACGAGCACCCACATTATGTCAAATCTGGAGTTTTCCAGATTCACTAGTCCCACACAGTTAGTCAGGTAGTTGTCAGCTCAGCTATATATATATTTTTTTTTTTTAAAGAAAGACAAACATTCCCGGGTTACGAATAACCTGACGACAATATTTGAAAATCTCCTACTACCACAACATTAAGCTGAAAATGTTGCTTGTGTTGTGATTGAGGACTTAGCTAGCCGAGGAATTGAACACACTACGCCTGGGTGGGACCCAAATGCGATGTCAACTCGGCCACCGACCGGCCGGTGTATATACACATCCTTTGGGTCCGAACTTGCCTACAGGGGTGAAGCCCGGGCAGTCCAGATTGGAGGAGTCTAAAGGCTTGGATATCTGCATTTCTGAAAGGAAAAGAATGTTGGGACGTTGTGAGAGACGGTGATGATGTACGGAATTTAAATTTGTGTGCAGGCCGCTAATGTTGGCGAAATCCATCAACAGTTTTGGTCCGCACCGAGGACTCCGATCTTGCTACGTGGCAATCCTGATGAGGTGATGAGTTGTTAAAACTCGTTTAAGTATGAATAAGTCGTATCTCATATTGGCCAGTATTATCGCATGTTCAACTCATTTCCAACAACAAGCTCATCGATCTGCTTACGAGTAATTTAAAAAAAATTGTACATGCACCTTGTCATATAGGTTAGCTGATTGGTTATATTGCAATGATCGAAGGTTTATTTAGGCTAAGAGTTGTAGATGCTCTTAGTATCACCCTGGTGAAAGACCTCCATTCAGAATCGAAGTGTTCCTTGAAATGCCTTTAGCCGTGTTTATTAGCCAGGTACCTTCCTCTTTCCCACTTTCTTCAGCCTCACAACATGTGTAAAATTGGAGATACCATAGTCCCACTTGCCCGGGCAGTTGGTACTCTTGGCAGACTAGCAGACTGCAGCCAATGAACGAGCCAGTGAAATAAAGTTCACTGCTTACATTTGATATTACCCTTCACTGCAGGCCAATTTATTATCGCCATCTGCAGGGGAACCAGCCTTACCTCATAATTAAAAACCCTTTGAATGCATTAATTGATAAATTACATTTTCAGATGCAGCACCAATAATTCAAAAAGCACATATGTATATTATGTATTGTGGGGATGGATGTCTTTAGTGTTGGGGAATTTCGATTTTTCGTTTATTCGACAATGACATAAATTAAAAATGCATTTGAATAATTTATTTTCGATCTTAGCTCTCTAGCGCGATTATAGTAATCAGCCGCCACTTATTACGACACATAATGAAAGTAATCGATGGTTCTTTATAAATACACATAAGAACTTACTCTATACTTATATTTACTAGTAGTTCTGTGAACAGTAGACTTCACATAATGTGGATTCACAATTGTGGAGCTCACAACGCTGATGAGCTCTAATGAGGAACAAAGCTATCGGAGAGAAAAAAGGTTCAATTAACTGAACTAACCAGGTCATTGAACACACGCTTCAACCACAAGGTTTTCAAGCCATGCAAAGAGAAATTACAGTGAAAACTACAGTTTATGCATCGATATTGATCAATAAAGTACATAAATTTGTTGTAATTTTAGATTTTAGAAGAGAATTTTTAGAATCATCAGTTGGAAGTTTTATGGGCCTTACAGACGACTCATTAGGTTGTTATCAATCTGGTTGAGTTGAATGTAAAGTTGAACTGTGCGGATATGCGTTGTAAGCAATAAGGTTAACACTCAACAGTTGACACACAACGGTTGAACCAACCAAATTGAGTGGTCTGTAAGGCCCTTAACCGAGCACAGATCAACAGAACAAACAACTGTCAGCAGTACAGACATAGACACAAACCACGTCCAGTTCATATGGATAAATGATCAAATACCTAAATACTCCTAACCCCTAACTCACTGAATGAATGTGAGTTTTCACAATTATTATTGATCTGGCTCCTGAAAAATAGATTAGTTAAAAGGATGATTTCTTTTCTTTCCTACAATAATATTTACATATATTACTGCTGTATTTTCTTCAAAATTTAATATTAATTTCATGATCACATTTCTGGTTTGAATATATTTTCAACACAATATATAAATTGTTTGAATTATTCTATTGACATATAAAGAAATAACACTTTTTGTTATAAATAAATTAATATACCTACCAATATAAATATAACCAGAGATGTGCTTTATTTTAAATAAATCCATTTCAAATGGAAATGCAAAATGCAAAATGGGTATTTTCCATTTTGCATTTTAAATGCTTTTCTAAAAACCATTTTGAATTTTAAATGCTTTTCTCAATGCATTTTCCATTTTAAATGCTTTTTGCATCATTCTTCCTACTATCTGCACTCATCTTTTTTTCATAAGCCCCAAATATCAGTCGGTCCTCAACCTCGCTATGAAAGATAATTTACATTTGTCAAGTTGCTCCCTGGTAGGAGCCCTGGCAATTGAGTGATACCATTACAAAAAATACTGATTCAAATACAGAACATGGGGCCATGATGCTGTAATATTAAATGTTAGATAGCAGTTTCCATGTTTTTACGTTGGCAACATTAGTCCCGCAAATTTTTTGTGGTTTCATAATCTGTGGTCATAGTCGTGGTGTTTTTGGATTTACCATCATGTAATATGTTTGTTCTACATTGATGTCCATTATTAAATGACAAAATTGTTTAAAAATTCTATAATTATTTTAATTGTTTGACCTGAGAAACCATTTTGCATTTTCAATGCATTTTGAAAATAGGTATTTTGCATTTTGCATTTGAAATCCTTTTCTAAAAACCATTTTGCATTTTGCATTTTCAAATGGAAAAGTTTTGACCCATTTCCATTTTGCATTTCAAATGGTTTTGGGTACCCATTTTGCACATCTCTGAATATAACATAATGGTCTTAATAAAATAAATAGAAAGCCTTAATCAATTTTCGTAAAACCATTCTAACGTTTGCTGCTTTAATTCTTTCTCCATCAAAAATTCAACACGATTTTTTAAATTGTAGAACATTTTCAAGTCATCTTTGTTCCCGCCCTTGAGCTCTAAAGTAGTCTGTAATATATCCAGAGATTCTCTGATCTCGCTAGAATTAGGTACAATGTAGTGGATTTCTTCATCTCCAAAATTTTCTTCATTGTTTATCTTAGGTTTAACATCATCATTGGGTTTTTTTGTTGTAATTTGCCCCCATTGCGAGAGGTATGATGGCTTTTCTGAATTCTCAGTGTCTCCCTTGGATTCTTCTACTTTAATTTCCACAAAACTTTGGCTACTTTTACTCGAATTTTCGCCAAAGAGCTTTGTATCTGCAATGTTATGTCTCTTCTTCCATCTACCGAGCCAGCCACTGGTGGCTACGAAATTGGCCTCGTCAAGATCATTCGCAATTAGTTTTGCCTTTTCTAAAAGCATACTTGTAGTGATTGGATTATCCCTTAAACTCGTATACCATCTAAATAATGCTTCTTCGACAGGCTTGCTTTTCCCGCCTCTTTTTCTTTTCCTGTCTAGATTGTTAGGCTCGCAAGGTATCAATTGTGATAACTCATTCTGTTTAATAAGTCTATTCAGAAGAGACTGGGACACTCCGAGTTTAACAGCAGCTTGTCTCTGACTGCACCTCGGTAATGCTTTATACGCACTTAGAATCTTGCGCTTTTCAACAAAACTTAGATCTCTGCGTTTAGGTTTAAGTGACATTTAGAAAAATCAAATTATCGAAATATTACCGCACTCTGGGAGGGGCTAGCTTATTATTTCAAGAAGAAGTACAAATACATGTTTTTGAACGTCAAACTTTCAAAACAATGTATTTTTAACGGGATTGCGCAGAGATAAATATTTTTATTTAATCGAAAAAAGCTGTATCGATAAATTTCCAGATTAAAACCAATGTATGTTTATTTTAGTTCATTGAATCTACTAACCTACTAACATTTAGATTTGACGTTTAATGACATCTGACATCTACGACTAGCTTACTCAGCTTACTTCATGTTGCTTTATGTTTATTCATAAATGAACCGTTTTCTCTGTTTTATTTCCGTAATAAATAAACCACTAACAGTCAGTGTTGCCAACTCGAATTTTAAAGTAGAGCTAGGCGAAACCCAAAAAAGAGCCAAAAAGGAGCTAAAATTTTGAAAGTGACATAAAGCATGGGGGGGGGGGGTTGTTAGAGAATTTCAGAGGAGAAAAATTCGGGGGCGGATGCAGAATTTTTGACAAAAAAAAAAACTTATCTTTTGTCCTTCTTGTTGGCTGCTTTTGAACAACTCATAACAAACACTCAATAATACACTTGTTTGTTTTTATAATTTTCAAAACACAATTATTTTTGATAATATCGAAGTCTTCAGGATATTTTTATTGTTTTTTTTTATATATTTTTTTTGCTAGGCAGCGACTAGTCCTCTAAAAAATCTAAGCAGTCATCCGGTTCCAGTTCCTGTACCATCGCACTGCTAGGACCGGCTTCATCAGGATTTTTTTCATATACAGCCATTATTCCAATTTTTTTTTTGAACTTCTGGGGGAAGTTCATAATCCTCGCAACATTTGTTGTGTCGCCTGAGCCCCGATCGAATTGTTAAAATCGAATTAACCATGTCATTGCCAAGTCTATTTGTAGTTTTATTTTTGACTATATTTAACTGGCTAAAAACTCGTTCCACTTCTCCGTTTGACCACGGCAGAGCAAGTACCGAAACTGCGAAAGAGCTGATTTCGTGGAAAGGATTTTCATCAGCGGCATCACGATACTTTAGAACCTCAGCCCAAAACTTGACTGTGCTTGATGTGCTTCTCCAGGGTATTAGAAAGATCTTGAACCATTGGACTTCGGCTTTTGCAATGATGTCTGCAGAAATGCCCATTCCGTTCATCAGAGGTGCGATGCTTTCGCAGAAAAGTAAAGATCGATAGGTTTACAGCGCAGTTCACTGTGAGACTTGCGCGGCGGCCTGAAGTGTCGTGTGTGAGTGGTTCATTTATGGTCGCGGGACTCGGTCGCTCCGAAGTGTACGTGTAAACGGCGCTATTTTTAACTTGTGCAGGAGTTCGGGGAATCTCTTTTTTTGGGAAGTCCTCGTTATTTTGGAATATTACTGCAAATATATATTTTTTAAATATTATTTCACGTGAATAAGAGCTGAAAAATCTGAAAACGAGCTAAGAAGCTAAATGACTTTTTTTGGAGCTGACGACGTCGATTTAGAGCCAGATCTAGCTCTAAAGGAGCTGAATTGGCAACACTGCTAACAGTTTGTGATGTTGACATGTTGCCAACCTTGTGCTTGGAAGTAATTGCTCCAAGTTGCCAACATTGCGGGTAACCCTAGTGATGTATCGAATCGCACTACACAACATGATAAAAATAATTTATTATGTAGGTACCCTTTTTAATTATTGAATAAGTTTTTGAGCTAAAGAAAATTACCATAAAATTCATGTTTTGCATATTGTTACCCCAGCTTTATAGCCCATATATTTTACATAAATATGTATTATGGTTTCAGGTTCTCCAGGAAAACAAAAATGGTGTGCCATCTCTTTGATATAACTCTAGTTAGAGAGTTCTAATAATATGATCAATGTTATGCATGAGGTAGGAACAACAAAAAAGCTAATGAAAATATTAACATTTATTTTAATAAAACATACTAGTGAGGTAAATACTTAATTCTAATGGGATAAATTTTAACTAGGTACTAAATTAATTTTAGAAATTAGATAGTCTTATGCTTAATTCTAATAAATTGTCCTTAATCTACGAAGAAGTTTTGTGCCACTAAAGATGACGGTATGCAAGTTTAAAAAAATGTTTAGGCACTTCGCTTTTGTAAAGCTTTCTGCACAAGTTCGTACTTTCACACGTTCTGCGAGTCCACACGTTCACTAAGGACGGGTTGCTTCGGAGAATTTGAACAATTCATCAAAATTCAATGTTCATTTTCGGGTTCTGTGAAAGTCCTATTCAAGTTCTGTTATAATATCATTATAGGATAGTTGCTTGACGAAATAAAAACAGAACTTGACAATTAACTTTGAAATTTGAAGTTTTGTTAAAATTTTCTGAAGCAATCTGTCCTAAGTGTTCACTGAATGATTATCACGATGAAAAAAAAAGATAAATTGAAATTGCGTTATACATACATATAATTATTGAAACCTATGAACCAATATGAAAAAGACTATGAGCTATCATCACTAGAAGAAGGAAGAAAAATATCTGACCAAAAATTCTTATTCAGAATCATCAACAACGCCGTTGACAATGACTACTTACTATAAAACATTAATTTCCATTGTCCAGTACGAAATACACGCTCAAACCAATTATTCCACACCCCACATTCAAATACTAACCGCACAACATACATTTTTCAGAAGTACAAGCACAAAATACAATACAGACACTGATAATATTTATCTTCCATTAATTTATCCTTTGAACAATTTCCTAATTGCACACCTACTTAAAATAATTCTCAAGCTTAATAATTATTATTACATATTAACTCTCTGCGGGTTATTGATATTTTCTTTATTTTATTTTATTTACACATATTTGTCACCTTATTTACATTATTTTATTATGTGTATTATTTTTATATTGTTTGATTCATCCCAGATTTTTCCAAACTTTTTTGTCTTTCAAACCACTTGCCGATTTTTTTTTCTCTAGACGGGGGTCTGCCGGGGTCCCTGCCGAATAATGAATTTTCCAAAACCTATTAATGTCAAATGTGATTTTCATTTAATTTTTCGTAAGAAGATTCCCTTCCTTTACCTGATCAACAACCTGGTGGCGATGTGGTTCCCCGGTCTTTACACTATGCAGACAGGGGCGCCCTTATGAGATATTAAACAAAATGAAAATGGAGTCCATGAAGCAGGATAAGCAACCGATATTTCTTTCTGAAGCTACAACTGCCCCATAAATTTTTCATTAGTGTCACATGATATACGATTCTTCAACGTTCCATTTCTATAGCCAAAACTTTACGATATCTATAAAGAAAATATTGAAAGTATTCAAAAGAAATTTCTGCGATGCCTCAATTACAGAATGAGCGCACCCAAACGCGGGTACATAAATATGCTCTCGAGTTATAACGTCTCCACTCTATCTAACCGGCGAACATACCTTGATCTCATGACTCTGTATAAAATCTGTAACAACGTTATTGACTGTCCCGACTTACTGAAATTGATAAACTTCAAAGTACCACCCAGAGTAACAAGGCTTAACGACTTATTCCACATTAGCAGGACGCGTACAAATGCTGGTGTCAGGGATCCAATCAGAAGAATGTGCGAATCACTTAATCAGAATCAAAACCTCAAGGACTCTGACTTATTTTTTGATACACGCACTACTTTTAATAGAAAAATGAAGACTGTTTTCCTACAAAGTTCAAAGTAAACAACTTAGACATACTTCGTTTATATATTTATATTTTTTTTAATTTCTGTTTAACATTGTTTATCTATTTTTTTTGTTTTACCCTCTAAATTTTTTCAAAAATAATTTGTAAATTCTTAAAAGGAAATTGCGCATTTCTTTCATATCTCTATTTGTAAAATAATATTCTTATGTATATATTTTTCCCCTATTTATAAGTGAAAATATTTGTAAATGTTTTTAACTACTGTTTAAGTTAATTCGTGAGAAATAGTTTGGATGCAGGTGAATTCTCTAGTTGATGTTTCGTATATATTTTTGTCAATTGATATCTGTATCTGTTTTTTCTACTTAATAAAAAAAAAAAAAAAAAAAAAAAATCCTCAAACCTAGTTTTGAAGTCTGTGTGAAGTACGGTTCCATGTTAACTCAACACAGTGACTATTCAACACACCTTTGAAAAGTGATATAAAGTCATTAAAAACGATGATTTTTTTTTTAACCTTGCCTACTTAACCCAGTTAATAAAGTTTTTGTTTCATCACTTTCCATGACTTTATATAACTTTTTAAAGATGTGATGAATTATCATTTTGATGATTTATCCGGTCACCGTGAAGTACATTTAAATGTTGAACGCAGGTCAAATCGTCATTACCCTCGACGTTTGTCAACTGTGAAAATTTGCACCTTCCAATGTGCAATGTTTTGCTTCAAAATATATTAACTCTGACAAGAAAAAATACTTAGACTCTATTTTTATACGTCAATAAACAATTTTACGAAAGATCAAATATGTAAGGTCTATGTCTATGTAAATGTAAACTGTGTTACGTGTATTGTTTCATTAACAGAACAAAAAAATTTCACGCCGACATGGACCCCAGCAAGCCAAAATCGATCGCTGGGGGTCCATATTAACCACTTTGGGATCCTCTGATTTAACCATATCTATGTTTATATATATATATTTCATTTGTTTTAATGGGCTGTTCTCAGAAACTAGACGAATAGATCATTATTTATTTTCTTTTTCCAATTTCACTAGAAATATGTTGTTTTTTTACCATTTTATCAATTACTTTTTATTAAATGTGTGCAACTGAATGACTCACAAAAAAATAAATTATTATAGTTCCAATAATTAATGTCATAAATTATCAAGCAATGATCTCTAGAAAGGTAGGCGACACATTACGCTATACGCATCATGGCTTGGCCTATTTCAGCATATCTTGTATAGCCATACACATCTCGTGTATAGCTATATAGCGAGCTTATAGCGTGGTCTGTCAGAGGCATAGTTCAAACTTAGGTGACTATAATCATGTATTCTTCTAGATAGTTACCTACCATGATCAACCTAAGTTAAAACTTTTTGTCTTATATCAAATAATTGGTATAATTTTATACAGGGTGTATCGGCACGTACCCGACAAACTTTAACCAGCTATTCCTTAGCATATTTGGAGTAAAAAATGTTATGGGCACTTTGCTGTCCGGTAACATTTTTTTTTAATAAAAAAATTATTATTCATATTTTCACCACATGCCACCAATGTTTTATCCTTTGTCAAAGTTTGAAAACTCATTTGGCAATATTTTGTTCGAGTTTCGTTGAATAATGTACGTACGTACCTACGTTGGCGCGCTTTTACAATCACAACGAAATGGCACGGCACCATTTGTCTCATTTTTAACTATTATTATTTAGTGTGTACGAAAGAGCGAGGACACTTTTTGACACACTCGCTAATAACAGCTGTTGAACACGAGATTCAATGCAGATGACAGTGACGGAGTGTGGATTTTTTTATTTATTTTTTGTTTTTAATGGAAAAAAAATGTTACCGGACAGCAAAGCGCCCATAACATTTTTTACTCCAAATGTGCTGAGGAATAGCTGGTTAAAGTTTGTACTTGCGGGTACTTGCCGATACACCCTGTATGTATTTTAATATTTTGATTTTCTTTAAAATATGTTTTTAATCATTAAGTTTAATCTTTATATTTATTTCTATTACGGTTTATATGTGTAATTTGGTTTTTTTTTCCTTATGTATTGTTATTTGTTTCTACTAAATATTATTTTACTAGTTTTTACATTATAATTTAAAACGGGTATGAGACTACTAACCGTAATTGTAAAAATCACAAAAAATTGTAATTTGTAAAATTTATCAATAAACAACAAAAAAATTTAAATTCAACAAAAATATATTAGAAAATCTACAATGAGCATTTAGTATGAAATATTTTGTTCAAGTATTCCGAAGACAAGATGTTTGAGGATTGATATTTCATTATAGTAACCTGTAGAGTTCCACGTTACCTTGGAGGTTCCATGTTCATTCTCACTAATATAGTAGTTGTTTTGCGATGAAGACAAATCAATGGCAACGGTAAAAAATTTCACATGTGTACCGACAGTCATTAGTTGGTATGTACAATATGTCTTCTCAATAATTTATTGTAAAGCAGAAGTATTCCTACATTTCGAGGGCTTAAAGTCGAACAATGTTATCTACAAAATACGCACAAATAATTCGAGGTCTTAAAGCCAAATAACATTACCTACAAAAAAACATAATTTATTATTGGTATGCCTTTTGATGGATAAAGTTGTTTGACTTTGAGGCCTAGAATGATTTGAATATTTTTGTAGATAACATTTTAAACCCTCGCTCTGAAAGCCTAAGCCTTGACTAAGAATTCACCCTGGTAAATACAGTAATTCAGAATCAGATCAAATCTAATCATTCAACTGTCCAAAGCCAATACATTGGCGTTGCATCGAAAGTCTGAACTTTTCCAACGTAAATTTCCCGATGTTAAAAACAACTTGGATTGATATCTCACAAAACTATCTTTTGCAAGTGTATTACCCCTCTTCAGAACAGAAGTGTTAAAAAATAATGATTTTTAAAATAGTGTTTCTTCCTTTGGTCTAATTTTTTAATACTTTTTCAGATGATGTTCATGATGCACTCACACCACATACTGATTGATGTCATTTTGGATGTTGGATTGGAAGTTTTTCACGCGCACAAAGTAGTCCTGGCCGCTGCTGGTCCCTACTTTCTACATTCTTCTGAAACAGTTATCATTCTAAAACAATTATCCTTCTGAAACAAGTAACTGAGAGTGGTAGGTACTATGTTTTCGTTTCCCACTGGTGAAGACCACCATTTAGAATCAAAACATTTCTTGACTTTACTTGTTTGGTGACCTGAATCTGAGATCTGAATACCCAGGTAAAATGAATACCCAGGTAAAAGGCAACTTCGCCACCTTCATTTTCCCCTCCCCCATAACTTCAGCCTCACAACATACCCCAATTGAGGATGTCATAGTTCCACTGACTCCTGTTGTGAGGCTGGAGGTAGTGGGGTGGTAAGAGGAAGGTGGGGAAGTAACTGGCTGTTCAGATCCGATCACCAAACATGGCTAATGTCATTTCAAGCAACATTTCAATTCTGAATGGTGGTCATACACCAAAGCAATTCTGATAGTATCTTTTACTCTAGAACGTATGGCAAAATATTTTATAGGAATAAATTGTGTAATAGCACAAATTAATCAAATAAAATTTTAAATTTTCTTGCACACAATGGGATTTGAACCCGCAACCTCTGAATTGCTAGTTGAGAGCCTTACCCCTCGACCGTGGAGGCCGAGGTAATATGGTAAAAAGAATATTTCTTTATTAGGGCAATTATTTTTAACATTTAAAAAAATGGAGAATTTTCACAAAAATGTAAGGAATGGAATTTTATAATATATTTTCCAACTGCATTTATTATTAGTTCTTGCCATTTTCTCTTTTTAGGCAGTTGATTTTATGTACTTTATTTTACCATATACATATCATATTACTATTTTATGTAAAGTGTTCAACAACCATAATATAATTACGTATGTGGTAATTCGGTGGGTTGCAATAATTTTGTGTCTAATTAGGAAAAAAAAATTCTCAGGGATTTTATCATTATTTGTACTTTTTAAAATTTTCTTTATAAATCTTGATGATACAAAGACATAAAGTTTTTTTTTAAATATTGTAATCGTGTTACAGCTCTTTTTAGAGCAAACGCTTATGTTAAAAAGGCGGAGAAACGTTTTAACATAAATTTTTAAGAAACTTTCAGAAAGAGCTCTTGTCTTTTTTTTGCTCTCTTGAACAAAACAATATAATATATAACAAATATTATATATGAAAATAATGGATACAAAAGAAAATTAAAAGAAGAAAGGGAACAAAGGATATCTAATAATATTATCCATAGTACAAAGAATAATATGTAATTGACTTTTAAATTTTGTATCATTTATTTACAATCTAATATTGACCGGCAATTAGTTAAACCATTTCACTCCAATATATTTGTAAAATTGTTGTGCTGTGGTGGTGTCACAACACGGGATAGTTGCAGAGCCCAAAACTCATTGTTGAAGCAATCTTTGTGGATTTGTAAAAAGGGCTATTTTTTATATAAATAATTTGTAGTGAAGGGAATTTAAATTCATGAAATAATCTGATAGGGGAAATCATATGGCTTATTTAAAATGATGTGTACCCAGCGTTGCTCAACTTTCTCTACTTTCAATAAATTTGATATCCATCATAGACATATGAATATTAGTAGACCTGCCCTAAGTGATTAAAAGCGTATTATCCCCACTCCCCATACCGGTTCCATTGAGCCGGCTGGGCTCGCGTATGGCCTCAAATGAAATTTGAAAACGTGACGTCATCATTCTTGTGCGAACTATGGTCGAGGCATCATCGGTTCATTTTACGAAATAACACGGCAAAATTTTGACTTGTACTATGAAAACTGGTAAAAATAGATGTGAAAAAAGAGAATAAACCCAATTGTCGTATTACATTCCATATATAAGCATTATTTTACTTTATTTTAAGCATATTCACATCGTATAATATGAATCAGTTGTTACTATCACATCGAGAAACGTCTGGACGCGAAACACAAAGCTGGTTGGTTGCTGGGAAGTAAATTATGAACATTTATAAAAGTGTCTTAACTAAATACTCTGAAAATAGAAGCTGCCTTACTTTGCCGAATTTGGACTTCGCAAATTTGTTCATAACGTGGCGAGTAATTTGCGCTCCCATGTAAAAATGTCTATTCATTCAAAGCAGATTTTACTTTTAAGAAGTAAATGGTGATATTATAATGCGAGATGCCTATTTACTGTCAGATTGATTTATTGACGAATCACAGTCAGCTTCACTCCCTTCGTTCTTCAACAGTTGATTTTACCCCTCGCCCATATCTTCTCGTCTATTAATTCCTATGTCTGTGATATCCATGTATTATATATATATAACCCTTCCGGAAGAAATTCTCTAAATGATAGTGAAAACCCTATCAAATTCCATTTCCTAGTTTAGAAGAACTAAGCGCACAAACAGACAGACGTGGATAGTGACTTTGTTTTATACTATTTAGAGATAAAACATTAACACAATGTCGGAACACATGTTCCTAAAAATATATTATCGCATTTCGTCATTATATATTATCAGGTAATATAGCAGGTAAATGAACACGAGTTATATTATATTATTACAAATTTACTAAATTTGTTAATTTACTTAGTTTATCAGGAAACGGTCTGTAATTTTTTTTTAAGTTCATTATGTTTCCGAACGTACCAGACTATTCCGGAACATTCCAGAATTTTCCGGGATGTTCTGGAATGTTGTGGAATGCTCTCGAATGTTCTGGACTGTTTTAGAAATTTCTAGAGGGCGAAACTTCCAACCCTTATATCTTCAAAAGCACACTCTTCAGTTAAAAAACGGGAACCTTCTTCATTGATGGGGGACAACACCATATAACTCCCTTGATCATACTGCGACTCGTTTCTGAGTTTTACACTTACTTTTAAAATACATATTGAATATATTTTTTAAATATTCTTTGGATGATTTCTAATGGCAAGAGAGTAGTTTTGAAAGTTGTGAACGCACCACCCCAGCAAACAAATCCAAATTGCAATAAAGATTGAATTAGGGAAAATGAGATGGTTCCTAATAGTCCAAATTTTAAAATGTTTTTATTTTAGTAAGAATGTACAAAAATGTTGTCAACCTTTCTATGCATTGATTAGTTATTTCCACTTTATGTTACTATCTATGATCACTCCAGGGTATTTTACATTAGTTTTAACAGTAAGTACAGTGCATTTAGGATTATATAAATTTGAATTTATATAACTACTAGTGACCGTCTTTTATATAGACCTCATTTTATGTAGACCGCCTTTTATCTGTTGTTAGACATTTTATGCATTTGACATACATAGAATACATGCGCAAGTCACATCCATCGTAGATATTGTTTTGACATTTCATTTGATATTGATCATTTCAGCAGATTGTGATTATTGTTCAGCACAATAGAAAATAAGTAAATGCGACCGGTACCATTCTATACTCTTAAAACTGACTAGAAGTATATGCCTTTCACAGTGTGATAGATTGCCGTACAAATATGATCCACAGAAAACTCTTTCGATATACATTTTTTATTCATCTCATATTCAAGTGTAATAAAAAAATAGAAAATTCTTAATCGATATTGGATGAAAATAAAATGTTATAAATGATGTAAATAAAAATTTATTCATCTAAACAATATTGTTGTTTTAAATTTTAGTAATTAATTTAAATTAAATGTAGTGCGATTTGGTGAACAACATTTTTTGTCAATCCTTTTTTTGCCAATATGAATACAAAAATAAAGCTTACAAATCTTAAAAAAATGAATTATGACCCTTTTTTCCTATAAAATACCATAAAATCGCATAAAAATAATGGTACCATGAAAAATCAACACAATGACAATTCAACACACTTTTAAAAAGTGATATAAAATCATTAGAAATGATGAAAAAAATAAATTTAAACCTAACCTAACCTACTTAACCCAGTTAATAAAGTTTTTGTTTCATCACTTTCCATGACTTTATATAACTTTTTAAAGATGTGATGAATTATCATTTTGATGAGTTATCCGGTCACCAAAAATATTGTAGGGGGGGGGGGGGGTGTAGAGAATTAAAATTTGTGATTGTATGTATTTTGGATGATAAAGCTAAAAAAAATAATATGTTGAGAAAATTTTTTGATTTCGACAGCAGCGTCACTTTTTTAGGTTGGGCGGTTTCGCAGATTAGCGTGTACGAACACAGTGACACGTGATTTTGTCCTATACAGAATAATATATCGCATCCCTGCAAGAAAAGTGTCATAAAAATTGTGATTTTTGAGTTAAGGGTAAATGTGATGTATGTTATAATCTAAGCATTTATAGACACGCGAATTTAATTATTTTATGGTAATACACTTTTGCAAGTTATGCTTTAAAGATGAATGTTTGGTTTGAGTCCGTACACACGCAATATGAATATGAATAAATAGTGTTGTCCATCTAAAAACTCAATTCTTTCAAGAAAGGTATACAAATATAATATTGTTTCCGTGATTCAATCCAATTTTGTATTTGTATGCTTTTATTGATAGAACCGAGTTTTCATTTGGACAAAACTATTTATTTATTCATATTGCATTTGCACAGGCGCTAACAAATAATTTGTCTTAATATTTTAAAGCACACCTTGCGAAAGTGTATTTAAAAAAATAAATAAATTAACGCCATCAACGGCGTTCATAAATGTCATAATTTAATTATTTTTTCGAGTTCGAGTACCGACGTACCCTTGGACACATTAAAAAAATCACTTCTCTGAGTATAACTAACAATTTTGGGGAATTTCTAATATAGACATTATCTGGTAAGACAGGGCAATTTAAAAAACACCATTTTGCATAAAACAAATAACTTATTATGAAATAGATTTAGTTGGCGGATGGCGAAATTTTTACTTTGGCACACCAAGAGTTAATTGAAATATATATCTGAATCAAGTAAAAAAAATTCTCATTTGAAATATAAGACAGTTTTTTTAAAACATTTTGATCAGAAGTTAAAAAACTGTTATATTATTTGTTAGTAAAAAAAATTGTAATATATACTTAAATAATTACTTTATATACAGAAAATACGAACGATTTAATTAAAATATTTTTAACTGTACTTTGAATTTACTTTGCAATTATCATCAGAACTATGTAAGGTACAAAATAACTATTTTCTCGAAACTTGCTCTTTTGAATTGTGACATTTTCTTGCTGGGGTGTGATATCATCACATCTGTATTTCACAGTAGGTACCAGTTTACTCAAATATTATGAGTGTCTCAGTCTCAAGCTAGAATCTTGTAAGTATATTCAGCACAAGAGAATTATTAATTTACCGACTATTATATCAATATAATAATTATTAAATAATCTGTATTTAGCTCTGCAGCAACCCCTGATAACTGAAAATGAAAACCACTGTTCAGATTTTTCCTTATCATATATTAAAACTTGCAAAACACTGCTATGTCCGTTTTGAGTAAAAGGGTACATCAGGGTAAACATAGGTTGTTTGGGATTTACAAATGTATTGTGTATTGCCTATTGTGCTATTGCATATAAGTACTGTGCCAATCTCATGTTAAGCGAGATTTAAAATAAAACAAATACAAACCAAAATAACTTTAATTAGTGTGTAACAGTTTAGTATTTTTAAAATGCCTACCCAAATACTTTACTGCCTTTTAAATATTGGTGCCTACCAATCAGTCTCAACAAAAAAAGATTTGGGATCTATAAAATTTAAAAAAAAATTTTTGCTAATTTGTTTTTTTTTTGTGCAAACAAAAATGACAGCTCACATTCAGTGGGCTTTTGGTACGGGCAGTTGTTTCTGCGATTTTCTAGACAAGTCGATAACAAAAGTAGTTAAAACCAAACATTAACCCGGATTCTAAGAACTCTCGTAAGTACAAATCATGACCAAACTACCAGCTATCGATACCTTTTCTCGCAGTATATTATTTGTCATCATATGTCCAGTTGACGTAATCACCATCAATTTGCGATCATGATGTCATGTTTATATCCTTTATTGTCATTTTTCTAACACTAGTCGAGATCATTCTTGGTATAAACACTATCCGATTGCGAAAATTAAAGTTTATCTAAAACAAAGGTAAGATTATTTACAAAAATGTTAGATCTTTGATATAATATTTATAGTTCCTAGTATAAATAATTCCACATTATTATTTGTACATGTGATGTAGGATCAGTAGAATCATAAATAAACCAATCAAGTAGAATGTAATGTAGTGTCATTTTCATAATTTTCCTTACAAGATCGGAATTTTTGTGCAGTACCTACTGTGCTCTCTTCCCGATTGATTTTAATTAAAGTTTTCGTGAAAAAATGATAAAAAGTATGTAAATAAATTATTTATTAGTGGACATAAGGTTTCTAAAAGCTTGTAATTATTTTTATTGAAATTTTATCAGTTTTTACAAATCATTAAATCTAATTTGTCTGGAATATTATTTTTGAATGCTGGTATCATTTAAGTGCGTTCCCACTAGTCTTGGGCAACTGGCTAGAATTTCAATAACACAACCAACTGGTTATTACCCTCTAAATAACTGGTTGTTAAACGGTTGTATGGTTATTTGGTTATTTCGTTGTATAGGTATATAATAGTTACTTCGCGGGCCGGCAACTGGCAACATGACTGTCGGCTACAGTTGCCACCAGTTGCCACTGGCTGCTGGCTAGTTGGCTGGTTGTCTAGTTTTAAGTTGTCAGTTGTCAGTTCAGTAGTTAGTAGTTATCATGGTTGTGGAATTATTTCAGGTTATGGTTTTGACCGTGGGTATTAAGTATCGGGTTAGTTTGTGACCCACTAAAAGGAATAGCGCTATCTCTATATATGCAGCGCGAGTACATACAACGCGAACTGCACTTTGATCTTCAGGTGGTGAGAACGCAACACGGCCTGCATTTTTAAATTCAGCAAATGCAGAAATATGTTATACTTTCAGATGGGTAGTTAAATTACCCGTAGAACTTTTGTAACTTAGAACAAGTTTACACAATCTACACAGTGCTTTTTTATCAGCATTATTATGTTTTTCAAAATAGGTCCAAATAGTGCCTGCCATATTTACAAATTCACAATTTTAAAACAAAACTTTCACAAATATATAACTATTTAAACTTCACTTATATATTTAACTTAATATCTAACAATATTGTTCTAAGCAACGCAATACACCACGATAATTAAATAAGTACTAAAAAGGTCCAAGCGTCTTACAAACTATATACGCCTATCTCGTTCGCCTCACTAAAGAAAAAAAAAAGATAAACATGCAGCCCATATAGCGCCGTCTCTTTTCGTCATGGTCAGAATAGTTTTGAACGGCCCATGGCCCATGTGATGTGGTGATTGGTGATGTGAGTTGCGAGATGGTTGCGAGTTGCGAGATGGTTGCAAGTTGCGAGTTAACCATAACCACCCAACAACATCCACAACCGAATAACCAAATAACCGAGCTCTCGACAGCGTAGTTGCGATTATTTTCAAATAACCGTTGCATAGTTGGTTATGTTGTACAACTACCAAGACTAGTTCCCACAAAAAAATATCTTGTATGATGGGCGAAAACAGTGCCCGAGAATAGTGTCGATTGAAGTGTTTCCAACGGAATTTAGCCAGAATTTTCAGGTATCTACAATAAATTAGTTATTGCGATCGCATGAGACGATACTATGTGGTGGTGCTCTTCTTCTTCAGCTAGTTCAGGTGCTTATTTACGTTTCAGGGCTTGTCTAACAATCATTTCCAGACCCACTATCTCTATCTTAGACGGCGGCCATTTTTAAAGTCTCGAAAGGCGTTGACGCTCGATATTACATTTTGCGTTTTGTTTTGTTCCGCAGAACCGATGGCCGCCATAAGAAAAAAACTAGTAATCGTCGGTGACGGCGCGTGCGGGAAGACCTGCCTGCTGATAGTGTTCAGCAAGGATCAATTCCCGGAAGTGTACGTGCCGACAGTGTTCGAGAACTACGTCGCCGATATCGAGGTTGATGGCAAACAGGTCGAGCTGGCCCTGTGGGATACAGCTGGCCAGGAGGACTACGACCGGCTACGGCCGCTCAGCTATCCAGACACTGACGTCATCCTCATGTGCTTCTCCGTGGACTCTCCCGACTCGCTTGAGAACATCCCAGAGAAGTGGACACCCGAAGTGAAGCACTTCTGCCCCAGCGTGCCCATCATCCTGGTCGGCAACAAGAAGGATCTGCGCAACGACCCGGCCACCATCAGCGAGCTGCGAAAGATCAAGCAGGAGCCCGTCAAGCCGCAGGAGGGCCGCGCCATGGCGGAGAAGATCAACGCCTTTGCGTACCTGGAGTGCTCGGCCAAGAGCAAGGAGGGCGTGCGGGAGGTGTTTGAGACCGCCACGCGCGCCGCGCTGCAGGTCAAGAAGAAGAAGAAGACGAGGTGTTGTCTGCTCTAAGGTGTATCTTCCGGTGGACTCTACTTTACCAATTGTTTGCATACTGCCTGTGCACTGCGCCTGCAGTCACTGCCCTAGACAGGCATATTGCCACCTAGTGCTTCCTAAGAGGATGCCCGGAGAGCCTGCCCAGTGCATTGTGGTTGGGTGGCTGTCATCTTACTATCAACATACCTCACCCGTGTCTTAGTTTCTGTTTCTAACTTTTCTAGTGTAATAGAGCACAAATTGTAACTGGGAAGGCTTGTTTCTTATTATTGGATTCCACTATTGTGAATTCATATTTATATTAAATTCTATTAAGTGCCTGTTGATTATGATGCATTAATAAACCTGATGCAGCACTTGTGGCATTCTTATTGAAATATCAAATATGTCTATTAATTAATAATATGTTATATGCGTGAAATATTAATATTGACGATACTAGGTTTTAAAATAGTATGCATGCTATGTATCAGGATAGGTTTTATCCAATAAGCCCAGCCTCACTGTCCGCTGTTCTCTTTCCAGGATAATATTATCTTTTGTATCTAAATGTAACCTGGAATATAATACAGCCAGTTTGATCCAACTGGGTTCAGTAACTGAATGTTTTATTTGGTGCATTGGCCCCCAGCCACTGCCACCGCTGCCGCCACCTTCCACCTTGGCAACTAGTTGCTGGCACTGGCATTAGCACCGGCTCTGGTACTAGCACGAGCGAGTGACATTCTCACTATCCCAGCCGTACCCACTATCCACTATCTGATACGTTGAAGAATACGAGATAAGATTGTGAAGAAGATTAAATACTTTGTTACTGTTGACTGACGACTGACTATGACTGTTGACCCATGTCATTATGACTGCAATCAATCTTTGCTTTTCCTATTGCCAGTCAGATGTACCCAAATGGCTGACTCACTTAGGTGACCCAACTAACTGTTTTAATCTTGTGGTCACTACTAACTTTAATTTGTTTCTCATCTCCCCTTGTATCGTTGGCTTGCAATCTTAACGTCTTCTGCTTGTGCTATTCCCTTTTGTCCCGTTGTATCTCATTGTTGTTTTTCAAGTTGGACATGGCATGCGAGAGGAAATTTATACCATAACAATAATATTAATTTTATGAAACTATTACTCTATAATTTAGGTGAAACCTTATTTTACAGTGTTTTTTTTATTAATAATATATAGTTATGCAAAAATGAATAAAAAAAAATGTCCACATCTTTGTATAGTAAATGTGTCATACTCGTTTTAAACCACAAAACAAAGTGAATAACTTTTTTATATTCAAATATTTGTAGCTCCGACCGAAGCGTATTAGTGAGAATTGGACTGGGGTGCAATATTCACTAATAAGTTTAGGCTTAGCGTAAGAACATTGTATAAAGTCCCCATCATCACCTGATCAGTGCCAACCGATACTCGGACAGAATCCACAGTATCTAGACCCAGTGGGGGTAATGAAAGCGGGCTCGCCTCTATTGCGAACAGAATAACGCTTGATAGGATTCGCGGCAGCTCAGGGTCTAGCCCGCTTCTACCACCCCTATTCAATATTTGTACTTCTATAGTATTGGACTTTTGCTATTGTGTTTCATTTTAACTTAACCCAATTAAAGAAATAAATTATTGAATGTATTATTTTTTTTGTTAAAAGTATCGTATAAGATAACAACTAAATGTGTTCTCTAAATGCATATATTCTAACCTATTGACTACACATTGAAGTACAAATCTGACATTTGTGGTTTAATTGTCTTTAGTAACCGAGAATTCTGTTCCAAATGTTTTGATAGTGGTGGTAAGGGTTATGTGCTTTTACTAACATGTATATCAATGTATTTTTGGATTCCATTTGGTGTTTGTAATGAATGGGGATGTCAGTAATTATTATGTAAAATATATCTTATTATATCATTGACTTCATTCTTCATCTACTCATAACTCACTCACCAGATACCCTATTTTTGTCATAATTTTAAGTGAAGTAAGAAGGTGCTAATTGATAAAACACAATTCAAAAATAATTCAGATACTTTTATTTACCATAGTTTCAAGTTTTCTCACCTGAAAACTGCTTAGTTTAGTATATTGCACAAATTAGGAAATAAATACACGAACCCAGTGGGTACTGTACTGACTAATGTTTTGCACTTGAAGAAAAGCGCAATGGCAGCAATACATATCTCGTAGCCATTGTGTTCATATTGTAAGCTTTCATGCAACAGTGGTTTATAATATAATCAAAGCTAACACTCTGGAGTTGGATAATGATTTAGGAATTTAGTTAACCTTGTCATAGTTCTGTTTTTGGGCCGCAGCCATAATAAATATTCAACATGATGCATTGATAATAAATAACAATTAAAGTAAATCAATTGCTTAAAGGTCAACGACTAGATAAGTGTGCCGTGATTCACTCTGTTGCTGCCTTGTAATGATATTTTCAAATTTGACAGCACAATCAACAAGTAGTGATCTCATGAGTAATACAAACAAACTGTTGAATAGACTTCAGCTTCTGACTAACCATTTTCCATTTTTTTTATTTACCATAACTGCTTGGGTCAATAAAAATAATCGAAGATGCAAAGTATCAAAAGATCAAACCTAAACACTTGAATAATTCTGAATCATGTGTGATATCAATGTCGAATGTTGATACTTACCACACCCACTAATAATTCTTATCTTACAACTGGCTTGGGTTTGAACCCATAAAAGTGTTTATAATTTATGCAATGCACTAAACATTATCCAGGATAAATAATAAAAACTTAGTAGAGATATACATGCTAGCTTTATGTGTAGTATAAAATTTAGTTTGCTTTTTTTAAAGCCTAGTAAAAACATTAACAAAATACAACAATAGATAATGAGAGTGAAATTGCAGATATTATATCAAATTGAACCATGATCTAACTGTAGAATGTAAGGAGCTGGAGAAACTTGAGTACTAAAACAATATGTCTTGGTTTCAAATTATTAAAGCCACATAGTAAGCGTTCAAAGATGGTTTGAAAGGGAGATATATAAATATGAATGTTAGAGGAGCACACTAATATTAAAAATAGAAAATAATTAAGTGAAAATATTTAATAAAACACGACTCGTTAGAAATAGAGCAAAAATCTCTCGACAAATGCTTTAGTTGCATTTAAAGATACACTGTGAATTTTTTCATGCCCATAACAGAACAAAATGTGTTTTTAATAATTTTCGGGGCTTTGCGAATTTTTTCTATCGAGGGAATTTCATATAATTAACATTTCTGCATAAAAAATGTATTGATATTATTATCTTCAAAAATAATATATTTTTTTTGGAACTTAATTTGAGAAAGTGGGACGCTTGTTGTAAATCAGTAGAAATTGGGTTTGCGGAGGCTTAATGAGTTGTTTGAATTTGAACACTTGCAACATACTGAGCAAGTTGCTGAATTTCCCTACTATGTGATCGCAGGCTTCAAAAATGTTTACTCTATTGAGTGAAATTTTGGTCAGATTTCTAATCCGAACCTCGCAAATAGAACAGGTCACCCTTGGAGGCGCATTACTGAGGAGCCATTTGTTGAACCTACTAATTACAATGCTCGCCTGCCTCCATATGGTCCATTTGTAGATTTTTTTAAATTTCAGGGTCGGGGTATGAAGGCGGATGTCAGAAATGAGGTATTTTCGCAAACTGCATATTGTTAATGTGCAAAAGATTTAAAGTGTATTTTTCTGGTTTCTATCATCGTACTAAAAATGTCTAATTTTAATATTTTCTTTATTATTATCGATTTTAAAAATGATCTAACACATTATATTTTGAAATGGTTCCAACTATCTGCAATGTCATTATGACGTAGAAAACGCTACTGGCTGGTAAGACGGCTGTCACTGACTTGGACCTATGTGACGTCAATAACGCCATATTCACAAACCAAAATAACACGTCGATTTTGCAACAAATCTATAATGGCACATTATAAATCATTATTCAAAATTTATCCATCTACATAAAAATGTCTTCGTTATTGTGATTTTTTTAAGAATTAAAAAACCAATGAAAATACCCTAATCTATTTAAAGTCTGACTTCTTTTAGCTTTTAATGTTTTCTTATCTTAAAATCGATATAGGAAAACTAAAAACAAAATTTATTTTTTAAATTCAAATACCTTGTGGATTGGAAACCTTGTTTCTTGATCCAAATATTTGTCCAATTGGACCTTAAATTTCAAAACTGTTGAAATTCAAATGGGATTCAATGTGAGACAAAGCTCTGAAACATTTGCTTCCATTCAAATTTGTATGGAAGGCACTTTTAGTTTTCTTCTTTATTGTATGCAAATACAGAAAATTTGGGCTTTTTTCCCGAAAATTGTATTTTGCAGAATTATTAAAACAACGTTGCAGAGGACATGAGCACCTCTGGACCAGTGGCGGCCGGTGGTCAAAATATATGGGGGTTCACCGGATTACAACATTAAGTCATAAAATAAATTAAATAAAGGTACATACCTATTTATAAAGAAGTTCTATTCTCTGTTCATTTTGTTTAGCAAAGACCTCTATCAATGCTTAACACTGATAGTGCGTTCAGTCTGTCCTGGCTCAACGTGTTAAAAGATTTTATTCTTTTTAACGTTGAGAAACATCTTTAGCTTTCAACTGAGGTCATTCCAAAGGTCATGAATGGTGCACAAAAGTTTTAGTAATTTCACAGTCTCGGGAAAGTCTTCTAATAAACAAGTACTATAAAAAAGTTGTAAAATTGATAAAGCGCCGTTAGCTTTTGAAAAATCGTCGCGGGCGTAAATTGCACAGAGTTTACCTTTTAGGTACTGAACTTTATTTAGGAAGTCATACGTTTTAAGCGTCACATTGAAATCATGTTCTGGGAAATTTGACCTGTATCGATTTTTATTAAATAGCTCATTATGGTGTTTACCTTAGGCACGGTAGCCTGAATCCAATTGCATTCTGATGTCAACTTTTCCTAAAACCTTTAAGCTCAAAACTTTTTGTAAATGTAAATGATAAGAATTATGTTTTTTGATTTTTTCAGAAAGGTGAGTTACATCAGTAACACCGCTGATTGTCCAAACTGAATCAACATCGTAAATTAAACACGTAAAACAAAATAAACTATTCAATTGATCACATGCACAGAGCTACAAGCTTTGTTATACATTGTTTTGTTAAATGATCGAGTAAACTTCTTCGATCCAGATTTGCACTCTTGTTTTATTATCAGTTCAGGTTTTAGGTGGACCGGCATTTTTTATTATCACTTTGTTTTCAAAACTCGACCTATTATTCTTAATGTATTCCACATTCAAACTCATTCTTAATTTATACGTTGAACAAACACAAAAGTAATCATAAATTAGTATAACATGCAATTGATATGCCTTATTAATAATTGATATACAAGATCGATATCACCTGCAATTAAACTTCAAAACTTTCTCAGAGTAAGAAAAGTTTTAAATTCAAGAGACAATGCCTGGCAACGGCGAGTACTGACTGAACTGATAATAAGTAATCTGACCATCACTCATCTCTTAATGACAAGTTTTATCCTGTATGCTTGTATCGAAGAAGCGTAACATTCGCTGAAAAATAGCAGATGGTGAATTTAAACAACGATATTGACAATAATATCAAACATACGCGTTTTAGTTTAACTTTCTACTGAATAAACCGTTCCTTCTGATGTGGTGGTAAAACTCCGAACGCCGTTCTTGATATGGTATTATTTGCAAAGAATAGTATGTAATGGTATGGACCCACGCTTTCGACTGTTCCACAGAATATGCGACAAAGCAGTTAAATTTTGGATCGCAATCGAAAACGAACTGCTACGAACATAGGCACAAGTCAAAGTCGGTCTGCAAGTTAAGCGCGCTTAATAAGTAGGTACCTTTTGAATGAGATATTATAACCGAACCGAGTTTCGTATTGTGATTAGCCATGTCGGAAATCTTGTTGGTTGTTCGGCGCTCGGGAGCACATATTAGCTGGCCGCCACTGCTCTGGACCCTTATGTGTAATGTGTGAATAACAGCTAAGCTATTATTATGCCAATCACCATTTGGCTCAGAAAGCAGAGCAATATTTGGTTATCATCATTCCACCCATAGATGGTTTTGGCCCACAGCCAAACGGCGCCTGGTGCTAGTAACACTGTTAGGATATTAGCATTGCCTTGGCACCATAGAAAGTCGGCGCCCGGAGCGGACTACTCCAACTGTGCCTGCACAGCATTGGCCCTGTCCCGAATTAGAATAAACCTGGAAAGGTCATTTATCCAGCGGCAATCCAGTGACTTGTAAAAAAAACTTTTCTTTAATATCTGTGTTCGAAGACCAAGTGTGTGCAATACATATTTATAAGATAGTATTTGAAATTATCTCACTGATAAGATTATTTGGTTTACTTTGAGTGTATTGTAGTTGTTTGCTCAACATGACTGACACGAGCTGTGACAAAAAGGTTTTGATTTGCATAATGGAGAAAAATATCTATACTAACTAAATTATTTATGAAATTAGAAAATAGTATGCCCCTGGTTTGATACCCACGGATGGAAATTGTTTTTTTTATTATTATTCATCAGCTAAGGACATTCTTGGAATAAAAATGCCAAAAGTTGCTTTTTGTAAATAATACAGGTCGATCCATAGGCCATATTCTTGAGTGGTCCTTTCACTTCTCACACATTCGAATCATCAGAAATATTTATGTTGAATAATGGTCGGAGTAACACGAGTTAAAGGAAATAAAAGCTGGGCCTGTTTTACAGCACAAGCTAATTTTACAAAATCAGATAAGAGGAGGAATGTAAAAGGTAAGTATTGAATGAAAATGGAGGATGTGTTTCTAGAAAACAATTGTTTTTCCACACTGAACAGGAGTTCTAGTGACCCAGCAAGACTATGTTTTGGGGCAGAGGTTGCTACCAGTTTGTCTTGACCCTAATAGTGCCTGTGCATGTTGGCCTAATGCATTGGGTTAACGCAACGATACTCAACCTGCGGCCCGCGGGCCGCATGCGGCCCGCCGAGCTATTTTGTGCGGCCCTCCATACATTTAATATCATGAACATGATTTACAAAATCTGGCATTCTATATCACGTTAATTTGAGATTAATTGCGACTTTGACGTAATAACGTATTAATATGATATAATATTTTTCGCGGCCGGAAATTTTCGAAAATGGAATTCCGTAGCTACCCCCCCCCCCCCATGGATTTCGAAAAATTGTTGTTGGGAATTACATATGATGTTTTTGGGGAATTATTATGTTTTACAGAAATTCTCTAACAACCCCCCCCCCCCCATGGATTTCGAATAGTAAAAGGGGGAATCAAGCTCACACCGTTGGCAACACTGACCAGTATAGTGTTGCGGCCCGTGTAGCTTTAAAAACATATGAATGTGGCCCGCAGAAGAAAAAGGTTGAGTATCACTGGGTTAACGTGTTAACGCTGTCGCCAACGTTGGCCGATTAACAACGGTCATGTCTGCGACAAATCGAAAATGGCACATTTAAAATCTTACAGAAAATTTATTCAGCAACATAAAAATAAAATAATACTTCATTATTATTGTAATTTCTCCTGAGAATTAAAAAAAAAACAATGAAAATACCCAATTCTGCGTTGGCCATTAGATATTCTTTTTTTAAATGTGAATACCTCTGAAGAGTCCCAACTGCTCTCAACCGTCTGGAGCCAGTGAGACTACGGCATCCCTAATATGTATGTTGTGATGCTGAAGGTTGTGGAGTTGGTAAGGAGATGGGGAAGAGAAAGATGGAGGTGTACCTGCCTATTCAGTTCTGGTCACCAAACACGGCTGAAGCCATTTCAAGCAGTATTTCTAGATGCTGGTCTTACTGAGATGTAAATCCAGGGTGATACTGAGAGTATCTTTCACTCTAGTACGTGCCACCAGTGTACACAAAATCATTAAATAAAATTTACTTGCTCATTTGGGATTTGAACCCTCTTCGGATTGCTAGTTCAGAGCCTTATCCCTTGACCATGGAGGCCGTTAAATCTAGATCGATGTGGAAATTATCGCAGCACTTACAATTTATTTGTACAGTACGTTTAATCATTAATTTATTATAATGACATCAAATACAGACTGAAACCGAAACCACTAAACTGAACAAAACAATACCCTGTAATATATTTATAATTATTTCAGAAAAAAACAATATATTCATAATTACTTTATATTATCCATAATACAAAATTTTAATCATATGTAAATGAAATCCTCCGCACGGGAGAACTGGAGACGGAGCCAACGTGCAAACGCTGTTATCGGGTTGGCGTCAAGATCCTTTGATGTATGCACGAAAACTGACAATAATCGGGTTGACCGCAAGCATGCAACGGCCAAGTCGCCCTGCACACGCTGAGCCAACGTGTACACGCGTTATAAGGGCACGAGCCCTCAACTTTTTTTTTGTTGTTTTTCCTCTATTGTATGTTTTTGGCTTTCAAAAGTTCCCCCAAACGTGCAGGAGCCAAGTGCGATATTCTGGAGATATTTTTCGTTTATAAATTCTCTAGCCTCCCCTTCCCTCCCCGGATACTACGGAAAATGAGGGGGCCCCAAACTCAGTGTCTGGGGGCCCTGTAAGGCCAGACGGCCCTGGTTGCCATCTGCATAATATTATTTATATAGGTACCTATATTTGATACTGATTTTGTAGTGACGAACTTAAGGTTTATTGGTCTGGAGCAATATTAAACCTTGAACATAGATTGGAGGGTATCATAAAATTGAAAAATATTTCTCTAATCTCATCATTTGTTGCTTTGTGAACATTATTTTGATATTAGTGTGCAAGCTGTATAATGTGTATTATAGTACAGACCCGAACCATTCAGACTGCTTTAATGACTTTGTTTAAATATGTCAGATGTCACTAGTGTTAACTATTCTCGTGATGTGTTTTGCTTATTTTTATTTTAAATTAGCCAATTCAGAGTGCTTTTTTGTGTTTTGTTTATTCGAAATTTCCATAGAATATTTTTCATAAAAATAGTTCAAAACCTTGCTTTGATCCTCGGACTATAGTCGTCGAGCAGATAGATCAGAACGAGGTATGGGTAAGTGAGTGGTTTATTTATTTATGGAAACCCTAAGGCCTTAGACACATTACGCTATATTGACAGATTACGCTGTTCAAAGATTTTTATAGAATTTTATATTGCTCGCCATACAATCCCATACATACCTGTCACCAGAGATGTGCAAAATGTATACCCAAAACCATTTGAAATGCAAAATGGAAATGGGTCAAAACTTTTCCATTTGAAAATGCAAAATGCAAAATGGTTTTTAGAAAAGCATTTCAAATGCAAAATGCAAAATACCTATTTTCAAAATGCATTCAAAATGCAAAATGGTTTCTCAGGTCAAACAATCAAAATAATTATAGAATTTTTAAACAATTTTGTCATTTAATAATGGACATCAATGTAGAACAAACATATTACATGATGGTAAATCCAAAAACATTTTGTTTCATGTGACTACAGATTATGAAACCACAAAAAAATTGCGCGGGACTAATGTTGCCAACGTAAAAACATAGAAACTGCTATCTAACATTTAATATTACAGCGTCATGGCCCCATGTTTCGTATTTGAATCAGTATTTTTTGTAATCAATTGCCAGGGCTCCTACCAGGGAGCAACTTGACAAATGTAAATTATCTCTCATAGCGAGGTTGAGGACCGACTGATATTTGGGGCTTATGAAAAAAAGATGAGTGGAGATAGTAGGAAGAATGTTGCAAAAAAGCATTTAAAATGGAAAATGCATTGAGAAAAGCATTTAAAATGCAAAATGGTTTTTAGAAAAGCATTTAAAATGCAAAATGGAAAATACCCATTTTGCATTTCCATTTGAAATGGATTTATTTGAAATAAAGCACATCTCTGCCTGTCACACCTAAAGAGATGTTATGTTATGTTATAAGTGTGGGCGTGGCGACGGTATGCACCGTATGCACCGTGATCTTTGAGCGCATAATATATATATATACAAATATGTGTGTCTAAAAGGCTTAATAAATGCGCGCATAAATTTGGCGTGGTATGTACGTATACATACGCGAGCCGAACTGCCGAACTGAACCTCAACTTATGGGAAAGGAATGAAGTAACCGCAAATGGCGCGAAACGCCGCTTGCAGTTTTTTTTCTTTTTTTTTTTTTAAAGAAATACAAATATTCCCGGGTTACGAATAACCTGACAATATTTGAAAATCTCCTACTACCACCACAGTAAGCTGAAAATGTTGCTTGTGTTGTGATGGAGGACTTAGCCAGCCGAGGAATTGAACACACTACGCCCGAGTGGGACTCAAGCGCGATGTCAACTCGGACACCGACCGGTTGCTTCGTTCCTTTCCCGTAATTCGTGGCTCGGTTCGCGTGTCGATTCGCAAAGGTTTACTTAACATTACATGTTGGACTGACACACTACGCTATAATCTTCCCCAGGATAGGTGTCAGATCAATTGGGAGACTGCCGCGGAATATATTTTTTTGTATGGGATTTGTCTGATGCTTGACAGATTACAGCCCGGTAAGAGCGCGCTTGAGGTGAGTTTCTCACGAAAACGGCGCTATAAAAATAATCCAATAATTAATTCTCCTTCCTTCCTCCTTCTCCTGCCGTAGGTAGGAGAGGGGGTCGCATAATTTTCAAATATAGCCTGGCTAGCAGATCACAGCTCATCGTCTTTTTAGGTGTGACAGGTCTGTATGGGATTGTATGGCGAGCAATAAGGAGTTATATAAAACGCTTTGAACGTATAGCGTAATCTGTCACCCCCTATAAAGACGCGAAACGCCGCTTGCGGCTACTTCGTTCCTTTCTCATAATTCGTGGTTCGGCTCGCGCATTTTATCTCCAGTTCATAGTGTTTATACGTCACACAATTAACACATTCACTCGGAAAAGCGCTTTTGAAAAAATAATGGCCAAATTTGCAATAAGCTAAAAAAAGCAATTTAATCTTATAATATGGGTTTTTCCTTGGTTTTTCCGCTTTCAAAAATGCAGATGTAACTGTAAGCTGTAACCCAGGAATTAACAGAACACAAAAAACGAACTGTAAGTGAAAATAAGAAAAACCCTCAAATAAAACAAAAGGAATAATGGAATTTATTATTGACTTAATATCTAATACTTGACCTATTTATTAAAGGTCATATTTGACGATCTCATATTTCAAATTCAGAATTAACAATATCGTCTTGCAACTATTTTTTCATATCTATTATAGTTGGTTAAAGTCCCGGTAAGACAAGATATCCTGGGTTCGATTTCTAGTTTTTTTTTAAATAATTTGAATAACTTTTGAAATAACTGTTGAAAAGAATGTGATCTTACTGCGGTTGAGTTGTGACCGTTATCTTTTTTTCTGTATCTTGTAGGTATTGTTTCATGTTTCATTTAGATTTATTAGTATTATCTTCTTCTTCAATGATATATTATTAGAATAATTCTTTAACCGTGTCCTTTCTGGCTACCCTATATCATCGGTAACTACAAATTCAAATAAAATATAGCATCTGAATACCTAACAAAGAGTACAAAGGAACTTTTACTCGGCAATCAGTTATAAATATTTGAACATTCTTCGTACTTCACAATTATTTGTCAGTGTCGCCCTCGATATACTTACTAGGTATATCGGTTTTTAACAGGGTGGCTCAAAAACAACGTAGGTACTCTGAAGTTCCTTATTATAATCGAATATAAAAATAGCTGAATGCAAACCACCGATGGCTTCGTTGTGATATCTCGCTCTTCCTCTTAATAAATATCCATACAATCGATCAATTTAATGAGAAAATATTACGAATTGTAAGTTTCAATCGAAGATCTAATCACAATAAATCGAAAATGCAGCATCGCTTTCATAACATAACCGCACTTTTCAAGTTGATTTATTCTTACTTATTACATTACCCACAAAATTATCGACCGATGCTCTATTAATATGAAATGTCTTAATTTTTTTATTCGTAAGTATATCTTTTTCTAAATTACAACATGGTATTTCCTATGGGAAGTATACATTTGCGAACTTAAACGCGAACCGAGCCACGAATTACGGGAAAGGAACGAAGCCAGGAAGAGGACAAACGTTAATGACATCCGGACGAGCTGTCGCTGGGACTAGTTTATATATTAAACTTTAATTTGTATTGTATAAGGTATTAAATATTTTAAAAAATAAATTATTTTTATTATTATTCAGTAGGCACTAACCTGGTATAAATGGAAAACATAACTATTGTGGAAAATCAAAAGTAGGTTCACGCGGAGAAAAAAGAATAGGTATTGAATGTTATCAAATTATTGGTAATCCAGTTAAAAGCGGGATTGAAAACCTACTTTTAGTAAATTACTAATACATCGGAACGCGTGTTCATGCCCCTGCATTTGCCTTGATAATATATATTAGAAGAAATGCGGAAATATTAGCAATTTATAAACACGTGTTCCGACATTATGATGATATATTAGTATTTTACTAAAAGTTTATCAGGAAACCTAGTAATCCATTCGTTATGGGCCGGCAATCCTGTTTTTAACCGGATTACCAATAATTTGAAGAGATTCTTAATAAATTAGCAATAACAATTTTTCTTCACGCACCAAATACCTCAAAATCCGGATTCAATATATTTTTAAATGGATTTGTTTTGTCTCCCAATTAATTCATTAAAACATAAGTATACTTGTGGCATGTTCCAGAGTGGAAGATACTCTCAATTTCGTTCTGGTGACACACCACTATTCAGAATTGAAACGTTTCTTGAAATGGCTTTAGCCGTGTTTGGTGACCAGATCTGAGAAGCCAGGTACTTTCCCACCTTTCTTTCCGCCCCTTTCTTCCCCTCCCTGCTACCTTCAGCCGCACACATACCGTAATAATTGGGGTGACATAATCTCACTGGTTCCAGACGGTTGGGTACAATTGGGACAGTGCGGTATTCATATTAAAAAAAAAAAAACAAAAAAATTCCTAACATGACAAAAATGATTTTCAGTTGGCTGTCCGATATCAATAATAAACGTATTCAGGAAACGTTCTCTATAAATACATATTTAGGGTTTATAGAGCAAATATTGATTTTGAGCTCCTTGTGTGTTTTTACTATTCAATCTATTTAATTTCTCCATACGAGAAAGACGCCTCACATAAACGAGTGCATAGTTAAACCAATAATAAATTATTGAATCCCAAACAGTGTAATGAATTAGTTTTTCATAACTCGTGAATCACATTTAAACACAAATACATTTTTAGTCATGCGGAAAGGCAATGCGATATACTTATGCTATCGTGATTAATTTTTAGGTTATTAAACCGTGTTGCGTTTCCTCCTTCTTTAGCCATTGTTTCTGACAGCGTTACAGTGTTCATCATCAGGGCTTGCGATTTCTTGTCGCTGCGACAAAAAATCTAAAGTAGCAGAAAATAGGGCGACGCACATTAAAAAAAATTCCACTGTGTATCAGTTAAATAACAATGAGAAGTATTTCAGTTACCGGAAATGGATAATAATGCATTTTAGTTGCTATTTCTGAAAAAAAAACTGATAATTTGACGTATTTGCTTTACTCCATATTTTAACATAATAATTTAAGGCGATGCCATACGTAGTAATGCAAAATCATGTGTTTTTGGTTTGAAAATTTGGTCGCCTAGAAATGTTTCAGATGCTTTAATTAAATACAGCGAGTAGAATACATCTTGGCCTTTGAAATAATCGAGTATTTTTTAGATTAGAAGTCTTTTCAAAGTTCAAAATCTCCTACTTACGAACCCATTTTCGGTTATGATTTTACTGTATAATGTGGAAAACTAAGTTATTTATAAAATGATCGAAATTTTTTTTTATATTTATGCCTGAACATCCACAAAATAAAATAAAAGGCACTTTTTGGTAATGTTTTTTTCTAGCAAAAATCAAAACAGGCGGATGGTGTTAAGCGGGAATTTAAACCTTATGGCCATCTATGTAAGGGTTGTTATTGATAGCGGCTCAATTTAAAATATTACACGACGTAGTGCATCGCCTTAAAATAGTTTTTTACGCTAGTTTTTATTTGTTTACATTTTAATTGAACCCAAACTGACAGAACTTTTGGACTTCCAGAGTTCATAGAGGTTCATATTTTAGTTTAAATAACAGAAGAGAAAAACTAACCTTAAAACTTTGACCATCAACAACAATGGCCGCTAAGCAAAAATCGGTTTTAATATTAAGGAAATAACTATTAAAATGCATTATTTTTCATTTCCGGTTAAATAAATACTTATGTACATCTCATTATAATCTAACTACCACAAAATATTTTAAAAACTAAATGTGCGTATTAAGCGTGCCTCTATTTTCTGTATATTTACCAAATCTAGCGCGAGTTGTTTAGTCGTATGTGTAGTGTATGTTTGAAACAAATTTATTTTTGCACTGAACAATTGTGCGACAAAAATCGCAATTAGCATTGGGTATATTGGGGTTTATACTGTATTACGATACGTTGTACTTAGGTATACACCAACATTTTCAGAGATCAATCTCCATTTTTTAGGTAATGATCCTGTTTGCGAAAAGATGAAGGCGATGAGTAAAAAAACGAGTTTTGATTTAAGTGTGCAAACGTTACCCCTTCTTTACATATCTTATAAGGAAAAATTAGTTGAAATTAAAATACTAATGAACTTCAGTATTTTAAAAACACGACAAGAAGTGTTTGGGTGTAAATTTTTACTTGAATTTTTGAGTTCTTATTTAGTAACATTTCCTATTCCTATCACACAAAGAATTCATCACAGAAGATTGAAAAAATAAAATATTATACATTTTAACGTTTAATTGTTTTTATAAAATGCGTAAACATTTATACTTTTCTTAGGCTAGCTTTAGACTTGTAAGTTTTTTCGTAAATTTACGACTTCTAGCCAATGGGCATATTGGATTTTCAAAATGCAATATGCCCATTGGCTAGAAGTCGTAAATTTACGAAAAAACTTACAAGTCTAAAGCTAGCCATACGAGCATTGAAATTAGTGTTGATATAAACAAAAACACCAATTTTGAAAGGGGTATTAAAAATGAAGTCAACTAAAAAGGTTATCCGTAAACGAACATTTTGGCGGGAAATCTCCCTTGAATAATGACAATCACAGTGTTGCCAGCGAATTTACCATCGACTTCGAGGAAATTTATAACAGCGAATCGAGTGAAACTGGTACCAATATAGCATCAAAGAAAGGAGACATGCTATTAGAAAATCCCAGTTCAATTGAAATCAGCGTTTCAGCCTCAACGACACTTTCTATAAAAGAAATTCAGAATGAAATCTCCACTGGAGATGAAAAGGGTAAGTGAATTTTTTTAATTCGACAAAAAAGTCATGTTCACCCGCTGGTGATTTTTATTGGTAGACCAACATTTGTGTAAAAACTTGCAAACATTTTAGTAAAAATGTCATTTCATTACATACATAACAAGTAAGCGAACGAAAATTTTTGCTACTTACCTAAGTATCGGATGCAGATCTGAACCCTGAACTCTGAACAAAGAGTGAACCAGGAATTAAGAAGATAGAATTTTGATCCCGGACAAACAACAACGGTAATTGTTTTAATTTTTACGATATCTTTTATTCATATATTCACACTTACCAACATTATAATGGATTGAACGAAGTCGAATTGAATTTAAAGTGAGTACAAGTACTTTTTAAATTATTTTAAAATAAACATTTGGTAACCCAAATAAAATTATGTAGATAAATGGTATTTTTTACGTATTTTTCACAGAGAAAAGGATATTTTTATTAAATCTGCAGGTTTTTCTACACCCACAAAATCTCCAGTATTAACTGATTTCATATTTAATTAATTAGGTACCTACTTACGCCGACCATATAAGGAAGTTGAGTAAAAAATATTTTGACTTTCGTAAAATATGTTCATGTAGACCTAAAAACACCGATTCTGAATTTACTTATATAATTCTATATTTTTACTCTCAGAATAATTAAATCGTTGTTGAAAAGTGATTTAAGGCGAAGCTTAATGGCAAATCACTATTTTGATTAATCTTTATGACGATTTCTTGTACATTATGAATACCAAAAAATATGCTTTAGATAAATTGAAGGTTTTCCTATCGTTTCGCTTGAATAGAATACAAATAAAAAAATAAATTACTAAATAAAAAAATATAAATGTAAACAATTTTTTTTTCAATAGAAATATATGAACGCATAAAGGAAACAACTTTAAAAACATAGAGTATTATAGCTAAGATAATCTGTGATAGTTTCACTTGATTAAATTTTTTTCTTTCTTATAAAATTATTTACAAAATAAATAAAAAACCAGTTTTGTGCTTGAAATCGAACGTTTCTAGACTCCGTTTGTCAAGCGATTTTAATGCCTATTACCTAAAATACCTACATATATTATAAGGTATACCAAGAAAATACTAATTTTTGGCTTGTAGCTTCCTCTTAAAAGCTATACTCTTAAAACGCTCCCATGATTGGTCGAACGAAATAAGTTTGTACAATGTAATAACCGAACATCTCTCTGCATTTTATTTTATTTATAAGGCTAGCTTTAGACTTGTAAGTTTTTTCGTAAATTTACGACTTCTAGCCAATAAGCATATTGCATTTTGAAAATCCAATACGCCCATTGGCTAGAAGTCGTAAATTTACGAAAAAACTTACAAGTCTAAAGCTAGCCTTAATCTTAAGTTAGCTCACATCTTCGTGTGTGCTAATAGTTTTATAAACATATAACATTTATGCATGGCGTACTTTGGAAATAAACGGGAAAGGTTGTCATACAGTTCTGTATTGTGTAGTTTTTCTTTAATAGTTTGACATATTGCCGTACGAATACGATCCTTAGAAAACACTTTCGATTTACTTTCTTCTCGTTTTTTATTCATCTCATTAAGTATAATAAATAAAATGATAATTCTTAATTGATGAATGTTGTCTGTTGTATGCTGATGATGCGGTGCTGATTGCTAACAGAATGGAAGATCTTCAGTCTCTCGTGTCTAGGATGAACGAAGTATGTATGAAGAATGAGTTAATGATGACTGTAAGTAAGTCTAAAATCATGTTGTTTGAAAGAGAGAGTACGAAAACAGTGAGCAATATAGTTGTGATTGGGAATACTTGGAGCAGGTGGATGACTTTGTGTATTTAGGAAGTATGTTTACGAGAGATGGGAAGGCTGACAGAGATATTGAAAGAAGGGTAAATGCAGGTAACTCCATTGATGGAGGACTGAACGCAGTTGGCGCTAGCAAAAAAATGTCCAAAGAAGCGAAGCTAGCAGTCCACAATGAAGTGCTGATACCTACCCTGATGTCCGGAAGTGACGAATGGAACTGGCAGAGAAAGAATGAAAGTAGACTGAATGCTGTAAAAATTAGATCCTTGAGGCGTATGTGTGGTAAAACGGAGATAAAATGTGGAGATCCGCAAAGAGTCAAAGGCTGATGTAATCGTAATGAGTAAGATCAAGAAAGGGACGCTTAGATGGTTTGGGCATGTAGAGCGAATGAGCGAAGAAAGGAGTGTAAGGAGAATATACGATGCAAATGTGAATGGTAGCAGAAGTCGGGGACGCCCGAGGAAGACATGGCACGACTAAGTGAATCAGATACTTTAGTCGGGCCATGTTTAGAGTCAAAATAATAGAAGATTATGTATGAGACGATGTATGAATGTGAATGAGGCAAGCATTGTATGCCAAGACCGCGTTGTTTGGCGGTCCGTCCTCTCTGCCTACCCCTGCGGAGAATGCGTGATGGTTAGTTAGTTTTTTGATGAATATAAATTTAATGTCAAATTTAATTTAATGCAGTTCGATTTGGAAACCAATATTTTATGTCAATCCGTATTTTGCCAAAATGAATAGTTCATAAAGCTTACACAACTTAAAAATTAATTTCGACCCTTTTTTCATACAAAAAATCCTTAAAATAAAATATTGTAGTGAGAGGGGGGGGGGGGGGTGTACAAATTTTGATTTTAAAAATAAAAATAAAACACGTTCAAAAATTTAAGTTTGAACGTGGATATTGATAATATTTAAAAAATGGATTTAAATTCCTTATGATATTAGCAGGTAGGTCCTATCCTATTACTTTATATGTATAGCTACAATTTGAAAAGTACACATTGAGAAATACGCTCCAATAGAAAAATGTATAGCTAGGTTACTTCAGGTCATCCAATATTATCATAATATGAGGTATTTTACCATACTTACCTATTACGAATCTCATAAGACTGAAAGATTTCTCTCCATATACGAGGAATTACTAAATTGCCATTCGCTCGCATTATTATTTTTTGTCTTCCTGGCATGAAAAATAGTATACTTTACCAAAGAAATGCGAATAGAGGATTACAGCACCTCCGTTGTTCTTTCAAACAGGTTTTCGGGGCACGGGCCACGGTCTTTAGAGATTTAGTTCAAGTCATCATCGTCCGCAAACGCATCCGACCACGTAGTGACGTAGCCCGCAAGAACTTCTCCATTAATCTGTAGGCCCAACCACGTCTCAGTTGACTTCAGTCTCCGGTGATGACTGTGCGATCAAGTTATATGCAAGTCGTACAAAGAAACTTGCCGGCGCTTGACGTATCTCGCGAACCGTTCGTTTTTGAGGATGTTGTAGGCTTCGCTGTGAATAGTAAATAGTGTTAATGTTGTTGTGTCTTGAAATTTAAAAAAGGAATAATTTGACCACTGTCAATATGAGTGAGTTTTTGTTTGTACCATTTATGTATTAACAAGTATTTATACCTCTAGTCCGTACCTACTTTTCTCTTTTCTGCTCTCATTCCATTACTATAGATACGCAGGTACTTTAATTCGCACTCGGTGTACATAATATTCAAGATATATTATTGTTTTCTTTTTTTAATTTAATGTTGCCATTGTTAATTATTATGGCCAAATAGTATTTCCATTAGTTTGTGGCGGCCGGGCGGCGTTTATTTAATTTTTACGCAAATCTACAACTTTTTACTGAGATGGTGAAATTTTGTACTATTGACCTTCAAAACAAGAGGAAGGTCGCTGTTTAAGTATGATTTCGAAAACCTCTGTGAAAAGCTCAAGCAACATCGGGGACTTCAGCTAGTACATATATTATATAATATTATTTTCTTTAAAGTCGGGTCTCCAGCGACCAAATGTTTTAAAAATATCGAAAAAATTCAAAAACGTTGTGTAGGGCCACAACGTTTTTTGTTTTCCATCTGCCACGGAAAACAAAATCATTGTAACCCTGCCCCAATGTTTCATGTTCGCAAGAAACATTTGGTTCAATGTTTGTGGTAATATTATTTCCATTTATCTCGATGAAGCGTAGGTACCTATTGTTAAAAGTTGGCATTGTTTTACACTACTTTGTTACGTAAATAAAATTCCGATTAGGTACCTACTGTGGGAAACTACACATCTATTGTAACAATGAAAGGGAGTTTTTGTTGACATTTTATATGCTATAATACATATATTATTTTTACATCATCCAATACACATTTTTTCAATTACGTTAACTCACGGATGTATCCTTTTATTACCTGATCATGTATTATTTTTATGTAGGTACCAGTCAGGGGTGGCCATTGCCCGGTTTCCATATTCATGTTCATGTAGAATACGAATTTCAAATTATTATTTTAGAAGTCAAGCTATCGACTAGGTACCTACTCACTACAGCTTGACACACTTAACTTTTCAAAGCTGGAACTAACGAACGAATGAAATACTCCTATTTTTTTAAAACTGTGCTACGCCATTTTCCCGTATAAACTACGTCATTTTCCAGTACCTATATGGAACACACTCCTTGCTTCATTTACATTCATGCATCGTTTCATATATCTATAAAACACGGAAAAAAGTTTCTGATATGAAATATTGTTAATTTATTAAAAAGCTATCAAATAATTCATTTTCCAGTTAAAAACGGGACTGGAAACCTATAACGAATGAAATGACAAATTTCACAACACACTATCAGTAAAACACGAATATGTTATGAGAAAGTCGAGCCATGTCTTCCTCGCGCATCCCAGACTTTTACCATCCACTTTCGCGCCATAAGTATATACACAAAATCTACAGTAGCGAAGCCACCGGCAGCAAAGTTAAATATATCAGTGACTTTGAACCTAACCTCAAACAAAGTTTTCACGAGTAGGTACTACTTGGTATAGGTACCTATTTCTCAGGTTACTTTATCAAAGTAAATAATTAATCTTTCAATGTTTTCAAGTAATATTTTGTTGTGTACCTATGCCTTATTTTATTACCAAAATTGTCCTTAATCAAATCTTTATGTTTTGTTTGATAGTGGCGGATTATATTCCATTGTCACAATACCTTGTTCACATTTATTAGTTTTAAAGTGTTCAGTGATTGAAAGTTTCGTTTCTTCTGTTTTCATCAGATTTAAAAAGCAATATACAGGATGTCCGGAAACTCGTAGTACAAGCGGGAAACTGGTGAATCTACATCACATTTGGAGTCGATTTTGTAGTAGGTATATATTTTTTTGATTTGAGCTTTCGTTATCGAGTAAATCGAGCTAGAAGTTGATTTTTTTTTTTATCAAATTCTTATAAATTATTACTGAAGATCAAAGTACCCAACTAATTAAAACTATTTGAAAGTAAAACAAATGAAGAAACTCGGATTTGAAGCATTATTTTGAAATCACCCTTCATTTAATCCGATGTAATCATAAAATGTTTCTGCTCTGCAGGGTTAAAACATCTGTTGTTCAACCCTAAACACCAGAAAAAACTTTAACCCTAAAATAGCCGAAAAATATTTTTTTTTTGTTTTTTTTTTTTTTTGTTTAAATGCTCAAATCAAAAAACTTTATGTTTATTTGTGTTCCCCATGTGGTGTAGATTCTCCAGTTTCCCGCTTGTACTACGAGTTTCCGGACACCGTGTATAGTGCCTAAAGTTTAGGAATATGAGTATAAAAATATGGTACCTACAGATGTATATATTATATACATGTTAAATAAGGAAATAATAATATTTCATTTTCAATATTCTATTAATTTATTTTCATAATTTATAGATATACCCAAGAAATAATGACAGTCATTGACTTTGAAACTTCCCGCGATCGACCATTTGGGCATCCTTGGAACACCCTTGAAGCATTTGTGGCAATTGCGTGTGTAAAACTGTACAGTCGATTTTATCTGTATTGTTGGCTGTTTTTAATGACTAATAATTGTTGTTATTGTGTTCGGAATGTTAACTCTAAAATGCTATAAGAAAGGTTGCAACTTTCCGGCGGTGCTCGGGCTTCACACAGAGTTTTTCATAATCAGACATAAACAGTGACCTTCCTCTTATTTTGAAAGTCAAGTGTACAAATTGTTATCAACCTCGGAATAAAACTGTAGATTTGTATACAAATCAAATCCACGCCGTCTGTCCGCCCGCGACAATCACCTTTACACAGGTGTCCGGGGGTAAAGCGCACTAACTTCGGGAGGTTATTCTACATGATGATAGGAAAAAAAGACAAATAACTTTTTATCTGAAAAGTAACCCCAAAAGTTGGAATTTCGATAAAAGTCAATCACCTCCCGAAGTTAGTGCACTTTACCCCCGGACATTCTGCATAATAGATTATTGGCAATTGCAACCATAATAATGTTGTGTTTTTTTTTCTTCAAATTTGAGCCTAAAACAGATTTTTGCAGTAATTTAAACCATCTATCTATTTTTATTTTTCGGGCTGTACGTTAATCAACACATAATACAAGAAAACACCTGTTAGCATAAAGTACTAACTTACCCAAAATTGCGTGGGTAGTTAAGTACCTACTTTAGTCAAAGTGTTTTCTACATTTTACAGAATTCTAATTTTAAAATTATACCTAGTAAACAAATTGGTTTTGACATCTTATTGGTTATTAGCAGTTATTCGTCCGAAACCCTGAAAGGAAATTGGTTATGAAGTGTATCACATTGAATTGTATAATTCGAAATGGGCCCGCCAAATCAATAGGTATAATGTGAACTTCATAATTATCAAGAAACATCTCAGTCCCATTATTTAGGTACCTAAATTTAACTTTTAATATTTTTTCTCATTGTGATCAAACTAAGAATTTATTTTTGTTTCTAGGTCCGCACGCCAATGGATATGTGAATATTTCTGAGTTAAAAGAGGTGAGAAATTTCACGGTTAATTGATGTGTTATTATCAGGGTTATTTATACTTATCTTATAATATGTTATTTAACGTGTGATTAAACAGAATAATGATGATTGTCAATATAAACTAAATATTTTATGTAACTTTTTTTCTAATAAGGAATTATACAATTTTTCCAAAGAATCTTCACTATCTCCATGAAAATTCTTTTTTTATTTATTTATTCAGGCAGGTAGGTAGGTACCATAATATATATGCGAATAATAAAGTCCAAATAAACACCACAATTTCACAAAATAATCTTTACTGCACCATTAAAACGGCCACCTTCCTGTGAAACAGAACATCCATAAAATTTACAGGCGGACGAAATGCAAAACGGTCGAGTTAAAATAGGACTTCGCTACGCTCAGTATACATATAATAATGTAGGTATATACTATGGTGTACCTACACACCATGTAACGTAACTTTAAATAATTTTATTTATTTACGAAAATTGAAAATTCCTGAGGCCGTCTTCTGGTCGTCATTTGACTTCCAATGCCAAACAAGTTCTATGTTGACGTTTAATATAAATATGTCGTAATATTGTCTATGAAACAAAACGAAGAGTTTTAAGTAGTCAATTTACCTCATCGCTTTGTTTCTTGCATCCTTGAGATGTACCTCAAACTAATAAAAAATGTGTCGCGTGTCATCTAGTAATAGGTCGTTTTCACGACTCGTTCTAGTGTTTAACAGCTCGGCTGTGGTATGATTTGGACGATGATGTGGTTTCCTTTCTCTTACAACATCAACATTCTTCTAGCCTCAATTTTAATCCTTTCTTTCCTACCAAGTCCACACACTAGAAAACAAAGATGACCAACCTCCCATATGAAACCTCGGGGCATAAATAAACCACTGACCTCGGGAGCTTCTGAAGCATTGTGATTCATGACAAGATATCATTGATTTTGTATTTTTACGAAGTAAGAAAAATAAGATGGACCGTTTTGCAAACCAGTCTTTGAATTATTCATCTCAAATTGAAGGTGCAAACATTGACCACCGCTTGAACTTTGACTTACGTAACCACGTATATAGGTATGTACTTATTGTATGTCAGCACTGTCAGCAAAAAAAAACTTAGCTGCGTCGACAGTGTATTCTTCTTCGGCTGAATCGTTGTTCCGTCTTTTTGCCCAATTACAATTACTATTACTCTACCTTCAGTAAGACGCTCAGTCTGCTCAATTTTCGAGGGACAGAACAAAAGAAAAACTGTATGGACAATTCGGAACAAATCTAATCTACCTATTATAGTTCTTGCAATAATAAAGAGAGGTTATAACGTATATCCGTCGTACCATTCCAAATGACATTTAAAAAAGTGATATGAATAAAGTAGGCAGGTACCTACCTCCTCAGTTTGCAGACGTGTTTTAGAATCAATGGTCCTAGTTTCCCTCAACATCATTTTTCGTTCTGCCAACAGTATTCAAATCGATTATAAACATTTATCAATATATTTATAATCTACTGCTTTACTTATGCGGCTATAAAACCATATTCATATTAGTATAGATACCTACACATTGAGCCCTCGAAGTGATTTTCTCACGAAAACGAAATGGTGTTGTAGAAGTAATTCAAATGAAAAATAGGACAACACAGTATGAGACAAACGCAAAAAATGTAATACTCCCATCAACGACAAATATTTGAGGAAATGAAAATTTATTTGAGTACCTGGCTAAAACGCAGATTTCTTTTGACATCTCATTTTGTCGGATAAATTATAAACCTCCTATATTCATTTGTGGATCCCTAAAAACAATTATAATATCTAACTTTGTATTTCTTTATACCAAGTGTGTGCCTACAGTATTACATTCTCTGTGTCGCCGCTGAATGTGCTGTCTGTGGTTAATGAACAGCATAACAATACAATAATTATATTAACTGGCGCCAAGTGTGTACCATTATCATCTACATCTAGATAGGTACCTACAAAATACACAGGAATTTACGTGTTCATATTATGGGGGCATAGGATCACAGGGGCCTATACACAAAAATATACTTTTGAGATAAACTCAAATAAAGATTGGAATGTTCATATGCCCAACTGATATGTGCAACCGGGGCCGGCCCTGTGCAGGCGCAATTGGAGCTGTACGGTCCGGGCGCCGACCTCCAAGGAGTCAAGGATCCAAGGCGTTGATAATACCGATAACACAGCGCCCTTGCTGTTTTTACTAGCGCCAGGCGCCGTTTGGGTCAGGGCCGGCCCTGTGCGCACAGCTGTAGCACGTGAAAAAGTTTCGCGTCACCAATAAATATGATTATGGCATTCCCGAAACCAAGCCTCAAAACACCAGTTATTGTAATTAGGCCCCTGTGATCCTAAACCCCGATTATTTAGATTTGAAATATGCGCACCGATTAGGATACCTGTGTTTTTAATATTTTAAGTGAGATTGTGTAGAGTTAGTAAAATATTGATGTGTTAAGTGTTTATAAAACGCCGAAGATTAGGTAATTAATTGCTAAATTTGATGATTCACCTTCTGTTTTATGTAGGTGGTATTACGTTATATCGTTTAACGTTTATACTTATACTAGACGATAGCTTTTCTAGCTGTTTTAAAATTCTGTGCTTCAATTCGATGGAATGGACGTGATCTAAAATTTAACATCATTCCCTATGATTATGTTATCATTTATTTACAAGGGAAAAACGTAATAATAGGGAGACCCAAACTTTAATATTCTGTATGGCTAGACCTAGACATACAACTTTGAAAGCGGCTAAATGAGGAACTGGCGAACGAACGAACATTTTTTTTTAAATTAAAGAATTTTTATATTTTGAAAATCTTCACTAGTGACGACGCCGCCGATTGCAAAGTTTGGCGTGTGTACTGTAATATTACTGTTTTTGTGTTGCTGGTAGAGCTATGAATCAAATGCCAAATAAGCCCGTCGACCCACAGGCTCGGTATCGTTACCAAATCGATAAAAACCCTGCGAAGATAAGTAAAGTTCACTACCACTTGCAGCGCAGCCCTTGAGAAACATTTCAAAGTAGGACGATTAACGAGTTGTTGGACCGTGTAAAGGCCGTGGAAGCGACATTAAATCGGCAGGTAACAAGCAAAAGTGACAACAAAAATGCACTACCTACAAATCCCGCGACTCAGCGCTGGGCTGACGTAGCGGCCCCCGCTGCACCGCACACCGCGCCCGCTACCCTGTCAGCAGTAACGCAAACCAAGGAAAGGATGAGAACTAGAGCGGCCACCAAAGCAAAAAATGACGCCGGTCAATTTGAAACCGCATCTTTTAGCGGCGCGATCCCCAAAACGCACGCCACGGAACCACACGTTCCAATTTCCGAGCCGGAATCAAAAACCGCTCCTAATACGGAAGATTGGATAAAAATTAAACGCAGACAACGCACAGTGAAGAATTTAACTATCGGTAACTCCGATAAGTCTTCGAGTATAAAATCATATCCAAGAATAAAGAATATTATCGTGTCTAGATTACATAAGGACACAACAGTAGAAGAGATCCGGGCACATCTGGAGAAAAACGAAATAACAAAAAGTGAAATAGAAAAATTCATCGCACATTCTCAAGAATACGCAGCTTTCCGTATAGGTGTAACGGAGGATCTATACGAAAAACTTTTACGGGAAGATTTATGGCCTCGAGGAGTACCGGTAAGACATTATCGGTACTTAAAACCAAAACAAAATCCTATTGATGATAATCAAAACCGGACCAAAGTGAATGAAAATGCCGCCGCGAAATGACTAGAGAACCCCCTAAAAGTGAATTCTCTCCCTTGCACAATTTTTTACCAAAATGTACGGGGATTAAGATCCAAAACCGATGATTTCCTACAAAGTGTAATAATACAGAACAACGATCTTATATTACTATCAGAGACATGGCTTAACGACAGCATTTACAATAGTCAACTCTTCGATCAACGGTATGACGTGTTCAGAAAGGACAGAACCTCGGGACATTCAAGGGGAGGAGGAGTACTGCTAGCCGCGAGACGTGACCGTGCAACTCAAACCCAGAGACTTACCTATCTGGAAAGTAAAGACGAGAATATGTGGATAAAGACATGCCTAAATGATTTTGGTGTTATTTACATATGTGTTGTGTACATTCCACCGGCATCGCCAAATAAAACATATACCGATTTTTTTGATAAGGTTACTGAGAATTTTAATTTTTTAATCAATAAAAAGATTATTATAATAGGCGACTTCAATCTAAAATCTAGTAACAAAGGCACCGAAATGGATCTCATATATTTTATGAATCTTTTCCAAATGGAACAAAGCAACTCTATTACAAATGTGAAGGGAAGCACGCTGGACATTGTTATCAGCAACATTGATTTAAAAGTATATAAATCCTTATACTCACTAGTTAAAGAAGACGCTTATCATCCATCGTTGTGTATAGAGATTTCGCCGAACAAAAACACAACCAATTGTCAAACACGAAACTTGTGGAATAATATTGATAATAGTGTTAGGCGAGGATGGAACTTCGAACATGGCGATTTTAAAGCTCTTTATTGCCATTTACAATCTCATGACTGGCAACCTTTGAAGGACATAAATGATGTTAATTTAGCGACACACTTTTTCTATTCCATAATTTATAAATATTTTGATATGTGTTTCAAAATTAAGCGCACTCCGAGGAATGGTAGAAAATATCCTAAATGGTTTTCTAGTGAGATTGTTAGCGACATAAAACTCAAATTCAAACATTACAAAAAATGGAAGAAAACTGGAATGGTGAGTGACCGGGAAATGTTTTGTCTACTTAGAACAAAAATAAAACGCAGTATTCGATTAGCACATGTGCAATATATTAATTCTATTGAAAAAAATATCAAATGCGATCCCAAATCTTTCTGGAAGTATATCTCGTCCAGAAGAAGTGATGGCGGGTTTGTTGACCATGTTACTTGGAATAATCAGTCTTTCTCAGGAGCAGATATTCCAGAAGCATTTGCAGACTATTTTAAATCAACTTATAGTAAGGAAGCTGCGGACTTGAAATCTTTTATACCTGGAAAAAATACGCCAACAAAAGCACAGAATGTTGATATTCAAAATATTACAAACACTGACATCACCGCTGCTGTTAAAAAATTAAAATCCAAAACTTCTTTTGGACCGGATCTTATTCCGTCATTCGTGTTAAAGGGATGCTTTGAGCCCTTATTAACACCTCTCGCGTATATTTATAATCTCTCACTTAACTCCGGAATATTCCCAGACCTGTGGAAAATCTCTAAAGTTACACCGTTACATAAAACTGGTGATAAGGCTTCAGTCTCTAATTATAGACCAGTGGCGATCCTATCCTCTCCAGCCAAGTTGTTTGAACTAATAATTCATAAATGCATTTATACCCAAGTTGAACCCTTTATAATTGACCAGCAACACGGTTTTAGGTCTGGCAGATCTACTGTGTCTAATCTAATGGTTTTTACGGAGTACATATCTCAAGCTCTTGATAGTAACAATCAAGTAGATGTATCATACAATGACTTCGCAAAAGCCTTTGACTCAGTAGATCCGCTTATTCTCCTAAATAAACTCGACCAATTTGGATTTTCAGCGAAACTTCTATGTCTATTTGTAAGTTATTTCTCAAATAGACAACAATACGTAACTTATGGTATTTTCCACTCTTCCAACTTCATCACAAACTCTGGAGTTCCACAGGGGTCGAATCTTGGACCCTTACTTTTCTCGCTATTTATCAATGACATTTACCATTGCATAAAATTTTCCAAGTTTCTCTTATTCGCGGATGACATGAAACTATTCCTTTTAATAAAATCTTTGGAAAATTGCTTGCAGCTACAAAGTGATATAAATTCTATCGTCGAATGGAGTCATACCAATAAATTAGGGTTTAATATTAAGAAATGCTCCATTATGTGCTACACCAAGGCAAACAAAACGATTTACTATAACTACAAAATGTCTTATTCATCTCTTCAGCACATTGTTATTTCAAGAGATTTGGGAATCGCATTTGATACGCACTTAACATTTCACGTCCACATAGAAACGATATGCAACAAAGCTTTAAGAATGCTAGGATTTGTGCTAAGCAACTCCAGACATTTTTGCAGCTCGGCCGCGATTCGTGTGCTATACTATAGTTTAGTACGTAGCATTTTGGAAAGTGGTTCTGTAATATGGGGACCAATGGATTTAACTTACTCTCAAATGATAGAGAAAGTACAAAAGAAGTTTCTGAGATATTTATATCTTAGAGACTTCGGATATTATCCCTGGTTATATCCATCAGCCTTTTTGTCCGGCATGCTGGGTATTAATAGCCTCACCGATAGAAGGAAAACTGCTTTGCTGATAACAGCATATAAACTTCTAAATGGTAACGTCTGTATTCCCGATATTATAGAAAAATTTGAGTTTTATGTCCCCGACAATTATACAAGAGCGCGCAGGCACAGAACCTTTGTCGTTCCAAAATGCAGAACCAACTTACCATTAGTAATGCCGCTCAGAAAAATTATTATGTTACTAAATTACCTGTCCCCTGATATAGATATTTTCCAACTTAATATTCACCAGTTCAAAAACGCTATTATTACTTAATAAATTAAAATAAAATGTATGTTTATTATTGGTTATGTATAACTGTAAATGTGCATTTAAAATAAAATAAATAAATAAATAAATAAATAAATTTCTGCGCAGGGTTTTTGTCGATTCGATACCGTTGCCGAACCAGTGGGACGGCGGGCTAATACTTAGGCAGTCGTCCCACGGGTCGGTAAAAAAACCGACAAAAACCGAGCCCATCGATCCATACATTTGTATTGGGGCTTGCAAACAGTGCATTCAGGTCGGGGGCGAGCGGGAGCGATGCGATGTACTTTCCTTATACAGGGTGTATCGGCACGTACCCGACTTCCTTAGCACATTTGGAGTAAAAAATGTTATGTGCACTTTACTGTCCGGTTTTTTTTTTAATATTTTTTTTTTCAGTTAAAAACAAAAAAATAAAAAATTTACACACTCCGTCACTGTCATTGGCATTGCTTCTCGTGTTCAACAGCTGTTATTAGCAAGTATGTCGAAAAGCGTCTTCGCTCTTTCGTAACACACTAAATAATAATAGTTAAAAATGAGACGAATGGTGCGGTGCCATTTCATTGAGATTGTAAAAGTGCGCCAATGTAGGTACATACGTACATTATTCAACGAAAATCGAATAAAATATTGCCAGATGGGTTTTCAAACTTTGACAAAGGATAAAACAGTGGTGACATGTGGTGAAAATATGAATAATATATTTTTTATTTAAATAAACGTTACCGAACAGCAAAGTGGCAATAACATTTTTTATTCCATATATGCTCAGGAATCGCTGGTTAAAATTTGCTAGCATTGCAACTAGCGTTAGGTACGATTCAGTGGGCGCTTGATATATATCGCGTTACCGCCGATATCACAATATAGCGAGCTTATCAGTTGGTAAAGTGTGTAAATGCGAAAACAGAAATCTGCAACAGACAGACTGGGCTAAAAGCTATCACAAGCTATTTAGCATCTGCCATGTGCAGAGATCATGCAACATACTTCGCACAACATTTCTTACGTCTTTACAGCACTCGGTTTTTATCGAACCCTTACCGACCCGTGGACGATTGCCAATAGGGCCAATACTGCCAACGAGTCGCGTCGCGTCGGTTCGTACCATATTATCTTATCCTATATACATCTTTGAGGTAGTTACAACGTACTGCCGATTTTTGAAGTGTTAAATTATATAAATTATGAATTAACTAATTGAAAAATATTACATGTTCGCCATAAAAACTCTGCTTATAACGCAATAAAAATTACATCGCTTTACAAAATCATAGGTAAGCACTATCACATTGGCCAGATAACATTGTGAAACGTGAATTGCTGTGGCCTCGATGAAAAACGAAATGATGTTATTCGTGAGGATCGAGTTTCATAGGTAGGTGAGATACATCACGTTTCTCAATGTCGTTGCATTATGTAGGTAAGTGTATTCGAGTAAAAATCAGCCATCCGAGAAGTTGGAAATTGGAACCAGTTATTGTTTTGTTTACCAGGAGCGGTCGGTGAGAATGAGCAAGGAACTGGACAAGCAACTTTGAAAAAGAAAATGGCACAAGGGAAGGAGGCAAATGTGTACCATTTTGGCATCTAGCTGGGGCATTATCCGAAGTGGGGGCTCTAGGAAATTTGTTAAAATATTTCTGTGTCTTCAACGTATACCATTTTGTAACCTACCCGGGCCCAAATAAAATAGTTTTGAATGGCCATTTGATGACTTTGTCACGTGTGAATTTATGCGAAAAAACTGAGCCTAAATAATAATAAATTATAACAGAGTGGTTGACACATTTTTTCTTTGGCTATGTTCCAGATAGTCCAGCGGTCCAGGGATGCCTTCGACCGGGGGGTCACCAGGCCCGTGGATTTCAGGGAGAAACAGCTTAAGGCCCTGATGAGGCTGTACGAGGAGAACTCCGAGAGGATCATCGAGGCCCTGGGCAAGGACCTGAGGAGGTCCCGCATGGAGGCCTCCGTTCTGGAGGTGGAGTTCATCAAACATGACCTGAAAGACACTCTAAATAATTTGAGGGATTGGGCGAAGCCTGAAAAGGTAAGAACTAAATAAGCACATATAACAGATGGAGCTATATAGTCATTTCGCTTGCAACCTAAATTTCTCTCATTTTCTGTGTATTTTCATATCGTTTTAATATAATATTATTAATGTTGTTTCTATAATAACAACCTTCGTGGCAGATTTCCTTTGTCCTGGATCTATTGATGGATTAAAACTCCAGTGGGAGTAATTAACCGTTTGGGTGCCAATCGTCGATTTTCGTCGATTCGTGTTTTAACGAAGATTGCCGATCGTCGATTTCCGTCGATTGCGTCAGTCGTGTTCTGATTCGCGCGTACGTCTGTACGTAAAATTCTCATTTTTTCGAAACGCCTGAACTTCGGGATCCTCCTCCGCGTGATTCTAAACCAATATTCTTTAATAAAAAATCATCGAAATCCTTGAAAATTCAAAGAATTTATGGGGTTTTAAAAAAATATATAGTTTCATAAAAAAAATGTTTTTTTGGTGGCATTTTACAAGCAACTGTATGATTTTTTTTGGCACTCAAACGGTTAAAAAAATGAATCAGCAAATAGTCACATTATTTAGAATCGCAATGGTTTATTGATGGCTTCAGCTGTTTTTGAATAGCCAATCTTCCAACCCACATATCCCTCACCAATGTCTATGTACATTTTTTCGATTAAAGGTTTTAATAATACAGGGTTTTCCAATAAGAGGTGTTATTTTGAATAGCCCGCTATTTCGGTAGATGTTACTTTTGAAGACGTTATTTTTTCACATTTGACAAGTAGAAACTACGCCATTAATAAAAATGGAATGATACACGCTTCAACAACGCATTGAAATTATTAAAATTCACTTGAGTGAATCAAATGCAAATCATCTTGAGTGATGAGGCCCATTTCCACCTCGGTGGCTTCGTCAACAAGCAATATGGTCGCATCTGGGGCTCGGAAAACCCAAGAGTTATTGTTGAAAAGCCTCTCTATCCTCAACGTGTGACTGTTTGGTGCGGTTTATGGTCCGGCGAAGTCATTGGACCTTACTTTTTCGAAAATGAGGTTGGAGCAACAGTTACGGTGAATGGATTGCGCTATCGAGAGATGATTAATGATTTTTTATGGCCGGAATTGGATGGTATTGATCTGGACAACGTTTACTTTCAACACGACGGCGCTACGTGCCACACAAGCAACGAAACCATTGATCTTTTATGATTGAATATCAAAATAACACCTCTTATTGGAAAATCCTTTAGTATGTTTTATTTTAATTTTTTATGGGTCTTTCCAATCTAATCCAACACACCAGTTAATACCTACTTGGTTTTGTACTGGGAAGGGGAAAGTCGATCAAAATCTAGTTAGATTCTGACTAGTTTTAAACAATTCAAAAACAATATTCCATTTAGGCAGTGTTGTAAAAGTCCTCTATAGACAGGGCCGGCCCTGTGCGTGCGCTATTGGAGCAGTCTGCTGTGGACGCCGACTTGCTAAGGCACCAAGGAGCCATAGCGCGATAATACCTTTAATATTATATATACCGATAATACTATTTTAATATATTGAGTTAATTTACCTAGAAATTTAGGAGGTAGAGGTATAGTCAAAATAACTTCTTTGAAACATAATCAGGTAGAAATGCTAAGAACTTTTTTCCATAGGAAAGCTCATAGCTCAGAAATGCACAAAATAATTTGCAAGGCGGATAGAAATATTACACCTTTAAATTTATACGATGAGAATGCCAACATTTTTATAAATCCCAACCAGGAATTATTAGATTCCTGGTCAAATAAAATTTTACACGCAAAACACTTCAATTATCTCAACCAAACGTATGTTGACAAAATTTCGTCAAACAAATGGTTGAGTATTGGAGAGTTGAGCGCAGAAATAGAAGGATTTATGCTTGCCATTCAGGATAGAGTCATTAATACTAAAAATTATCGAAAGCATATAATCAAAGATACAAATCAAATTGATGATTTGTGTAGAAAATGTTTGGCTTTTCCGGAAACTATAGAACATATTATATCGGGATGTTCTATATTAGCACCGTCCGAGTATACATTTAGGCACAATCAAGTTTTAAAAATAATTCACCAAAATTTGGTAATTAAACATAACTTGATTGACTGCCGTAATGTAGTACCATATTATGAATACGAACCAAATTCATTTTTAGAAAACGAATTTTATAAAATATATTATGATAAAACTATACTAACAGACCGAGCGATTAGTCATAATAGGCCCGATATAGTTTTACATGAAAAAAATTAAAAAAATAACTTATATCATTGATGTCGCTATTCCAAATTCCTGTAATATTCAAAAATCTGTTAGTGAAAAAATAAGAAAATACACAGATTTAGGAAATGAAATAAAAAGAATTTGGCATTCTCAGACTATAAAAATATTACCATTCGTTATTTCGGCTACTGGCATTATACCTAGCTCTCTAATTAAAAATTTAGGCGTATTAGATCTATCAAAAAATTTATATATAAAGATGCAAAAGTCGGTCATTTTGAATACATGTAGGATAACAAAAGATTTTTTAAATATTTATGTTGAGGGATCAGTAGGATTTATAGGCCCTGTTAGAAGTTCTACCGAGCCGAACCCTCTGATATGAAAATATCTGGAGACGGTGAATTATTTTCCCATTTGATCTCTGGTGATTTGACGTGTTGTTCTTGTATTGTTTTGTATTTATTTTGCTTATATAATGCACTTACATAATGTTGATTGACTAGATGATCATTTGTGGAAAAGTGAGTGGAAGGGTTAAGTTTTTCCTTTGGGGAAGATTTAACCCGGACAACTAAATCGGAAGTTTAAAAAAAAAAAAAAAAACTTTTACTATAATTTTACTAGCGCCAGGCGCCGTTTGACTTAGGGCCGGCCCTGTCTACAAGAAGTAAAAGAATATTGCTGTACTATATCTACAATAATAATACATAGAAGTGTGAAAACATATTACGCGTAGGTACATTTAGTAGAGACTTTCCTAAATTATCAATTTCTCCAACAACATATTTCTGTTAATAGCACTTTGAACATTTCTTACCACAAATCTTTATATAATACCTACATCAATTTGGGAGGCGGGTATGGATACCGCCGCCTCGAGGACCATTTATTGGATTACCAACACCCCTGCCATAGGTCACCCCAAGTGGTTCGCTACGCTCGGTGACTTAGTAGGGGTGTCCTACTGCGTGGCGGGTCGAATCGGGAGAGACTGGTTGAGAAAGACCCTTTGACCTCTCCAGCCGAACTGTCTCGACCCATCGCCTTGCACCGCGGTGGGAGGGACGGATTCATACGTCCGTCACTCCTGGACACTTTGAACCCCAGATTCCTACCCACCCCTCATACCCTTTTTCTTCCCAGAACTTCCTCTCCACATAGCATCCCCAACGCTTACATAGGCCCCGAGGGACTTTTTTTCAGGGCCTTCTGTGTGGAACTAATGTAAAAAAAGACACCACAATTTTTTCTCTTATTTTGGTACTCGTCTGCTTTTATGGCGTCATGATATATTTTAAGCTTTAGACACATTACGCTTTATTATGCGAGCATAATTTTGGTGTGGCATATACGTATTATGTGTTGGGCTAACACACTACGCTATAATCTTCCTCAGTAGAGGGGGTCAGATCAATTGGGGGACTTATGCTTGGGGACCGCGGAAAATCATTTCTTTGTATGGGATCTGTCACTTTGACAGATGACAGCCGGTCCCCGAAACGATCAAGTGCACTTGACAAGTCTACGTGCTTGAAGTGAATATTGATCGTTTACAGCGTTGACTTGACAAGTCCCGTCAAGTGTCTACGGGCTGGACCATACTTGACAAAAATTTTGATTGACGGCACTTGAACCACCTTGCGCTTGATGCGACTTGACGCGACTTGACAAGTTTTTCTGTGATAGATACCGCTAGAGTTATAGCAAGGAATGCCTTGTCTGCGTTGGAAACCATTATTAATTTTTGCGACAGCCACTTTCCTGGGCACAGGGCGGTAAACGACTGCGGCACGTGGACTTGACGGCACCTTCAAGTCGCCTCAAGTCCCTCGTCAAGTGAAATCGTCAAGCACGTAGACTTGTCAAGTGTACTTGATCGTTTCGGGGACCCATTACAGCTCTCTGTAAATTTTTCTGACCCCCTCTCCAGCCGTAGGTAAGAGATGGGACCGCATAATTTTCAAATATCGCCTGGGTAGAAGATTACAGCGCATATCGTCGCAACGCCAACACTTATAACACATCACAGGTGTGAGGTCTGTACGGAATTGTATGTCGAGCAATATGTAGTTATATAAAACGCTTTGAACTTATAGCATAATCTGTCACCCCCTTAATGCTAAAGATATAACAAATTAATAATGTAATTTTTGTTTGCCAGCGACATAAAGGCATAATGAATACGCTTGACGGAGTGTTGATCTACAAGGATCCGTATGGAGTAGCTCTGGTGTTGTCTCCTTGGAACTATCCCATCCAACTCGGCTTCGTGCCGCTGGCCGGGGCTATAGCGGCCGGGAACACTGTCATCTTTAAACCTTCAGAAATGTCTGTGGCCTGCTCCAACCTGATCGCAGAACTGATACCCAAATACCTGGATCACGTAAGATTTTTTAATGACCTAAAATTATTGTTATTGATTATTCTTTTCCGTATTGCTGAAGACATAGTTGATGGTGGCTTATGGGAGTGCTGTGCTTTTTCAGCCATTTTATAGCATCGGATGTAGGACGTAGTGTTGTGCAGCATCAATGTGCCCCCGTGGAACTGGTATAGTCGTAGAATGGACACTCACAATGTGCTCTGTGATTTGAACTTTTGCACATTGATACAATGTAGTACTTACCTACTACCTATGTGTCATTACACCACTTGTGGCAGCACCGGATGCTGGTTAATGGGTTAATGGTAATTGTCGACACTTTCCGATAGAGAGAAAACTTGGACGATATAACGAGATGCACAAAAGGTAAATATTAGGTTATATAACAATGTTGATCAAAAAATTGTTTTAGCAGAAAAAGTGCGAGTTCGTTGGCCCTCGATTATATCTTTTGACATATTTCTTTGTAACTTTTCAGGCTTTCGATTTACAGGATTTAAATCGTAGCCGCACTCGCAATTTCTTTTTATTTGTCTTTTAGTTTGCACTAAATCTACCTACTTCTAACTTTATATAAAATACACAACCTGCAATTATTTGAGAAATAATGCACTGAACTTTTATATATTTAGCATAAGTAGGTACCTACATACATGGAACACTAGGTACCTACCCTCGGGACCGGCCCTGAGCCAAATAGCGCCTGGCGCAAGTAAAATTTTGACGCCCCGTGTCAAAACCAGTAGACCACTAAGAAGGTGATCATTGAAATCAATAATATTCTGATGATTTGTACTTATGTGTAATGCCGTTTTATGAAAAATTATCTCAAGGGCGATGTGTTAGGACTATTAGGTATTATCAGCGCCTTGGCAATGCGGCGCCCGGAGCGGAGTGCTCCAATTGCGCCCGCATAGGGCCTGCCATGCCTACCTTGTGCCGGATTATGCCAGCGCGATGCTTGTAGCAAATTTTATTCTCTTGGTTTGATGAGATATAAAATAATACACAAATTTTACAAACTCAATGGCGTAGCAAGGTCTGTATTTTTTTTCTTTTGAACAATATTTCAATATTGATCATAAAATAAATCAATGATTGTTTATGATTATGGCCTCTAACAAAATGCGCCACAGGCAATTTTTTTTCATTAGAATCAAACCACAAAATGCTTTCGTATTAATAATCCTGAAATGTAATTCTGTGCATATGATTAATAACATTTATGAATTCACTGAAAACAATTCAGTTAATTCACAACAGGCGAAATAAATAAATAAAACCCTAAATATAGGTACATACACTACCTATCAAACGTAAACACCCAGAAGGCGAAAAATTTTCTGCATTTAATAATAGATGTATAATATATACGTAAGGTCAAATTAAAGACCGGTCAGTAACTGAATTGGCATCGCGTTTGAGTCCCACCCAGGCGTCACACGTTCAATTCCTCGGCTGGCTAAGTTCTTCATCACAACACAGCCAATATTTTCCGCTCACTGTGGTGGTAGTAGGAGATTTTCAAATATTGTCAGGTTATTCGTAACCTGGGAATGTTTGACTTTCTTTAACAAAAAAAAAACTAGAACGTAAAAAACAAACATCATAATGTAAGTAAACAAAATGATAAAAGAACAACAAAGTAAAAGAAAGAAAAACCATGTAATGCAAATGAGAATGAGACACACCTACCTAAGTGATGAGTAATAAATGACTGATAAGCGATAATGGAAACAATTATTTGTTGCGTATTGCAGGATGTGGTGCAGGTTGTATTGGGAGGATTGGAGGAGACAACAGAATTGTTGAACCAAAAGTTTGACTACATCTTCTTCACTGGATCCACGCAAGTGGGTAGGGTGGTTCATGCTGCAGCCAACAAGCACCTCACACCCGTCACCCTGGAGTTGGGTGGAAAGAGGTATTACTTCTTAACAAGTGCAATCAAGATATTTAATAATAACAAGTTTTACGAATTTAGACTAAATTCAAACAAATCAATGACCCCCTTTCTTTCTGTCTGAATGTATCATCCAAGCTTCATTATATGTCATACACACTACTTCATAAAACAATAATATTCTTTTTATTTTGTTTAGTTGTGAAACATTTAAAAACAATTGTATGAAGTTGTTTCTGAGGATTACCTAGTGATTTTTACACCGGTTGACAAATGTAATCTATGTAGTGATTAAAACGAAGCATTTGATTAATTTAATATAACCACAGTAAACCACAATTTAAATGATTTTTACAAACATCAAATTAAGTGGTTTACCTGTACAAAGACATAAAATCTCATTGAGCCATTTCCGCTTTTACATACAATATTTTCTAAAGAATAATTTACACTTTATCCACAATTTGTTCTTGTATTTAATATTTCATTACATTTATTTTACAGTCCTGTCTACATAGACAGCTCAGCAGATATGGACATAACTGTGAAGAGGGTACTGTGGGGCAAGTTGATCAATGCAGGGCAGACCTGTATAGCCCCGGATTATATCCTCTGCACCAAAGAGGTGCAGGGGGAGTTCATGAAAAGAGCCAAGGGCATACTAGATTCCTGGTACACCGAGAACCCTCAAAACTCACCAGACTTCTGTAGAATCATTAACATTAATCATTTCAAGTAAGTATGTATTGGTATATATTTAGGAAATAAAAACGTTAAGAAAAATTGAGATAATAATTCGACCGGTCGGTGGCCGAGTTGACATCGCGCTTGGGTCCCACTCAGGCGTAGTGTGTTCAATTCCTCGGCTGGCTAAGTCCTCCATCACAATACAAGCAACATTTTCCGCTTTCTGTGGTGGTAGTAGAAGATTTTCAAATATTGTCAGGTTATTCGTAACCCGGGAATGTTTGCCTTTCTTTTAAAAACAAAATATATATATAATACATAATTTTTCCCATTCAGTCAACCTGTGGGAAATGAAAATCAAACATAACCTCACATTTTGTTCCGTAATCGGTATTACTCAGTGTTACATTGATTTATTTTCTTGATGCACTGTATAATATATGCATAAGTATATATTTTATATTGAACTAATTTTTTGTTGGACATCAATTGTTTTGCAACCATGGATAACGAGGGGTCTTCAGGTGTTCCCTTTTCCCATGATGTTGTTATTTTTGTGTAGCCTTAGTAAAAATTTTTTTCAAGCCGTCTGTCTTCACTGATTGATCAGAGCAAAGTGGCTTACGGAGGTAAAACTGATGCTTCAGACAAATACATTCAACCTACAATTCTTATTGACGTCAAGCCAACCGATCCCGTAATGCAACAGGAAATATTTGGCCCCCTTCTCCCCATAGTCAATGTGGAAAATGCCTATGAAGCTATCAATTTCATCAACAGCAGGTATTTTCTCCTTTACCTACTACTTATGAGGGTCAGGGACCCATCGCTTCGACAAGGCACCTTCAGGCTTCCCTAACCTGCGCTACTTCAATGATTGTGTATTACACATATCGTAGAATAAAGGCACACATATTTTCAAACTTGTTTTTATTATCATTTTGATCTGGAAATATATTTTATTAAATACCTATGTATTCACAATTAAAATGTAGTTCTGCCTTATTAAAACAGAATTATTATCCATCTGTATAAACTGAACATTATTAAAAACTTGAGGCATGCAGCCATTATTATAAAAACACCAAAAATCATTAAACAATTGACAAGGCTTTCTTTGGATATTATATACCTTAATCGAAAGAATCTAAATGTTTTTCTTACGCAGGGATAAACCATTGGTTCTCTACATATTCTCCAAGCAACAGAAAGATGTGGATCTCATAATTGCTAACACTTCTTCTGGAGGACTTAGTATCAATGAAACAGTATTGCAGATGGCAGGTTTGTTTAAAACATTGTTTTCTAATTCTATCCACTTACTAAATTCCAACGATTTATCCCGTTTGGGATTGGGATAATTAATCGGTATCATATTGTCGGTTTGGGTGAAGAAAATGTTATATACATATCAATGTAATAATAACCCAATAGCCTGAATTGAATCACATATGAAGTTTTGACAGCTACTTTCACATGCTACTTTCGTAAATATGATACCTCGTATATATATATATAATATTAATAATAGTAAAAACATTTATCTGTCTGATTTGCTCGTGTCTCAGGACATTATAGCAATATCGGACACATGCTTTCTTTGTGTATTTTCATCATACTCTCTCTATGCTTACGAGTATTTTTTAAAATCTATAGACATAATATAATATGAACCCTTTTCTTTCTACGCTGTTTCTGCATGTTCTTTTTCAACATTGTGTCTCTTGTCATCCTTCCTGGAATCAGATTTTTCAGAATTCATTGGGATTTTTCCCATATATAAACAAAGTAACTTTTTTGTAATATACATATTATAAAATTACATAAATAAATAAATTAAACTGTCAGTAAAGAATTTGGAATTCTTATACATAATTATATTTCTAAAACAAAATTTGATGTGATGAAGACGTTATTAAGTGCTCAAAATTACACATTTTTTATAGTTTTATCGTTGCCATTCGGGGGAGTGGGAGCAAGTGGCATGGGATCCTACCACAGTAAAGCTACATTTGACACATTCACGCACCACAAGAGCTGTCTCGCCAAGAACTTCAATCCAATCTTGGAAAAACTTGCATCGTAAGTACCTATATTTATGTCATATACAGGGTGTCCGGAAACTCGTAGTACAAACGGGAAACTGGTGAATCTACATCACATTTGGAGTCGATTTTGTAGTATATTTTTTTTTGATTTGAGCTTTCGTTATTGAGTAAATCGAGTTTGAAGTTGATTTTTTTTTTTTTTTTAATCAAATTCTTATAAATTATTACTGAAGATCAAAGTACCCAACTAATTAAAACTATTTGAAAGTAAAACAAATGAAGAAACTCGGATTTGAAGCATTATTTTGAAATCACCCTTCATTTAACCCGGTGTAATCATAAAATATTTCTGCTCTGCAGGGTTAAAACATCTGTTGTTCAACCCTAAACACCAGAAAAAACTTTAACCCTAAAATAGCCGAAAAATATATTTTTTTGTTTTTTTTGTGAAAATGCTCAAATCAAAAAACTTTATGTTTTTTTGGGTTCCCCATGTGGTGTAGATTCTCCAGTTTCCCGCTTGTACTACGAGTTTCCGGACACCGTGTATAATATGAAAAAAACATTATTTACGACCTACATGGCAGAATAGTAAGTTTATTTCTCTAGATTCAAGATTTGCGGGTTCGATAGCCAGTTTAGGTATGGCCAAAAAATATTTAACTGGATTACGGTAAATAATATTGTATACACCTACTTCATTTCAGAGTGGTAGATACTCTCAGTGTTGCCGTGGTGGGAGACCACCTTTCAGAATAGTAACACTGCTTGAAATGCCTTTAACTGTGTTTAGTGATAAGATTTAATTAGTCAGGTACTTTTCAAACTTCCTCTTCTCTGGCTCCTTTCTATGTGTTAATCGTACAGGTACATAGTAATGCAGCGCAGATGTTAAATGTCTTACATTAAGTGGTAACAGCAGATAGATTGAAGTTCATCATTCATCTTTAATCCTTGTCTTTCTATTACTTATTTCAGTTGCCGTTATCCGCCCTACTCCGAAAAGAAGGCTAAAATGCTGGTGTTTCTAGCCAGAAACCACCCAGGGATACCTTTTGAATATCTGCCCCATCTTGCAATGTTTATTTTTGGTGCTATAGTCGCCTATGTCGTCTCAACTTTATCATAAACCAAGCCAAAACTCACCATTGAATAAGAAGTGATAACGATGCAACTTTAAACTGTTGCCTCATGAATGCCAGATAGATAGATAGGAGATATTTTGGTAGCAAAGCTTTAAAGTTGCGGAAGGGTGGTAATACATTATTTTACTGTCTGTGTCACTTATCTACTAATAATACATAATTTTAAATGGTGTGGATTTCAAGAATTTATTACTGTAACTATTCAATTTAAGACTTTGGCATTACAGCGGAAGACCTTACCTAATGTTTCAATATTGGCTGTCCAAAACTAAATAAAAAGGGTGATTTAAATTTGGTATTTTATTTTTGTTAAACTTGTGTAATTTGATGAAAATTTAAAAAAATTAAGAAAGCCATCCGTGGGTCGAAGGAATTCGTGAGTCGAAGGAATTCATGGGTCGAAGGAATTGGTGGGTTGAAGGTATTCACGCGTCGAAGGAATTTGTGAGTCAAATAAATTCGTGCGTCGAAGGAATTCTTGAGTCGGGTGTGAAAGAAAGAAAGGTAAAGCAGATAAATCAGAAATTCTAATTTAAAGTTGTAGTTCTTTCAATGCTTTCTTATGTCACAACAATGTAAAAAGAAAATATTGTTTTAACCCTTCAGTACTTTTGTGCATTTCACATGCGCTATATGTATCAGTGGCCGTTCTTCCCTTAGGTCAATTGGTGTTTGACCCCCCAAAATTATAAGACAACAATAAAAATCAATTATGTGCATCAAAACAACTGGCCTTATTCTTAATTTATTTAAAATGTAACGCGAAACAGCGGCGGCGGCGGCGAGTGACGAGTAGTGACATCTGTTGTCTTTAATAGAAGCTTTCATTCACAAGTCCACATGATTCACTGGGTAAATTTTTAAAGAATGTCCACATTGGCATCTTCTGTCCCTATGCGCTGACATAGAATAAACGAGATGTCACTATATTTTTCGTCAAATTAAAAATTAGGTACCGAAGAAAGCTTCGGGACGCTTAGGTAATGACCGTGGGGGAGACAACACGGTGAATATTATATGTTTTACAGAGATGGTAACATAAACAAATGTCAGTTTTTCATTTTACACGCTCGTAGTGGGTGAACAATGGTTGCTTTTCAATTGGATAGTTAGGGAAAGGTTTGGAATAATTATTTATGTTGTTATCGATTTAGAATGAAGCTGAATAATGAAACAAAACAAAAAACGTAAAAGATCATTGTCAAATAGAATCAACCTCTTATTTTATTTACTTTAATGTTGTGAACAACTACATTAAAACTTAATATCTTAAAAATAATTTGCCATAAGTAGGTATATGGATTGTGTATTTATTTCCAATTTACTATATTAACATAATATGTATTTAGAGTTGCGGACTCTAAATAAATATAGCAAATTGATATAGATAATAATATATGGGCATTTTTCACAATATCAAATAAAGATTAGTCACACAGTTTTTTCAATTGACCTACCACGACTGGATACCTAGAGCCGCCTCTGATATGTATAGGTACATCTTATTTTTTATTTTTCCGTAAATTAAACACTGTTTTAGAAACTAGATAAAATCATCTTTCCAGTGTATTTAAAATAAACATTACTATTTCTAAACAATAAAATTTTAATGTCAAACTCAAATTTTTACTCCAATCATATATAGATATTTTGAAAACACATTCATTTTGTTGGGGAATTTGTAAGATAACTGTACCATTACTTTTATCTCGTTCATATAATTTAAAAAAAATCATTTTTAAAGTTAAATTACGTTTATTACGAAAGTGGCGAGAAATATAAATTATTCATTTTGGCTATTTTTAGGATTTTATTGATGGATTTGAGGCAAACTGGAAAGAATTATTATTTCTTTCTAACGTTAAAAAGTATTTTAGCATGAAAGAAAAAAATATAAAATATGGACGCCCGGTCATATATGACCCTCAAACTCTGGAGGGGTACAAAAAGGCCTTTCTGTGCACAGAAAACTTGGACTTTCTCATCTTCCTTAGTAAAATGTAGGTTTTTACCAAATTGATTGATTTAAAAATCACACCCCAACAATCATATTATTATGTTGGATACTAAATAAAATTATATTTTTACATAAAATCACAAGTAACAATAATTAACAATGTGTACTCACACAAACTTCAAAATAACATTATTTGAGGTCGAAATTTTAGTAAGCATAAATTAATAAAAAAATAACAACATTGATTTATGTACCTTAGACATTATAGACATATAGAAACTTGGATATTAACAAATAATAGTTTTGATAAACTTTTTCAAATGAAAAGACAGTGTTGATTTTATGTACACTATTTTATTGAGGAAAAACATGAGAAAAGTAGTTTGCTTTCTGAAAGAGTATGTAACCGGAGGTTCTTCCAAACAACAAATAATAATTTTTTTTTCTGGAAAATCTGGGGAAACATGCTCCAATTATAATTACTAGTACGGTATTGTTATTTTGATAATAAATATCATATTTAAGTGTTGTTTTTCATATTTAAGAGACGGAATGGATTAAAGTTTCGTTTTGGACTCTTCATCAGATAAGCATGTTGGGCCGTGTTGAGATTGGGAGTGGCGTATGGAACCACGGTGTTCTGCGGAAGGCCGGAGACCAGCATGCTGGTGCAGTTGGGGTTGCTCTCTCCGTACACCAAAGTGTTCACATTGGATATGTCTCTGGGACTCACCGGAGAAATGATGTATACCTTTCTATCTACCGTGTCTATTCCCCTTACAAAACCTGCAATAAATAAAAATCATACCATTTAATGACGCCTGCGAGTTTAAACATAAAGCTTGTTTTAAAGGTGCTTCAAATTTTATCATATTTCGATGAACTTCAAATTGAGTGAAACGAACGAGTTGTCGGGGAAATCGAAGACGAGGATGTTGTGGCTACCGTCTTAGTTTTCTATTTTTCCTGCACTCAGAGAGGTACTCCCTCCAGTCCGTATTATGAAATGACGATGATGGGAGCAGAGGGGAGGGGGTTAAATTTACATCAGGCTTCCATACTCGCGCCTCACTCACCCGCGCCCCGCCTCCCCTCACTACAAGTAGCACGGGCCGATGTGTGGCAGATCCGGATTAGCCCGCGTGGCGGACCAATGAGAAACTGCATTACTCGAAAGTAAAACTATGGACATGAAACTGAAGTATATTACTGTATGAGTTATGTTTAGGATTAGTTTATGAGAGTTCGGCCGAAGGTATCACAAAATAAATAATGCTCTTTAATTAAGCAATAATGTAAGTTTAGTTTTTAGAAAGACATTTACAATTCCCCTGAAATTTGTCGAATCCACTCATATTTTTGTATCTTTGTTTCCTTACTTCAATAAACATGCAGGTAGGAAGTAGATTAGGTCGCGTGAGAGATTGTGAAGAACAGTATCTTATGAATAATTGTGTCATCGGCTTATGCTATATAACTAGCGAAAAATTCTAACTTCACGAAAAACGGTTGCGCATAGACCTACCACTCTGCCAGAACAAGGAGTGGGGGGTCCGTAATAAATACAGGTAAATTAGTAACCTCAGTAATCTCAGACTTCAGAAAACACTCACCAACTGTTCTCTTCACGGTAGGCCTGACTGCTTTCTGCCTCTTCTATCCTGGACCTTGTTTGAATCTGCACTTCCTTGGACTCTGACTTCTCCAGCCAGAGATTCTTGGATACCCGACTATAGCAGCGAAATCGCACCCCAGGACTGGGACCTGGGCCCATTATAAGCACGGACGTAGTGGCTACCCCAGAACTGACCGATGCCCTATTTTACAGTCTATGTGAGAGACGTGAGAATGACCCTTACATTGAGGATTAGCGCAACTTTTATTTTTTGACATTCTTTAATTTTATCCAAATGGCATCCAAATGACAGCAAATGACTTTGAATATGTCATACCAGAAACATTGAAGTTAGAAAGGATTGTACCGCTAGTCAAAAAGAAGGACACTCATTTTCGGAAAGCTTTTTACCACCTGAATAATAAATTATATCTCTTTGATTTTTGGAATCAGAAATTTTTCTTTCCATTTACATTCGTTTTCATAATACATACTTATTTGGGTATTACCTAGTGTTTTTTTTAACAACGTTTCCAAAGATAATTACGTAAGCTTCTCAACTTATCAAACTGATTTCATAAGCTGTGAGAAGGCTGTAAGTTTGAATAGAAATGATTAGACCTGTCAAAAACTCACGCCACTAAAGATTTCTGTATGTTGTTATAAATTAGGGTAAGTAACTTACATTGGTAATTTTGCCATATGTCACTTAGCGTTTGTAGCGGCCGCCTAATTAATAGTCCATGAAACATCAATGTTCAGTCAGTTTCAGTTTTTGATAAAAATGCGATCAGCTTAAAAGCATAACAGCATGACGAAGACCATTCAAATGTCAAATGTTCAAAATAAATCTGACCGTCGATATAATGGTTGTAAAAATAATGTGACAGAGTTTGAAACACTTCAACCTAATATATCAATACCTTCTGACTTACAACATTATAATAATAAATGTGATGAAAAATAAAGTGCAAACAGACCAGCTGTTAATGAATAAATTAATTTATCTTGCAATGAAATCTACAATATCTACAGTAGTAACTGCACAGAGAAGTTCAAGTTTTAGGTTGTATTTTTGTTGCATCTTCTTCAAATGATATAAATTTAAGTGCCTTGATAAAACGATGGATTCCCATCCCAAATGGTGGAAAACGTTAAATCCCAGGCAGAACCCTTTAATATGATCAACATAATTACATTAAGAATTTCCAATAACGAAGAAGACTTAAATTGGTGGAGACCATAGACATATGAATATTAGTAGACCTGCCCTAAGTAATTAAAAGCGTATTATCCCCACTCCCCATACCGGTTCCATTGGAGCCGGCTGGGCTCGCGTATGGCCTCAAGTGAAATTTGAAAACGTGACGTCATCATTCTTGTGCGAACTATGGTCGAGGCATCATCGGTTCATTTTACGAAACAACACGGCAAAATGTTGACTTGTGATATGAAAACTTGTAAAAATAGATGTGAAAAAGAGAATAAACCCAATTGTCGTATTACATTCCATATATAAGCATTATTTTACTTTATTTTAAGCTTATTCACACCGTATTATATGGATCAGTTTTAGAAACATATACTATCACATCACAATGTAGCGATTCTCAAGTGTGCTCATCGTTGTTTACTGGGGTAAGTAAATTATGAAACATTTGTAAAAGTGTCTTAACTAAATACTCTGAAACTAACTACGACTCTGCAAACAGAAGAAATTTATTTTGCCGAATTTGGACTTCGCAAATTAGTTCATAACGTGGCGAGTAACATTCAAAAGCAGATTTTACTTTTAAGAACTAAATGGTGATATTATAATGCGAGATGCCTATTTACTGTCAGATTGATTTATTGACGAATCACAGTCAGCTTAAACCCCTTCGTTCTTCAACAGTTGATTTTACCCCTCGCCATTATCTTCTCGTCTATTAATTCCTATGTCTGTGGTGGAGACGCTTAATATGGCTGTTACAAAACAAAAACATTCAGGAGAGGGGATTTAAATTGAATATAAGTGATCTAGTAGGTAATTTACCATATCCGTAACAATACGCAAGTCCAATCTCAGAAATGGTGTCCTTGGGCTGTTCTGGAGTATTGAAGCGCTCATCTCTACACAGCGCCACCATTCTGCCATTGAGGACACTCAGGGCGCCAGAATAGTCCACACAAATGTTGTTAAAGGACAACCCAACATCGTCCAGTGAAATGCTGGAAAAAATAAAGTATTACTATTAGTCACTATTTGACGGAAATTTCAACATTATTGTATATATATATATTTACTCCACACCTCCTTTGTCATCTTTGGGATGCTGTGTGGAGGGTTTTTTTTAAGGAAAGGAAGGAGAGGAAGATCTGGGAAAGAAAAATGTATGAGGGGTGGGTAAGAACCTGGGGGGTTAGTGTATCTAGGAGTCGTTTGAATTTATTCCTCCTACTGCGGTGGGTCGAGAGAGCTCTGCTGGAGAGGTAAAAAGATCTCCCTCAACTAGTCACTATGACGCATCCCCCGCCAAGAACTAGACAATCCTCACTCCATAAACCCGGGCACCCATGCTAAGGTTTAAACGCAGCGAACCACTTTGGTTATCCAATGAATGGTTTCCGGGCCGGCGGCACCCACACCTGCCTCCCTCAATTGTAATTATAATACATAAGTAATTAAAAAACATAGCGAAATATCAACATTTTTACAGATGGATAAATTGTAATTTCAAAGCTCCATACATAGCTTATGATGGAAATGACATTGCACACATAAAATAGTTGTTAACCTAGATATTTCACACAGAAAAGGATTTTGAAAGAAGATTTTGCTGCTTCATACATCAGATGTCTGTTTTATAACTAAGATTACGGATTCAAATATTGCATAGCTTGTATTTAAAGAGTAATGTATTAATATTTAAATTATATCTTACACATAAGGCACCATTTGTAATATTGAAAGAGATTTTCCCATAGCAATAGGACTGAAATAGGCTAAAGCATTTAATAGCCTTTCCACTTTCGGTTCCATATCTCTGTATATCGATGGTTTGTTAGAATTCCACTCTTCCTGGAAGGGGTCCAAGCCGTAGTATGAGTAATCCTGATTCTGAAGAGTAACTTCTTCATCCACATTGCAAGTTTTCTGGTAATGGTTGATATTTTCTGAACTCAGCTGAATATCATAATTGTTTCTTGTCACGCAGCTTTTCAGTTCCACAAGAATGGTGGGCTTGTTAATGTTGATGATTGTGGTTAACAATTTCAAGCCCAAGAGACCTGTGAATCCCATGGTGTTTATGAACCAAGAGACTGCTGCATAGTTGGGGTTCTCATGGCAGTATTTGAAGAGATCTTGAACGCATCTGATGTACCTCTTCTCATTTTCAGCTACGTTGATCATTCCTAGACAGAGACTCCTGTCAAATAGATAATTTCATTTAATCAGGGGTGTGGGGAGGGTAGTGTAATTCCACACATTCAGTACAGCAACTTAAACATTATAAAGAATTGAGCAAAACAACTTAAAAATTATAAAGATATTGGAATCTGGAAGATGGAATTCCCTTATGAGGTCATTTTAGGATGGGTAAATCCTGTCCCTTATTCTTGCCACCTACCTTTCCCATAAGGGAAAAAGTAGAGTTTAAAAAAATAAATTGTTTGTAAATATATCAATAGTGGATATTCAAAAGTAAAATGATAAAAGTTTACAGAGACAGAGCAGTGTAATATTTACCTATCCGGTTGTTTGAGATGTGTAAAGTTGGGGCCCAACAGAGGTTCCGTAACAAGAGTGGCCGATATTAATCCCGAGACAGTGAACTCCGGTTGGCCGGGATCCAAGTCAATAACCAGGACGGGGCCAGCTACTATTGTTTTGTTCACCAAGTATCGCAGCATGGTAGATTTGCCCGAGTTCTTCCCACCACAAAGAATTGTACTGTTTCTTTTAGTAGCTACAAAAAATTATACAATTTATTACCTCCAAGCGTAAAGACCGAGATGTAAAGATCATGATTTTAACAGCTTAGGCATTTAAGAGTTTACTTACGAGTCAGTTTTTTTCCTTTTAAGATCAAGTCTGATATGTTTTCAGAGAGGAAGTGTTTTGCGTATAATCCTTTACGGGATTCCGTTGAAAAATGACACTGTAATAGTTTGAATGCATCGGGGTTATTAATATTTTCATCTAACTTTGCTCTTTTGAATAAATCAGTATTGTAGTCAGAACTAAAGTGTTTGGACATGAAATCTGTCATTGGGTTGCTGTGAGGTTGTAACAGTATGATAGAATCGCCTTCACAAGTTGCTTCGAGGATTTCTTGTGTTTTACTTATGGGTACTCCAACATTTGTAAGTTGCGATACTCGAGGAGCAGTGATTGATCCTTCAGAGCTCTCAAAACACAGTAAACTATAGTTGGGCAAGCTGTATACTTCCCGGGGCACTTGGGTCAACTTGTGGCCCAATACTTCAGCAGATCCGTATATCAAAGAAGCTTTCAATTTTCCACAAAAAAACAACTTTGTGGCGCGTTTCAAGATCAAGACACAGCAATCCACAAGTACAAATAGGCTGTACATTTTGGGTTTTACCGGAAGCTTGGGTTTTTGAGTTTCAACTTCTTTAGCCATTGACTCATCGGTCGTGTCGGTGATATCAGTTAGTGAATCCAATGTAGTGTTAATGTTGTCTGAAGATGTGACTGTTTCTTTAACTGAGGCCTTGGAACCTTTGCCATTAGAAGATCGGACAGGTTCTTGGGGAAGAATTGAAAAGATCTCCGCCTTAGCATTAGGTTTGCAATGATTGAAAACTTCAAGAACAGAATATTTATAATCAAGTTTTTTAGACAATTTTCTCTTGGGCCTTACGAGTTCATCCATTTCAATCAAAACATTTTTTTTCATTGGAAAACCGGATGCTTTCTTTACAACAACAGGGGACATGGTTAGTGATGGTTTGTTTGTGGGCTCTTTTAGTTTTATTTTTTCAATAATTTTTTGAGCAAGGCTTTTATTTGGATCAAAAACTGAATCCACTCTCTTGGATTTTTTCCCATCTAGTGTTGGATTGTTCGGTGGTTCAATTGGTTTCTTCTTTTGCTTTGATTTAGACAAGATTATACCTGAAATGATGTTCAACATTTCGTTTTCTTCTTTCAGGGTGTCCTTTGCCTTAATATTCTTGTTCTTTAAGAGTAGATCTTTTTCAACACTGTGCACTTTCTTTTTCTTTATCTTCTGATCGATTTTATTGTTTTTGTTTTCATCATCCGTAATCTCGCCATTGGTTGGATCAAAGTTTCCAATATCAGAGGCTTGATCATTCATGTATTCAATATCCATTATTTCTGTTTCATTCATTATCATTTTATCTACACTGTCACACGACAGCATTTTTTTCATTTTTCTTTTGAAAGTCAACTGATCTTTTATTTTTTTAGACTGTCGGCCAATTTTGGTAAATTTCTTGGAATCTTTCTTATCCATAATGTGAATATACTTAGGATAAGTCTGCAAAGAAAATATCTTTTAAAATAAAAAATAAATGGAGATAATTATTTGAATGTAGGTACCTAATATTAATATTTGGACAATTTTTATAACGCCGTTTAGTGAGAAAACCACCTTAATGTATACCTTAAATAAATTAATAAAACATTTTACATTTGGGTACTACATAATTTTATTAATTTTAACACTAACTTGTGATGGTAAGAAACGGTTCACTTTAATTAAATGAATTTGTTGACTTAGATATTAGTTTATTTTTATAATCATTTTTTTATAATTTTAGAATCATTTTAAATTATCATAAAAAAGTATACGTATCAACATAAAAATAGTCGCAGATCAAATTTATTCGTTGGATAAACGTGAGCCTTTTAGGTTATGTTGGGAAGTCAATAAAATAAATATTTTCCATCGGAATCACAGGATTTACAAGAAAACAATGATATTAATTTACCTACTAATTAAATACGGTGAACCAAATTGATAACTCCAATATTTCAGGAAAAATTGATACAATAATTAAATAATGAAAAAGAAAGCCGGCGATTTATAATGAAACATTTGGTTAAAAAACTTCGAACAATGTCAAACACACATGTCAAACTAGATCAGTCATAAACAGTGATGGTGTGCACAAAAATAAATATTTCCCTAGATTCCGGGGATACGACCTTATCAAGTAAAAAACCGCCGTCGGTGGGGAGTTGGTGGAGGGTTATGGAGGAAACACATTATTAAAACGCGACGCGACGCCACGTCTCGACACCCGATGTGCACCGTGCACATTACCAACACGCGACGCCACGACATACTAGCAATTTCTGAATACAGTTAGCTAACAGCAGTGGAAGTGAATGGTTTTGTACTGTGGATTTAATAAATAACGAGTCAGATGAAAACTTTGAAGAAGATTTGATGCAAATTATGGGTACATATATGATACTTAAACGACTCAAGAAAAAGAGAATAACTAGGCGTTACTGGGTTCATGAAATAAATCAAAAGAGAAGTATGTGTGGTGAATATCATACTCTGTATCCAGACTTACTTCAAGATAGTGAAAGATTTCATATGTATTTTCGGGTTACTAAAACACAATTTGAAGAAATACACGAATTTATTCAAAGGGACATACACAAGATTATTTCTCACAGTATGATCCCTGTATATAGCTAAACTCATGTCATATAGAACAGGATATTCTCACAGTATGATCCCTGTATATAGCTAAACTCATGTCATATAGAACAGGATATCGTTTTACCAACTCAATTAATTGTTCGTCGGTCATTTCGCTAAATAAATGCAAAAATAATATTAAATTGGCCAAAATTCCGTATATGCTCGGTGACAGTTCTCGAACGACTGACGCGTGGCGTCGGGTGTTGTCTAGAAACATACTGCGCAGGCCGCGTCGGGTGGCGTGTTTACCCCCACCATGGGCAACACGCCGACCTGGCACGTCTAGATCGGGTGGCGTGTGCGCGCATGGCGTCGCGTCGGATGTTCATAGTGTGATTCTGGTCATAAGAAAACAATACATTTGATTCGACTCAACACGCATCGCGTTTCATCGGGTCGCGTCGGGTTTTAATAATGTGTTTCCACCATTATTTTATTGCACGTGTTTTATCTTTCTTTTAAAAAAAATTCAAACATAAAAAAGTACATTTCACAAAGAAAAGTAAATGATACAGATTAATAAGACAGGTTTGGGTATAAAGAATAGGTTATTATTTACTATTCCGTCACACGAAATAATTATTTTTTTTAAATACATTATTTTCCCGTAATTCATTTCCGTAAATGGTTTTATTTTTAAGGTACATAATAAATTGTAAATATTTCCTCCAAACATAATATCATTTTGTATTGTGATGTTAAAAAACACACTGCTTGATTTGCATCATCATTATTTAAGGTTAGTGGGAATCCTAAAACTATGCTGTCTCATTACGTATGTTAAGTAAACATAATATTTTTTTGGAAGTAGGTAGGCATAACAAATTAGCTGATTACATATTATTATTTTCATCGTATATTTTGTATTATTAGTGTTAATAATTAATAATTATGTTAATGAGCAATCCCAGTAATATTATCATATGTAAAAAAATTGCCTCAGTTCGAAATTCCCTAGATTTGTGCTGATTTCCCTTTACCCTTAAAAATATTTTCTTTCTTAGTTCTAGGGAAATTTCCTAAACATTACATCACTGGCGTTTCTTTATGATCACTGGTCATAAAGAAACCACACACAGTTCAGTGTTCACAGACAAATCAGAATGCATAAAATTGAATGATAACAAAATTGAATTCACATTTCACAATCTTTCTTTCGTGAGCATGGACCTAAAAGCCCTGGGACGGAGCAATTCGACAACAATTTGAAGCCGCGGGGTGAGGGGGAAGATGTATGGAAATGCCAAAATCTACTTAAATTTTTTCACGACGTATCCCATTCCTTGTGTCATCAAATAGTAAATAGTCCAAAAAATCATACTCCGATGTAACTGCGTTAACAACACAAACATAAAATAATAATAGTTAATTATGCACCACTTTGCATACAAAACAGTTTCTAAAGTAGTAACACCAGATGGAAAGATCATTAAGAATCTGCCAGGCAATTTCCCTTCAAACTAGATTTGGCTTCAATGCCATTCATACAAAATCGCGTTAATGCTGTCCGGGCTTTTAAGTTCATGCTAATGAGTGGTTCATTTGTTTCTATCTAAAAGGGCCCATTTACGATGCTTGAACGATCTCGCGTGTGTGGAGCAAATAACTACAGATAATTTGCTGAATATGGTTGAATTTCAATAGCCCTAAACAATAAAGAAGGATTGTAATAATATTGTACATGACGTATATGTCATTTTCTTGTTGTTGTGTTATGTATTTGTATATAAATAATAATACGATACTGCAAGTTGCAAGTACCGTGTAGTGCATAGTTTGCGTACATAGATATTGATTACTTGGGATCGCGGTATTTTCGCTCTTTCGGCGATATCTGGTATTCGCTGTTTAGCAAATTCGCGCAATCTTCCCGTTCAAAATTCTTGCCTTTGTAGGTAATGTCTGATTCGGAAGATACGGCGCAGCTGTTGGGTTCAAAACCATCCGATTTCCGTAAACCCTTGATTTTGAATACTGACAATGTAAAACCCAGAGAGAAAACTGAGGGTGTTCTGAGTATCAAACAGAATAATAATGCGTTCGAGCTAAATGGACGCAAACATGTCTTCGCGAAATTCACGCCGATCCAATATTATGTGGAAGGATCAGTTGCCTTTCTGGCCGGACTTTCCTTTGGATTTGATATGACAATAGGCACCAATCTCCTTTTCTCCCTTGGCAGTATTTTGGATCTAAATTGCTTTGAACATCGAATGCTAATCAATGGTTGGATAGCCGGAGCCATCGTTGCTACCCTGTTTGGAGGTAATAATGTTTAAATAGTTATTTTAAATCACGTGATTAATGAAACTTCAAATTATTATTTCGGTAAATATTCGTAATCACTGGCCACGGATAATACGAAATATTTTGAAATAAAACCTTCTGATTTACCTTAATTACTATAAAAGGAAACTGCATTTGGGAAATTTTTAATTTTAGCATTTTAATTTTTAATTACGTAAAATGTAAATTCGCTTTCGTTGTATGGGGTGACAGGTATTTCAAATAATTTCTGTCAATTGGTATAACTGATTCTACATAAGAAAAACAATGGCGGGTAATTTTGTTTACAATATTAGAAATGAAACAAACATTTTTTATTCTACCAGCCAGTATAAAGAACATTTTTGAAACGAAAAATGTGAAGAAATAAATAATATAATATAAGCAAACCTTTGATCAGAATTACTTGGGAGTTGCACTGTTATCATGTTAATATTAGTTAGATGTAGATATTAATCAGAATTAAAAGAGAGCTGTACTGTTGCGCTAGCATGCTGGTTTTCATTGTCATTATGTTCATCGTACCCAACCTAACCTAACCTACCATGACTCAACCTAACCTAACCTAACTTATAATAACCTAACCTTTTAAAAAAATATTTCAGGGGGGGGGGGGGGGGGGGGGGGGGCGCTGGGTTAACATACACAGATTTTTCTCCATTCCAGTGCCTGATTACATTATATTATTAATTCTGTTTTTCATAATTACGCGCCTTATGAATTTACCCCACGAAGTCGGCTACAATCGCATGTAGCTGATGCTAGTATTAGGTCTACCAACACTATGGCGGCAGACTGTCCTAATATGTCATAATATAAGATTGCGAAGTGCAATTTTATTAAACTTTGATCGGCTGTGTCTCCCTCAATTTATTCTTCCGCGCCTTAATTCTTTTTTTAATGAGTTTCTACACACTTTTCTCATCTAGAAAGTGCATTTTTATTCAATTCCCAGAGTTTGGCGTAATCTGCATTCCTCCCAACTTTATTTTAAATCAACCAAAATAGCACCTTCCTAATATGCATAGAGTAAATGTTTTGTTAGCAATCTCTAAGACATAGTCTCTAGGAAGCTAACTACAACTTACAAAAACGTGGAACATATTTTTAGTTTGGTTAACACAAACAAAAACAGTAAAATCATTCTAGGTTGTGTTTATATTCCTCCTTCATCTGATCAAATTATTTACAGAAACCATATGGATGAAATTCAAATACTAAAATCTAAATATCCCGAAACAAAAATGATCATTGCAGGCGACTATAATCTACCAAACATTAATTGGGATCCATTATCCTCAGATTTATCTAGAAATAATAACTCCAGCATATCTGACATCGAAAGAGAAATACTCGAAATGTCCAACTTTTTAAACTTAAATCAATTAAATGATAACAAAAATAGCAACGACCGAACCCTGGATCTAGTTTTTTCTAATATCAAATCTGTTACTGTAACTAAATCCTCAGAAATTCTCCTTCCCTTATACAATTACCATCCATCCTTAGATATAACCATAAACAACACCATATGTGAAAATCCTAAAATCAAATTAATGTCTCATAATTTTCATAAAGCAAATTACACTGAAATTTGTAACTTCCTACTAAATGTTGATTGGTCATTTCTGAATGATGGCGAATTAAATGACAATATCGAAAATTTTTACTGTATCTTAAAACAAGCCATTAAAAGTCATGGACCTGTTACTTCACGTAATACATCAACTTTTCCTAAATGGTTCACCATTGATCTTATTAACTTTAAAAAAAAAAAAAGATTGCTCACCATAAATTCAAAACAATAAGAACACTCGATGATTATACTGAATTTCACAAATAGCGTAAGCAGTGCGCTGTAATTTCAGATAAATGTTACAAGAATTATATAAAAGAAGTTGAAACCTCCATAAAATCTAATGTTAAATCTTTTTTTAATTATTCTAAATCATTACAAAACAACTATGCATCCATCCCTAGTATTATAAACTATGGTGGTAAGACTTGTTCCAAAACTGAGGATATTGTTAATCTATTCGCTGCCTTTTTAAAAGCGTATATGAGGATGATATCTCTGTTGACAGTGTTCCTGCATTTTTCACTGATATTAACTTGCAACTATCTGATCTATTAATTGAACGCAATGATATCATAGCCTCTATTAATCTCATGGAACCAAAAACAAGTTCTGGTCCCGATAATATCCCACCCATATTTCTAAAAAAATGTGTAAATAGTCTATCCTATCCATTGTACTTAATCTTTAACAAATCTCTTAAAACAGGATAATTCCCTAATAACTGGAAATCTAGCTATCTCACTCCAGTGTTCAAAAAGGGTTCTAAAAATGATGTATGCAATTACAGACCTATTTGTATTCTATCTAATGTACCTAAGCTCTTTGAAAAAATCATTCTAAACAAAATATCCTCTAATATTAAACACGCTATTACCAATTGCCAACATGGGTTTGTCTCATCTAGATCTACTCTCACAAACCTTACAGTATATGTAAACTACATAAATACAGCATTGACTAACAGGAAACAGGTAGACTCCGTATATACCGAGGCGTTCCATAACGTCTGCCACAAAATACTAATCAATAAACTTTTCAAATATGGGATAAGTGGTAATTTCCTGGCATGGTTGATCAGTTACTTATCTGATAGATCACTTTTTGTTAAGATTAATGACTGCACACACTTGGGAACTTTTATTCTAAAATCGCAGATACTTTTAATATTCTCCTTGTAAAGTATAAAGCTGCACTAATAACACATTTTAACGCCACTTATTTTAATGAGGTCACTACATAACAGGCTATTGTCATTGCTTCTTTCTTTACTGTTATTTTATTTGTTATGTTTTAAGTAAATTTAATTCTTTAATTTTAGTGCAGTATCAAAATTTAATACTGCACTATGTATATGTAAAAAAATAAAATAAAAACTTTGTATGTAAATGGCAATTGTGCCGTAAATTCTAAATAAATAAATAAATGGCAATAATGTCTCTAGCTTCTCGTATGGTATCAGGCATACCAACATAAGAAAATGTTATCAACAGAAATTATGTTGGCTGTCATCCCACACAACGAAAGCAAATTTTCATTTTACGTAATTAAAAATTAAAATGGTAAAATTAAAAATTTCCCAAATGCAGACAGTTTCCTTTTATAGTAATTAAGGTAAATAAAAAGGTTTCATTTAAAAAAAATATGTATTAAGCGTGGCCAGCGATCCCAAATCGTATTAAGTGTGGCCAGTGATCCCGAATAATTACCTCAAATTTAAGGTATGTTTGAATGTAACCATTTGTAAATTATCCAATTTTTTTCTTATTTATAGGATTCATAATGGATAAATGTGGTCGCCGCGGTATGATGCTCGGTTCATCTCTGATCCTGTCAATAAGCTCTCTCTTGGGTGTGATGAGTGGGACCTATTTAATTCCATTTATTCCACGCTTCCTGTCTGGATGTTCAGGTAATCTTTTTTTTATTTTTGAAATAACTTAGGCTAAGGACTCACAGAGCGATTTTTACCCGCGCCCGCCGCGGTTGCGGGCCCGCAGCCTTTGTAGAATGCAGATATTTATGTAAAAAATTAAAGCACATTTCACGACGCGTTTTACGCCCGCGGCGTTTGCGATTGTTTGCGGGGCCCGCTGCACCGGCGGTTATCTTGCACCGGCGAGCGCGGGCGCGGTCCCGCAGCCGCGGCGGGTTGCACCCGCGCGCTCTGCGATCGGTTGGCGGGCGAGTTAGTGGAACTCAACTGATCGTTTAACTGCCCGTCTTGCAACCGCCCGTCTTGCGATAATCAACCGCCAAGATTGCGGGCGATAACCGCGACAGCTGCGTCACCGCAAATAAGTCCGGTCTCGTGAGTTTTGAAAATAAAACGCCATTCCGCCACCGCAGCGGGCGCGGGTAAAAATCGCTCCGTGAGTCCTTAGCCTTAACGAGTAAAACCTAAAATTGTAATATGTAATTTTTGAAGACAATATTAGCGAACGAAAATTTGAAACAGAAAAATCAGAAAAAAATACAGGCAAATTTAGGATATGAACCCAGGACCTTCGCCTTGCCGGGGCGTTGCTCTCCCAACAGCGCTAATCTGTCCCTATGTCCTTCGCTCATATTTAACTGTATCATACTTCGAATAAGAACTATGTACCAACATGATCTTCATTTTCCTAATCCATATTTTTATTGGCTGCTATCTTTATAAAATTTTATTTTTTTGATTTGCGTATTATAATCGTTATAAAATGTTACCTATGTCCTAATACAATTATACATATATTATTAATTTTTTTTTATTATAAATCAATCACATATTTTCGTAATTTATGTTTCAATTTGTTTTATATATTCTTCTAATTTTATTTCCTTTAGTAATTCACCAAATATCTTCAAGCCTCCGTACATCAACGACTTTTGACTCGGTTTTTTTTCTGAAGGGAAGCCTTATTTCATAACTTTTTCTCGTCTCATGTGTGATGCAGGTTTTAAATTTTTCTTATGAATTCAATTATTTAGTAGATTAAAAATAAAATATTAAGGTAAATAATTTGTTTAAACAAGAAGATAATTAACTCCTTCAACATTTCCTTAATTTTCGTGTATCTGTTTTTCTTCAGTTTAATTTTCGTAGCTCTATTTTGTAGTATTGTTATTTTTTTAATTAATCCATCGTTGGCTAAGAATAGAATGCTGCTACAGTAATTGACGTGTGGTACAATGATTGAATTGTATATATTTTTACTGAAGACTGTGTTTAGGAATCTTCTAATACTTTCCAACAACAAAATTTTTTTGAAATAGTATGAAAATCTAACCAAGTTTGGTTATTATAATTCATAATGATTTAGGAAGGAAAGAGGAATTAAACTTTTATATTTTGGGACAATTTTGGAAATATTTTTCCAGCCTGACACAGATTGATAAAAGTCATGCTACATCGTTTTGTATTATGTATGGTGAGATAAATGATTTTAACAGTGTTATAAAGAGAGAACACCATGCTTTGTATTTAAAAGTTTACCATAAAAAATTGAAATAATTCTATGAAACAACATTTAGCATTTCAAAAATATTTATCATGGTTTGCAAATAATTTTTTATTTATTTTTTAATATAAAATGAAAAAAAGTGACATTAACTTTTGTGTAATTAAATGTGTTTTTTAGGTTCATGTAAAGTAATAATTACAGTGTACACAATAAAAACATCAGTAAGCGTAAAAAGTTTATCATTAAAAAATTTATAATATTTTTAATTGCATAATTTGTCGATTTGTATTACAAGAGTTTTTCATCTGCTTTCCAAACAGTGGAATTGTTTGGAATTGAATATAATGCGAAAATAGTTAAATAAAAAATACACTAAGTTACGAAACTTGTGTGAAATCGCAAAAATCCTCAATCTCAATCTGCCAACAAACAAGGACTTTTCATTGTATGTTCAGCTCATGATGTATGGTTTATTGAACATTCCAGTGTGCAGTCTGCTGATGGTCCAGTGGGTGTACATAACAGAAACTTGCCGCAGTGAGGTCCGCACCCGCCTCCTTGCGTGCCAGCAAATTTGTCTGCAGATGGGCATTCTGCTCTCCGGCCTGGTGGGAATACAGAATGCCACCACACAGGACAACCAGTTATTCCACATATTCACAGGTTTCTATTTAGATAAATGCGAGGATTCAAAGTCAAACAACTTTATCTACAAAAGACATCAATAATTAGTACAGTAGAACAAAACGGCGAAAATTGAGTTCCTCGGCCGCCCCTTCAAATTCGGGTGGTATCTTTGGAGTAGACTCGTATTAATACCAATTATTCCCGTATAAATCGAATTTTTGCAGCCGATTTCCGTCGCGATCGGCCCTTCAAGTTCAGTTATTCTAAGCAAATTCATAAAAATACCACACATTTCCGCGTAAATCAAATTTTCGCGGCCGATTAACGTCGCGGCCGGTCCTTTAAACTCGGATATTCGAAAAATATGATATATTTACGCGTAAACCGAAATTTCGCGGCCGATTTCTGTAGCGGCCGATCCTTTAAATTCAGATATTTGAAGTAAATTTCGTAAAAATACGTCAAATTTCCGAGTGAATAGAAATTTTGCAGCCGATTTCCGTAGCGCCGGATCTTTTAACTCAGATATTCAAAGTAAATTTAGTAAAAAATACGATATTTTCCGCGTTAATTGAAATTTCGGAGCCGATTTCCGTCGCGCCGGATTTTTGAAATTCAGGTATTCAAAATAAATTCGTAAAAATGCGATATATTTCCGCGTAAATTGAAATTTCGGAACCGATTTCCGTCACACCGGATCTTTGAAATTCAGATATTTTAAATAAACTCGTAAAAAATGATATATATTTACGCGTAAATCAAAATTTCGCGGTCGATTTCCGTCGCGGCCGACCCTTTAAATTCAGATATTTATAATAAATTCGTAAAAATATAATATTTTTCCGCTTAAATCGAATTTTACCAGCAGATTTACGTCGTGGCCGGCCTTTTAAATTCAGATATTCGAAGTATATTCATAAAAATGTGTCATATTTCCGCGTAAATTGAAATTTAGCGTTCGAATTCCGTCGCAACCGACCCTTTGAATTCAGATATTTGGTGTAAATTCATAAAACTACGGCATATTTCCGCGTAAAATGAATTTTCTCAGCCCTTCAAACTCGGATATTCGGAAAAATTGGAAAAAAATACGACATTCCAGTGTAAATCGATTACGATTTACAAAATAATAATACTAATTAGGGCGATGTATAACCACGTAAAAATACACTTTTCGGCATTTTACCGTTATGGCTGTCTTTTAGATTCAGATTTACGAAATTTTATGATTTATTTTCGCAAAAATCGAAGTTTTTCGAATTACACAAACAAATTTTCGTGTACGGACAAAAAAAAATTTCGAATTACGAATTTCGAATTAAAAATCATTTTGTATGAAAAAAATTTTCAGTGGATATTTTTTTGGCGAAAATTTCGAATTACGCGTTTTTTCAAATTATCGGGGTTCGAATTAACGGGGTTCTGCTGTATTGGCATATTTTTTTCTTAATAACATTGTTTGACTTTAAGTCCTTGAATTATTAGTATGTGTTTTTGTAGATAAAATTATTTGACTTTAAGACCTAGAATTATTTGTTTTTAATGGTCCCTTTAGGCATAAAATCCACCATAAGAACCACCTTATGGTCCCAAAAAACAGATGATTCTCCGGCTGAATGGTTAGTCTTTTTGGTGGCTGGAGAAGATGAATGACGCCACTGAAATATGTCTTTTGGATTCTGGGGTACAGTGACCCACGTCTAATCCCCCGTCAGAGTCCATAAAAGCTTCTTCTATGCAAAACAATCTAAAAATTCAAACGCGGCAGTCACGTGATTTTGACGGTGCTTCAGTGTGAGCATTCTGGGCACCCATCTCGCACACAACTTCTTGTAACCAAGTTTTTCTGACACAATATCAATACCAAGGAGATTTCGAGTCTCCCATTCCGTTAGGATCCCCCCTATCACGCCAGGTGCGCCAACTTTGAAACAACAAATTTCCCCGGCAGCAGAAGCCCTTGTAACCTTACTTTCTGGATGACCCATATATATATTTAGAAAATAAAAAAATTATTTATTTATTTAGAATTAACGAAACAAGTGCCATTTACATACATAATAGTTATTGACCGTCTAGTACAATATAGAGAGAAGAAAGAAAAGAAAAATTATAAGATTATATAAGTAAACAAGACAAAAGAAAAAAATAATATACATTAGTACAAATTAAGTGAAAGCAATGAAGAAAAACCAAATTACTATGTACATATATATTTAAAAAAAATACGAAAAGTTTTAATTTATTGTTTCAGGAATGATCTTTGCAACCGGCATAAGCATTTTCATCATCACTTATCTCTTTCTCCCTGAATCTCCGCACTACATCATATCAAGAGAGGCCGGACTAAACCTAACGGAGCGGCTGTACAAGAAGGGTGACTCCGTGGGCAGGAACGAAGAGAACCTAGGCAGGAACGGAGTGATGTGGGCTCTGTCCAGGTCCGTTGGGCTGGTGATTCTCACACAGCTATGCGGCAGGACTTGGGTGCTCTGGTATGCCCCGAGGCTCTTTTCTCTGGTTGGTGCATGTTACAGCATCGCAGACAGCACTGTGGCAATAACCACCTCTATTGTCAGGGTAAGTTTTCATTCACTTTCATTCACAAATTCACAACCCATTCAATGTGCCCCAAACCAAACAAGTTGTTTCTCCTACCTTTTGCAACCCTGCTATATATATGCACTACAATAACCATATTTGTTATAAATTGGTGGGATGTCTTGTTTATTTAATTTATTTATTTATTAAAGTGGAGGATATTGCAGATCCCGTGAGGATCCCTATTTTCCTGCATATGGATTCCCCTGGATTCTGTATCGGCAAGGGTTTTACCATCGGAAATTCCTCTTTGTTTGGGTTCCCTGAAGTTCCCTTGGTTTCTGCCAGGCAAGAGTCCACCAAGGTGGTCTCAGTACTCCTCTCTACTCTCTTGTGGTTACTCGAAGGCCCCGAGAAGGAAGAGTTCACTGAGTTGGCCTCAATTCTCCTCCCCACTCCCCCTAGGTTCTCCAAAGGCCCCTATCGAAGTTAATTTTATTGTTTGAATGGTCATTTTTTGTCCCATGAGAGTACCTAGGGAAATAAAAGATCCACCCCAGCAAAGTCTCGAATGCTGGGGTAAGGTCTAAATACTCAGAGACGTGACGCTGTATCTCAGAGGCACTGTTTGTGACACTGTTCCCCGGTGTCATCAGCTTAAGCACCTTAGCTTGGGATGGCTATTGCAGGTCGTGATTCCACTCCCTGAGCGATGGTGTAATGTCTTAAGTGTTGGGTGACTTGAATTATGCATTCTACTGTAATGTTTTTTACAGATTGTGGACAATAGGCAATTTACCCGTCAATAGCAAAACAATCTTATGTTTGGGTTGGCCAAGCTAATGGACAGACAGGTTTGTCTTGTTTTAACGTTTCACAAACGCCATTCATATTGAACAAACATTCATATTGAAAGTTGACGTGATATCACAGTGGTCATATAGCTGATGCTCAAATTTTGTTTTTCATGTGTTTTTTGGAGTGCTGATGCCAACCCTTATGTATGGTAGTGAGGCATGGAACCGGCCGAGGAAAGATGAAAGTAGACTGAATGATGTAGAAATTATACTCATGAGGCATATATATGTGCGGTAAAACCTTGTATGACCATGTTAGAAATATGGAGATCCCGAAAGAATGCAAGGCTGATATAACCATAATGGATAAGATTAAGAAAGGGAGACTTAGATACTTTGGGCGTGTATAGTGGATGAACGATGAAAGGAGTGTAAAGAAGATATATAACGCGTAAGTGAATGTTAAAAGATGTCGGAGATGCCCAAGGAAGACACGGCATGATTGAACCAAATTCACCAGTCAGTAGCTGAGTTGACATGTGTCAGATTACCACCCAGGCGTTGTGGGTTCAATTCCTCTGTTGGCTATGTTTATCTATAATATGTACTAACCTATCATTGCAAAAGCAATATCTAATGCATCCAAACTATTTAAATCGCTTGTTCTTGATCAAATATACCCTTATAGCACAGGTTCTTAAACTTATTTCGACCACCGCCTACTTTGAGAATAAACAAAAATTTAGTGCCCCTCATATTTTTTAACTTATCTTTTTACATTACTATATGTTGCATATTTTAATAACAGTTATTGCAAATATAATTTTTAAACATGCATTATATTATGGATAAGGTAGATAGGGTGTGACCCATATCCTATTTCTAAACACTGAACTGAAGGTGGATAGTCCGATACAGTTTTCCATACAAACTTTGAGGAACCAATGACAGTGATAGAAAAGGTATAATTCCATTATTAGTATTTTACTTAATTTTGAAACTAACATTAATAAACTGTTCATTTAATACCATCACTATGCGACTCATAACTCGCCAATCATGTTTACAGTCAATATTTAGGATAATATTAAGTTTTCTTTTGTTAAAACTAAGCAAATATTGATAATTGTCAAAATGTCACACTTAAATGAAGCCAATCCTTCGCAAATGATAGCTCTCTAAGTGCCCTTCGCCGAAGGATACCTACGATGTGAGTTTAAATATTTTTAAGTGTTATCTTGTACTACGGTTTTTTTTTTTAAATGTCTCTTCCGACCGACTCTACGACGTCAGTTTCGCCGCCGGAAGTCAACCGCGTAGCTGTGCGAATTCCCCCGTTCTGCCCTAACGATCCGGAGCTGTGGTTCGCGATGGTTGAGAGGAGTTTTGAAGCTGCAGCAGTGACGGTGGAATCGACGAAGTTCGGTTTTATCCTTGGGGCCCTGGATCCCACGTACGCCCAAGAGGTCCGGGACATTATTCTCAACCTCCCTGAAGTCGGAGCGTACACCCTGCTCAAGAGGGAACTCACGAAGCGCTTGAGCTCTACCCAGGAGCAGAAGACAAGGAGACTCCTGGAGCATGAGGAGAGGGGTGACCGAAAACCTTCGCAGTTTCTTCGTCATCTACGCACCCTTGCGGGCAGCGCAGTGCCTGATGAGGTGCTGAAGACACTTTGGATGGGCAGACTTCCGCGAAGTATGCAAGTGGTTCTGGCGACACAACAAAGCACCCCTAGGAACGTTTCCCAGACCATCAGCCAGATTCGAGATTGTGCACATAGACATCATCATCATGCCCTCATCTGAAGGATGCCGATACTGCCTCACCTGCGTAGATAGGTTTACAAGATGGCCAGAGGCTTTCCCGATTAGGAAGCAGGAAATTTCAGGATCAGGAAGCAGCAACTGTGGCGCGTGCTTTCTACCAGGGGTGGATTACTAGGTTCGGTACTCCACTCCGAATTACTACCGATCAGGGAAGGCAGTTTGAGTCGAGGCTGTTTAGGGAGTTAAACTGCCTGGCAGGTACGACTCAAATACGTACCACGGCTTACCACCCTGCGGCTAACGGCATGGTCGAGAGGCTATACCGCCAGCTTAAGGCAGCGATCAAATGCCATCAGAATGACCGCTAGACTGAGGTGCTTCCCACTGTGTTAATGGGAATCAGGGCAGCTTGGAGGGATGATCTCGCTGCCACTTCGGCCGAACTGGTGTACGGCGAGCCACTCCGTTTACCTGGAGAATTCCTCGTTGCTCGGCCAGCGAACGATGACAGCACCAGCGACTTCCTCAAAGAGCTGAGACAACATTTTAATAACCTAAGACCGGTTGAAGGTTCCCGACATAGCGAAAGGAAATGCTTCGTTTTTAAAGACCTTCCCGCAGCTACCCATGTATTTCTAAGGGACGATACCGTAAAAAGCCCGCTTCAGCAACCCTACACTGGCCCTCACCAAGTCGTACGCAGGAACGAAAGGACGTTTCCCATTTTAAACAGAGGAAAGGAGGTAACGGTGAGCATAGACCGCCTCAAACCTGCGTACATTGCCCAGGAAACAAGGGAACTACGCAAGGAATAGGATCAACCCTTCCTATGCCCGCTACCAACCCGGATCGTACTCATACGACCACACATTCCGGTAGGCGTGTTCGTTTTCCGGACTACTTTACTACATATAAAAAATCAATCGTAAAACTGTAAAAATGACACAACTTCACAGATCGTTACTGTTCAGCTGATGATACCGATTGGACACTGACATTATCAACTTCGCTTCCACTTTCACCTTCATATTCTTCTTCTACTTTTTCTTCATCCGACCCGGACGAAGTTGTTGCCGACTCAGGATTATCTACGTTTTCTTCTTCCTCAGCACAGTCAATTGGATGTTTGCGTTTGCGGGTACCAGATAGGTTTGAAACGTTATGATGCGAAGCAATCTGCTCATCCGTGGAAGAAAGGGTTTTCTTGGGAGCAACTTGAGAGCCTCTTTCAGAGGAAAGAAGTTTCCAATTGTGTGCCACAAATGTTATTTTCCCTGCTCTTTGAGTTGTTAGACGATTCCTCCGTGTTGTATGAATGCGACTAAACGTGCTAAAAGATCTCTCAGTGGCTGCTGAAGTAATGGGAGCAGTCAATATTCTTATGGCAATCTGTGACAAATCAGAACATCCGCACATCCCCTTCCACCAGGTCACTGGCGTGATTTTATCGACACACTTCCATAGCCTTGCTCCATGATTCTTCTTTAGCCCTATAATTGGCTAAATCAACAAGAACATTTGCACTATCAACAGTCTCCATATGACTTGCTACTTGGTCAATGAATTCAAGTGCTTCAAGTTGCTGTGCGTGGCTTAGCAGATGTCCTTGGGAACCTGGATCTAGTAGGGCAGCAGCCAGATGTATCGGAGCAATAGCAAATTCTTTGCGCTGCGCCGCCTTTTCCAGTACTTGCTTCTCTTCGGAATGTGACAGTAGAGACGCTGGAAGAGTTTTACTTAGACTGCTCTCAATATCCTCAAAAGCATACAATGCTTTGTGTGTTAGTGGATCGTCTCCCTCTAGCTGTGTAATCCAGGAAACGATCGGTAGCAGAACATCGGCTAATGATGTCACTCTTGTCCAGTAAACATCATCGTCCAACAGGCTGTTCTTCATATCACGAGGTAAAGATGAGGCAGCTTCGTTTATTGCAAATGTTTTCAGGCTTACTTTACATGCTAACACTCAATAAAGCATCCAAGAGAAGTGTAGAAACCATTTTATTAAAAATAAAATAAATTCCCCATTTTCGGGAATTTATTTCAGGTCGGGGAATATTCCCGGGTCTACATCACTAGGCACATTACGACAACTCGCCAGAAGGTTCGAGCCTATCGCCTATGCGTTAACACAGCGCGACCGAAACTTCCCGGAAGACCCAGACTGAGCGAGTGGCTTCGATTTAGTTACAATTCCACCTACCTGCTGTCGCCGCCGGCTGTATAGTATAAATAAGCCCGATGAAGCGAGCAGTCAGTATTCAGTCTCTGTCACCGCCGGCCACGTTCAATCACGCTACGAAAATTTGACCCAGTTTCGCCCGCATTCCATAGTATTGTAAAAATAGTAAACGCGTAAATATTGCGACTGTAAAATCGATTTTTGATTTATCAATAAACGCTGTATCAGAGTTGAAGAGATATTTTATTTGTACACCAAGATAACCACAGCAGTATTGGCGAGAAATCAATAAACAAACGATTCTGGCTGTCACCGAGAGAACCAGAATCCCACTTTACGAAAACTTCGAAAAAATGTTCATTTGAAGGTAAGGAAAAATTTAATGCCGTTAAGTAGAACGGGAATTGCCTTCCAGGGCAAATTATTAATTTGCTGTTTTCTAACTCCAAAAGTATCCATTTAGATCCTGTACTCTTCCAACTCTTTATTAATGACATAAAATCCTGCTTCAACAATGTTCAATATATACTCTTTGCTGATAACATTAAAATTTTCAAAGAAATTACCCATATTAATGATTGCCAAGAGCTTCAATCAAATTTAAATGAATTGTATTATTGGTGTGTAACTAACAATTTATTTCTAACTATGTATTAACAAATGTAAATAAATAACTTTGTGTCGAAACAATTCTCCAATACTTTTTAACTATGCGGTAGTTTGCCATATACAACTAAAATATTTTAATTAGAGACCTCGGAGATGTATTTGATGAATAAATAGATTTTGTACACCCCATAAATTACATTACAAACATTAGGATTTTTGCTGAGAGCCATTAACAACTGTAATTCATTTCACTGAAAGAACTGAAGGACTAAACTGCAGTTCTTTTTTTATTATCAATAATGACCTTCAAACTTAAATACCTGCATATATTTTTTAATTATCATAGTTAGTTTTAATAATTAAAATAATTTTAATAGTTTTAATTTTTCGGGTCTCCAAAAAACAGATTGAATATTTTTCAACCAGCGCTGTACTTTGTATGGGAGTCAAGACTTTTTTTATTTTTAAGACTACGAAAATTATTTTAATTATTGATTATTATTACCTGCTTGTAAATGGACAAAAAGTCTGTTATGCACAAACAAACATTAAGAAAGAGGTGTAAGGAAAATATATGAAATGGTTGAAGAAATTGGGAACGCAAGGAAGACACGGCACGATCAAATAAATCAAAAACTGAGCAAGCAAACAGAGATAGTAGTAACCATAGACATATGAATATTAGTAGACCTGCCCTAAGTGATTAAAAGCGTATTATCCCCACTCCCCATACCGGTTCCATTGGAGCCGGCTGTGCTCGCGTATGGCCTCAAGTGAAATTTGAAAACGTGACGTCATCATTCTTGTGCGAACTATGGTCGAGGCATCATCGGTTCATTTTACGAAATAACACGGCAAAATGTTGACCTAATGCTATGAAAACTTGTAAAAATAGATGTGAAAAAGAGAATAAACCCAATTGTCGTATTACATTCCATATATAAGCATTATTTTACTTTATTTTAAGCATATTCACATTGTATAATATGGATCAGTTGTAGAAACATGTCTGGACGCGAAACACAAAGCTGGTTGGTTGCTGGGAAGTAAATTATGAACATTTATAAAAGTGTCTTAACTAAATACTTAAACGAAATATTCGACTCTGAAAAGAGAACCGAATTTTTTTGCCGAATTTGGACTTCGCAAATTTGTTCATAACGTGGCGAGTAATTTGCGCTCCCATGTAAAAATGTCTATTCATTCGAAAGCAGATTTTACTTTTAAGAAGTAAATGGTGATATTATAATGCGAGATGCCTATTTACTGTCAGATTGATTTATTGACGAATCACAGTCAGCTTCACCCCCTTCGTTCTTCAACAGTTGATTTTACCCCTCGCCATTATCTTCTCGTCTATTAATTCCTATGTCTGTGGTAGTAACAAATACTTATTACAATACAGTAATGTTATTTCCACATTAAAAATGCCCCCAATTTTCAGGTACATGAGAATTCACAACCCCCAAACAAGACCAACAAGGAAGACTTAATGCTTTATCTCCGCACTGGAATGAGACACGGAGTCGAATAAAAGTCCATATAATGTAGTTGTTTAGTAGTAACAATGTGGTTTGCAGTAGTGAACGGTAGAAAAAGTCGGGGATGTCCGGTGAAGACTTAAGGCATTATCTCTGCACTGGAATGAGAGTTGAATTGAGTCGTGTAATTTCTATACCCGCTATATCAACTTTCATTGATTTGGAGAAAACCGCAAAAAACTGTCACATCTCTAGCGTACATAAGTAAATGCATTACAATTTTTTATATAATGAATTGGAGTAATAAAATTTCGAAAAGCATTTATTTTTCTATATATGTCTAGCAATAATTAAGTAATTTCGATAAATAAAATGGATATAGCTGATTTTGATACTCACTTCGTGATTTTGAAAGTCAACTGAGCCGACATGGCGGGTTTAGAAACTCAACTCAAACGAGTAGATCATTTTGACACACGAGCGTGGCGTCAGAGCGTCGGCCATATTGTATTTTGGCAAAATAACTGCTTGCGATTCGTTGAATCCGATATAGCGGGTTTTGATAGTAACTTTCTGTATGATATAGCGGATTTGGTTTCTCACTCGCAGTTTTAACATGGTTTTTGGTCGCGATAAGGAGGGTTTTGAAACTCAATTTTAGGCTCCTCTTGTTGCTCGCAAAAATGTGAACAAGATGTCATACTCAGATCATTTTGTCAAAAAATCGGATATAGCGGGTATAGAAATTATAGGATTCAATTATAGTCGATATTATATAGTTTTTTTTAACAGTAAAAATGTGGATTTCATAATATTAAGTGAAGTGAATGGTAGAAAAGACAGCAATCAAATTATTATTTGTGGTAAAATGAGATGTAAGTGATGAACGAAGAAAGAAGTGTGAGGAAAATGTATAACTTGGAAGTGAATGGTTGAAGAAATCGAGGACGTCCGAGGAATACATGGCACGATCAAATGAACCAGTTGACAGGTACACCAGAATTCACAACCTCAAAACTTTACCAACGACGCTGGGTACACTTCATCTAGTAAATAAATCTTCCGCTTAAAATGATGGTAGTGGGGCCATGTCAAGAGTCAGAATAACAGAATAGTTATTTGGTTTTCAGATGCTGTCGGCAACGGCTCTGTATTTCATGGTGCACCGAATTGGCATCAAGTACTGCATCCTTATTTCCGTGGGCTTTATGGCTTTCCTGATGGCCTTCCTGAGCACTGTGGCATGCTTCGACAGCAAGCACACACCGGCCATGTCTCCTGGCCCCCGCGTCTGCAATGTGATGCCTATTTACGGCTCCATCGGAATGCTGCCGATGCTCCATGATGAGGAACCCAAATTTCAAGCTGTTGAAACTATAGGTAAAATAATCATCAATCATTCTTCTATTGAAATACATACGAGGCGTCCAGTACCAATTTCTGCTATTTGTTGATTTAGACCAAAGTGACATTAGGGTGGATTACTTATTATTCGAGGGACCTCGATTTTGATATTATTTTGCACTGAAAACCGCATTTTGTTACTGCAATTCTTATTTAAAAATCAGTACATTTTCCAAATATACCGTATGCATTCCTTTTTTCCATTCCCACAGACGTTGGGCCCACATGATGCAAATGTAGAGATGCTTCTGCACTACTGAGCATCTGTTAATAGGCAGTGAACATCAACAGAATAAGGTTCCCACAGACGTTGGGCCCACATGATGCAAATGTAGAGATGCTTCTGCACTACTGAGCATCTGTTAATAGGCAGTGAACATCAACAGAATAAGGTTCCCACAGACGTTGGGCCCACATGATGCAAATGTAGAGATGCTTCTGCACTACTGAGCATCTGTTAATAGGCAGTGAACATCAACAGAATAAGGTTCCCACAGACGTTGGGCCCACATGATGCAAATGTAGAGATGATTCTGCACTACTGAGCATCTGTTAATAGGCAGTGAACCTCAACAGAATAAGGTTCCCACAGACGTTGGGCCCACATGATGCAAATGTAGAGATGCTTCTGCACTACTGAGCATCTGTTAATAGGCGGTGACCATCAACAGAATAAGGTGCTCCCACATTCGTTGGGCCCACATGATGTGGAGCCTTAAAGACACAACTATGTGTGATTGTGGTGCGTCTGCGCTGCTGAGCTTCTGCATAGCATGTTAATAGGTGGTGACCATCAACACAATAATGTGCTCCCACAGTCCTACGTCCACTTGATGCTTATGTTACTGCAATTCTTATTTAAAAATCAGTACATTTTCCAAATATACCGTATGCATTCCTTTTTGCAAGCAAAATCCATTATTTCAGTGATTTTTTCCAAAAACCGTTTTATTCCATATAAAATATGATCATATGCAGATCCAGTTCGAAAACCCCGTGTATGCACCATCGCTGAAGAAAACCTCAAAGGTCCATATTTTTAATTTTTCCATAAAGTTTTTATTTTGTTTTCAGGTCCATGCAACAGCAGTTCTTGTTAAAAATTAATAAAAAAATTGTCAAAATTGTAGTTTTACAAAAAATTAATTACTGTCAACAGAAGTTTTTTTGTAAACTGCAAATATTCTATTATAAACTATTATGTATTATATTTTCAGAAGGTTCTATTCGCCCACCGTTCCCGTTACTGCCCACTCCCGTGGCACTGATAGACCGCACGTACCGTCGCCATGAGAATCCCTTAAACTGCCCCCTGGACGACTTGTTGCCCCCGTCCACGCTGATCCTGAGTCTGCGGATAGTGGGCGTGTGCATCGTCCTGTTGTACGAGTTCTTCCACACCTTTGGCTTCGGCTCCCTGGGCTGGCTGCTGGTCTGCGAGATGTTCCCAACAGCGTGGAGGGCCCGGGGCCTCTGCATATCCGTTGGACTGTACTTCGTCATAGATCTGATTGTGCAGATGACGTTTTTGAAAATGCCACGTGAGTATTTAAAGTTTTTTTTTTTACCTAAGACTATATTAGTTCATGACTAAACAGAACATTGAGGAAAATTAATAAAGAAATTTAACCTAACCTATTATTTTATCATATTCTTTTTTGTCACTGTTCTTCTATTTTTTGATGGCTCTTAATTAGTTATACAACAGTACCGGAGCTGAGAGGACGGACTTTTATTGAACATAATTTATTGTTAATTAATGATTTTAACGCTTGAATAGAATAATAAGGAAGAACCTTCTATTTCCAGTATTTTTTATTTCTTTTTACAAATGTCGATTTCACAGTTAAAATAATTTTCAAAGTTTGCAGTTTTCAAAGCCTGCTAAGATATATAATAAATAAATGTCAGTTCTACCCAATTGGGATTTGGATTAGTTGTTAGCACGGTTGATTCCAGTCCCAGGGGAGGAAGGTTCAATCCTCAGTCAAACAAACAAAAAATAAATATACATATTTTATTATAGTAAATAATGTATTATAGTAAAAAAACTTTTCTGGATTGATTTTTTCATTTTGTTTTGTGACTGCCGACTATAGACAGCAGTTGTAAATCTGAAGTGTTACCGGGCAAAAATGCTGATTCAATATCGGAGAATAGTGGAAAGTTGCTTTTTATAGAGCATGCTTATCATCTTGATATGAATTGTATGTAATTTAAATACATAGCTCCTTAATCGGTAAATACTAGAATAGAGGGTTGCTTGGTTAATGCTTTGTTTTATTTTTCAGTACATCTCTACGGCATGCTGCTGATGTTCAGTGTGTTAAGCGTGTTTACTTTTATAATATTCTACTTCACACTGCCCAACACCAGATGCAAGACTCTCACCCAAATTCAGACTAAAATATATCAAAGGTATGTTGAGTTTCATTAATCTCACAATTGAGCTAAGTCTTCATAATTTGTGTGTTCAATAAGACATTTCAATAAATAAATAGTTGTTAGCCAACACATAGACAATACCATACTGCATAAAGTGACATTTATATTTTTGTCTTTAACCCAGTAGAGGTAATATCCGAAGGCAAAATTAATGTATAAAGTCGATACTGCAATTGCAGTGCTTAGTGGGTTAATAAACACTTTACCAGATTTGGATTGGGTATTCCGTGATGTTTCCTGGTTGGACAATGTGAGTTCCCAACAAGGTGAGTCATTAGCGCTGTGTACATACAGGCAAATCTGGGTTTATTCAACCTCATAGCATTATCTATAATTATTGGTGCTTTTCACCCCCTTTCAACTGTAGGTGTCTCCTGAGACGGCAGTATCCTACTAATATCAATACACTAAGTAATGGCTCTCTAGCTCTCCCAGAAAGTTTTTATTCCTATTGAGTAGTTGCCTTGTTTGTTTGAGGTTTAGAAGTTCCAGGTGCCTTCTCCCATTCCTTGATGTAATGTAAGTTACAATGCAATGAATTACTTTCCAGGCAAGGGGAGACAGTGTGGCAGGTAATGAAGGCCCTGTGCAAGTGCGAGAACAAGGAGGAGGCCGGCCAGGCGCACATTTGAGATGAGGCCACCCTGTGCTACGTTGGCATGGCAACGGACCACGGGGGTATTGCACCCTACCACGGGACGCACGATTAAACTCATCCATCTTTCTTTTGAATCATCGCTTATCACCACTGTAAAGAGGGATTATTATTATATCTCTCATCACTGCGCCATATGAAAGAGAATTTATTTACATTATAATTTTTTGCTTTGTTCTTTTTTATCATGCTGATTATGATTATATCATTAATCTTTCTTTGGTATCGCTCACAGCTCTGGTATGTGAAAGAGGAAATTCTGGTCCTCCATCAACAGAATAAGGTGCTCCCACAGAAGATGGGCCCACACGTTGCACATGTGGTGCCTTAAAGACATGATTGTGGTGTGTCTGCACTACTGAGCATCTGTTAATAGGCAGTGAACATCAACAGAATAAGGTTCCCACAGACGTTGGGCCCACATGATGCAAATGTAGAGATGCTTCTGCACTACTGAGCATCTGTTAATAGGCAGTGAACATCAACAGAATAAGGTTCCCACAGATGTTGGGCCCACATGATGCAAATGTAGAGATGCTTCTGAACTACTGAGCATCTGTTAATAGGCAGTGAACATCAACAGAATAAGGTTCCCACAGATGTTGGGCCCACATGATGCAAATGTAGAGATGCTTCTGCACTACTGAGCATCTGTTAATAGGCAGTGAACATCAACAGAATAAGGTTCCCACAGATGTTGGGCCCACATGATGCAAATGTAGAGATGCTTCTGCACTACTGAGCATCTGTTAATAGGCGGTGACCATCAACAGAATAAGGTGCTCCCACATTCGTTGGGCCCACATGATGTGGAGCCTTAAAGACACAACTATGTGTGATTGTGGTGCGTCTGCGCTGCTGAGCTTCTGCATAGCATGTTAATAGGTGGTGACCATTAACACAATAATGTGCTCCCACAGTCCTACGTCCACTTGATGCTTATGTTATAATTAGTTGAATAAAATTTAGGGTCAATTTATTATTCAAGTTCCTTCTGTGAAACAACTGGCCCATAATATAATGACATATTAACTTGAATAGAACTTAAATATAAATTATGAATGTGGAACAACTGGCCCTTGTTTACCTGGAGGGGTGTGGGGTGGGGAGTACAATTGAAAAATATCTTTAAAACGGAAGAGTGACTCAAACAATTTAGGAAAACTAGTGCTACAGATATTTTTCATCAAACTGAACTGAATACGGTGTAACTGAATAATTTAGTGGTTGCTAACCAAGCAAAACCATGACAAATTGATCTGGGAGTCTCCTTGATACCGAATTCTTGACATCCAAATATTAAGTATTCGACAATTTGTATTAACTTATTTTTCACAGGACTGGAAAAGCAAAACTTATATGGGAATCTTATATCAGATGTGCCAGCAGACAGACTTAAATTAAAACATAATTTATTGTAATAATGAAGTTTGTGCATCAATTTGCATACATAATTATTATCGATACTGTCAAAAGGTTTCGTTTTAAAATCATCGAGATTTTTACATCTGTCATTTGTCATGAACCTACTTTTTCAAGCATTAAGTTTATTATTTGCTTTAATTAAAAAGTCATCTAATTTTATATAGACATCGTTGTTTTATACGAAACAATCTTATTTTAGTTTGAATGTATTCTTTACGCTTTCTTAAATTTAAAGCTTAAGTTTTTCGTAGTTACATAATCGCATTTATTATCGTACTGGCACTGAATTTATGTGTAGAAAATAGATCTGTAGAAATATAGACATTATTTGTCATAGAATTCTAGAGTGATTTAATTAGGAAATCTAGTTATTTAGGAATATTCACAAAGAGTTTTCATTGAATTGCGATGAAGCGGAAACGTTAATTTTCAGAAATTTATCCTGATTATGCCAAGAAATTGTTGATTTCCCCAGGAATCGATGGTAGCCAATTTCAGGACATTTTATTTTCGAAACTTTGTTTTTTAATTTATATTCTATAGGAAATATTTTATCTTATTATAAAAATACTAATTTGTTATTATATTTCATTAAATACTTTGCATTTATTTTTCAACATAATTTTTTACATGTGAAAATTGTATGATTAATTATATGTATAATTTAATTATTTTAAAATATGTACTGATCAAATTTGAATTTACATTTGTTACATTCCTACTATTTATTGTGATATTTTAAATATTATAACTATAACATTTATTGTGTTGTTCTTTTCATATTCACTACACATTCCACGGCTTTTTAATATTTAACATCACATTATATCAATGACTTAGTCGAGCCGTGGATGCAAATCCCGTTACATCAGTATTGACTTAGTCGAGCGGTAGATATGGAACCTTTTATATCACGAGTGACTTAGTCAAGCTGTGGATGCGAATCCTGTTATATCACAATTGACTTAGTCGAGCCGTAAATGCGAACCTCTTTATATCACGAGTGACTTCGCCGAGCTGTAGATGCAGAACCTGTTATAACAGAGTGATTTAGTCAAGCCGTGGATGCAGATTCTGTTAGAGCTTGGCAAACTAAAGAATGCGCTTTGCTCTTCATGTACTGCGCAGCTTTGCCGGAGTTACTTAGAATCTGTCGGGAATCCAGAATGATGATTGGTGATTTTTCCAGTTGACGCCGCCTCCTACCAAATTTGGTTTCTGCTCATCAACTATGTATTAGGCGCATTCTCTTGTTCGCCAAACTCTATGTACAGTGTGACTGGTAAGTGCTAAATAACCTTTCAACATTTGATGGAGAATACTAAGGCCGTTAAAAATTGAATATCATGACTTTTTTTAACCAGAGCCAGTGAGAGTATGGCATCCCAAACTGGTAATGGGAGGGAAAAGGAGATGGGAAGAAGGTGTGGAAATATCTGGTCACCAAACATGGCTAAATCCATTTCAAGTAATGTTTTGGTTCTGAATGGTGGTCTTTCACCAGGCCTTTCATAGTGAGAGTATCTAAGATATGTAACCAGCAATGGCAAATATTTCATGGACATGTGACTTCCCTATTCATTTTAGAATCTATTAAACTAACAACTTTTTAGCTAATTGGTCAACCAGGCCTCTATAAAACATTTACACCACGAGAGCTCAAACTAAGGGGAAAAAATTGATAAAAACAAATTTCTAGTTTAAAGGTCAAACTGTATTGCTGCGCTGCACTGCATGGCGCATCGCATCTACAAGAAATAATCTGTTTACTGTTAAAATCCCACCAGAGCGACGCTTCATCGTGCAGCTTTGCGCGACGCAACAGAATTGCCTCCAGGAGAATATTTTGTCTCGCAGCAACGCAATATGAGCAAGGGGTCAAATTAAAAAAATTCAAAAAAGTTCAATAAACTCAAACGGTGGGACTTTTACTAAACATGATATGTATTCAATTTTCGGTATGGTCTTGGGGTCCCCCATTCACAGTTGAAAGGTTATCCACCACTGACCGGATACCCTGTATATCATAAAGGTGAATTGTGGAAAGTAGTGAATACCTAGAAAAAGCAGTATCCATTACATATTTATTAATCAAAAGTTTATTGATTAGTCTTCATATACCTATTTTAATAATAAAAAAATTATTTTAACCAGTATTTTTATGGGATTTCTGCAGTTATATTGTATGTACATACATACTGGAATATTATGAGGACAAAGTCAAACAATGTTGTCTACAAATAATTCGAGGACTTAAAGTCAAAAAACGGTATCCACAAAAGGATGTATCAATAATTTTTGTGCTTTTTGTGAATAACGTTATTTGATAAAATAAAATACTTTTTGTTTTAAAACCACGAGTTTTTAATAATTTTTAGAACTGACCGGTTTTACTTTACTCAAGCATCTTCAGGGTACCAATTATTACTAGACAAGAAGTACAAAGTGTGAGCTTATATACAAAAAAAAAATTGAGAGAGACAACATGATATAAATATAACGGTAACCGGATAAATCATCACATCTTTAAAAAGTTATATTAAGTCATGGAAAGTGATAAAACATAAACTTTATTAACTGGGTTATGTAGGTTAAAAAAAAAAATTTCATCGTTCCTAATGACTATCTCACTTTTTAAAAGTGTGTTGAATTGTCACTGTGTTGAGTTATCATGGAACCAAATATAACAAACACAGAGAAATCATACAATACATTTACGCTACTTGTCTAGTAATAATTTGTACCCTGAAGATGCTTGAGTAAAGCGAAACAGGTCGGTTCTAAAATTTATTAAAAACTCGTGGTTTTAAAACAAAAAGTATTTTATTTTATTAAATATGTCAAACCACAAAGTGATTTCTTTCTACAATAACATTATTTGACTTTAAGCCCTCAATTAATGAAAAAAATATTGTTTTAACCTCCTGAAAACGGCCAATATTATCCAAAGTATACTAAAGCCATATGAAATCATTACATTTTTAAATAAAAAAGGATTGCAATGACTCTTTATTTACTTTGGTGTTTTCCTGAGAATAACGAATCTGTAAAACTATTCTGTCCTGCAGAAACTAGTTACAGTTTCCTTCAAATGAACATTACAGTTGGCCGCAGTCTGGGGCTTAATATGTCAAAACACTTGGTAGTGTCAATTATTAGTATTATATGTATGTAAGGATTAAAAGTATATGGTGGCTTTAATAAAAGATGTTTTAGTTTCATTGCATGTATTTGTAAAAAAAAACATCCGGAAGACATTGAATAAATAAAGTAATCGAAATACAATCTGGAAAAATATTTTTTTAAATAACTGTTTGTAAGCATCACTTTATTGTTGGTTGAAACCAAATGTTGCGCAATGATGATGATAATCTAAAAATAACTGCCGGTTATGGATGAGTGAGAGTCGCCAACAATTGAAAACTGAATACATTTTTTTTTTTTTAGGCTATGTCTTCAGTGCTGAAATATGTATGTACTATATTTGTACATCCAGCATATTATTTATCTCTTGTATGTTCGAAAACCAGATGAATTTTTTGCCCCGTAGACCACTTGCCAAATATTTTTTTTTCCGTATTGAATTTTCCTAAAACTATTAACGTCCCATGTGATAATCATTTATTTTTTTCGTAAAAAGATCCCTTCCCTTGCCTGCCCTACAACCGGGTGGCGATATAGTTCCTCTGTTTTTGCATTGTGCAGACAGGGGTGCCCTTGTGAGATATTACACCAAATGAAAATGGAGCAGGATAAGCAACGGGAATTTATTTCTGTAGCTAGCCCTACAGAACTGCCCCTTAAGTTCTTTGTTAGCGCTTATTCCGATCAGTTCTTCTTGTCATATGATATCCGATTCTTCAACATTCCATTTCCACAGTCAAAATGTCCTCAAACTTAGTTTTGAAGTCTGTGTGAAGTACATCTAAATGTTGAACGTCATTATTACCCTGGACGTTTTTCAAAAACAAGTTGGGGAACTAGGAAAATTCGCGGCTTCCAATGTGCAATGTTTTGGTTCAATATATTAATTCTGACGAGAAAAGGAACGTAGACTCTATTTATATACCTCAATAAACAACTTTACGATATATAAACATACAAATATCAAATAAGTAATTTCTCAGTCTATTATTAGTATAACGTAAACTGTGTTATTTGTGTTAGGTGTATTGTGTCATTTACGGAGCTCCTAAATATTGAGTTGAGGTAAATGGGGGTCCGCTCGTATGTACCCCCAAATTTATTTCTCGCTGACATGGACCCCCAGCAAGCCGATATAGGTCCATATAGACCGCTTTGGGAACCTCTGGTTTAAACCATAGAATAAAGAAGAACACAAGAAATGTGACGTGGGCGTGTTTCGTGATCCAACGGTCTGTCTGATCGGACCATAAATTTCAAATACAGAGATTCGTTTCATCATGATTATGAAATTTTCATTTCGGTTAGCCTATTCTAAATGGGGTAGAACCAAAAGGTACTAAATCAGTGGCGACATTGATTTCTATTAACATCTTCACGGAATGCATTTCTAGTGTGTATCATCTATTCAGTGGTTTCAACTAATAAAAGTGGTGCTTACTAACAGTTTTAAATTTATATTATAGTACAGGCAAATCATTTTAAAGAGGACGCGTTTGAACATGTTTTTGATTACCAATAGTATCAAAAGTTTTTCGAACTAGGTTGGAACACTCTCCCGCCGTCCCCTCTTACCCCGAAAATAAGATTCTGGGTGCATAGCAAAGTTTATCGATTCCATTTAACTTTAGACTCATGATTGAATTCTGCAAGGTTCTTTAGCTTCCTTCATTCTTCAGCTTCCCAACAAAAACAATTTTTTAATCCATCCAGAACACAAATACACAAGCAAGGTTCTCTTAAAAATGATTTACCTGTATTTACATAAATTAATATGTATTATATATTTTGCTATCAATTTGATATAAACATGTAAAGTTAATTTTGGCTAGGTAAATTCTAAAATAAAATTGAGAATATTTAAAATATATTCTATACAGGGTGTCCGGAAACTCGTAGTACAAGCGGGAAACTGGTGAATCTACATCACATTTGGAGTCGATTTTGTAGTATACTTTTTTTTTATTTGAGCTTTCGTTATCGAGTAAATCGAATTTGAAGTTGATTTTTATTTTTTTATTTTTATTTTTTTTTTAATCAAATTCTTATAAATTATTACTGAAGATCAAAGTACCCAACTAATTAAAACTATTTGAAAGTAAAACAAATGAAGAAACTCGGATTTGAAGCATTATTTTGAAATCACCCTTCATTTAACCCGGTGTAATCATAAAATATTTCTGCTCTGCAGGGTTAAAACATCTGTTATTCAACCCTAAACACCAGAAAAAACTTTAGCCCTAAAATAGCCGAAAAATATTTTTTTTTGGTTTTTTTTTTTTTTTTTTTGAAAATGCTCAAATCAAAAAACTTTATGTTTTTTTGGGTTCCCCATGTGGTGTAGATTCTCCAGTTTCCCGCTTGTACTACGAGTTTCCGGACACCGTGTATATGTTGAGAATAATGTCAATTTTGAGATTTGCTGTAAATCACAACATATAATGGTGCTGCCAGACGCAAAGCTCACATCAAAAGTTAATGTACAGCGCATCATCTTTTCTACCGACACACGACGTTATCAAATATTTCTTCCTATGGTAGGAGAGGGGGTCAGTTGAATTCGAGAGCGGCCGAGGAACATAATTTCATCTGTCAAAGTGACAACTTTACTTACTGACAGCTTGAGCACGTTTTCGAAATGGATGATACTTGTCGCCTATTGCTGGATCTGTTGGACAGCTCATCCTCAGATGATGATGCCGCCAACTATATAATTATAAATGCTATTTATAAACTTTTTAGATTTTAAACAATCTGCGCGTAAATAGCGCATTTTCACATAACCTCTCCGTCGAATCAGGAAATTCGCAGTTCGCACGCCGATCGACGAAAGCGACATATAATAGATTATTGTAAAATAAGCTCAAGTCAAAGTCAAAGGGCGAAAATTTGTTTACTTCAAATTCAAATATTGATTATATTTATATTTTAAATATATGTTAAGTATGTTTGCCAAATAAAGTTTTTTTTTTATGTTTCTAAATTTACTAGCACACATGACGATATGAGCTAACATAATAAATAAGAAATGCATTATTAGGCTGCTTATGTCATGGCTGTCAAAGGGAACACGGAACTTAGTCGGTAGCTCCGCAATTAAAATGACCCCCTCTCCTTTTTACGGCGGAGAGAAGGACGCATAACTTTTCAAATATCGCGTCGGGAGCGGTTACGTAAAATAAATTCGGTTAGCGAAGTTCAGAACCACACTTATAGCGCGTTATCTTTTTACGTGTGTCGGGTCTGTATGGGATTGTATGGCGAGCGCTATTGTGCTTTATATTATCTGTTGATGTGAGCTTTGCGTGTGGCAGCACCATAATGTAGGTATGTTTATATCTTTAAATCATTTTCCTACAATGGTGTATGGCAGCAATATGTTATTTTTAGTAAAATTAACCATTTAAATTTTTACCCTATATTGGCACACATGAACATAAAATATTTATAAAAAATATATTTTTTAAATGGAGTAAACAACCATTTTTATTGCTTGGTTAAATGAAGTCTAAATAATATTTAACATCAATATAAAATGCAAAAAAGCAAATCTATGGACACAAAATATTTACAATCAGAAACAATTACAAAATGTCTAAGGACGGGTTGTTTCGGAGAATCTGAACAATTCATCAAATTTCAACGTTCATTTTCAAGTTCTGTTTTTATTTCAGTTTTGTCAAGCAACTAGCCTACAATGATATAAAAACAGAACTTGAATAAGTCTTTCACAGAACCCGAAAATGAACGTTGAAATTTGATGAATTGTTCAAATTCTCCGAAACAACCCGTCCTAAGAAGATTTCTTCTAGTTTTCCTGTGTTATGTATTTACCAACTATATATATGTAAAAGCATAATGTGATGACGTGACTCAATAACTTTTCATTTATAAAATAATAGGAAAGAATTTTGCATAGAAGTCATTTCTTATAGTCGTCCCAAAGAGAGGTTGTACATACGTGATTGACTATTGTCCTCTTCCTTCTCATACGTCTTGTATGAAAACGAAAAAGACGGAAGATACTAGAATGACAACGTCACGTACAACCTCCCTCTGCGCATACTACAGTTCATAAATTATATTGATGTGTACTTTCAGATCTTTATGTTTTCTTTCTCTAAACTCCATACAAACAACGGGGTTAATTTTAGCCAAAAATATCTGTAATCAACATAATGCTAAGTGCATTATTATAATACTTGCATAAATAAATGCATTCTTAACTAACTAGGTTTAAGTAGTGTTGTAAGCAACTTATTAATCACAGTTCATTATTACATCAAAACTTATTAAAATGTTGAATGTACAATAAAAATATCAGAAAATAGACACGTTTCTTAATTCACATATTCGTTTAAATTTTTTTTAATCCAACTGTTCATTTTGGGCGGACTTAGAACTTGTTCAAGGAAAATAGTTCGCTTTTCTTTGAGATTGGCACTACCCTGTTCACTATGTATTGGCAGGTCACAGGGCGTTAAGGACAACACAACCTCCTGGCGGGGGGGTAGGGGGCACATGCCCCTCTCCAGGGCGGGGGGGGTGAGGTTCTCCTTGTCCTTGCTCACTTTAGCTTCCTGGTTCACAAACACTATATTGGCATTGTTCTTTAAACAACTTCGACTAGATGTAATGTCCAACTCGTGGGTCAACGACCTAACGCTCTCCAAACTTTGAAACAGCATTTCCTCGTCGGAATGTTTATTGGGCTTCGGTTCAAACTTTTCTCTAAGTAATGAAAATTTTCTCCTCGGTCGATTACCATTATTTCGTTTAGCATTTGGACGAGTTTCAATGGTGGTTTTTGGCATGGCTATGTCACTTTGGCAATCTCTATCTAATAGAGACTGTAAAGACGAACTGATGCCTAAATTAGATACATCCTCTGTTGAAGCGATATTACATTTTTTCGTAGTATCCTTGACTAACTGAGACCTAAAAGATACTTCCTCATAGCAATTGTGCTGAAATTCAATAGGCAATTTGGTGATGGGTTCATCTCTGGCCATTTTGACTTTGGGCGACTGCCTGAAGGGGTCTTTCTTTTGGAAATGCACTCTGGCTCCGTTACTCTTCTTATGACTATTACTTTTCCCTACCTTCTGCCTATCGTCTATATTCCTAAAATGTTTATTGCCTACATCACAGTCATTCTTTAATTTAAATTCACATGTTTTTTTAGGAGATTTTTCAGTTTTTATAGCAACTCTCACAGGGTTATCCGTTGGTGGAAATTTTCTACAATCCTCCTTCACATAGTCCAGCTTTTTGGGATACAAGTTCTGATCACCTTGATCCCTCGTACATCCTTCATTTCGAGATTCTTCTTTCCAAAGAACTTTTCTCAGATTGTTCATAGTGGCTTTCCGGAAAGTATCAGTATAATTTTTTTCAGTTTCACTCTCGAAGTTAGGACACGGAGATTCCCAGACAGCCCGATGATACACATTCCTGGGGGAATCTGTAATAGTGTCATTCCTTATTTCATCAATGGTTGCGACCAGTGCACTTTCAGAATTGTGTCTCTGCCTCCTTGGCATGGTGCTGCCACCATCTATTATTTCATCCAATTCTTCCAGAATGGGTTCTAGCGGAGTGGATATTGGGAATATTCCCTCATTCTGGTCCACGTACGGCTTGGCTATGAACACGGAAGATTCAGGCTCCTTGTGGTATTCGGGAGTCTTCATAAGTTGGCAGCGGCTGTCTTCGCACTTGGCAAGTTCGTAGGCTATGGTGCTGATGTAGTTGTGGTGAGGAGGGGGGGGAGCGGGGCGGCGCTGAGAGGGCGGAGGGGGCGGGGGGGCTGGTGGAGGAGAGCCTCCCATATCGGAGCAGCCTCGCCAGGAGCGCAGTCCCCAAGCCTCCCTGGCGATGTTCACTGCACAAATATTCTCATAGTCGTGTGCAGACAGTACTTCACTAGGAGTTTCTAGATCCCTGCCGACTGAGGAACTGAGTTCTGATTCTAAATCTTGATCATCCTTCACCCCTCCTTTGCTGTACAGATCTTTCAATATCTCCAGAGCTATCTTTTGAATATTACGAATATCTGCATCTTGGTGGACATTTTTAATATTCTTCAAGGTGCTCAAACACAGCTTTTGCACAATATTCTCGTTGAACTCATTAATATCCGAACTATTTATATCACTAAAACTAAGATCTAGGTCTAAATTTAAAGAATCACTAGAAGTTTTGCCGTCGTTGCCGAGATCATCTTCCGAGCCGTCACTCACCGATCTGAGGGTTTCCGTGGGTTGGTCACGGTGAGAGTTCATGCGCTCCATATCGTCCTTGAGCTGCCCGGAAGAACAAATTCCTCGGCGCTTTTGGGCGGTCATATCCATGGCCTCATTCCCCTCGGGAATATCTTTCAAACAACTTTGATCTTGTTCCATTTTTGTAAACTTGACACCAAGTTCTGTCGTGGAACAAATTCCTCTTCTTTTGTTTTTGATGGAAGTATTGGAATCGTTTGAATTATCACATTTTATTCTGTTGCCAGTTTCATTTTCAAATTGGAAGGATACATTTAAGTTGCCTATTTTATCAGGATGGATTCTACTGTTTTTCTCAGGAGTATTGGCGACCGAGTAGAATTCTATTCCTGTGACATCCGTGGCATCAGCGTTGTCGATAGGAGCAGAAGCGAAGGTAGGGCTCCCGGCACGAGCTATCCAGTGATCGAGTAGTAACTTCTTGTCGGTGCATTCAGTGTCCGATTGAGGGGAATTTTCTGCACACTGTGGGGACTCTTCACACCTATAAATTCAATTTAACACTAATTATAAATAGTCTATGATGGAAGATGCATACAATAGACTTAATATGTAATGTCGTTGATGGATATATTGATTAACAAATCTGTTTGTCTGTAGCAGCAAAAATAACTCTCTGCTTTTCTTTCCGGAATCTCTAGATATAACACATCATTTCCATCCTAAGCTATGGAGATAAATATTATATATGAATAATATGGTAGAATTACTTTCTTTCCGGAATTTCTAGGCATAACACATCATTTCAATCCTGAGCTAAGGGGATATATGAATAATAAGATAGAATTACTTTCTTTCCGGAATTTCTAGGTATAACACATGAATTCCATCCTGAGCAACGGGGATATGTGAATAATATGGTAGAATTACTTTCTTTCCGGAATTTCTAGGTATAACACATCATTTTCATCCTGAGCACAGGGATATATGAATAATATGGTAGAATTACTTGGTAGTATTTTCTGAGGCATCATGCCAGGCTGACTTCAGGGACCTCAGGGTGACATTGGCCAGTGGGTCAGCGCTACTTTCGGCAGTCTTGATGTGGGCCCCGATGGGTTGGGGGCTTTGCGCCTGCTCGGTGCCCTGCTCCTTGTCGCTCCACCACCTGATGGGACCCGCCGGATGTAGCCAGCGGTAGTAAATCAACATGCTGCTTAGTCCTGAAACATGATTAATAACTGATAAAAATAAACTTTTATATTTTCTGAATACCAGGCCTGCGATTCTGGAGTTAAACGATCAATCGTTTTCGTATGCGCCGTCTTCGAGTGAAAAACTACTAGTCGCCGCGACTAACTTTTTCGAATGTTTCAATTTTACGTATTCTTGAGCGTCGAACGGTCGAAGTTGGTAGAAGAGATGATTATATTGGCACCCCTGTGAATATTGTCTATGTTCCTGATGTTTTTGGGATTTCTATGGTGTGACTGTCAAACAGACAACAGTTATTCGTTATTCAAAACAGAAATGGCCCCGGGACATATTACAAATTGCCAAAAGCAACTCTTAATTAAGCTTGTAAGCTCCGATAAAGACTTAGTAAGTGGTAAATTTTCACCCACTTTTACATTTGCGGAATCCGCGCGGTAAAACAAAAATTGACAGCTAGACTAGATTTCGACAGCCAATTCCATAGAAACGCCAACAACCTACCACTCGCTGCCCTGTTTCTACTGGTTGCACCCAGTAGATGTTGTGTGGAATGACTTTTGACGTTTGGCGTCAAAGTATGTACCTTCGACCAATTTCGGGAATAGCAACGACGACCAACGTACGTACTTTCGACGGCGATTACGAGCGCCCTCGATTCAGGAATAGGGCCCCTGATGATGAAATTGGTGGGCAGTGAAGTAGTAGAACTTGGCAAACTAAAGAATGCGCATGGCCCTTAGTGTAAGCAGCTTTGGGAATTCAGAATGACTCCGCTTCTTACCTAAACGTGTTTCTGCGCATCATTCTCTTGTTTGGCAGACTACCTCATCCCACAACAAGAAGATGCTCTTAGTATTGCCCTGGTGATAGATAATCATTTAACTGAAACTTATCTGAATAAATAAGAACAGTAAAACGTCATGTATCGTTTTTGAAGGGACTTGTTGAAAAAACGATGAATGCGGGAAATAGAAACAAAACATTATGAAGCTTAAATGTTTAATATTGTATTTAACTGAATGTGTGATAATTATAAAATATTTATTTTATCTATATTTTTGGTAACCTTAAATTGTAGTATTTAATTATTGAAGATGAAATTAGCAATTTTATTTTTAAAGAAAAGTTGAAACAAAAAAATCGGAAAAAGATACGGTGGCGTCGGTTGACGACGACTTGAACCGAGGACCTTCACCTTTCCGGGGCACTGCTCTACCAACCGAGTTAATGGGACCCTATATCCTTGATTCATATTTAATTGTATCATACTTTGAATAAGAGCTACCAACATTATCTTCATTTTCTCATGCACATTTCTTCTTGAAGAGTGGGCACTTTTTTCACTGGACTGTTTTTTTTGAAATGGTCAAAACCTAGAGAAGTAAAAATATCGCTCACGCTCACTACGGCTGTGTATGAATATTTGACAATAACTAGACCAATACCAAGAGCGGCCGCCTCCGGCAGAACCAACTACATATATCATTATCTCCATCTCTTTTGAATGAGCTGCTCATTGTTTATGGTACTGTTACCTAGCATTTAACTACGAAATATGGTTTAAATGTATGTTTGTATTTTAAAAACAAGTAAAATATGTACAAAAAACCGCAGGATTCAAACAATGAATGCGGTAAAACGATGCATACAGGAATGATCGATGTGATCTGTTTGTGAAAGTTTTGTATGACATAAATTCGAGAGTGGAAGAAATAAATGATAAATGCGGAAAAACGATCATTCGAGGAACAATCGATCGAGATTTCACTGTACTTTCCTCTTCCATTTTTCCTAACCGCTCCCCACACACTTGTTAGTGTTAACTGTGTAAACCCCTGCTTTCATTATAGAAGACTTGCCAAAAGCAACATTCTAAGTTTCCAATACAGTACTGCAAACTAATTCCATTCTTAGCAAAGTTCTTTGATTCATTTTTTCCACAATTAAAAAGGGTTCCATGATAACTAAAGACACCTTTAAAAATGTGATATAGTCAATAAAAGTGATGAAAAAACTAACCTAGTTATTGTTTCAAAACTTTTTAAAGGTGTGTTAAATTGTCAGTTTGATGAGTTATCTGGTCACCAGTAGAAAGAACCACCGAGCACACTAAAACATGGTATGTGTTATCTTTTCAACAGCCAGCAACATGGTAGACATACAATAAAGCTACCAAGACACGTTAGGAACAAAAAAAAAATTGTAACAGTTGGACTACTATAGTCTGCAAAATTACAAAATTAAGTGTATTCTATGATCAAATCTTGTATCAGTTAGCTACCCATTTAAAATCTTGTATAAGTTACAGCAGCATTTATGTAATGATGTTACATATTAAAGATGTAGTATGAATTAAGATGGTGGAATAATAGTCGATATGACTGGATTAAACCCATGTATTTAGAATCACAGATGGTAATGAAAACGGACAGTGGACAATCGAACAGTCTTTCCTATCTCGCTCTTTCATTTAATTGTCATTATAATTAAATAGTACTTTCAGTTTGTTGTACATCAAAATCACGCATCACGGCAATGATCGAGGGCGATAAAAAAAAGTATTTACCTAACTGCCGCACTTTTTATAGGCACTGATTATGGAAATTACACTTCGTTTCAACTAAATTACCACAAGAACGAAATATTTACTTCGGGAGAGATAATAAAAGACGCATTAAGAACCATTCAAAATTTCCCTCAGAAAATGATCACTTTGCTGCCATTTTCGATTTTTTTTGCATGGATTGACGTTTGTGAAAGTTTCATTTCAATCTAAAAAATTTCTTAATTAACCAAAATTAAAAACCTAATAAACCTATTTTGGGCATGTAAATAGCCATTTCTTGAAGTAATTGTTGAAATAATGTGTAATTTCCATAATCTGTGACTAAAAGGGCGGCAGTTGGGTAAATAATTACCAAAGAGGTTTTGTTTACCCAGAAAAGTCCCACTGATGATGATAGAGGAGGTAATGATGACGAGATCCCTGTTCATGGCACCAGGGTGGAGGAACAGGAAGAGAAGCAGGCAGATGAAGTTCTGCGACACCATGACGGCATAGAAGGCGATCATGCGGTAACGGGCCTGTCCCTCTCGCAGGTTGAAGAAGCAGAAGCAGTAGATGACGCCTACCACACAGTTGTAGAACACCTCTTCCAGGCGCGACGGGCAGAAGTCCGTCTTCTGCTGGATTACCCACATTGTCATCACCAGCCAATGGACGCCTGGAAAATATTGAAAACATTATTTAATATAAAGTGGAAGCATACTGCTGTAATAATATACTGTTAGTTCTGTGAAGATTAGACCTCGCGTCCAAAAAAGTAGGTTTCTAATTTTATTTTATTCAATAAATCAAAAATTAACTCTGAAATCATAAGATTTGTAGGTAGGTACTTAAAAACCTAAGTACTTAATTATGAACCATATATTTTGTTTTACATTTTTCTATTTCAAATAAGAAATTACTAAGGAATGACTAACTTAATGACAATTCATTATAAATTTCTTAGGGCAGGTAAGTACCATAATCTTGAAAAAATATGAATTAGACAGTCCAAATACACACCAGGATTTCACATTTGAAAATATAATCTTTACTGAACCATTAAAACTACCACCATCTTGAAACGGAAAGGCGAAACAAATTTACCGAGAGACAAAATGCAAAACAGTCAACTAAAACAGGACTTTGCTAGGCTCAGTCAAATATACTCCGAGTATCAGAGTGATTGACCGCCATCAGAATTGAAATTTTGCTTGAAATTATGCTGATTTTTTCTTTGTTGGCAATATAATTAGTATTACAATTCTCCTCCCCTGTCCGTGTTTCTCATAATATTAATTTATTTTTCTTTTGAGATCCTTAATAATTGTATACTGTATTATAACATATAAATTGCTAGATACCATATTATGTAGTGTACAATGCACCATGCCAATGTATTGTGAACATTTAAAAAAATTAAAATATTTAGATTGCTAACCTAACAGAGTGAATATCCAGTGCTGAAAGGCCACAGCGAACATGAGAAGGGCGGCAAGGCGGGCCGCCAGCATGGCCCCCCGCCACGTAGCCTGCAGCGCCAGGGATAGCGGGCGGCCGGCGCGGCAGGAGGCCCCGCACGCCCCGGCCCGTGACCGCCTCAGCGAGTGCACGTAGCTCACCACGGCCCACGAGAGAGAGCACAAAGATGCCACAGCCGATAAACCTGCAAGAAATATTTTTTTTCAATACGTTGTAAAAAACACTTGATTATCAAAAACTCAATTTGGTATAAATGTTAGTTGGCCACTTGTCGCTCTTAACTGATTAGATGTGAATACTCCGTGACACAAACTGTTGATTCCTTTCTGCAACAAAACTAGCAAAAAAGTTTTGTCATCATATGGAAAATCCTATAATAGTCAGTTTATTTTAATAGATAATAATAAATGTTTTACTATCTTCCTTTTTTGTAACAAGAAAAGATACTGATATCCTCACCGGGATCTCCTGTACTAAGGATTTAATTTATACATTTAAATTTAAATAGTACGAATAATATGAAGTAGTTTTAAATATATTATATAGTGCTTTTTTCTAAAAGAATTAAAAAAACATTGAGTAGTGAGTGATTTCTGTCTTGGTTTTAGCAAGCTTGGCTAAACATTAAATGCACCATTTAATCTACACATTATCCATTGGCGGATATCCACATTTTGCATATGAAATTTCATTAAAACACATACATTGCATCAGCGTTTCAGTTTTAAAGGTTAAAGTAATTATTAAAGAAGAATCTAGTTTCACCAGTGAAGAAGTGCCAATCTCTCATGACCACCATGATGTAGAGCTGCAGGATGAGCTGCGGGGCCGCCTCCAAGAAAGACTCAAAGAGGTGCAGCATACAGATGTCACTTTGCTGCAGGTATAGCCTCTGCACATCGTGGGCGGACTTGGATTCCCTGGCCTCAAACCCAGTCTTCAGCACAATGGTATACCTGGAATTTAATAATCGCCTCATAGTTAACTTCTTTAAACTCTTGATAATAAATGTATAATAGTCAGATAAGAAAGTACTACAGAGGCATTTATAAAATATGAAGTCAGTTTACGAAAGACTTATTCAGATGTATGACAAAATATCAAGTCTGTTTAATAAACACCACAGAACAGTTTATGTATAAGGAAATAAGTAAATAAATAAACTAAGTCAGTTTGGGAAATACCACAGATACAAGAGCAAATATCAAGTCAGTGTAGAAAGACTGCAGTATAGTTTATGCCCAAGGATTTAATGTTCGTACCTGTGCAAGACTCCAACGAGAAAGACATGAGTGATCCAGTGCCATAGTGAGACAGCTTCATCCATCAAATGCCATCTCATGGAAAATAGCTGAATTAATATGGCAGGCACCAGGATCAAAAGAAATGTCCCAAGAGACCAATAAAAGTGTTCCTTCCTCCAATAGTCTGCTACTAAAATTATATCTGCGACGAAAATAACAAATAAAGTTGTAAATTGCACTGAATGATGAGGTAAGTTTGATTAAAAGTGACCTCATGCCAAATTTATAACGCGAGGAAAGTAAACTTTGCAAATTCAAAACTTATAAACAAAAGTAAGTTCACCTGTTGTGAGATCAGCAAGAAAGGTTCCCATGGAAAAAAATACACAAAACATATCGAAATTCGTAAAAGTTTTGAATTCATTGTTTGTACGGTATTCTTTGCGGTTTTCCGGGATATCCAATACATCGTTGTTCCCAGGCGGCCTTCTCTCGGCCATTTTCGGCGATCCAAATCTAATAATCACCACAGCACATTTTTCATATAAGAAAACGGAGAGATGTAGAAGTACTCAAAGAAAAGTAAAAGAAAACGACCCAGCAAACAAATACCTGTAGAAATTTTAAATAGCTACCTGCCATGTACCTGCCTAATTTAAATACCGAGATAAATATTATTTACAAAAACAATACACAAGGATATTGTCTATGGAAATGTATATATCCCAATTTTTATACTTCTCCGCTTTTGGTGAAATATTTATTTAAAAACTTTTGTTACTAATTTTTCAACCTTAATTATGAAAACCTTTTTTCTAGCCACAATAATTCAATCTCCAAAATTACACAAATGAAAATAGCTTCTTTTAGCTGATATATACATTTTAAAGCAATTCGTGCATTACGTAAAGGCCCGAATGAATAACGATTTGTTCCCACTCGAATACATTTTTAAATACATCTATTTGAATTTAGATTTTGTTTTCTTGAATGGATTAAAAAATAAATTAATTAATGAAATAGAAACTTGAAAGTGGAAATTAACCCACTTCCCGCCATCCGATCAACATCAAACTCGGCATCTACACTCGTTGTCGATGCATTCTATCAACTTTTTGTGGCACTCACGCACACACACGCGCGCACGCATACATTTATCTTGATTTGGGTGACATTGTAAAGAATTACAGCAGTTAATATACGAAATAAATCTCAGTACCATCTAATAAGGATGATAGCGCGGTTCATTCATTTTCAAATTCACGGACCGCCACTGTAACTTGGTTACAAATATTCGTAATGATCTGATCTTTTCCTTGAAGTGTTTTATTCAAATTTGATACTTGTATTATTTACGATAAAGAACAAATCTTGCAACCGTACTGGATTAGCAAACCACGTATGTTTGGTTACTAAAAAATGACACATTTCTTGTCGGTATAGTCAGAATAGGAAACGTCATTGATTTAAGCCTCGAGGTTTAATTAAATTGATATTTTTTAATAATAAAGTAATCGATTCGGTACCGACTGAGCCAGTGTGACGACGGAAAAATAGACAATGGATAAATCCCCAGCGTGCCTCAAAATTCATGGACCTAAAAAGCCTCGGACGCAGCAATTCGAGAACAATTTAAAGCCACGGGTGAGGGGGAAGATGTTTGAAAAATGTCAAAACCTACTTAAAATTATTAATGCCGTGTCTCATTTTTTGTCTCATTAAATACCCCTGAAAAATCATAAGCCGTCATAAGTGCGTTTAACAACACAAAAATAAAATAATAATTAGTCATTGAAGAAGAAGATAATACTAATTAATCTTAAAGAAACATGATCATGATACATTGATGGGCATAACCTTCAAAATAAGATGTTCGAAAATAATAATAGTTCATTATGCATCACTTTGCGGACGAATGGGTGTAAAAATTAGTCATAAAAAATGGGTGCCAAGCGATTTCCCCTCACCCTAGATTTGGCTTCAATGCATCTTCAATGCCATTCATACAAAATCGAAAAAACTGAATAGCCAGAGACAACAACAGAACACCGAGAACACCGAAAGAACGACAGACACGGACAGACATGAGTCGTATATTTATGGACAGAGACAATAACACTGTCAAACAAAAATAACGCGCCAAACCTAACTGTATTCGAATATATTTTTTATTTATATAACGACAATTTTCCAAGTTTTGTGTGACAGATTGGTCGAATTTAATGTATTTTTTATGATACTACTTCTTACAGTTTTATTTTGGCGGATTTGCAATCATTGGTGAGGTTAGGTACCTTACTTATTGAGGCATTATTTCATCGAAGAGCGACATGAATAATTTTAATTGTTATCGATAACGATAGTAATAACTTTAACTTTGCAGCAACCGCTTTTTTTTAGGTTAAAGCTAACTTCTTCATAGCAGATAATACTAAAGCGTTACTATTAAGCTACAGCTGTGTTTTATACAAATAACAACATGTAGGTAGTGTAGATACGTACTTAAAATACATATTGTAAAAAAGACTAATGTCTTAGAAATCCTTGCTGAGCGAAGAAACGGTTTCCTCGACCATTGAAACATACCTATATATTTCATTATAGTAATCCCGTCATTACCATATGTGTACTAACTGATTGTTATTAGTTATTATATTCTGGTGATATACCTAGTTGATGTCGGACGTCAGACACTTCTATTGTTTGTGTGTGGAATACAAATTATTGTAAATGGGCGTAAGATACTTACATTATGCATAAATTGTTACTACACATGCAAAAGTTACACCTTGTGACACCTATAATATCATAAATTACACGTTATACCCGTGGTTCATAATGCGTTGTCGTCTTAAGCTTGTTTCCCACGAGGAATATAATATATGGGCGTGGCCTATCTCAAGCTAAGGAATTTCACGATTCAAACCCATACATTCGTCACAGCTATACATAAATGGTCACAGCCTAATACAGTCTCTAATGCGTGGACGCAATGTAGGCATGCTGAGCCTATTCTACAGGTAATTCAATGGATCCTGCTCTAATAAGCTAGCAGCATTGATACCCTGTGCACCGGTGCAGTACGCGAAGTAGTATGCGAAACTCGATGGACACGAGCCGAATACACATTTGATATTGGTTTAATGAGAACGGGTCGTTTATTCGACTCGTTTTTGTGTAAGTGGGCTTGAAAGTGGAACGAGCTAAATAATAGGGAGGAAAATAGGTTACAAATATGCCACTGTGAGACAGGCCATAAAATCTGTCTTCTGCATATTCGGAGAAGTTGCACGTATTTCTGTGTCTATTTTTAAGGTGCCACATTTAAGAGTTAGCTACCACTAATACAAAACACGTTGTAGTAATAAGATTTTTTTAATAGTTTAATACAAAAAAAAATATAGTAATACAGAGAAAAGGAGTTGGGAAAAATATATTTAAGATACGGGACATTTTAAGTTTTTGTAGGGGACATTTATATTGCATCTTGCATGAGGTACTACCTATCATATTCAATTCGGGGACTCGCTTCAAAGGTGGGGAAGTACCTGACTGAAGTCTGAAGTTTAGCTGAGTTTGACTTTGAGTCAAACTCAGCTAAAGCTATTTCAAGCAAAGCTTAGATTCTGAATGCTGGTCTAAAATATTTAATTGAACACGACTCGTTTGAAATAGAGTAAAAATCTTTCATTATATCACAGAACATGTATAACATACATGCACAAGTGTTCAAATAAAAAATGACCGGTCAGTGGCTGTGTTGGCATCGCATTTGGGTCCCACCCAGGCGTTGTAAGTTCAATACCTCGGCTGGCTAAGTCCTCCATCATAACACAACATTTTCCGCTTACTGTTGTGGGAGTAGCAGATTTTCAAATATTGTCGGGCTGGAATATCCGCCTTTCTTTAAAACAAGTCAGTAAACTCCCGAGTGTGCGACAGTGAAAAAAATAAATGTAAAATAAAGTTAATTTTTATTTCAGATCGGTAATGAGGCTGACAGATTACGCTATTCGCATCATGGCTTGGCCTATTTCAGCATACCGCTCGTCATACAATCCCAATGCAAATGTATGGCTTGCGATATGCTGATATAGGCCAAGCCACGAGAGCACAGCGTAGTGTGTCACAGGCTTAAATATCCCACTTCTAGGGATTATGTCTTTTCAGTGCCTTCTATAATATAATTTATTTTTACAGATGGACATTTATCTGGATGTATTTAAGGCGAAAGTGAAATTGTCAGCGCAGAATGTAAAAAATGAATCTTGGACAATACTTGGGGAAGCATTCTGCATGAAGGATTTGTGAATGGCAAAGTCATCTCGTATTGAAAAAGTGGAAGTCAAAAATGGAAAAATTTTCTGTCATGTTAAAGACGAAGCCATTTTCAAAGTATACTCGTATGTAGCTGTGGGACGTATTGGCGAATTTGATGAACCATTTTTTGGCACCATAACACTATCCTACCCCCAGCCCCAGTTCTTGACACTGGGGGAAGTGGTCGTCAAAACTGAAAAATCATACAGAAGCTTTATGGTAGCTGAACACTTCACCAAAAAGATTTATTTTATTGCAGATTCCATTTTATTTGCAGCTGATATTAGTAAGGGGGCTAAAGTAGTTGTTGCAGAGAAAGTGAAAATCTTTATTTCCGCCTTGTTTACTGCTTTAGCAGTTGATCAACTAACTGGAGATATTATAGGTACTGGCCTCATCAAAACCAAGCAGTGAGGTTAGAAAAATTCTGTGTTTGCAAAAAACACCTTATTTATCAGAGTTGTTGACATTTGCAGGAATTTCCAGTTCTTTGGAAAATGTTGAATAAGAGACTTGATAAACATAATCCGACAGACAATAGGTACCTACTTACCACAGCTGGAATATTAATACTAACCACCTGTTCACACCATTCAAATACATAAAAAAATCTTTCCAAATGCTCCATAAAATTATAAAGATTCCTTATTTCCTCACCCAGTGTGTTTCCTCACCTAATAAGTAGCAAAATATGTATTTTCAGCACTGTTATTTTTTTTTGTGAAAAAGAAAAACAATTTCTGCTTTCAAAAATCGAGTCCTCTCATTAAAACTGATTCAGTTCTACTAGTAAAAATCAATTCGTTCCTTTCAAACCAATTTATAGCTACAAGTGGTGTACCACAAGGGTCTCATTTAGGCCCAATTTAGTTTTTACAGTTTTTCAACGATATTGTTAATATATTTGAAAACGATGTAATTGTATTACTTTTTGCAGACTATTTAAAATATGAAAAAAAAATTTAAACCGCTGAAGATTGTATCTGCCAACAAAATAACTTAAACAGGATATTTAATTGGTGTACTCTTAATAAACTGTATCTAAGTATGAATTAATATGGTTTATCGATTCCCCTTGGCCGGGAGACCTATCGGTCTTCGGCCCCTTTCGTACGCAGATGTAGCGGATCTGTTTAACTGCACCGAAGTTGGGTACAAAAGGCTTTACTATTATATCTTCTAAATCATTACTAATTAAACCGAAGTCTACTCAAACTTGTTTATAATATTTTTTTATGTAAATGTATCTCCTTGTATCAGCTCTAGAGCTTGTATTAATTTTATACTTATGATCAAATGCTACAGTTAATTGTTATTTTTGTTAAATTCATTATCCTTGTTTTCGGTGGCATGTTATATATGTGTACGGTATATTTATACAGTAAATATTAAATAAATTAATAAACAATATATTTGTCATATTCTACCATTGCTAAACTTTAGTAGCCCGCTGTCTGGCTGTATTTTCTATTTATTATTTTACTTCTCATTAAGAGCGATCATGTCCATGGGTAAGACAGATATTTAATTTTTTAAATGTGTTTTTGTTACGATATATTACTTATTTTATATTGTATTTTAAACACCCCCAATTTACGTAACTTCCGTAAATTGGGGGTGTTTAAAATACCTAAGGTCTACCAAGTTAAACATATGTTGTATACATACCATGTAGCTTATAATGAAAACAAATCTGTAAATAAATGGAGGAGGGGGGAAAGCCTCACCACCTTGATTTAAAATTTGGAATTTTATATATTTAAATGATTAAATTTTTTTTTGTAAGTACATGGGACGAACCTACCATGTAGTGACTAAATGAATAGTTTTTTTTCGGACACACATAGTGGTAGGTACTCTTCAGAATCGAAACGTTGAATGAAATTGCTTTATATTCACATTTAAAAATCCCTGGTTGTGTATTCGTACTCTTCTGTATTGTCGTAGATTTTTTGGTTGCTTGAATGAATTTCCGTAGAAAACCTACCTAATTAAAATATTTCATGCACAAAGCACTCTTTTCAGGGTGAAATGCCTAAAACCAAAAAAAAAAATATATTTCATCATCGTCCTCAATACACAAACTTTTATTTCTAAAAAAATAATAATTAATACAGACATTTTTGCAGTATTGACTTAGAGTTGAAAACATGATCACAAATTATAAAATCACAGCGGGCTACTTTTTAATATTTCGACCAAGTGGGGATGTATGACCCTCCCTTGATGAACCCTCTTCCCGAATCAATTGGCTTCTTGTAGATGGTGTCATCTTCCCTGGATTCTCCCTCTTTAGGTTTGGGTTGTTCTTCTTCGACTGTTTTGACTTCTCCTTCTTCTACATCCATTTGTTCAGCGTCTCCCCAGGTGCTCTCTTGGTGAGGGGGTTTGAGTTCCCTGCTGAGTTCGTCTGGTTTATAGTCAGATTCTGAGGTTTCGGCTTCTACTGGGATGCCTTCCATGATGGTGTCGCGGAAGATTTTATCGTAAGAATTCTGCGACTCGGCTGGCTCCTTTTCTTGCTGATCTGGTGATAAGAAATACAAACTAACTTTATAATTCTGTGAAGACCTAAACCCCAAGCTTAAGATTGGAAATACTTTTGTTATAGGGGGTACAAACGGAAGAAATGCTTTCACGTTTAATCGTAAACAGCTAAACTACGCCGGATTTACCTTCAATTTCGTTTATTTACAGTTTTATTTTATTTGGTTTTACGCCCAGCCGGGCTATTACATGGATTTTAAAAACAGAATATACCTAGTGAGCTATCGAAAACTACATACAAAAATGCATGCATGAAATAACAGTAAACTGATAATGAAACAATATAAGTAAAATATGTAACAGTAACATAAAATAATATTGAAACTAGAACAATACTACATATAAGACAAATCACTAAAACTACATTACCACTCCACTATGATTTGTAGGGTTCCATGATAACTCAACACAGTGATAATTCAACACACTTTTAAAAAGTGATATAAAGTAATTAGAAACGATGAATTTTTTTTAACCTAACCTAACTTACATAACCCAGTTAATAAAGTTTTTGTTTCATCACTTTCCATGACTTTATATAACTTTTTAAAGATGTGATGAATTATCATTGTGACGATTTATCCGGTTACCGCTTTGTAGGATACAACAAAGTGCTGGCATACATTACGCTTAATTCTATAAATGGAGTCAATAAATTTATCAATAGTACCTACCCCCAAATTAGCATCAGTCTTCCAGTGGACTATAATGAACATCCACTGGAAGCCTGATGCTTCGATGTTCATGGTTGGGTCTCTGTAAATAGTGCCTATTTTTGAAAGGGGCTTTTTAGCTTAACTTATTTAGCCTGTCAAGTGTAGCCAAGTGAAAAAATATAAGAACTTTTACAACAATCCGAAGTATTTAAAAGTAAAATATTCCAGGTGGCGCTAATTAGACTATTGGTAGTTAGGTACTCGCTGTGCCACATTTTAAAGCACGGTGCCTTAGTTCGATGTGCTAATTTTCCTACCGCCAGTCAATTATAAAGCCTTTAATTAATAAAGAAAAAAAACCGTAAAAAACAAAGTTACATCATATCTACTGTTATTAGGTTTTTTTTACTTTGAGGATTGAACCATTGTCCCTTGTTTGACTAAAATGAGTGAAACCCGCTGTAACTTAAGACAAATTCTGATGGAATCGAGATTTATTTCGTATATTAACTGCTAAGTATGCGTGAGTGCCACCAAAATGCAAGATAGAATGATAGAATGCAATGTCACCGAAAACAAGTTTGTCACCGAAAACAAATTTATCTGCCGAGTTTCAGCTTTATCGGATATCTTAAAGTGGGTAAATTTCCACTCATTCATGATTCATTCATTGAAACAAGGAAATTCAAATAGATTTATTTAAAAATGAACTTATTTACCTTTATCATTGTCGGCAGTGTCGTGAGAATGGACTTGCTCATGTATTCCCTTATTGAAGCAGCAATCAGGAATGTCCTTTGATTCAGAAGCAGCGTAAGTCAGGTCAATATCAGCTCCTTCTTTAGCAGGGACACTTCCTGAATCAGCAATACCATCATCATTGCCTGTTGGAATAAGTGCTGGAATGCTGCCAGCACTTGTGAGAAGGTCATCACTTGTTGTCATTTCAGATGGGGTCACTATCTCATCATCACTTGTCGATGTTTCTTCTGGTGGGGTAAACATGGCAGGAATGTTTTGTCCGTCATCTGTGTTATCCTCGGGAGCCAGGGTGCTCGTCGGACCACGGTGGTGATGGTGGAAGACAGACTTGAAGAATGGACTTATAAGACCCTTGACGCCCTCACTCTCTCTGTCTTCCATGGGGGCGGCTAAAGCCGTAGATACAACCAAAAACTAAAGCAAAAATAATTAATGTGAATACTGAAGTTAATATATTTATGACAACAAATGCTTTTCATACCAAACTTAAATTTGGATTTGTTAAACAATTACAAAAAATGCTAAAGTTGCCTGTAGAACAATGCACAATTGAATTCTTTAATGGCCTATATATCACAATTTAAACCATGAATAAATCTACCTCTACCTCTGTGATAGATTGCCCGGAATTACTAGAAAGAATTCAATTAAGAGTACCCATCAGACAAACCAGACAAAATCACACATTAAACATCCCTCAATGTAACACTAACTCAAAACAAAATGCTTTTATTCACCGTGCTTCATACAATTTTAATACTTCATACAGTAAATTAGACTTATTTAACTCAGCACCCCACAATTTCAAACCTAAAATCAATAAATAATTATATTATCATTATTATTATTTTATTAATACACATACGTACATGTTACACATTACACAGACTAGATCCATCCCATCCCCCTCCCTTCCGCCAATTGTAACTTTTTTTCTAACATAAATATTATATATGTTCACTAAATAATTAAAACACCTTAGTGAAAACCTATTATTGGTTAAATAATTTAACACTTACTACACCATACCTTGTAATAATTATAACTGTTGGTTTTCCAAATAAAATAAAATAAAAAATAAAATAAGAAGGCACATATCCGTACTGTATACGAGTATTTGATTACTTTTTGGGAAAAGGGGTTCATTGAGCTGTGGATTTAATATGACTAAAACACTTGGGTAATAATGTCTACGAAACCTTAAGTTGCGTATAAACACGCCAGCCGAACTGCCGAGCTGAACCACGGCTTATGGGAAAGGAACGAAGCAACCTCAAATGGCGCACAGTGGGCTGAAAATCGCCTTTCATAGACATAGAGACTTGAATTTTCAAGGGTAATTTTTTTGGCTAGAAATGGATTCTGCTGATCATTACTATGCTATAAAATGTCGTACGAAGCAATTGCGTGTACAAATGAAGGAGTTATAATTTTTTTAAGAAAAATTTGTATGGCGCTGACATTAAAAATGAGGCTATCTCTGGAATTATAAGATTGACCATTATATCTTTACACACAGATAATACTACTATTTATTTGTATTTTTTGACATACTTCGTATTGTGGCGAAACTTGTGATTTTTTTAATAAAAATCCTCAAAGTTGAAAAAAAAACTTTTTTATTTTGAAGATTCATTTTAATGCTTAAATGCTTTACATATGAGTATGCTTTGTCTAGTTTACAATATTTTATTTACACTGCAAGCCTAAAAGCATTTAAGCATTAAAATGAATCATCAACATTAAAAGGGTTTTTTTCAACTTTGAGGATTTTTAAAAAAAAATCGCACCTTGCGCCACAATATGAAGTATGTCAAAAAAATACAAATAAATAGTAGTATTATCTGTGTGTAAGGATAGAACGGCCAACCTTACAATTCCAGAGATAGCCCCATTTTTAATGTCAGCGCCATACAATTTTTTCTTAAAAAAATTATAACTCCTTCATTTGTACACGCAATTGCTTCGTACGACATTTTATAGCATAGTAATGATCAGCAGAATCCATTTCTAGCCAAAAAAAATACCCTTGAAAATTCAAGTCTCTATGTCTATGAAAGGCGATTTTCAGCCCACTGTGTGGCGCGAACGTCGCTTGCGGTTGCTTTGTTCCTTTACCGTAGTTCGAAGCCCGGCTTGTGCGTTTTACTTGTGTCTATACGCAACTTAATATTCTCGCACTTCCTTAGAAAAGTTTCTAGAAACAAAACACAGTTTATTAAAAACACTAAAAAAATCATAATCTTTGGTTAGGTCGGCTGATAAAAAAAAGATACTGTGATATGTGTTTTGTTTTTTATTTTTTCTCTTATTTCACAAAAAGTTAATTTATAAACAAGTTATACTTATTTATAAACCGTTTTTTTGTACATTGAATAATAATTTTATTGAATATATAAAGGAAAAATTAAAAATTAAAAAGGAGTTCCACAAATTAAACTTGAAAACAATAAATATATAGATACTATGTGCTTTTTTAAAAAAATAATGGCATACAGAGCTCCGGGCCAAAAAGACCCCTTTCTCTTACATCATGAGTTTAAAATTGGTTGTAGGAAAATAATTAAATATATATATACTATTTGTTATTAATCGGAGAAGAATATGCTTTGAAAGGAAACCTTGTAATTTTGGGCGATTGATTCAAAACACTATTTATCTTCTATTGATTGTTAATGAAATTATTAAATTAAACCTATGTGTTTCACATTTTAACTTTGAGCAGTCGAAATGTTTCTAAATTAAAAACAAACGAGGGCATCCGAATCACAACATATAACGTGTTAAAAATCATTGACCATGGCTATGAAGCTAATTATTATCGGTCTAGCAAATCGTGCATAAAACTATTAGATTATCGTGTGACCTTAATTATCTAAATATTAATCCAAAACTGCACTTACCAGCACAAAAGCGAAGGTCTTCATCTTGTATTAGTAGGTAATCTAATAAACTATGTGTATATTTAATAGACACACTATCTTCTTCCTCTGCGGAAGACAAAGTGTGCAGTCAATGGAAGTCTCGCTTCCTTTTATACTATTATTTAGAGTCAGGAAAATAAATAAATCTAGTTTAAATTCTACGCATAAAGAACATCACTTCTTGTGGTCAGACTGTCCTTATATGTATCTACCTGGGTATACAGTACACTGTTAGTGTTCATTGTCAACTCCGACTCAGTGTCACCGAATGTGACTCAGGATGCGTGGAATAATTATATCGATGGATCAAAACAAATTGATATCTAATTGACAATGAATCTCAAACGTAGAATAAATTTATTTTCTGAAGGTACAGTGAGCAAGTGTTGGTACAGTTGGTTGGGTTAGTTTCAAAAAACTGAAAGGTGTGTTAGGTAAGGTAAGTTCAAAGAACTAGTTTCTTAGGATGGTTTAGTTAGGAACTGTAGTATAAGTATAACTGTATATGTGGACAGTTTGATAATCCTTTCAGAGGACTAAATAGCTGTCACTCGTAATAATAACTATACAGCAGACCTTGTTTATAAATAATCTCTAAATAGTATAAAATAATGTCGCTATCCGTATCTGTCTGTGCGGTTTTAGAAAATCATTTAGAAAATTTCTTCCAAAAGATTTATATATTATATACATACATATTATATTTATAGAAAGTAGAGAAAAGTCGACATTTTGTAATGAGACGTAATTTTTTTTTTCGGGCGCTTACATTGTTAACGCTGGCTAAACCTTATGAGATACATCAAAATAATGTCAAACGGATTTGTATATCTTAAAAAGGAATACAGAAAAGTTACCAATAGTATATGTCTATCTCCTAAGGATAACCCCCAGCAAAGCCGGGTATACGTCAGCTCGTTGAATATATAAAAGAAAAACCAAAAATTTAAATTGTTAATAATACGGAAATAATAATAAAAAAATACTAAATAGGAAAAAAGTGTGTAGAGAGCAACATGAAGCTCACTAATTGAAATTAACTATCTATAAAAGTTTAATGGAAAATTATGTGCAAGTACTTTTAAAATTGTAGTAATTTTTCGTAGTGGGTGTAAGTTGTGATTGCGCGAGATACTGGTGAGTTACTTGCTGCATTAATGTTGTTGGCTTATGTATGAAGAAACGTAGTGCGCCTGGTAGGTACGCCTTATTGGAACATTTATCAATGACTGATAATTCGGGACTATCTATTTTATAATAATTTTTAAGATGTACCCCCATAAATAATGTGTCTGGGGGAGGGGCAAAGATATTAGAAGAACTAATATCTTTGGGGGGGGGGGGGGTGTTATTATACCACTATCGTTTGTTTATATCTTATTCAGCGTACATATTCAATGTATTTTTTAAGGTGAAATTAAAAAAATATTTAATTGTTACAAAAAATATTTAATCATTCGAACCACCTCGTAGATAGTCGTGTGTATTAGATAAACTAGAATCCTTACAAGGATATAGCCACGAATTATGGGAAAGATACGGAGAAACTGCAAGCGGCGTTTCCCGCCATTTGCGGTTGTTTCGTGAGGTTCAGTTCGGCAGTTCGGCTCGCGTACGTATACGTAGCATTATGAGCATACAAGGTTCATGAATCATGAAACTAAGTACCAACTCGCCTTCCTAAATATGTTTTTAATAACCGCAGTTTCCGTTTTCCCATACGCCTGTTTTCACAAAAATCGAAATATTTAGTTTCAATGAGAGAGATTTTTAGAACTTTAGTAAATATATTTTTAAATGTAGATCTGCCTTATTTCCAATAGTTATTGATAATTATCTACTTAAAATTGTAACAGCTGTCCAACATTTGAGAATCACTGTACAAATGGGAATACTCAGCTATGATTGTAAGATATGAAGTATTCCGGTAGTCACTGCACCGCTGAATCCATGGAAACTTGCGGCTTTCTTGGTATTTTCGTGCGGTTTTTTATGTTTCAGCGGACATTACAACATACACTACAGTCTCTATTTGTAAACAACTTGGAACATTCATTCTTAGAAACAGTGGGTATGTTTTGATGATGCCTTGAGAAGATTTGGCACCCAAAATAAGTTTGATTGTTTTTTGCACTGTGATATAATCTTCCTTTTAAACTCTGTAGCCCAAAAATAAAGTCGTCAATCGTCACCATAATCGGCACCTCAACCGCTGGAGAATCCAGACCGCCACTAAGGCACCCAGAAGGTTCACACACACCAAAGGTTCTGTTTGCCATTTGCATGGAACTGAAATGTTGAGGTTCAAAGTTTAAAACACGAATAAAATACTGAAACTTGAAATTTATGAAAAAACGAATTTGAAGAAGATGAAAAATCAAGTTACATAAAAAAAACAGAACCTTGTTGATTTAAAAATCAGATAAATTCAGAGCAAATGGTTTTTATCTATCAAACTTCATACTGGGGGCTCTTTGAATAATTATTAGCATTGCTTGTGATTGTGTCTATTTGGTTCTTCTCGATAAAATGATTTATGGAAACTGACTGTCCTTGTTGGGAAAATGATTCTAGTTGAACGGTCAAAACTTTATATATGTATTTTAAATTGTAATTTATGCAATATTGATTCATTTATAGATGTCATCCATCCACTGCCTACTGTTTTACTCAGAATCTTCCAGAGATCTTTCATCAGGAATACATCTGAAAAGCCATTTTGGTCATGGTCGCCACTGTTTGTAGGGGTCCAAAAAAGGTAGTCTTAATCTCTTGATAGATCTGATATCACTAGTTCCCGAGTGAAGTTGATCTGGTTTTATAAACTTGGGCATTGAATGTGAAGGAGTCTAATGTTATCCCGAGGATTTTTCCCAAGAATCACTTTGTAGTGTCCAGTTTTCGCATTGCAGGAACGGTGAGAATTTATCAGAGTTCAAGCGGGTCTTAAAAACCAAATTGTTCAAGAAAGCTTATCTTATAAACATGTCACGGTGTTTTATCAATATTATGAATCTAAGACTGTAAAAATTATTTTAAGAACATGATCACTGAATGGTGTTACTAAATCTTTATTTTGAAATAAAGCGAAACTATGTATACATATATCTCTAAGTACAGAGAGTACAGGTAAATAGTACCAAAATACAGAAAATAAATTACTTCGTGCACGGAGTAAAAATACCGATGTAACATATTGCTAATTTCTTAAGAATCTCTTCAAATTATTCGTAATCCGGTTAAAAACGGGATTGCAGGCCTTAAAGGCCCCATAGGAAGCGTTCAAAGATGGTTTGAAAGTGAGATATGTAAATACGAATGTTAGCGGGAGCGCGCTAATATTAAAAAACGATAACAATTAAGCGAAAATTATAAAAATATTTAATAAAACACGACTCGTTTGAAAAACAGCACAAATCTCTCGACAAACCTTTTAGTTGTATTTAAAGATACACTGTGAATTTTATCATGCTTATAACATATTAAATAACGGAGAAAACGTGTTTTTAATAATTTTCGGACCTTTGCGTTCTTTTCTATCGAGGGAATTAACAAATGTGTAGATATTATTTTCAAAAATAACATATATTTTTTTGGAACTTAAAAACATAAACAGTTAAAGAGAAACTTGTTATGAATCGGTGGAAATTGGGAATGCAAGGGCTAAACCAATGAATTGGTAGGTTTCCTAATAAACCTTCAGTAAAACGTTAATGTTTTATCGCAGTATCCGAAAAGTTAATAAAAATTTTAATATTTTCGCATTTCGTCATTGTATATTATCAGGACAGATGCAGGTACATGAATACGTGTTCCGATGTATTAGGAATGAACTAAAGAATAAGAAATGGCCTACAATCCCACTTTTAAAACGAAATTAATAAATCAGCAATATGTACTCATTTTTCTTTATATGCATTCATGAAACTTTTATCATATCGGAACTCTGATTTTGACAAAAACATGGCTTTGTTGGAAGATGAGGAACATTCATGAAACTGCATACTAAAACTCTGATTTTGACAAAAACATGGCTTTGTTGGAAGATGAGGAACATTCATGAAACTGCATACTAAAACTCTGATTTTGACAAAAACATGGCTTTGTTGGAAGATGAGGAACATTCATGAAACTGCATACTCAAACTCTGATTTTGACAAAAACATGACTCTGTTGGAAGATGAGGAAGACATTTATTACCCCTTCGATGGTGAAGTACCTTATAATGATAATATTTACTCAAAATATATTTTTTTCAATAATTGTTTTATTTTCAATTTTCTTCACTAAAACAGTCTAGTTAACTAATCTCAGTAAACTCACCAAATAATGAGTAGTCTCGTTCGATTCAGCACGAATAAAAATAGATAATAAACGTTACCTCACTCGACCCAGTTTGTGAGTTCCCCTCCCTTTATGGGGGTGTTTCAGACCCCTTTTTGGGAGAATTCTGCAGATCTTCGCATTTATACTGCCAAAATGAATGTATGACCAAAGTTTCATAAATGCATGTTATATGTGTTAGAAGAAGCTCACGCCTTGAAATTTTCTAAAAAAACACTGAAAACATGTGATAAGTAATTTTTCCTAAGTCAACCTGCAAGATTTGTAAGTGAAACATTTGAACCATTTTTTGTTCGAAAATCGGATTTGCCATAGTAATGAATTTATTTTTATTTTTATTTAATTTCTAGTTAACTCTGTGTGTATTGTATATTGCACATACATACAAGTATGCACTGCGCACCTAATAAATAGAATACCTTCTTTGTGAATGACTTTATGGGAAAGTCGTAACTCGTAACCGCATAGTCGTCATCGTTGTGATACGCAAGACTTGGAGGGAACTACCATTCAGAATCGAAATGTTGCTTGAAATGGCATTAACTGAATTTAGTGACCAGCTTTGAATAGCTAGGTATTTCCCATTCTTGTTATTTCTCATCTCTTTCTCCCTCACTCCCTTCAGCTTCCTAATAAATGTGAATTTATAAGGGATGCCATAGTCTCACTGGTACGGGTAGTTGGGACACCCATGGGGTCAAATTTGTCACGTTATTAGGTTTGTATACTAATTTATATACCTACGAATACAAATATATACTATTATTGTAGAAAGCAATCACTTTGTGGTTTGACATATTTAAAATGAAATAAAATAATTTTTGTTTTAAAACCACGAGTTTTTAATAATTTTTGAACAGACCGGTTTCGCTCTACTCAAGCATCTTCAGGGTACAAATTTTTTTTTTTTTTTTTTTTTAAACTTCCGATTTAGTTGTCCGGGTTAAATCTTCCCCAAAGGAAAAACTTAACCCTTCCACTCACTTTTCCACAAATGATCATCTAGTCAATCAACATTATGTAAGTGCATTATATAAGCAAAATAAATACAAAACAATACAAGAACAACATGTCAAATCACCAGAGATCAAATGGGAAAATAATTCACCGTCTCCAGATATTTTCATATCAGAGGGTTCGGCTCGGTAGAACTTCTAACAGGGCCTATAAATCCTACTGATCCCTCAACATAAATATTTAAAAAATCTTTTGTTATCCTACATGTATTCAAAATGACCGACTTTTGCATCTTTATATATAATTTTTTTGATAGATCTAATACGCCTAAATTTTTAATTAGAGAGCTAGGTATAATGCCAGTAGCCGAAATAACGAATGGTAATATTTTTATAGTCTGAGAATGCCAAATTCTTTTTATTTCATTTCCTAAATCTGTGTATTTTCTTATTTTTTCACTAACAGATTTTTGAATATTACAGGAATTTGGAATAGCGACATCAATGATATAAGTTATTTTTTTAATTTTGTCATGTAAAACTATATCGGGTCTATTATGACTAATCGCTCGGTCTGTTAGTATAGTTTTATTTATTTATTTTATTTTTTTATTTTTTTTCTTACTATTATTATTATTACTAATAATTTGTACCCTGAAGATGCTTGAGTAAAGCGATACCGGTCGGTTCAAAAATTATTAAAAACTCGTGGTTTTAAAACAAAAATTATTTTATTTCATTACAAATATATACCTTCTTAATATATATTGGGAAATTAAACCTTTGAAGCATATGCATGGTTAAACATTGACCGTGTTAAAAATATGGAAATCCTAAATGATTAAGAATGAGAAGCTTAGATTGTTTGCGGATGTAGAGCGGATGAACGAGGAAAGGAGTGTAAGGGGAATATATGACTGTAGAAGATGTCGATGACGTCCGAAAACATAGCTCTGTCAAATGAATCAAATGCATATTTGAGTCGGGTTATGACAAGACAAGTCAGAATACTGGAAGGGTATGGGATATATGTGAGACGATGTATGAATGTGAATGAAGCAAGGAGTGCGTGTCGATACAGAGTTCTGTGGCGGTCTATTCCATATGAAAATATTATTTTTTAGTATAACTTCCCCGGATGAACGCACTGTGAATTTATTGATTTTTAACTGTTATCCAATTGGCAATTGATCTGAAATTAAAATAGATTATAAAATAAATCGACCTCTCTCCGTCTGCATTAAGGCGAGGAATAACGTGATATCATAATTTCAATTAATCTTAACTACGAATCAGTTTACATGGTGAATACCAAAATATGGTTCCATGATAACTCAACACAGTGACAATTCAACACACCTTTAAAGTGATATAAAGTCATTAGAAACATTAAAAAAATATATTAAACCTAACCTACTTAACCCAGTTAATAAAGTTTTTGTTTAATCACTTTCCATGATATAAATTTTGATAAATTGAAGCTTCTCCTATCGTTTTGCTAGAGTAGAATTAGAATAAAATTGTTAGATACATAATTAAGAAAAAAATAATTCATTAGATATGTATGAAAATATATAAAAAAAAAAAACAAAATTGGGGCTAAGATTATCTGTGACAGTTTCCCTTGATAACCTTTTTTCTTCTTCATAAAATTATTTACAAAATAAAAACAACTATTGCGTTAAAATCGAGCGTTTCGAAACTCCGTTTGCCACACACACTAATATACATAAGACACATTAATAATATACACATTTTTGATTGGGCATTCTTCTTAAAACAGTTCGTTTTCTACATCTTAATAGATCAATGTGATCGATTATAAGAACGGGCTGTGTGTGCTGTGACCCGCCGAATAATAAAAATGACATTGAGCCAGGCCATGGCACCCACGGAATACTAATTACTAATTGGCAGTAAAACTGTGCAGCCAGACACGTACTAGTGATACAACATCACATATAATTACGTGGAACATGGAGGGCTCAGGTGCAAGGTCATCAATCCACACTCACAAATTAATTACTTTACTCTTTGGGCAATTTTTGTTCGAAGTTGTTTGTGCTCGTGCAGTCAGAGGCGGATTTGCCCTTAGGCCTATGTAGGCACGGGCCTAGGGCGGCCAGGTATTAGGGGCGGCCAATCGTGACAAAAAAGTCACAGATGATAACAAGAAATTACTTCCTAAGTACCTAAATATTCTACGTACGAAACAGCGATATGCAAGAGCGTGTTCACACACAGCACACAACGCGCCCCCACGCCCCGCAGCCGCCCTCTTGCCACACCTATCATGCTCCGTTGCTCGCCCGCTCGCGTATTTGAAATCCCTACCGTGATTCAGTTGCGCTAGTGACTGAACCGCGTTAGGTATTGTTATGCATAATAGCGTGTTCACACACAGAGCTATAATATGCGTGGGATGGCGTATTTCAGCATATCGCTCGCCATACTTTCCAATTTGGAATGTACGGCGAGCGATACGCCGAAATTTTTTTTTATTTTTTTTATATTTACTCCACACAGGAGGCCCTGAAGAAAATAATTTCCCTCAGGGCCTATGTCATCTTTGGGGATGCTGTGTGGAGGGTCTTTTTGTGGAGAGGAAGGAGTGAACATGGGTCTTGAAGAGTCCCATGTTGTAGGAGGGAGGAAACACAGAGGCCGGCAGTTCGTTCTACAGCCGAGCTGTTGAACTTAAGAACGAATCGTAGAAGCGACCCGTTCTCATGTGACAAGTGTCAATTGTGTACAAATGTCGGGCACGCGTTTGGCGTGTATCCCGACTACGCACCGGTGCCGAAGGGATCAATGACGCTAGTTCCTCAGAGCATCTTCCATTGTAATACCGATAGAACAAGGACAGCATACCTACCTGACGCCTGTGCTCTAAAGATTGCAGTCCGTTTGTTAAGATTGGGGAATCTATCAAACGGACCGCCCGTTTCTGCACAGAGTCAAGGGTTTTTTTCAGGTATTTTGGGGCTCCAGACCAGAGATGGCTGCCAAATTTGACAGTAGGGCGCACTTGCGATTTGTACAGGGTCAGCAGTTGTGTACTATTAAAGTATCTGCGGGCCCTGTACAGTACGCCCAGCTTCTGAGAGGCCAACTTTACTCTGTCTTCGATGGAGCCCCCGTACCTGAGCTGGTCACTTATAGTTACACCAAGCATATCAATGGAAGGCCTGTTCGGAAGATTGCTTCCGTTGAAGGAGACTAGATTATCATTTGGATCCCTTTTAGACGTAATCAGACAGGATTGGGTCTTTGAAACATTAAATTCGACGAGATTATTTTTACCCCAGGAGGAAATACTCTCGAGATAACCGTCCATTCTCTGCTTCAAAGCCCTCCGAGCCGTTGGAGTTTGTGTGCCCTTTGGGGGCTTATCAAACAAAAAGCTATCATGAACTGTACTGTCATCCGCGTAACAATCAATCGGTGCACATGTCAAAAGGTCATTGATGTGCAACAAAAACAAAGTCGGAGACAGAACCGATCCCTGTGGGACGCCAGCATTTATGGAGTGCGAGGAAGAGGTGAAACCGTCAGCAACCGCCTGAATCGACCTATCCCTTAAAAAGTCAGCAATCCACGTACACAGGGATGCGGGAAGTCCGTAAGAATGCAATTTGTTGACAAGTCTTCGGTGCCAGACCCGGTCAAAGGCCTTGGATATGTCTAGTGCGACCGTTTGGGTCTCACCGTGACGTTCCAGGCACCGCCCCCAAACATGCGTCACATACGCGAGAAGATCACCGCACGAGCGGTTCCGCCGGAATCCGTATTGACGGTCGTTGATAATTTTGTTCTTCTCGAGGTATGTGAGCAGTTTGTCGTTGATCACACGTTCCATCACTTTGGACAGAACTGATGTGATCGCTATGGGGCGGTAGTTGGCCGGGTTGGAGCGGTCACCTTTCTTGGGAATAGGGTGAATGACCGCTTTTTTCCAACCAGAGGGCACAGTGCCACACTTCAGGGACATTTTGAAGAGCTTTGTCAAAACTGGAACTATTTCCGCAGCACACCTCTGCAGTACCAGGGCAGGTATTCCATCAGGTCCACTAGCTTTGTTAACATCGAGCCCCCGTATGACGTGGAGTACATCCCGATGCCGGATCCTCAGCTTTTTCATATAGAAGCCGCAGTGAGGAACCGACGGCGGAACGCAAAAATTTTCCCTTATAAGTTAGCCTTTTCGGTGGCGGTGTTTGCTAGTGAGCCGTCAGGTCTGGTAAGAGGTGGCAAACTGGGTTTGCAAAAATTTCGACCTATTGAGCCCGCAAGCGACCGGAATGCTCTGCTGCCATGCGGGCAGGCAGCCAGCTTTTTGCTGATCTGCAGGTCGTGTTCGAATTTTGACCTATTAATGATTCTCTTGCATTCCTTTGCCGATTTGTTGTATGCTGATCTGCTTTCGGGCGTTCGAGATGTGTTGTAGGCTGTAGAAATACGCCATCCCACGCATATTATAGCTCTGTGTGAACACGCTTAATCACATTACACAAGCTATGATAAATAAATAAATCAGAGATTATAAAATAATACAATAATAAGATGTTATTTATGCCAATTATGAACTTTCCACTGATGATAGTGAATAATAAAGTGTGACATTATAAAGTTATTTTCTTTAAAAAATAAAAATATATATATTTTTAGTTAAAATCTATGAAAAAGGGGGGGGGGGGGGTTGGAGGAACGTAGGAATAGGATTAAGAGGCAAAGGATTTATATTTCTTTTTAGCATTGTTCTAAAGTAGCCTACGGAGTTCGGATTTGTGACATCTATGGTCAAAATAGATAAAGCATTGCAATTTTCAATAGCTCCGTGTTAAAATAAACGGCTGGCCAAGAAAATCTTTTAAATAATTACAATAAATGTTTTACGAATGGTAGGAAATGTGGTCCATTTTTGGACCGAAATCAATCGCAGAAAAATAAAAGTGGTCCGTTGTCCATTTTTCGACCGAAATCGTTCCAGAGGAACAAACCCGCGTAGGGATTGGAAATACGCACCCGCTCGCGACAGGCGACAGCAGTCAGTGCCGGCAGTGGTCAGTATGCCAGTGTGCGTACAGCAATTGCAGCGAGTTGACGAGTGTTTTTCTAATTTCTTAAAGGTATTTGCGACGCGACGTGTATGTACTGCAATATTAACAAAAATCAAAATATTTTACAGGACGTGGACGATACCTCACGTAAAAAGTGTTATTTCGCATAATTAGATATGGATGGAAATCACCATGAATATGGTGATGCTGTGTGGAGAGTCTTTTTAAGGAAGGGAAGGATAGGTAGTTCTGAAAAGGAAAATGTATGAGGGGTGGGTAGGAATCTGGGGATTAGTGTGTCCAGGAGTGACATACGTATGAATACATCCCTCCAACTGCGGTGCAAGGCGATGGGTCAAGATAGTCCGGCTGGAAAGGTCAAAAGGCCTCCCTCACTCAGTCTCTCTCGATCCGGCCCGCCACGCAGCAGGTGGGCAGACGTATCCGCCGCCAAGACCTGGACAAATCTCACCCCATGAACCATGAATGATAATGGCAGGAAAATTAAAACGATTTTGACCCTAGGAACTTACTGAAAAGTTTGGATACTCCTGGTCAATATGATGGGTAGGGCGGCTACATGGTCTGGGGCCTAGGGCGGCCAAGACTGCAAATCCGCCTCTGCGTGCAGTACCTACCTATATTTTAAAGGGCAAGATATAAGTACGAACTGCAAATTAAATCAAGCGTGGGTAAATAACTAATTCAAGTCATATGATATATAGGGGAGATGGGGACGATTGTACCACGGGTCAGTAGTACCTACCAAAGCGAATAACTATAATAATTATTTATGTATATAATCCTTCGTCTGGCGGTGGCTCCGACATGTGCAGACGCCAATAGCTCGCGGGGTACACATACACATGCAACCCCAACGTTTGCGATTGGAAGAAGAAATTTTTAAGCAGTTCTTTCGACTGCATTCATAGCTTTCTTTTTGTATTTATTTTACTATCCACATTTCCTTGTACAAAAATAAATTATTTTTTTCGACGGGTTTTGAAGCGTTTTTTCAGGCCCATAATGATATAATAACAGAACATGAATAAAACTTTCACACAACTTGAAATTTTATGATTTATTGTTCATATTTTGTGAAACAACCCGTCCTTAGTATCGCCCCGAAGAAAGACCACCAACATTGAACATTATAGCACCTTTCTCAACTTCGTCTTTTGGCTTTCGTCTCCCACTAGAGGTATGTAGGTACATACCTGCTTTCACATCAATTTTAAATTTATTATATTTTAAATTGACAGTCCTGCCATCGTTGCCACTATCAAATTTCATGTGCCGATTAGTAACACAAGATAAAATGTTACATTCCTCTGTAATAAATACACAACCAACTCTCAGACACACTCACTAACCAATAGGATGCATGATCTGGGAAATAAGTTTGGGGGTACTATTGATATAATTATTGACTCCATTTATAGAATTAGGAGTAATATATACAAGTGCTTTGTTGTATCCTACAAATTATACTCGTAGTAGCGTTGGTAATGTAGTATTAGTGATTTGCCTTATATGTAGTATTGTTCTAGTTTCTATATTATTCTATGTTACTGTTTCATGTTTTACTAGTATTGTTTCATATTGAGTTTATAAGTTACTGTTACATCATGTAATTTTTGTTGTTGTTCAATTTTCGATAGCTCCCTAGATATATTCTGTTCTTAAAATCCATGTAAAAACCCGAATGGGCATAAAACTAAATAAAATATAATAAAAATCATGAGCACAAAACAAATTTTCTCATTTTTTATTTTAATTAATTTGAACTTTATATTTATTTTTCTGGAAATTTTATGACTGGTAGTTTTAGAAATGTATACCAAAAATGTATCATACCTTCAACAAAAATATGAATATTTATTTAGTACTTATAAAGATATAGTAACATAGTTGGTCGCATGTCAGTGAGTAAGTACGTGATCTACGTATTTTCTGTAATACTGGTGTGCGTGACTTGGTCGTTATTTTATTTGTTTAATACAGTATATATCTAATCTAATAATTAATTCTGTGCATGCATTTACAATTGACGCCTTTGTTGAGTCAGATAAATAAATTAGTCTTTGAAAAGAAATAGATTTTGTAAGAAATCTTGAACTTCCAACAGATATCACTTTTCAACTAAATACATTACGATCGTCAAATCACATTTTTACAGACATTGCCTTATTTAAAAATATATATTTAGTAAATCTTTTTGAGTTGTCCACAAATATTAAAAAAAATTGTTTATGGATGGTTATCGTCGTTTTGATCGTAAGCAAATATATCGTATGCAAAATATCGCATGTAGAAAGGTCGTAATTATGAACGTATTATTTGCCTACAATCATTTGCTTATTATTTGCATACGATAATTTTGCTTACGATCATTTTGGTTACTTACATTTTGCTTACGATCATTTGAGAGTTAAGATCATTTGATTACGATCATTTTACCTATAACCTTTTTGAACTAATTAGTAAAAATGTTCAAAAGACTGGATTTGGATAGCAGTTCAATAGTTAATATTATTACCATTATATTAAAATGTTAATTTCTTCAAAAAGTTCATTGAAATTATTAATTTAAGTTTTAGTCATTTTCACAATCCTAAAATAGGTTTTCAAATTCACTAAAATATTATTATATTTATTATGTAAATAGAATAATATAATATTACCCAGCACCATTATACCCACTAAGGAAACCATTTGTTTAATAAATTACCAGAAGAAATCCAAAGCATTAATGATAAAAACAATAATATAGAACCATATAAAAAAATATTTTAGGGAAATCATTAAGAAAAAACCTGATTCCCTAGTTTCACTTGAAAATCTCACAAGTTATCCTACAATACTCTATTTATCCTACATAATATATTTTTTTCTTCTTTCCAAATACAACAATTTGCATGGATTTTAATTTCGTAATTATTTTTTACTTTGTAACCAAGTTATATTACTTTTTCGCAAATGTACACTCCTCTTCCATCCACAAGCAAATGCTTTTAATGGAAGTGTAGTATAAATTAAAACAGTACCTACCACTTATGTTGCGATATTGTAAAACGCCTTTCAAACTAATGTGATGCAATCTGCATAGCACCGATGCTAATTATTTGTGGAATTTAAAATTACGGGCGTAGTGGAATATTTCAAACATAATTTTCGACCAATATTCGAATTTATTCGGGAAACATGCGTTTTCAAGCTTGTTACCAGTAAATTTTATCGGTTATATTACAATATTACGAACTAATGTTATCGATTTGACTGTCCTGATACGGGCATTTCCTAGTTTGACAGAAAGTTCATAAATCTAAAAAATATCAATAATATTACAAGACGTCAAACAAACCGAAAATTTCACAAACGACAGGAGGGAAGCTAATAGTTAACCATGATTACTGTGATAGTAATTTTTCTCACGTAAATACTGTTAGCGCTTCCCTTACGATGCTCGAAAATCCCACGAGCTCAGTCTCGGGTTTACGAATTTTGCCATTTATAAGTGAGATCAAAATTATTAGTATACTTATATTTATTACTTATGTAAATCATTTTTTTAATTGTGTGTATTAAAGACATAAGTAATTTATTATGTATTATTTCAAAAAACGAGGGAAAAACATCGGCCACGCATTAAAACGCATGATTCGTCCAAAATAGCTTACCACAAATAACTCAACACAGTGACTATTCAACACACCTTTAAAAAGTGATATAAAGACATTAAAAACGATGAAAATTTTTTTTTAAACCTAACCTAACCTAACCTAACCTACTTAACCCGGTTAATAAAGTTTTTGTTTCATCACTTTCCATGAATTTATATAACTTTTTAAAGATTTTATCAATTATCATTTTGATGATTTATCCGGTCACCGTCAGGGTTAACTAAAACATCTAGTATTCTCAGTATCGCTCTGGTGTAATACCACCATTCAGAATTGTAGGTTGCTTCAAATGGCTTTGGAATGTTTGGTGACCAGATCTGAATATCCAGGTTCAGCCCCACCTTCATCTTCCCCATCTCGCCTCACAACATACCCCGATTGGGCATGTCATAATATCACCGGCTCTAGAGGGTTGGGAGCAGTTTTCAGGGAGAGGAATCTTGTGATGTTTTACATTTAAAAAAAAATTGTATTCACTGGCACAGTGTGGACAGAGGGCCTTAAAATAAGCAATTAGTAGCGTTGACTGTAATAGGATTTATTCTAATCATTATTTTATCCTTGCTTACGAACACCCAAAATATGAACTCTGAATTAGTATATTAGATAGATAATAATTACAGACATGTCAAATAGTCACCGGCGAGGAAGGGTTCACAGCTTTGTTGATAATGTTTTGAACAGCTGCTTTGATTAGTTATGTTTTCATCACACCCAGACGAAATAGAATAGAATAGAATGTTGTCAATTTGTATGACATTTACATAATATTCTTATTTCTAAGCGAGATATAAATGTAATTAGAAATTGTTATACATTTGATAACCGTTGTTACGAGTAGCCAGCAGGGAGCCATTATTTGAATAGATAAGCGAGTTCGATTATATTATTAGTTCCGAAGTTCAAGCAAAGGTTACAATAACAAATATTTACAATTAAAGTTTGTTGATTGATAAACAAAATTTCAAGGTTATCTCATGTTTTATAATTTTTTTGTAGCACTACACCTAAATTCTGTAAAAAAAAACTAAAATATGAAAGATTGTTGAAGTATATATGAATTTACCATATTATTGAATTAATATCATTCCTTAAAATATGAATATGGAAACGTTTATGAACTGCTTACTGTGGTTCAAAGCCAATGAATCCTCCTAGATTTCGCCGTTTATCCAATATTTTTAGGTTCTATTAATTTGGCACATAATGACAAGTGATCGCTCAAATGTAATTGCAAATTTGCCATAATCTGCCAAAAATCACTCGAGTGGATTTGATTTATTTCCAGTTATAATAATATAGGTACACTTCGGTACAGTCAAGTTGATATACTTACAGGAAAGCAATGCCGATTATTGAGTCAGGTGGGTAGGACTCTTGGTTAACAGTTGATGGACGTATTTAGAAAACTCTTGACGCAGGAAACAGGTGAATCTACATCACGAAGATGTCCCATTTTTTTTAATCTGAGAAGTTCTACCTTTTTCTTCTCACATTTTGTTTAGCAACCATATAGTTAAAAACTATCGGAACCGGATCTACGCTTCGACACATCTTAATACATTAAGAGGAAGCTACAAGCCAAAAATGTGTATATTCTTGGTATACCTTATATTGTAGGTAATAGGCATTAAAATCGCTTGACAAACGGAGTCTAGAAACGTTCGATTTCAAGGACAAAACTGTTTTTTATTTATTTTGTAAATAATTTTATAAGAAAGCAAAAAAGTTAATCAAGTGAAACTGTCACAGATAATCTTAGCTATAATTCTGTATTTATTAAAAGTTGTTTTCTTTACGAGTTCATAATTTGTATTGAAAATTTTTTTTTAGTAGTTCACATTTATATTTTTTATTTAGTAAGTAATTTATTATTTTATTTGTATTCTACTCAAGCGAAACGATAGGAAAATCTTCAATTTATCTAAAGCATATTTTTCGGTATTCATAATGTACACCAATTCATTATAAAGATTAATCAAAATAGCATTAAGCTTCGCCTTAAACAGACCACAAAATCGACCAGTTTCCCGCTTGTACTACGAGTTTCCTGATACCGGATTCTTTGTCTTGAACGGATAGAGTTAGTTTTATTAAAAATGTCTTCAAATTATTGTTTATCCGGTTAAAAACGGTATTACAGGTCTTTAACGAATGAATTAGCAGGCTTCCTGATAAACTTTGAGTACATTTCGAATACATTATCACGATGTCGGTTACCAATAATTTGAAGAGATTTAAAAAAAAAATCCGTACAGTGGCCCGGCCAGTACCCCATATTGTTCACAACTTCAAGCCAATCTCTCAACCCAGTTTTATTTCTGTCGTTAACAAAATACATATGATTACATATGTGGCCGACTTCTGTTTCTCTTTACCAACGAAGAATTTGCCATCCAATGACATCGATATTCCAACGCTAATCAGCATATTGTACTCACCGAATAGATACTACAGATAGCATCAGATGAATGTGAAGATATTATATATACTTTCAACTAAGTAGATACCTTTGACTTGCTGTTAAACATCATTCTAACATAATATTGTTAAAAAACTCACAAAATGGCTTTAAAAAAAAGAGAAAATACTTCCACAATATTTCTAGCACGTTTATTGTTACTCAGTTAACAATCCATGCATTACAATCAGCTCAAAGAAGACACAGATAATGTTATATAAAAATTAACTCCGGGTATTTATTTCAGTATTTGCCTCGTCAAAATCAAGAATTCAAATGGATGTGTTTGTTGCAAAGAATCTTTAGTGTGAAAAATGTTACGTATTAAAATAAATAGTTATATAATGTATGAAAAAATAAGAGAATCAATGCGTTTACGGAATTGTATTTAAAGTGTATACAAAATTTTAGTTTTTTTAAGACATATTAAAACTTTATTAGTTTGGTTAAGCCCTAATGATGATTTTCGTGGTGATGCTCAGATCCATGGCTTCCGTGGTCTGATCCGTGGCTAGCGTGATCCTTTCCGTGGTCTGATCCGTGGCTTCCGTGGTCCTTTCCGTGGTCTGTTCCGTGGCCTGCGTGTTCTACTCCGTGGCTGCCGTGTTCTGAACTGTGGCTGCCGTGCTCTGAACTGTGGCTTCCGTGGTCATCGTGTCCATGCTCTGAAATAGATAACCGTTATGTTTATAAAACAAAACCAGATTTATTCGATTCGATTCGATTTTGGAAGTAGGAGCACTAGTACGTAGACATTATTATAACCACATTCAGCAAAATAAAATGTTATAGTAAGTTAGTTATATTAAGTAATCTGTAAACTTATATGTACAAGTGACTAAAATAAAATAAAAACATATAAAATAAGCAAATCTGCGCAATAAGATAATCTAATATACGAGTAGCTACTCGTATATGTTTATCTTATCGTATATATATTTTGTTTTTCCCATCTCCTTCCTCTTAATATACACCATCTTGGGGATGCCATGGACTCACTATAGGAGAGATGTAGTGAATTTGGCACTTTATTTATAATATTTTCTTACCATTCTTGTCATGGTCAGCCATAGATACGGCGAAGAAAGCGATGATGAGGAAAAGGAAAACTCCCTGTAAAAGAAAATTAATAATTAATCGAACAATAAATATATTCAATTAAGGCCCGTTGAATCACAAAATGTTACCAATTCGTGAAATTTTAATATTAATTTTCAAGTTATGTGAAAGGTCCATTAATTTTCTGTTATTATTAAACTATTGGCCAATTGTTTCACAGAACTGAGGTAATAACAGAACATGGAAATTAACTTTGAAATTTGATTAATTGTTCTAATTCTGTGAAACAACTGGCCCTTACACTTGTCGTGTTGTGTACCTATTAGGTAGTTACTACCGGGTTTTGAACAAATTGCAATTTTTTTGTTTTTGCATAACATGTTTACTTAAATAACAATAACATGATAACCGAACAAAATAAATAATTTTAACAAAAGGTATAAAAAATATCTAGTACGGACAAGTGCTTTTTTATTTTTATTTTTTTTTAATTTATAATATATATGGGCTACTAAAGAATTCGATTTTCTATAATTTTAGAAGAAACTTTGCCTTTTTTTTTCGAATTGTTCGTAAATATTAAAAAAAACATTCCGACGTCAGCTATTGTTAATATAATGAAAAATAAAGTAAAAACAGAACATTGCAAAAAATGTGATTTTTGGGTAGAAATTTTAATTTATGTAACACAAATTTGTATTCCTAGGTAAATCGGTCGTTTACAATTTAAATTTCCGCCCAACAAAATGATATTTTTAATCGGTTTTATTTTATTATGTATCATATTTTTCAATAAATTGAGTGAAATGTTTTTTTTAATGATTATCATTAACTCATAAATAATTGACAAATCTGCATCAAAATCATGAAAATATTTTTTTTAATAATCTATATTTTATAATTTAAAGCTCAAATTAATAGAGTGGCACATATCTTACTAGACCTTTGCTAAACCTTTTTATTAAAAAAATATTATTCGTGTTGTTGTGGTATTTGGGCTAAAAACCAGTTTAATTTTTGTGTGAAAACGACCGCGCAACCGTTTCACTTAAGAGGAAGCTACAAGCAAAAAATGTGTATATTCTTGGTATACCTTATATCGTAGGTAATAGGCATTAAAATCGCTTGACAAACGGAGTGTAGAAACGTTCAATTTCAAGCACAAAACTGGTTTTTATTTATTTTGTAAATAATTTTATAAGGAAGCAAAAAAGTTAATCAAGTGAAACTGTCACAGATAATCTTAGCTATAAAACTGTATTTTTTAAAAGTTGTTTCCTTTATGCGTTAATACATTTCTGAAAATTTATTTTTTGGTAGTTTACATTTATATTTTTTATTGAGTTTTTTTTTGCTTTCTACTCGAGCGAAACGATAGGAAAACCTTCAATTCATCTAAAGCATATTTTTTGGTATTCATAATATACACCAATTCGTTATAAAGATTAATCAAAATAGTGATTTGTCATTAAGCTTCGCCTTAACGGTTTATCTAAAGTTCCATAAAGAAACATAATATTTTTTGTTTCTTTAAATTATGGTAAAACCTTTTTAAACACAGTATGATTTTCAAGATTCAATAATTTTGTTGAAGATTTTGTTAGAAAAATTTTGGTTTCAGAACTAAAATTATAACTATAACTAAGTATTTTAGCAAATGTAAAAGTAAATTAAGATGATAGTTTAATTAGGTAAACTTACGAAGAACTTCATGTTGATAATGGATTGTTGCGCAATGAAGTGTTGTATAAATGACAAAAACTGCACAGGTTATGATTTGATCGAGTCGGGTTGCCTCCTTTTATATGGGTTTGCAACAAAACCAAAACAAACATTTCTCTTGATTGCCCGTGTAAAAAATAGTAATAATATTTGTTGTTGTTTTCCGAAGCCAGTGGTATCAAACGGGGGAGATTAGAATAATGGATTATGTATTTTAATTAAATTATATTAACATGCGGACAGAACAGGTTTCAAACCAAGTACAACTGACGAGCTCTATAGTTAGGATAAATTGTATAGCCATGTAAGTCTATAAATATGTCATTATGACAGTTGTTTTAGGCTTTCGTCGTAAGTCACTAGATATAAGTCGTAGATGAGCTAGCTTAAAACTAGGATTATAAATCTGTCATCTCATACAACGAAAGTGAATTTTCGATTTACGTAATTAAAAATTAAAATGCTTAAATTAAAAATATCACAAATGTTCACAAATTCCTTTTATATTAATTAAGGTAAATCAGAAGATTTTATCAAAAAATATTTCATATAATCCGTGTCCAGCGATACCGAATAATTACCTAATTAATTTAGCGCATCTATAAAAGAGCATATTAGGAATTCTTTTAAGTATACGTTTAATATGTGTTTGTATGTAGATAGTTTTAGATATTTAGAAACCCTGTGCCGAAATTCAAATTACTGTTATGCTGTTTTTATTGCCAAATAATAGTTTCTTGTGTTTGTTTCACCTGCCGTAAGTAAGTCAGAGTTTACATGTTGATTATAAAATATTAAATTATAATTAAACAAACTATTCAATGTCATCGGTAGAACGTATCGTATGACATATCATAGTCTATAAAGTGGCATTGGCGTATATTTAGTGGCAAATTGTTTCCAATATTTAAGAAAAAATATACGTTTTTGTAGAAAAAAACTACTTTCTCTCAGTTTTAATTTTTTTTTTTTTTCATAATTAGTTTAAAGCAAAATTATTTTAAAGAGCATACGTTTTAATGTATTTTTACACATCTATAATGGTTCAAATTGGTTCGGAACATTTTGGAATATCCGCCTGCAGTCCCCTCTTACCCGGCAGTAGCCCAAAGATGCTAGGTGCGTAGTGAAGTTCATCAATTATTATTTATATACAGTGTTTTCCAATAAGAGGTGTTATTTTGGATAGCCCGCTATTTCGGTAGAAGTTACTTTGGAAACTGTCATTTTTTGACACTTGACAAGTAGAAACTACGTCATTAATAAAAATGAAACGATACACGTCGACAATCAAATGCACATCATTTCGAGTGATGAGGTCCATTTCCACCTCGGTGGCTTCATCATCAAGCAAAATTGTCGCATCTGGGGCTCGGAAAACCCAAGAGTTATTGTTGAAAAGCCTCTCTATCCTCAACGTGTGACTGTTTGGTGCGGTTTATGGTCCGGCGGAGTTATTGGACCTTCCTTTTTTGAAAATGAGGCTGGAGCAACAGTTACGGTGAATGGATTGCGCTATCGAGAGATGATTAATGATTTTTTATGGCCGGAATTAGATGGTATTGATCTGGACAACGTTTACTTTCAACGAGACGGCGCTACGTGCCACACAAGCAACGAAACCATTGATATTTTACGATTGAATATCAAAATAACACCTCTTATTGAAAACCTGTATATTAAAAATAATACAACTGAATTAAAATAATAATAAATTGTATCTAGCATTAGTATCTAGGTACTAAAAATTGAGCTTCATTCGAACAATATTCATTTAACGTTGTTTTTTTTTACTCTAAGAGCTTCCTAATGTCGGGTCTCCAGCAACCAAATGTTTTCAAAGCATTGGACAAAACCATAACATTGGGTCGGGGTCACCAACGGAAAACAAAAACATTGGGGCCCTGCTGTCGCAACGTTTCATGTTTGCGCTAACATGTAGTTCAATGTGTTTAATATTGTTGCTGAAATCCTTTACAAAGATAAAATTTAATAAAAATCTGATTAAAATAATAATTAACCATAGACATATGAATATTAGTAGACCTGCCCTAAGTGATTAAAAGCGTATTATCCCCACTCCCCATACCGGTTCCATTGGAGCCGGCTGTGCTCGCGTATGGCCTCAAGTGAAATTTGAAAACGTGACGTCATCATTCTTGTGCGAACTATGGTCGAGGCATCATCGGTTCATTTTACGAAATAACACGGCAAAATGTTGACTTGTACTATGAAAACTTGTAAAAATAGATTTGAAAAAGAGAATAAACCCAATTGTCGTATTACATTCCATATATAAGCATTATTTTACTTTATTTTAAGCATATTCACATCGTATAATATAGATCAGTTTTAGAAACATATACTATCACATCGAGAAACGTCTGGACGCGAAACACAAAGCTGGTTGGTTGCTGGGAAGTAAATTATGAACATTTATAAAAGTGTCTTAACTAAATACTTAAACGAAATATTCGACTCTGAAAATAGAACCGAATTTTTTTGCCGAATTTGGACTTCGCAAATTTGTTCATAACGTGGCGAGTAATTTGCGCTCCCATGTAAAAATGTCTATTCATTCAAAAGCAGATTTTACCTTTAAGAAGTAAATGGTGATATTATAATGCGAGATGCCTATTTACTGTCAGATTGATTTATTGACGAATCACAGTCAGCCTTACTCCCTTCGTTCTTCAACAGTTGATTTTACCCCTCGCCATTATCTTCTCGTCTATTAATTCCTATGTCTGTGTAATTAACCCTCAGTTCGACCACAGATTTTATTATGTATTTTTTACTTACTGTTTATAGGGTCAACCATAGGGAAAATAATGTACTCATAAGTTGGGAATACGCTTTGTACTTTATATTTAATTTATGCAAATGAATATTATTATTATGATTATGATCAAAGGAAATTAATTTCAGCTTGTATTCAATCAAGTGTCAGCTTTAAAACAGATAAATGATCATCATAAGATCAATCATCGATGGTGAATAATCATTTCGACGGTCTCCGTGGGCGAGGGGTAAGGCTCTCGGCTAGGGTTCACATCCCGGCGTGCGCAAGTAAATTTTATTTGATTAATTTGCGTTATTTCATAATTTATCAAATTAAAATAATATAAAGTATACTTGCGGCACGTTCCAGAGTTGAAGATACTCTCAGTATCGCCCTGGTGTAAGACCACAATTCAGAATCGAAACGTAGTTTGATATGATTTTAGCCGTGTTTGGTGACCAGATCTGAAGAGCCAGGTACTCCCCCATCTTCATCTTTCCCATGTCCTTCCATTCAGCCTCACAACGTACCCCAATTAAGGATGCCATCCCTTATGATGTCTTACTAGCTCCAGACGTTTGGGAGCAGTTAGAACTCTTGTGCGGTGTTCAAATAAAAAAAAAACATAGTTTAATCTATTTAATTAATTAATTCAGAATCTTTGTAAAATCTCTGTGCTGTACGAGTATGAAGTTGAAAAACAACTTTTCAGAAGCAAAAGAATCTTCTTGAAAATATAATTCCTATGAGGAAAAATACTAGTTTTTTTTGTACAAATTACACGCAATTATGCAGAAGAATTTTAATAGATAATTGATTGAATAATGTTTTGTATTACGTATTCATTTATTTGCATTACTAATCTAAAGACAATTCAATGGGTCAGATAAATAAGCCATTTGTTGTTTTGACATTTTCCTGTCTGATGTTCCTATTCCTATATTAAGGCGAAGCTTAATGCCAAATCACTATTTTGATTAATCTTTATAACGAATTGGTGTACATTATGAAACAAAAAAATATGCTTTAGTTTAGTTTATTGAAGGTTTTTCTTTCGCTTCGCTTGAGTAGAATACGAATAAAAAATAAAATAGTCAATAAAAAATATAAATGCAAACTACTACAAAAATATTATTTCAATAGAAATGTATGAACGCATAAAGGAAACAACTTTTAAAAAATACAGTTTGACTTGATTAACTTTTTTGCTTTCTTATAAAATTATTTACAAAATAAGTAAAAAACGGTTGCTTGAAATCGAACGTTTCTAGACTCTGTTTTTCAAGCGATTTTAATGCCTATTACCTACGATATAAGGTATACCAAGAATATACACATTTTTGGCTTGTAGCTTCCTCTTTAAGAGAGTAGTTTTGGTATTTTCACAAGGCTCTGAATTAAGATAATGGGGGATTCATGAAGTGAAAAGAATTCTAAATTTTCTCTGGTACCTTAATTATCGCGCTTTCTGAACATTTGAGCCGAAGACTTGGAATAAACTCCCTCCGGAACTAATATCCATAACAAGTCCAACATAATTCATGTCTAAACTAAAAACTTTAGAACTTAAACTTTAAACTTTTTAACCTGTCATACCCTTAAATTCAATACACCATTACTGAGAGAAAGTCCAATTTTATATAATTTTGCAATTATGTCCTAAATTTCGCTAATAAACAATTAGTTAATGTTAAATAAGTTTTAATCGTAAGTGACCTACCAGGTAAGTATGGTACTGTATATTATCTCCATACATAGTTAGTAATAACATAGATCATTGTAGAAATATATTATATGAGATGATTTTGCACAAAACCTCGCCATACAAATCATCCAAATATTATTATTATTATAATCGCTGTATAAATATTACGCGACGCATAAGGTCGGAATAGTAAAAAAATGATCTAGGTATTACCACAGCTTAGGAATGAATAAAACGAATTAAAACCTGACTTTACTATACCAACGCTGCACTGGCGCGTAAGAATCGAGTTTTTACTATCCACCTAGGCAAAAACCAATTGACATCAGATTCTATCCAAAGCAATGATCTATTTAAAAGATATTGCTTCCTTTGTTAATCACAAGCTAAATACGATCCTACGATTGAGTTCACATGGAATAATTCATTTTATTTATTAAATTTCTCATGAGGTTATACAAAAACATAAATGCTTACATATTAATAACGATTAATTAAAATAACAAGTTATTATGGGTATTTTATAAAGCCTGGGAGAGGGGAGAGCGGTTTGTATATGAACAGATTTTGTTTATGACAAAGCTTGTAGAAAAAAAACTCGCAAGACATGTTGTCAAGCTAGATTACTCGGAATTATCCCGAAGACAAAAAAGCTGCAATAAATTCTTCATTAAATCCAATGAAATAAATATTGTAATAATTAAAATAAAATAACTTTGTTTAAATACCACTTTATTGTATATATTTATAACCAACCGGTTTCAGTTCAGCCCGAACCTTCATCAGGGTTAATAAAAACATATGGAATATTAATAAAAACAATATGTTTTTATTAACCCTGATGAAGGTTCGGGCTGAACTGAAACCGGTTGGTTATAAATATATACAATAAAGTGGTATTTAAACAAAGTTATTTTATTTTAATTATTATAATTATGTATACCCACAAAGTGTTTGCTACAAGTGAAAAATTAAATAAATATTGCTTTACCTCAATGATTAAATAAACAATATTTTGATTAACAAGAGTTATTATGTTACAAACTATTTTCTGTTTAAAAAAATCAACTGTTCAAAAACAATACTTTTTTACTACTGTATATCAATTTGTACATATTAATAAACGTATTTCAAAATATTTTCGATTTGACCGAGGATTGAACCTTCCTCTCCAGGGACTACACATTTATTTCGTATAGCTGCTATAACGCCATCCAATTTCAGATAAATGCGTATATGTTATGTGTATAATAATACATAAATGTGTATATAAAATATATTTATATACAGTGTGTATCGGCACGTACCCGACAAACTTTAACCAGCTATTCCTTGGCACATTTGGAGTAAAAAATGTTATGGGCACTTTGCTGTCCGGTAACATTTTTACACGAGGGAGCGCGTCAACTATCTGTGGCTATGTTTATACACGAGGGAGCGCGTCAACTATCTGTGGATATATTTATACACGAGGGAGCGCGTCAACTATCTGTGGATATATTTATACACGAGGGAGCGCGTCAACTATCTGTGGCTATGTTTATACACGAGGGAGCGCGTCAACTATCTGTGGCTATGTTTATACACGAGGGAGCGCGTCAACTATCTGTGGATATATTTATACACGAGGGAGCGTGTCAACTATCTGTGGATATATTTATACACGAGGGAGCGCGTCAACTATCTGTTGATATATTTATACACGAGGGAGCGCGTCAACTATCTGTGGATATATTTATACACGAGGGAGCGCGTCAACTATCTGTGGATATATTTATACACGAGGGAGCGCGTCAACTATCTGTGGATATGTTTATACACGAGGATGCGCGTCAACTCTCTGCGGTGTGTTCAACCAGCATTTTGTATGACATGCTCGAATTTCAGTCGCTGCAGCTCAGAAGAGAGGGGTATGCCGCTACCCACTAGTGCTGACAGATTACCAACATGACAAGAGAGTGTCATCATTCTATCTCCTGCCTGTAAGACCTGTGGGGAGGAGTATATTGATCCATTGATCTGTTCTGATATCGGCTGTTTAGCGAGAGAGATTCAAAAGAAAAATCCTACTAGTTCTTGAAAGAATCTCGCCTCAGTGACCTGATTTCCACCACTGCCTGCCATACACGGTGTCCGGAAACTCGTAGCACAAGCGGGAAACTCATGATTCTACATCAAATTTGTCGATTTTGTAGAATCATTTTTATTATTTTTATATTTGTAAATCTCTGTAACATTCGTGTTGTATCTTACATAAAATAAGAAATTATTGTCGGAGCGTAGCGAGGTCCTGTTGAAGTCGACCATTTGGCATTTTTTATATCATGATTATAAATATCAATGCCTGTAAACTGTAAACGTTGTCCGGGGACAAATGAATAAGTAAAGAAACCGAAGTTTCAAAATTTTATAAATGCCAAAATTTTTTGTTTTTTTTTGTTTACATGTGATGTAGATTCACCAGTTACTCAATCTTACTACTAGTTTCAGGACACCATGTATAATATGTGGTACATTATAAATATTTATGCTCACGTGGATTTTCCACTACTCGTTGCTTTATAAGATAACACTTGTGTTAGGATTTCATCATATCATCAATATTTAACCTTCAATATTGTGCAAGCTAAAACCCACCATACGTCAGCTGATACTATTTTCGTAATAACCTTCTTATTTTTGAATTATTTTTTTTAAATTGTACCGTTTTACCAGACAATGTGTTTAAATATTTATACAAATCGTATTTACCTATCCTGAGTAGTTTCCCCAAGATAGCTACTTATATTCAGACTTTTTTCTCCTCTCTAATGTTATAAAAATAAATTATAATAATAATGAACGAAAATAATCTTGAATTTTATTATATTTTCCAGCTAAATAAGTTTTTTTTTGTAGTAAAAATAAGTCATGGGAGGTTTTCCTGTAAATAAATACATAACTATGAACTTTTAACTTATACAGTACTATTCCAAAACATAAAAAGGTAAAATAATATATTTGATGGTTCCTGCATTGTCGGCAGTACCTACTCTCCTTTGTGTTTTAGTAATCGGTGCAGTTGAGGAATATACTGTAATTCTTTATGTTCTTGTATCGCATCCACTACCTATTATATAAGTTCTGATAGCTGCTTCATCACCATCGCCATTTACCCCAGTTTCCCCAGCTGCCGCTACCTCCACTGCCTCCACGGCTCACACTGCTACCGCCGCTGCCGCTGCTGCCGCTGCTGCCGCTGCTGCCGCTGCTGCCGCTGCTGCCGCTGCTGCCACTGCTACCGCTGCTGCCGCTGCTGCCGCTGCTGCCACTGCTACCGCTGCTGCCACTGCTGCCGCTGCTGCCGCTACTACCACTGCTTCCGCTGCTATCGCGGTTTCGGTTATTTCCACTGTTAAACCTGGTTACACCCTTTCTTCTGTCTCCATTATCTGTTCTGCTTCCAGCGTCTACTGCAACAATATTCATTACCAGTAGAGTTAAATCATTATAAAGATACCAGAAACCCACTTGTGTAGCGGTGTACTAGATGGATAAAAAAATAATTTATTTTGACAATCATTATTTTTGTTAGGAAGTTGAAATGAAAAAAAAAAACATAAAAATAACATTGTCCATTGAACTTTGGTTGTTTCCTTAATTATCTCATATTCCTCTTTCTATTGATTTTAAGTTAAGAAAAATATTCTGCTGTGAAGAAATTTATAGAAAAGCAACCCGCATAATTGTGTGTAAAAATGGAAAATGGAGGGAAATTCGTGTTTTTTTACCCACACAAACAAGATGGCCGGGAGCGAAAAGGATAACATTATTTGCCTGTCAATTATTACGAATCAAAATAGTTGAAATTTTGTTACAATTTAGAACTTAATCGTCTGACAATAACTAATTCAATTGATGTTTGAAATATAATTTATTACGTGGTAAGTTGAATAGGTTATCGGTAGTAAAAATATATATATTTTCACCGACCAATTTAATTATAAGCACAGTGTGAAATTACTGATGCGATTTGAATGCATCTGCAAACATATTATCTACTTAGTTACTTGTCATTTTAATACATACAACGGCGAATCATGCTTTCACCACGATTTAGTCCATAATATGAAGTTTTTGGCTGATATTATATAATGCTGTACGTCCCAAATTGGTCTGTCAGTGATATAAAGCAGATGGCGACCATTACCATCAAAGCGAACTTGGCTTATAATAAGAATAATTTAAACACCTATTAAACCTTGGTTTAATTCCTAGATGCGATCGAATATTCTTCTGTTTTTCTGTTTCAAATTTTCGTTTGAGAGTCGTTAATATTGTCTTCGATGATTAAATATTACAATGTGAGATTTTACTCATTATGTTATTTAAAAATAAAATATTCATCCTAGTCTAATAGAAAAAATTATTTATTTTTTTTAGAAATATATTAAATAGACTTTTAGAAAAAGTTAATAGATGTCGCACACAAAAATTGGATATATTTATCATAAATAAGAAGAAGAAGCTAATAAAGTTAGTAAAAGTATGATGCAGTTAAATATGACCAATGGGAGATTGGATCGAATTAGCTTAGTGGTAGAGAATAGCCCCGTCAAGGGTGAGTTCCTGGGTTCAATTCAACACTAGGTGAAAGACGCCGATATTGCCTTCAATGATTAAATAAACATAATAACCTGGCAGGATCTCCATAGACCTCCGGTCACAACAAACGACTGCAACAGAGCCAATGTGGTAGCAAATATCCTGAAAAAACACAAGTTCAGTAAACAAATTTTATAAAAAAAACTACATCGTTTTTTTACTCTCTTTTATTGGCCGAATTAATACGCTATGGAGGAAAATCCGAAAACTTCCAGGTTTTGAACCTTTCATAGACGTAAGTACCTACGGGAACTCTTAGGGGCCTTTCGAGTTATACCAAGATATATGAAACAATTCAGTACCTCACAAGGTCTAAATATCTTTCAAATTCGGCGCAAGTAGATACGATTGTGTTTGCTTCTTGGAATGTTGTCGGCTGATGATATTGACTTTTACATGGAAACCAGATAAAATGTCTACGGATATGAGGATCATAATCAAATAAGTACACTAGTAGAGGCGGACTGAGGAAAAGATGGACGCTTGACAAAGGTTGAAAACAAATATTTTATAGCAGAGCTTCACTCGCTTTATTATGTATGTATTACATACCTCTGGAACTGTTCCTGTCATGGCTGCGTCTAATATTGGTTTGCATTTGGAAATATGAACACACTCTCCGGCTGCATCCGTCGACGTCACGGTGCATTGCTGATAATCTAAAAATAAGGTTCGGTTAGGTTACCAATAACAAGCTATTGTGTCAGACCACGAGGATTCCAAGAAGCCAATGAGGAATGAGGAGTCAAGAAACTGCACATTGGTATGAAATTGAGATATTAAGTTTCACAGTTAAAATCCCGAACAAAATACTAACACTTGAAATTTATGGAAAAGTGGATACGTAGAAAATTGAATTATATTTATGTTTAAGAATATTCTAAACAAATAAACAACTGAAATTTAGCCAAACAACTAAGCAAAAAAAACAGGTAGAACAATGTTGCTTTGAAAATCAGCTAAACTCGTTTCACGATTGTTTTAATTAGTTGTTTTTTTTTTGGCCTACATGCCAAATTTTTTGATAGAATGTTCTTAAAACTAAAGATAACGGAATTACAAAAAGATTTCACTTTTAATAATTTTTCTTTTTTTCTCAGTTTCACGCAATTGGTAGATGGATTCAGATGGACAGATTCCAGTACGGAATCACAACTTACTCCCGTTCACCACACAGAATAAGACATATTATATGCAATATAAACTGGTCTCAGTAGAATTTATGTCGGCAAGCAAAACAACAACAAATCTAATCAAACAAACTGCCTAGCTCTGCTTTGACTTATTTAATTTATTTATTATAAATTAAATTTATATCGGCAAGCAAAACAATTTATATCGGCAAGCAAAATAATTTATATCGGCAAGCAAAACAACAAATGTAATCAAACAAACTGCCTAGCTCTGCATTGACTTATTTAATTTATTTATTATTTTCCCATCTTGCATTGTATAGTATTTTGTTTTAATTGTGATGTTTTGTTCATTTAGACGTTATTAATAGTGTTATGTCATTTAGATGTTATTTGTTTAGAAGTTATTTATTATGATAAAAAAATACATGTAAAAGCACAGCTGAGCGCACGGAGAAAACTTACTGACATAAAATACTGTTAATTTATTCAAATTCTGGACAAATTATTGGTTTTCCTGTTTAAAACGGGACTGAAGGCATTTAACGAATGAATTGACAGAGTTCCTAACAAAGTATCAGTTAAAATTAAATGTTTTATCAGGACGACGGAAGACGCGTTCATACAAATATTGAAATTGACATACTGATATTGTCGCATTCGGTCATGATATTCATTAGGAAAAGAACACGTGTTCTCGATATATTCTGAATGACTAATATTTTGTCAGGAAATTGACAGGATATCACTTTTTTAACATGATTATTTTTCTCATTAGTAAAGTTTAAAATAAATAATAATATACTGTGCATGTGTAAATAAACAAATAAATACAATATTAATTCTTATTCTACGGCTTAGCTTAGGGTTATAAATTATTAAACGTCAGTTGCGAACACCTAAACCAGATACACTGTTTGTGTGCTTTGGCGAGGGGGTGCCTTAAAGCTACGCCACTGATCTTAACCAACTTATTTAATGATCCACAATAATTGACCCTCGACCAATAATCTTTTGTTTTAAGCGAAACAAACTAAAAGGCGATTAAAATGTTTTACAATTAATGAAATACACGATAAGACGATTTATTGTATATATCAAATAAAATAAATGCTTGTTACGCATTATGCAAAATTATTTGGAGCACTTTTCCAAAACACATACATCTCATGAACAATTGTCTGCGCATGCGTCGATCTAACTCCACTGTTACTTGCTCACATCATAATACAGGGTTTTCCAATAAGAGGTGTTATTTTGAATAGCCCGCTATTTCGGTAGATGTTACTTTTGAAGCTGTCATTTTTTGACATTTGACAAGTATAAACTACGCCATTAATAAAAATGGAACGATACACGCTTCAACAACGCATTGAAATTATTAAAATTCACTTGAGTTAATCAAAAGCACATCATCTTGAGTGATGAGACTCATTTTCACCTCGGTGGCTTTGTCAACAAGCAAAATTGTCGCATCTGGGGCTCCGAAAACCCAAGAGTTATTGTTGAAAAGCCTCTCTATCCTCAACGTGTGACTGTTTGGTGCGGTTTATGGTCCGGCGGAGTCATTGGACCTTACTTTTTCGAAAATGAGGCTGGAGCAACAGTTACGGTGAATGGATTGCGCTATCGAGAGATGATTAATGATTTTTTATGGCCGGAATTAGATGGTATTGATCTGGACAACGTTTACTTTCAACGAGACGGCGCAACGTGCCACACAAGCAACGAAACATCAACGAATATCAAAATAAAACCTCTTATTGGAAAATCCTGTATAATGTTTTAGGAACATACCCTGAGTTGTCCTACCGCAGGCAAAGGCTAACACCATCGCCAAGCAGGTCGTAAATAACTGAAACATAATCAAAAATATTTATTTGGGTTGTGAGTATGTGATTGTAACTCTCATACAAAGAACTCGAATTTATTTCGAATTTAAGTGTCATTAGTATTTACCTATGTTATAATATTACAGTAAATTATTGTAATTATCATTTTCAAAATTGGAACTCATTTTTAAAGGATTCAGATAAAGGATACAGTACCTACCTACTCTCGACTAGCAATTCTGAGGTCGCGGGTTGAGCAAATCCCGGCCTGAGCAAGTAAAGTTTATTTGATGTTTTTTCGGTGTTTTCCATAAAAAAAACTTATTTAATTATTCTCGAGAACTTTTGAAAAACCACATTTTTTACAGATTTGTAAGAGTTAGTTATAGAGTTGAAAAGTGAAAAAAAACTAAAAAAAATAAAAAACCAACTGATCCCCGCTAATTGATAATTGATTGTATTTTGCAAGGCTGAATATCGTGGGGAGAGGAAGGATATGTGGAAGAGGAAGGTGGGGAAGTACCTGACTATTCAGATCTGGTCTCCAAACACGGCTAAAGTCATTTCAAGCAACAAAAAATTCTATTATTAACTGAGATTATTACACTTTTGCTATAATGCTATTTTATAATAATTAAATTCGAAATAACACAATTAACTTTACTCACGTTCGCCGGGATGTGAACCCGTGACCTCCGGATTCTAACATTATTAGCTGTATGAATTGATTGCAAACAACAATTAGATTAAATTAAATTTACTTGCGTTCTTTGGGATTCGAACCCGCAACCTCGATATGTAGTCGAGGACCTTACCCCTCGACCACGAAGATCGCCGAGTTGTACGATGTAGGAATAAACCAAAAAATGTAGTCATCGTAAACACAAAAATTATAAACGTTTTCCGATTTTTAATTCACTTGTACATCGGAGTCATAAAATGTTTTATATTGGAGATTCCGAATGCATGATGCAACAATATACCAATATGATCTCATTTTTTACGGTAAGGTCAAGTGGAAATTTAACGATTCAAATGCAATTTCGCATTTAATTCATTGTTAAGCTGATTTACATTATTTTATTACCACAGAAGTTTGCATTTCTGAGTAAATGATCTATAAAGAGTATAGTACGAGTATACATCGTTTATAAATTAGAATTAATGAATGCGCGGCCCTTTTCGTATAAAACTTTAATTCGGATTTGAGGACAAAATACTTGACTAAACTGAAAAATTATTTTTTAATCAAAAGGTATAGAAAATATCTAGTAAGTGTATGTGCTACTTCATTTATTTGTGTTTTTAATTATAAAATAGAGACTATTAAATAATTAAATTTTGGGTGATTTTAGAGGTAATTTTAGCTTTTATGGGTTATTTATGTTTTTGGATAGAAATTTAGTTTATTTTCTACCATTTTTTTAATTCATCGTAAATCGGATTAAAAAAATAATTATGTAGTTTGGTTGGGTATTTTGGCATAAAATCCAAAATTAAGTTTTGTATAAAAAAGGCAGCGCAGCCGTTCCCCTTTAGGCGATGCACCACGTCGTGTGACAATCTGGCCTCCAACAATAACACTCCTTATGTAGATGGCGATAAGGTCTAAATTCCCGCTTAGCACACAACTCCCTGATTTGATCTATGCAAAGAAAAAAACATCGCCAAAAAGTGTGTTTTTTTCTTATTTCAGCTACAAATATTTAAATGTTTATTTTTTTAAATATACCATACTATTAAAAAAAAACTATACTTAACCGAAAAAGTATTCTTAAGTTGGAGATTTTGACCTTTGAAGCAGTTTTTATAGGAACAATACTAATTATTTAACCCGATCTAACATATTTCTAAGCGATCTAATATTCAAATCAAAAACACATGATTTAGCACTCCCCATATTGCAGCTATGTTTCATTGAAAATAATTTTTCACAAAACCTAGATTAAATCTATTTTCAACAACCTCTTAATTTAAATCACGATGAAAGAGAAAAGAGGCCTTTTTTGCCCGGAGCTCTGTATGCCATGATTTCAAAAAGTCATTCAGCAATACTTCGTTGTGCTTCGCCTAAAGTATGGGATTAACATGGCAAACATAAATCAGACTTTATTATTATTTTGCTTGCGAATCAATGTTGTGATGGGAAACGAAACAAAAGAGTGGAACGGTATTATAAAAAGAAGAAGATGATGGTTTGAGAATGGCATAAAAATGGCCTAAAATGTGTACAGTTTCAAACCTTAATTTTAAGTCACTTGCTGATAATCTTAGTTAAAAGCCAATAGTTAATAGATTAGCTTAGTGATAGGTTAAATGTACAAATTAGGTTGATAAGCGCCCTTGAAGTGATTTTCTCACGAAAATGGCGCCATAGACATGATCCAATCAGTATTATTATTTATTATTATTGAAATGAAGAAATGTTACTACGAATGTAAGAGAGGTGCGCCATTATAAAAAAAGCGATTTAATTAATGGCGTAAGCGAAAATATTTAATACAGAATGACTTATTTAAAATAGAGAAACATCTCTCGACAAATGTCTTAGTAGAATTTAAAGATACACTGTAATTTTTTCATACCTACAACACGTTAAATAACAGATGATGGAGGGAGAGCGCTTATATAATAAACTGACGTAAGCAACTTTTGTGAAAATATTGAATAAAACACGTCTAATTTAAAATAAAGCAAAAATCCCTCGACAGCATTTAACAAGAAACACACAAACATTTTCGTAGCGTAGATTTTTTTCCAAAGAGGGAATTTCATATAATTATTTTTTCAACTCGGCTATTGTGAGGAGATTATCTTCAAAAATACATAATATATATATATATATACAAATGTAATTTAAAAACAAGTCTTAAACAAGGTAAATATGTTTTAAATCGGTACACATTCGGAATGCGCGTTTAAGAAATCGAGAAATGACACGTAACAAACATATTACTTTGTAAGGTTTGATTTCAATTAAAAGTATTTAAATATTATATGAAACTTACCATTAAATTCATAACGGGTAATAATTTATCTCACCAACAACAAATAATAAGACACGTTTATGTCCAATGGATAGTTTAACTACGTCTGAATATTATTTAAAATATTAAAACATTCTATCACACGTAAATAATATATCTATAATATATCGTCTGAATATTATTGTTTTAATATTTTAAATAACAATAAAATGGTACTTAAATAGTTTATTCTCTCATTTCATACAATAGATTGGGAAGTCTTATCTTCTGAATGTAGTTTTAAAATTATGGATGACAAAACGATTTTGATTATTTTAATAATCTAAAATTTTTTCGTTCGTGATTATGTAGGTAAGTACTTTTTTATTTCTTTTATTTAATCATCAGTACATGTATGGGTTAGTACAAATGTTGAACACCTCTCTAGGAGAACCTTTGCTGAGGTGTTGGCGCGGTTTTTAGGTAATATGTAGACCTGTATGTGTTTTGTGAACACTTTACTAGAAGAACCTTTGCTGATGTGTTGGCATGTTTTTTAGGTATGGTGTAATTATGAAAACACAGCATCGTCCTAAAGATACTCAAGGAGGGTACTGTGGTTCCACCCATGGTGGAAGTATTGGCAGAACGCAATACTATATTTTTAGGCTTCGACATGTTGAGCTTAGAGCTTAGCGTTGGGTATTTATTAAGACATTCGCTGCCAAAAGCTTTGCTATCATTCAATTTAGAAATTATTGATATGCCTATTGGAGTGATTGGCGCTAAACCGGTTATGCTTCGAGCTTCGAGTTTCCAGCTTCGGGCTTCGAAGAGAAGAGGTGGGAAATCAAGGAATTCACACAAAAATGCACAAATGTTTTGTTTAAAAGTACTTATTTATTATTTCTGTGTATTCATCAGAAGACCCTAATGATGACTGTGGTGGTCGCATGCATGTCCGTCGTGACCTTTGTGTCCTTCATGTCCTCCATGATCTCCGTGGCCGGTGAGGGCTCCATGATCATTGTGTCCTCCGTGACCTCCTTGGTCGGTGAGGGCTCCATGATCATTGTGTCCTCCGTGACCCCCATGGCCTACGTTAGGTCCGTGACCTGAGCACGAAAATAAACAAAATTAATCATTAATTGTTGTCAGTTTGACATTTGAAACAGTTTTTGACCAGTGACCAATATTATTTATCACTCTTTGCCAAGTTACAAAAAAAAACAATCTGTTGATAATAGTAGTAGTAAAAAAAACTTGTGGTACCCGTGGAAAAATAAGTAATGCTGATTTATTTAAAATCTCTTAAAATTATTATTAATCCCGTTAAATACGGGACTGCAAGCCGCCTACTGATAAAGTTTTGATAAATTCGGAATACTATCATTAAGACTTTTATAAACTCGTAATCAAGTTAGGACTTTTATAAACACGTGTTCGGGCATCGTGACATAACATTAATACAAGAATTATAGTTTTTCAAGTTAAAGGACATTCGTTAATGTCCCAGAATCCAGTTTTTGACAGGAATACAAAGAATTTGAAGAGATTTTTAATATAAAAGCAACACTTTTTCTGGAAGTTTTCACCGTGTTGTTACATGGTACCGTAACAACAATATAGTGAGATTGTGGAACGATTTAATACTTCATAGAAATTTATGTCATCAACATTAGATTATCATGCGAACTAGTATGGTTTATGCGGTTCATTTTGGCTAGCAATGTTAAAATATAGTATTCATATATTTACCTCCAGCGTGATGTCCTCCGAACTGGGGACCATGATCTTTAAAAACAAAAAATCATTTGTAACAATTATAGTTCAGAACACAACAAAACGGTAACAAAATGGTAATCAAAGCATCTCTAACCATATCAGCTACTAGATGCACTCAATGAATTTATAAAAGCTCAAATTTTTTAAGTTTTTCCTGTGACTGTGTCATTTGTCAGTATTTTTGATGAATCAATTCCTTCTCTAATTTCAAATCAAAATCATGAAATAATTTATGAGTTTTGGTATGTATAAACTACGTAGTAAAGTATAGACACTATAGAACTGGTTTGGAACAACCGCCCGTAGTCCCCTCTTACCCCGAAAATGATACTGGATGCGTAGATACATATAAAAATTTCGTTCTATTTTTTTGTTTCAATCTTCGGCTTCGTTCAATAATTAATAAATGTAATTATTTTTAAATATATCTATTTAAATTTCACTTTCGTTTTCTTTAATTTATGATTGAATGTACTTTACAATATCCGATCGAGCTGAAACTCCGTAGATAGACTAACTGTCGATGAAAATGCATTCTATGAACTTTTGGTGGCAATCACGCATACACACAGGGATATATACGCATTTATCTGAAATTGGATAACATTACAGAAGTTGATATAATAAATAAATGTCGGTCCAACAAATTAAAATATAATTTCAAATGACATTTTAAAAGCACCGATATTAAGAGCGAGTTCCTGGGAGGAAGGTTCAATCCTGATCAAAACAAAAAAATCTGCTTTATACCTAAAAGAGTATTTTACTATATGTTACCGTTCTTGGGGTAGGATTCATGATGTCCGTGAGGGTTGCCGTACACGAATGCTGCCAGCACGAAGAAGGTTATCAAGAACTGTAACATACAATTAAATTATAAATACTATATACGAATGTAAATGAAGCAAGGAATGTGTACCGAGACAGAGTTGTGGGGCGATCTATACTTCCTGTCAACCACTTGTTAGTTAGATAAATTAGTTATTCGAGTAACGTTTCTCTCAACTTAAAGTTATCGAATTTAGTTTAGTTTATCGAATAAGTTTTTTTTAGTTTTAAACATGAAAATGTGAGATAAAATAAAATATTCAAATCACAATATTTACTAAACTAATACGCTTAAGGGTACGTGCAAATATGCGAGTCGAACTGCCGAGCTGAACCACGACTTATGGGAAAGGAACGAAGCAACCGCAAATGGCTTTTCTATACGCAGCATAAGGCGATACCTCACATCGTGTAACATTCATTTTTTTATTTTATGGCAGGTTTAATTTTTTTTTCAATTAAATATTCATCCGTCATCCTATCGTTTTTCATGCTGATTTTTCTTGGTGTTGTTACGCGAGTTTGATCGCGAATTGCAAACGTCAACTACTTTTGGAGTTTTGTGAGCGCAAAACATACGTCCTTGGCCCGAAAAACAATGTGTGAGTTAAACAGTAATTTGACGTTTTCACGGCCAAAAGTACGAGTATTATATTATATGGATTTATTTTTGGGAATTATGCCGTGTTGCAATACCTCCTTCATCAGGGCAGATGTGAAGAATTTCTAATATAAAACAATTTAGGATAATGATAGCTAACTTTCGATAGGAGAAGACTTTGAATTGTTTTAAAAACATGTATTATTGTCGAAACTAGTAGTTCTGTGAACAGTAGATCTCGCGTCCTAAAATTACGGACGAAATGCAAAACGGTCGAGTTTAAACAGACTTCGCTAGGCTCAGTCAATAATATTTTCTCGAATCACTTTGCGTTTTTTAATAAGTGAAGGGCTTTTTCATGATCGTTCAAATTTAAAACCTTTTTTATGAAATTTTCCTAAAATTTTTATAGTTTTCTGTGATATTGATATTAGTGAATAATTTTGAAAAATATGCCTATAGATAAATAATATTAAAAAGTTGTTATTTGTATAAATAAAAATAAAAATTGTAGTAATATTTAAGAAATCTTACCAGGAACTTCATTTTGATTGCTGTCTGTGTGAGTGAAACAAGACTATTCTGACCGAGAGACATGTTGGAGTTTATATACCTGATTCAGCTGTTTATTTGGGACTTTACGTAAGTTTTCTTGAATTACATAGTTTATCACAGATACCCTACTATTATTATGAATTATCCCAAATCCGCGTTAAACAGGGATGGCACAAAAAGCCGATTTAAATTCATCAATTATGGCATGGATGAAAAGCCAAGCCATATTTGAATAACAACGAAATGATTCGAAAAAAGCTCGTCTTGGTTGGAAAAACGGTCCAAAAAACAAGTGCTTTCCACACGATTTTGCTCGTGGGTTTCCATCAGCATTTTGGTCAACCAACGAGCACAAATCTTTGCATACCCCAATTTTCCATTAAAAATCGTTTGTACGGAACAGTTAGTATGGGATCAGAGGGTGATCTTCACGAACTTTATCAAAGATTTCTTCAACTAAGCGTCATCAATTGAGGATCTACTTCCTCTCCTCTCCTCATCATACCCACTCGTTCTACCACACGAAAACTCCACCACCTTCTTTGATTCTGCAGGTTCAAATGACCATAAATGGATGTGAGACGACGATGGATTTCAACAGTGCGAACGTGGTTGATAATGATTGAACGCACATCGCATGCGGCGGGTTTCGATAGTTTAGCGTCCATCTCAAGGGAGCGCAAAGGTCACACTAAAGCAGCTAACAAGCCGTTCTGTTTGCTTTTATCCGTAGATATTTTTATTAAAAATATAAATATATTTCTCCATCACACATCGCCTCTGGATGATTGGGTACAGCTTAGAAGGTCATGTGATACGCACTCTGTCTCGTTCCAGCCGCACGGTAACAGACGAAACAAGTCACCTATCACGTGACAGAAAATTTACTTCTACATTATGCTCAGGGATCGCTAGTTAAAATTCTTCGGGTACGTGCTGTTACACCCCTATAACGGTTATTTAGAAATACCACAATTCGATTTTCGGTATTTGGTGGTTTCGGCCGAAACAAGAACAGAAGCCGAAATTTGGTCTCGGTTTCGGCTGAGAAACATTCTCAGTAAGTAAATTGCGTGATGGTCGGTTTGAAAAAAAAAAAAATATATATATATATATGTTATGGTTAAGGTTTTCACGGGTGTAAGATGTAGAATAATGTTCTCGGTTTACCCGCGTAAAGTAGTCCTTAAAAGGACTTTTTAATTTCTGACGTATCGGACAGATCTCACTGTCCATCTTCAGAGGCCTTATGTCCTGAATTTCGTCTCAAACTGAACGCTTTCGCGTATCTGTTCGGTCTTATTCTACATATATATATATGTAGAATAAGACCGAATATATATATTTATATATATATATATATATATAAATATACTGACAAATAAAACATCGGCAATGATGTTTTATTTGTCAGGCCCTGAAATATAACAATTCGGTAGTTTTGCTATCGAGGGTCAAAGAGGAGCGATTGCTCCACTTACTTGGTAATAAGATTAGTCTACTTACGTCGTACGCAAGAAGTAATTTATTTTTTGTAATAAAAATAAACCCAAATATGGTAAACAACAATATGGCTATCATTCACAGCTTATCTGTTTTGCTAACAGCAGGAAGTAGTTTGGTGTGTTTTGTCTTTAAGTTCTTAAAAATTATCTTAAATAGAATCAATGTTTATATCGCTTGTACAAATGTATAGAGTTAGAAATATCTTTAAAGTAGAAAACATAAAAAGGGTGTACTATGTAATTTATTCTTCAATTAATATTACAATATAGTGTAACAGTGGACCCCGCAATGTTTCGCTATTTATAAAAATATTTAGTCGACAAAAGCATTTTGATACAAATATGTATGGACGAAGGACGGACAAATCTTACTTAGAAAGAGCGACGACTCCCCTATAATACGTATAAAAGATGCAAACGACATACCACTGCAATAAGCATATACTGGAAAAGAAGGAAGAATTTTTATACCCTGTGAAAATGGATCCCACTGACGATTATACTTTAATAGACACAAAGGTATGTGAAGATACTACAGAACTAAAAAACTACATAAGTGAAGGAATTACTGACTTCAACATAATAAATTTAAATATCCGCAGTATTTACAAACATTTTGATGAATTTTGTATCTTCCTCAATTCTCTAGGATTTCAACCAAATGTGATTATACTTACGGAAACGCAAATGCGTGAATTTATCCCTTACTCCATCTCTGATTATATCACTTACTCACTTCCCTCTAAACATACTACGCATGACGGTCTAACGATATTCTATAGTGCACATAAAATAACTGATGTAATAGTAAATATCCCTAAATTTAAGTTTTCAAATGCCATACATTTATCATTTACGCTAAGCAATAAAAAATATTCTATAATTGCTGTTTATCGCTCCCCTTCCTTAGATTCTAAATCTTTTATCACAGAATTAAAATATTACATAAACGAAAATAACTGCAACCAATCAGATTTCTCGTTTATAGTAGGGGATATAAATATTAACATAGAACATTCTATCCTAAGCCCAATTGCAAATGAATATCTTAATGTTATATATAGCGAAGGATATCTATTTTATATAGTCAGCCCTACAAGATACGGTTCTTGTCTTGATCATATATTTCTCAAAACCAATAAAAATTTTATACCTAGATCAGCTGACCTAAAAATTGATATAACCGATCATTTCCCAACTTTTTACGGCTATAGTACCTTAAAGTATCACTATCCAACTAAAGAACAACAAGTGGGAAAAAATAAAATTAACTATCAAACCCTAAACAGTTTTCTAAAAAAAGAAAATTGGAACACATTTTTATCCAATGATGACCCAAATCAATCACTAAACACCTTCTATTCAATATTAAATGATAATATCAAGAATAGTCTTGAACCAACATCAACACCTAGAAAAAAAAATAAAAACATGGATCACGCGTGGATTGATAATTGCAAGCCAACACAGGAATAAACTGTACAAAATTTACAAAAATCATGAGAAGTATTGTATGGCAAAAAATATTCCACCTAATGGAAATTTACGACAGCAATACATCACTTATAGATTTTTTTTCAATATTCTTATAAAAAATGTAAACATGAGTACTATATTAAACAATTACAAAAAGCTGATAATGATTCTAAAAAAACCTGGCACGTCATAAATGAAATAACAAATAGTAAAACATAAAGTAAAAAATTCCCTGAAAAAATTGTTACAGATGATAAGATAGTCATAACGGATAAAAGAAATATTGCAAATAAATTCAATGATTTTTTTACAAATGTTGCCTCAGATATAATAAATAACAACCCCGCATTTCAAAACCATATACATCAACCCACTCAAATGGACGAACACTCTGAAAATTGTCCTAAATTATCTCAATTTAAACCGTTACCGAATCTGAAATAATAAAACACATTGACAATCTTAACACAAATACAGCCAATGGTCCAGATGAATTGAGCGCCATCGCTATCAAGTCTACTAAACAATACATTTCGAAGCCCTTGCAACACATTTTTAATTTCTGCTTTGAAAAAAACGTTTTCCCAGACGCATTTAAGCTCTCCAATATTGTACCAATACATAAATCTGGATCAATCTCTAAACTAGACAATTACAGACCAATATCGCTAATATCCCAACTAGCAAAGATATTAGAAAAAAATATTAAAATACAAGTACTAGAGTTTTTAGAATCAAATGCACTTTTGTCCACAAATCAATATGATTTCAGAACAGGTCTTAGTACAGATGATGCTTTATTTAATCTAACAAAAAATATATACACCAATCTTGACTTAAATATGAAAAGTTTAACAATCTTTTTAGACCTGAAAAAAGCGTTTGATACAGTTAATCATAATAAACTGATTAGAAAACTCAATAATATAGTAATTAAAAATAATTGTCTGTCACTTTTAACAAATTATTTACTTGATCGCAGACAATGTACAAAAATTGGTGATATTATTAGTAAACCAGAATCTGTGAGACATGGGGTTCCACAAGGAACAGTTATCGGTCCGTTATTATTCCTAATCTATATCAATGATCTGTGTAATATCAGTATTCCGGGAAAACTATTCTCGTATGCTGATGATACTGCAATCACATTCGATGGTAAATCTTGGAAAGAAGTCTCTGAAAATGCAAATAAGTGCACATCCATTGTCAAAGAATGGCTAAACCAAAACCTTCTAACCCTGAACTGTGAAAAAACTATTTATATTCCATTTTATAATACCAAAAAGGACGGCACCCTTAACTCACCTAAATATAAGGTTTCATAACAATACTTGCAACCCTGTTTCGTGTTCTAACTGTGTAGAAATGAATTCGGGGAACACAGTTAAATACCTAGGAATTACCATAAACAGCCAACTAAAATGGACAAGTCACGTAGAAAAGCTTGTAAATAAACTTAGGTATTTAAATTACATTTTTAAACGATTAAATAACATAGTTGATATCAAAAGAATGAAACTGGTCTATCATGCATTGGTACAATCATCAATATCTTATGGGAGTCACCGAACCTCGGAAGTGTGCAGTCGTGTTTAACAGTGCTCTGTGTTTGACGGCTTACTGACGGCGGCGCGGCGTACAGATAAGATTTATTTATTGTTACCTTTTCGTATTCATTATTTTTGTTTGTGTTATTGGTTTGCGACGAAGTTGCGTATATTATTTCTATCATTTATTATTTCTAAAATAATAATTATTGTTTAATTTTTTTTTAATTTGTTGAAATTGAGGAAGATGAAAATCGACCTCCAGACCCTGAGCACATTTCTAATATTGTAGACGACTACGATTCTGATGATACCCAGACTTCTGTAACCATTCCTTCCCGAAAACGTCGACCTCCGCTTTGCCTTAATATACCTCCTAAAATTAAATCTCTTTCACAATCAAACGTAGCCCCAATCTCTCATGGAAGTTATAATGATACCATTCCTCCAGAAGCAAAAGCCATTAAGCTTATGTATTCTATTTCATCTTCAGCTCCATTTATTGTCAATGTCCAAAGGACTGAACAGGGGAAAATAATTCATCCCCTGGATTTTGGTAAATTTATTTTTAGCTCAAAACTCAATAACCTCGGTATTATAAATGGATCAATAAAACCGGAAAGTCGATACAAACTATCCATAAAATTTAAATCAGCCATATTAGCTAATGATTTTGTTAAAAAAATAGGTTCTCTTTCAAATAATAAATTTAAATCTTTCATTCCTACTTTCAATTTAACCAGAATGGGCAGAGTAAGAGGTATCCCAACCGATCTATCAGAAACAGAAATAGTAGACGCTCTTAATGACTCTCAATTAACTCCAAAAGTTTTAAAAGCACGTCGTTTGAATTTCAAGGATACTTCCACCGGCACCACTATATGGAAACCTTCCCAATCCGTTGTTATTACTTTCGAAGGTCAAACATTACCATCCCGTGTATTTATTTATTATAACGCTCTTCCCGTTGAAGTATACAGATTCCCGACTATCCAATGTTTCAACTGTTGCTGTTTTGGCCATTCAAAACCTATTTTTCGTTCCCCTCCTCGTTGTTTCCATTGCGGAGAGGATCATCCCTTTGAACAGTGTCAAAATATAACGAATAACCCTATTTGTATTTATTGTAAGGGCAACCACACTGCTGTTAGTGTGGCCTGTCCAGAGTTATCTAGACAGAGAAATATCAAACAGTGAATGGCTGTAGACAACATTTCCTACTTTCAGGCCTCTAAATTATTCCCTCCTACAAAAAAATCTTTTGCAGAGATAACGTTTAACGCTTCTCTCTTTCATTTTTCTTCCCCTAAATCCCCTCTATCATAAAATATATATAAAATAAATATAGATAAAATCTAATCCAAAATTTATTCCTTCTTTCGATAAAAAACTACATAATGAACTTTTACTTAACCCGAATGGGAATAAAAAATCCCAGGCTCCCAATGGGACTGCCTTAAAAAACTGTTCCACTTCCGATATCTTCTCTAAAGTCACGATTGAAAATTCTTCTTTTATTCAAACTTTAATTACCCTATTAATTACGATCCTTTCAAATAACAATAAAGTACCGTCCAACGCTGCCGATTATATGAAATCTTTACTCTCTAGCCTTCCCGATGTATCCGCAACTGAGCAAAATACTTCAATGGAATAGTAGAAGTCTATTCGCCAACAAAATTGATCTTGTACAGTTACTTGATGAACATAATATTTCAGTTGCTGCCATCTGCGAAACGTGGTTAAAACCCTCATACCAATTTAAGATTCCTGGATATCATTGTCTAAGACATGATAGACTGGATGGCAAAGGTGGCACTGCTCTTATTATACATAATTCTATCCCTTTTAAACAAATTATTTTCCACACTCTCTCCAATAATTTTCAGATAGTAGCTGCTGTTATATCTGATATTACATTACTATCAATATATATCCCTCCCTCTACAATTTTTGTTGAAAACGAATGGTCAACATTTATATCTCAGATTCGTCCCCCGTATATGATACTTGGGAACTTCAATGCTCATTCTCCTTCTTGGGGCAGTGAGTTAACAAACCGTTCTGGCCATAATCTATTAGATTTTATGGATACCTATAATTTATGTATACTAAATGACGGATCTCCAACTCGTTTCACTGCCCCTCAACATCGGAAAAGTGCAGTCGATTTATCTCTTTGCTCATCTTCGGTGATTCCCATATGTTCTTGGAACATTCTTAAAGATCCCCTTTCCAGTGACCATTTTCCTATAATAATAATTATTTATATAAATAATTACCTTCCACCATCTATCTTCCACGCATTCCTTTTCGATAAACAATAGCTTTAAATTCAAAACGAAAGACGCGAATTGGTGAATTTTTTCTTCAGAATTAGACTCCATTGTTCAAGCATCGAAGTCTTCCCTTGTCAACACTAGTTTACAATGTGAATTATTTCCTAACATGATAATAAAAGCTGCAGAAAAAACATTTCAAAAACGTAATGTTAACATTAAGATAAAACATTCCACCCCATGGTGGGATGAAGAATGCACTAGTGTCGTTAAATCCAGAAGAGAAGCAATTTCCATTTTCCGTAAATGTATGTCTTTCGAAAATTACCTTTCTGAGAAACGCGCCCAGGCAGAAGCGAAACGCGTTTTGAAAAACAAAAAGCGGTCTGGATGGCGAAAATTCTGTGAACGCTTGTCTCCTGAATCTCCCCAGTCATCCGTATGGTCCAATTTAAAAAAATTCGGTTCGTCATATACTCCGCAGCGTTCTAAACATATTCCAGAAGAAATTATTATAGGTTTTGCTGATAAGATAGCTCCTCCGTCAGTTGCCAGATGTGAGGAAATGCCTTCCTTTATTTCTTATCCATCTCACTCTAGCTGGCTGGACTCTCCTTTCTCAGTAAGTGAATTAAATCGAGTAATCAATTCCCTTCCGGACTCTTCTCCTGGCCCTGATGGAATCTTATATAGTTTCATTAAAGCATTCTCAGACATGTCGGTTGAATATTTTTTATCCCTAATTAATTACATGTTCGAAACGGGATTTATTCCGGAAGTCTGGAAAGTTCCAAAAATCCTTCCGATTTTAAAACCAGGCAAAAATCCATCTGAAATCTCATCCTATCGTCCTATTGCTCTATCGTCATGTTTAATGAAAGTAGCAGGAAAGTAAAGAATCGATTGGAATGGTTTGTTGAAAATCACAGAATTATCTCTCCTAATCAATATGGCTTCCGGAAAAAGAAATCAACCATGGATAATTTAAGTGTGTTAACAACAGACATCCGTATATCTCAGTCCCTTAATTCTTGCACTCTGGCCACATTTCTTGATCTTTCGTCAGCTTACGACGATGTATTAACTAACATTTTGAAAGAAAAATTAATTAAAATAAAAATTCCCTTAAAACTAGTTCAATTTATTATTAATTTACTAACAGACAGATCCATTATCCACTTTTCCTCAAAAACGATAGATCGCAAACTATGGAAGGGGTTACCTCAGGGGTCCGTAATCAGTCCATTATTATTTAATATATAGATAAGTGATTTAGACAGTGTAATTCCTTCATCTATCAAGCGAATTTATTTTGCTGATGATTTCCTTTTATATTTATCACACAAAAATCTATCGCGTGCTGCGAAGGAATTGAATTTGGCTTTACATAATATTAAAATTTGGTTGTTGACAAATGGGATGAATTTAGCTACGTCTAAAACCAAAGTAGTGGCCTTTACGCGCAAAAGAAAAATACCCCCCTTTTCTATCTGCTTTGATAATGTCCCTCTTCAAATCGTTAAGCAAATTAAATTTCTTGGACTGCTTTTGGATCATAAACTTTCCTGGCTCCCGCATATTCAGAACATTTCGGCTAAGGGTGAAAAGGGGCTAAATATTATGCGAGCTGTTTCCAGAGTGTGGTGGGGATCTCATCCTACTACTCTTAAATTAATGTATGGTGCTCTAGTGCGAAGCCATTTGGATTATGGAACATTTCTTTTTGATCCTCTTCCTAAATATTTGGACAAAAAACTTGAAAGAATTCAGTCCAAAGCGCTCAGAATAATTATTGGAGCGATGAAATCTTCTCCAATTAATTCTCTCCAGGTAGAATGTGTTGATCCCCCCTTAATTTTAAGGAGACAATTCCTGGCTGATAAATATATTTTTAAATCTTTTTCTATATCGCGTCACTCTTTAGAACAAAGCCTTGATTATTTGTTCAATAACTTAAACAACGAAAAAAGATCGACAGATAAAAATCGACTTCCTCTCCTTCTAAAAAGTTTTCTTTCATTCAAATCTCTGTCTTCTTCCCTCCAAAATCTACAAAAAGATCCTATCCTTCCTATTTTCTCCATCCCATTTGATTCTATCAATTATATCCCCAACGTTATAACTTCAGAATTCCGAACTGATATTTTAACCTCATCTAATCAAAATGTTGAGGAAAAATTTAAAAACATTACATCTTCTAAGTTTCCAGAATTTTCACTCATTTACACAGATGGTTCTAAGTCTTATAACAAAGATTGTGGAGCTGCGGTACACATTCCCGAATTCGATTTAGATTTGTCTTATAAATTGCCTAAAGAAATTTCTATATTTACTGCAGAATGCTTCGCAATTGAACAAGCTTTGAGCCAAATCCAGCTTTTCAATATTCGACGAGCCTTACTGTGCACTGACTCATTTAGCGCAGTGTTGAAAATTTCCTCAAATATTCATAAACCAGAAGACTATATTATTTATAATATCAGAAATACACTTAAATCTTTAAATTAATTAAATTTCGAGACAATATTGGTTTGGGTCCCTGGCCATTTAGGAATTGAGGGTAACGAGAAAGCCAATTCCTAATTCCAACCTTTCAAAGGCATTTATCGTTTACTTATAAAAATCACCCACCAATCTCCCCTTAGTATTCCTTATTTACTTTCTCTCAACAATTCTCGCATTTTCTCAGTTCTATACAAGTTCATAGACTTGAATGACTTCAATATTTGAGATTTTCTATTCCCGTATAGATTTCCCATAAAATTATAACCATTTCTCTTAACTTTAACGGCACATAGCACTCTCTTTGGGGTGAATTGCCTAATACAAAAAAAATATATATATCTTATGGAATAATTGGATGGGAGGGTATCTATAATAACCACATTAAGCCGCTAGAAACAGCCCAAAAATTAATACTAAAAATAATGATGCAAAAAGATGTTACCTACCCCTCCTTGCAATTATTTAAAGAAGCTAAACTCTTAGATATAAGAAAAATTTACTTTATGCAATGTCTGAAATATATATTTTCACGAAATGTACATTTTACAAAAAACGAAAATCGTTCTAGCAGTAGAGTAAATAATTCATAAATATGAGGTTCCACCATGCAAAACTAGGCTTGCGCAGAGACATGCTTTTTTCATTTCCCCAAAAATCTACAATGCACTCTATCAGACTATAGAAATTAGATCTAAAAATATATCGTCTTACAGCATATAAAAAAATGTAATAAAGACTTGGATCACTACCATTGACACAAATACTTACCTGCTATAACATCCTACCTTTTGTAAATTTACAAATCCTTAATTTTTCAATTTTTTAACCTTTTTTTCTTAATTATAATTTTGTAAAAACGGAATTATTTGTTTTATAAACTGCACTAAACAAAATAAGTATACCCACGAACTGGCGATGCCTATGTGGGATTTTTTTTTGGTATATATGCATACTATTCTATTATATTTTTTATTTAATTGTATCATTTTATTTTTCTTATCTTAATGCTACCTTTTTTATTTTTTATAGTACCTTATTTACCTGTGAACTCTTAATGAAATGCTTTTTGTAATACTATAATAATTTTAATAATGTAATACTTGTTTTTGTAATACTTGATTTTTGTAATTATATTTTTATGCATGTAACAAAAGAAAATTATTAATAAAAAAAAATAAAAAAATGTCTTTCTCCACAATTCACTACTGTACACCACAATGTTAGTGTTAAAAACTAAATTACATCGACTTTAATTCCACTCCGTATCTTATACCAGTGCAGAGATTTTGCAGTGAGTATTCTTGGTGCGTCCCCGACTTCTACCATTCAAATCACTGTCTAAACACTTCTGGCACAAATAGAAACAAACAACAGTATAGTTTATAATACATTTGTCTAATAAAATATGTTTTCTTTGTTGTTGTTACCTTATCCCAATTTAGTTCAGTGACGAAAAAACGTAAGGTGAGCCTTTTAAAAAACTTTTTCATGTTTGATTTAAAAATTTTAATATTTAAAAAACTAGGTATATTTTTATTTTTAATAATACAATTTGACAAGTGTATTTTATCTCCTTTCAAAAATAGTTTCTTCTATCCCATTTATTTGGATTGTATTGAGAAGCGAAAAACCACATTAACTCTCCGACTTTCTGACAGAATCTTTTAGAAATATAGCGGTCAATATGCCAGAGGCCTGAAGGATTAACATAATCCAAAGATTGAATAATGTCATCTTGAAATAAAAAAACATCAACGATTTCTACTGAAACCCTCTAGAGAATATTTAATGTACCTACAGTAAATAAAATGTTTAAAAAATATTCAAAATTTAAATAAAAAAACATTGAAATCCCAAAATTTAAACGAAAACATACGAAAATCCCAAAATTTAACTCAAAGCGTACTCAAAATATCTACCTCCGTCTACTCCGTCTAACGAGTTTCATCTAAAAATTATAGAAAATAAAAATTTCAGTTTAATTGTATATGTTACCTCCATATACTGTAGCAGTCCTGTACTGTTATTATTAATTGACAATAACGCATTAATAATAATAATATTTAGATAATTTGTATGGCGCCGGGCGTTATATAACATATTATGAAGACAATATTAGCGATTCCTAAACGAAAATCTGAAACAGAAAAAATCAGAAAAAGATTCGGTCACATCTAGGAAATCAGGACCCTTGCCTTGCTGGAGCACCGTTCTACCACTGAGCTAATAGGACCTTATCTCCTTCGGTCATATTTAACTGTATCATACTTCGAATAAGAACTACCAACATTGCTATCAACCCGATGCTAATACTGTCTTCAATAATTTAATATTATAATTTGATGCTTTACTCACTCAGTTATTCCAAAAAATAAATAAACTTATATTTTGAGTTCCTAGGCTCTATCTAATTTTATTTAACACAAGTTTTTTTCGTTTACAAATATTTATTACTATCCCATATTTTACAGAAATATATCGTATTTTTTTCTACTGTATTTTAAAAACATTTTCTCATCATATGATTTTATTATTTGAATGAAATTATATCGACTATTTATAGTGAAGAACAGCTATGATGTCTCCTGCGAACTTTTCCACAAACATTACTTCAAACATTACCAAAAACATTGGCTGGTAAGGGGGCGTACATCCACATTTTTGGTCGAAAACGCAATGTTTGTGTTTTCCGTGGCCAATGGAAAATATTCTCCTTGCATTCGAAAAAGGAAAAACAGGGGAGGGGATTATTACATTTGCGGTTTTTGCGGTCTGTCACGGAGCATAAATCGTACGAGTTTTTGAGGTTATGTGCACCGAGCGAGCTTAATAATTATGAGTTTAATAAATTGTAAATAAATAATGTCATAATGGATGATTGTTTCTATCATGAAGTCACCTTTAAATAAAGTCTTTTAAGTCTATTGTAGAGGGCCCGAAAGAATTTTTGACAGCTGCTGTTTACCTCGGAAATAGGTAGGGAGACTGTTGTATAGGTCTCGCAAGTTAAGTTGGCTTCATCACAGTACTCACACAGATGCAAAACTTACATACAGCGTGTTTCGATTTAAGATTGAAAAAAAAAACAATTGATGATTATTTCAAAATTGAGAACTCTAAAGCCAAAGCGTGTTGAAGTCGGTCACATAAAACTTATTTTGTTTTACGACATCGTTATTGAAATATTGAAGTTCATCATTTTTTTTTCTAAACTGATGTGATAATTTTCAGGATTGAATTCAAATGGGTAGGTATTCTTAAAAAAGACAATGGTATTGCTAACAATTCTTAGTCATTTATGTAAGAATGCTGTACATAACAAACTTCCATCGATAATGACCCTAATTCACGGAAATTACGGCAATTGGAATTTATACCTAATTGTTTTTCGGGGAATAATTATTATTCTGACCAGAAATATTTATTTTACAAAGCATGTTTAATGTTAATTTGATATATTTCCTAGAAGTATAATTAACCCACATTTCCAAAATTTTATCGTTTCCTAGAATATTTATTTATCTATTTTAACGAAGGGATGGTTTCTTTATGTCTTTGAAAGAATCGCAAAGATGTGATTTTTTTTACAGGGTCATTTCGGAAAACATCAATAATTGCATTCAGAGTGAATGAGTGGTTTCTTCAGTGAGATCATAAGTAGGAGATTCTTTCCATACCATTTTTTAGAGAACATTTATAATTGTATAATTAGAATGTACACATTTATAAACCAATATATTTATGACATATGAGTTCCCAATGTTTATATGACTAGATATTTAATTTTAAATAAAGTACTATAATTTTTAGAATTTCTTAAGTAGTAGATTTTACACATTTATAAACCAAGTATATGACAAATGATTTTTTTTTCAAGCTCGTTTTGGAGAACATTAATTTGTTAGTTGTTTCTTTATTTATTTTGTTTTGCGCCCAGAGGGCTTTTACATAAATAATAAAGGCAGTACATATTAACATGATAAAATACTTTAACATGAGAAAAAAATAGTATAAATAAAGTTATGATGGAGATAAAAAGTATATAAATGAAATGAAAATATAAGCAACAAAATTTTTAAGAACAGTGAGATAATATCAATAATTTACGATAAAAACTATCCCACTGGACCTTTAGCACATTAGTCAGAATCATCTAAAAGTTCACCTATACCACTTATTTCCCCACTGATTGAAGATCCCAAAGATGATCCAACGGAGGTATCTTCATCTGATTCCCCAAGATGTATTGTGAATTCATCAGTGTAAGTATCGATCTTGGGTTCTAATTTTTCGTATTTATTTTACATTTATTTTATTTTACAGGTGTTTGGAGGGAAATCTATCATGCCGCGAAGCAAAGAAGGAAAGAAAAGAGCTCCGGTAGACGAAGTTTCTTTGAAAAAGGCTATTGAGGCTGTAATCTCAAATGACCCAGAAAAGAAAATGTCCTACAAGGGCTAAAAGTGCTGAGGGGCAATTTTATATGATTTGGCGATAGGCATTACTTGATGTTATTATGTTATTGATATATTATGCTATGCACAAAACATTGTCTTTTAAACATTAGTTTATCATTAAAAAATATATATATATATATATATATATATATTTTACAAGTCAAAAATATTTAACCGATAAATGAAGATATAAAATGTCTCGACGCCATCTTGTGAGAAATTTAGCACTAACAAAGCCTTTCCTACAAAAATAAAGTTGGTTGTTTACAGGTGGAAAAAATATAATAAGCAGTAATTGTTGATTGAGGTACTAGTACATATTGAATCATTTTTTAGCGAGTTGGAAATAAGCCGACATAGCTCAGTGGTTACAGAGCACCTGAAAAGACATTAAAAGGCACGGTTTCAATTCCCGTTGGCGGCATGTATTATTACTCGGGAGATATTTTCAATTTGTATTGGTATTTCAGGAGACTAATTATTGCTTATAATTATTTGTTATCCTTTATGCTATGCATGAAACCTTGACTTATAAACATTAGTTTATCATTAAAAACAAAAATAATTACTTGATGTGTTGTATCATACAAAATTAATAAAACACGTATAATTTAAAATAAAGCAAAAATCTCTCGACAGCATTTAACAAGAAACACACAAACATTTTCGTAGGGTAGATTTTTTTCCAAAGAGGGAATTTCATATAATTACTTTTTCAACTCGGCTATTGTGAGGAGATTATCTTCAAAAATACAACTTATATAGATTACAATTAAAATTTAAAAACCAGTGTTAAACAAGGTAAATATGTTTTGAATCGGTAGACATTTGGAATGCGCATTTTAATAAATCTGACATTAATAAACAAACATTACTTTGTAAGGTTTGATTTCAATTAAAAGTATTTAAATATTATATGAAACTTACCATTAAATTCATTACGGGTAATAATTTATCTCACCAACAACAAATAATAAGATACTTACGTTTATGTCCAATGGACAGTTTATACGTTACGGATTTGAGTTCATTTATACCGGGGAATTATACATCATCAGCAGCGCAGAATGTTGATATTCCTAACATCACTATGATAAATCACTAAATCTGATATGTTAGCTGCAGTTAAAAACTCAAAGCGAAAACATCATTTGGACCTGATTTTATTCCGTCATTTTTATTAAAGGGTTGTATATAGCATTTATTGATACCCCTACTTTACATTTTTATTTTTTCTCTTAGCACGGGAACATTTCCTAATTTGTGGAAGATTTCTAAGGTTACACCACTGTATAAGGATGGGGATAAATATTTGGTCTCTAACTACAGACCAGTAGCGATCCTCTTCTCTCCGGCTAAATTGTTCGAACAATAATTCATAAATATTTCTACGCCCAAGTAGAACCTTATTTAATAGACGAAAAACATGGTTTTAGATCTGGCAGATCGACTGTGACAAATCTGATAGTCTTTACGGAATATGTATCTCAAGCTCTTGACGGTAACAACCAAGTTGACGTATCATACAATGACTTCGCAAAGGCATTTTATACCGTAGACCAGCTGATACTCTTAAATAAATTAGATCGTTTTGGATTCTCGGTAAAATTTTTAAATTTATTTGTGAGCTATTTATCATGTAGACAGCAATACGTAACGTATGGTATTTCTAACTCGACGTACTTTCCCACAAACTCTGGGGTTCCTCAAGGTTCTAATCTTGGTCCTTTACTTTTTTCCCTTTTTACTAATGACATTCATCATGCCATAAAGTTTGCGAAATTTTTGTTATTTGCAGATGACTTGAAGCTATTTTTAAGAATCCGGACCTTAAAAAACTGCGCACAGCTCCAGAGAGAACTTTAAGAAATGCGTAATAATGTGCTTTACTAGAGCAAACACTGTGATTTACTTTGACTATAGGATGTCCCAATGTTCTCTTAAACATATTTCTGAACCGAAAGATCTGGGAATAACCTTTGACCCACACTTAACATTTCACGTTCATATTGAAACGATATGCAGCAGGGCTTTGAGAATGTTTAGATTTGTGCTATGTAACTCCAGGCATTTTTGCAGCGCTGCCGTGGTTCGCTTGCTATATTTTAGCCTAGTACGTAGTATTTTGGAAATTGGCTCAATAATATGGGGACCCGGTGATGCAACGTACACTTCAATGGTAGAGAATGTTCAAAAGAAGTTTCTACGTTATCTTTATCTTAGAAACTTCGGGTACTATCCCTATTTATAACCATCAGCCTTCCTTTCTGGAATGCAAGGTATCGATAGTGTTGTTAACAGGCGGAAAACTGCGTTGCTGATGATGGCCTATAACTTGTTGAACGGTCATATCAACAATCCCGAAATTTTGAATAAAATTTTATTTTACGTCCCTGTTAACTTCGCAAGAGCGCGTAGACACAAACTATTCATTCTTCCGAGATGTAGGACTAACTTACCATTAGCAATGCCTCTCGGAAGAATGATAGTCCTTCTAAACTCACTAGCCTCTGACATCGACATTTTCCACCTGAGCATTTATAAATTAAAATCCATAATTAGGCAATTATGATTGTGTATTTGTATAATGTATCTTTGTTATTGGAATTTTTTATTCTGTAAATATGCATTTAAAACATAAATAAATATAAAAGTGTTGAACACCTATCTAGGAGAACCTTTGCTGAGGTGTTGGCATGTTTTTTAGGTATGGTGTAATTATGAAAACACAGCATCGTCCTAAAGAAACTCAAGGAGGGTACTGTGGTTCCACCCATGGTGGAAGTATTGGCAGAACGCAATACTATTTTTTAAGGCATCGACATGTTGAGCTTAGAGCTTAGCGTTGGGTATTTATTAAGGCATTCGCTGCCAAAAGCTTTGCTATCATTCAAATTACAAATTATTGGTATGCCTATTGGAGTGATTGGCGCTGAACCGGTTATGCTTCGAGTTTCCAGCTTCGGGCTTCGAAGAGAAGAGGTGGGAAATCAAGGAATTCACATAAACATACACAAATTTTTTGTTTGAAAGTACTAATTTATTATTTCGGTGTATTCATCAGAAGACCCTAATGATGACCGTGGTGGTCGCGTGCCTGCCAGCCGTGGCCTCCCTGACCATGTCCGCTGTGACCTCCGTGTCCTCCATGTTCTCCGTGGCCGGTGAGGGCTCCATGATCATTGTGTCCTCCGTGGCCGGTGAGGGCTCCATGATCATTATGTCCTCCGTGACCCCCATGGCCTATGTTAGGTCCGTGACCTGAGCACGAAAATAAACAAAATTAATTATTAATTGTTGTCAGTTTGTATCTACGGTTCCTGCTTTGACCCTTAAAACATTTTTTGACCAGTGACCAATATTATTTTTCACTTTTTGTCCAGTTACAAAAAAAAATATCTGTTGAGTAGTAGTAAAAAAACTTGTGGTACTTATGCATTCACTGAGAAAAATAAGTAATACTGATTTATTTAAAATCTCTTAAAATTATTATTCATCCTGTTAAATACGGGACTGCATGCCGCTTACTGATAAAGTTTTGGTAAATTCGTAATACTATCATAACACGTGTTCATCCACCTACGTTGAATATCATGACGAAATGCAAAGAAGTTAGGTCTTTTATAAACATGTGTTCGGACATCGTGACAAAACATTAATACAAGAATTAAAGATTTTCACGTTAAAGGACATTCGTTAATGTCCCAGAATCCAGTTTTTAACAGGAATACAAATAATTTGAAGAGATTTTTAATAAAAAAGTGAGATTGTGGAACGATTTACTACTTCATAGAAATTTATGTCATCAACATTAGATTATCATGCGAACTAGTATGGTTTATGCGGTTCATTTGGGCTAGCAATGTTAAAATATAGTATTCATATATTTACCTCCAGCGTGATGTCCTCCGAACTGGGGACCATGATCTATAAAAACAAAAAATCATTTATAACAATTATAGTTCAGAGCCCACAAAATGGTAATCAAAGCATCTCAAACCATATCAGCTATTAGATGCACTCAATGACTTTATAAAAGCTCAAATTTTTAAAGTTTTCCCTTTGACTATGTCATTTGTCAGTATTTTTGATTAATCAATTCCTTCTCTAATTTCAAATCAAAAACATGAAATAATTTATGAGTTTTGGTATGTATAAACTACGAAGTAAAGTATAGACACTATAGAACTGGTTTGGAACAACCGCCCGTAGTCCCCTCTTACCCCGAAAATGATACTGGATGCGTAGATACATCTAAAAATTACGTTCTTTTTTTTTGTTTCAATCTTCGGCTTCATTCAATAATTAATAAATGTAATTATTTTTAAATATATCTATTTAAATTTCACTTTCGTTTTCTTTAATTTATGATTGAATGTACTTTACAAGATCCGATCGAGCTGAAACTCCGTAGATAGACTAACTGTCGATGACAATGCATTCTATGAATCTACGCATTTATCTGAAATTGGATAACATTACAGAAGTTGATATATTAAATAAATGTCGGTCCCACCCAAATGGGATTCGGCTCAGATAGTAGCGCAGTTGATTCCAAACCCGGGGGAGGAAGTTTCAATCCTCAGTTAAACCAACAAATTAAAATAAAATTTTAAATGACATTTTGAAAGCACTGGAATTAAGAGCCAGTTCCTGGGAGGAAGGTTCAATCCTGATCAAAACAAAAAAATCTGCTTATACCTAAAAGAGTATTTTATTATATGTTACCGTTCTTGGGGTAGGATTCATGATGTCCGTGAGGGTTGCCGTACACGAATGCTGCCAGCACGAAGAAGGTTATCAAGAACTGTAAAATACAATTAAATTATAAATACTTTATACGAATGTGAATGAAGTAAGGAATGTGTACCGAGACAAAGTTGTGGGGCGGTCTATCCTCCCTGTCAACCGCTGCGGGGAAACGGAATTTTGGTTAGTTAGATAAATTAGTTATTCGAGTAACTAAAAGTTTCTCTCAACTAAAAGTTTACAAGGATTCATTATGTCTATTGTAGGATTCGAAAAAGAATGTCAATTTTATCGAATAAGTTTTTTAGAAAAATTAAAATGTTCAAATCACAATAGATATAAACTAGGGTATGTACTTTTACGAGTCGAACTGCCGAGCTGAACCACGACTTATGGGAAAGGAATGAAGCCACCGCAAATGGCTTTTCTATACGCAGCATAAGGCGATATACATCGTGTGACATTCGGATTCGGGCAGGTTTTTTATTTTTTTTCAATTAAATATTCATTCGCCATCCTATCGTTTTCCATGCTGATTTTATGGTATTTATTGCCGGACGTATGCTTTTTCATGATCGTTCAAATTTAAAACCTTTTTTTTGAAATTTTATTAAAATTTTTATTGTTTTCTGTGATATTGATATTAGTGAATAATTTTGAAAAATATGCCTATAAATAAATAACATTAAAAAAGTTGTTATTTGTTTAAATAAAAATAAAAATAGTAGTAATATTTAAGAAATCTTACCAGGAACTTCATTTTGATTGCTGTCTATGAGAGTGAAACAAGACTATTCTGACTGAGAGACATGTTGGAGTTTATATACCTGATTCAGCTGTTTATTTGGGACTTTACGTAAGCTTCCTTGAATTACATAGTTTATCATGAATACCCTACTATTATTATGAAATATCCCAAATTCGCGTTAAACAGGGATGGCACAAAAAGCCGATTAAAATTCATCAATTATGGCATGGAAGAAAAGCCAAGCAATATTTGAATAACAACGAAATGCGTTACAAAGCTGCGATTCAATTAGTTTGGCCCTGTGTACATAGATAATTATCATAAATTCCCAACAATGTTTTTGTTTTTGTCTTAAATTTCTAGATCAACTATTTTCTACTCGCGATGTTAACTCACACGAGTTATGGATCTATTAACCAAAGTTCATAGAATCCAAAAAAGCTCGTCTTGGTTGGAATAACGATCCAAAAAACAAGTGCTTTCCACACGATTTTGCTCGTGGGTTTCCATCAGCGTTTTGGTCAACCAACGAGCACACATCTTTGCTTACCCCAATTTTACCTTAAAAATCGTTTCTACGGAACACTTAGGACGGGTTGTTTCGGAGTATTTGAACAATTCATCAAATTTCAACGTTCATTTTCAAGGTCTGTGAAAGATTTTTTCAAGTTCTGTTTTTATTTCAGTTTTGTCAAGCAATTAGCCTATAATGATATAATAACAGAACTTGAATTGGACTTTCACAGATCCCAGAAATGAACGTTGAAATTTGATGAATTGTTCAAATACTCTGAAACAACCCGTCCTTAGTCTGGGATTAGAGGGCGATCTTCACGAACTTTATCGAAGATTTCTTCAACTTAGCGTCATCAATTGAGTGTCTACTTTCTCTCCTCTCCTCATCATACACACTCGTTCTACCACACGAAAACTCCATCACCTTCTTAGATTCTGCAGGTTCAAATGACCATAAATGGATGTGAGACGACGATGGATTTCAACAGTGCGAACCTGGTTGAGAATAATTGAACGCACCTCGCATGCGGCGGGTTTTGATAGTCTAGCGTCCATCTCAAGGGAGCGCAAAGGTCACACTAAAGCAGCTAACAAGCCGTACTGTTTGCAGCTATGTAACATATGCGTAGATATTTTTATTAAAAATAAAAATATATTTCTCCATCACACATCGCTACTGGATGATTGGGTACAGTTTAGGAGATTACGTGATACGCACTCTGTCTCGTTCCAGCCGCACGGTAACAGACGAGACAAGTCACCTATCACGTGACAGCAAATTTACTTCTACATTATGCTCAGGAATCGCTAGTTAAAATCCTTCGGGTACGTGCTGTTACACCCTTATAACGGTTATTTAGAAGTACCACAATTTCGGTATTTGGTGGTTTCGGCCGAAACAAGAACAGAAGCCGAATTTTGGTTTCAGTTTCGGCTGAAAAACGTTCTTAGTAAGTAAATTGCGTGATGGTAGGATAGTAGGCAATGATGTTTTATTTGTCAGGCCCTGAAATATAACAATTCGGTAGTTTTGCTATCGAGGGTCAAAGAGGAGCGATTGCTCCACAAATATATGGTCTACTTACGTACGCAAGAAGTAATTTATTTTTTGTAATAAAAATAAACCCAAATATGGTAAACAACAATATGGCTATCATACACAGCTTATCTGTCTTGCTAACAGCAGGAAGTAGTTTGGTGTGTTTTGTCTTTAAGTTCTTAAAAATTATCTTAAATAGAATCAATGTTTATATCGCTTGTACAAATGTATAGAGTAAGAAATATCTTTAAACTAGAAAACGTAAAAAGGGTGTACTATGTAATTTATTCTTCAATTAATATTACAATATACTGTAACAGTGGACCCCGCAATATTTCGCTATTGATAATGTCATTCTCCACAATTCACTACTGTACACCACAATGTGTATCTCCATATCTCATACCAGTGCAGAGATTTTGCAGTGAGTATTCTTGTTGCGTCCCCGACTTCTTCTATCATTCAAATCACTGTATAAACACTTCTGACACAAATAGACACAAACTTTGAATGTTTGCGAGCGCAAAAGTACGCATGACGATTTTTTTATATATTACGTTTGGCTAGGAAGGTACTTCAAAATATTTGGACTAATTTCTCCGGTTTTGGGAACTAACAGCTATTACACCAAGAGTCAATTTGTTCGCTGTTCAGCTCATATGGTCTCATAGAAATCGTTTGTGTCTCCCTTACCGTCAATGTTAGAAATATGAACATATTCAAATATAGAAACCGTTGTGTCTCCCTTACCGTCAATGTTAGAAATATGAACATATTCAAATATAGAAATCGTTGTGTCTCCCTTACAGTCAAAGTTAGAAATATGAACATATTCAAATATAGAAACCGTTGTGTCTCCCTTACCGTCAATGTTAGAAATATGAACATATTCAAATATAGAAATCGTTGTGTCTCCCTTACAGTCAAAGTTAGAAATATGAACATATTCAAATATAGAAATCGTTGTGTCTCCCTTACCGTCAAAGTTAGAAATACGAACATATTCAAATATAGAAATCGTTGTGTCTCTCTTATAGTCAAAGTTAGAAATATGAACATATTCAAATATAGAAATCGTTGTGTCTCCCTTACAGTCAAAGTTAGAAATATGAACATATTCAAATATAGAAACCGTTGTGTCTCCCTTACCGTCAATGTTAGAAATATGAACATATTCAAATATAGAAATCGTTGTGTCTCCCTTACAGTCAAAGTTAGAAATATGAACATATTCAAATATAGAAATCGTTGTGTCTCCCTTACCGTCAAAGTTAGAAATACGAACATATTCAAATATAGAAATCGTTGTGTCTCTCTTATAGTCAAAGTTAGAAATATGAACATATTCAAATATAGAAATCGTTGTATCTCCCTTACCGTCAATGTTAGAAATATGAACATATTCAAATATAGAAATCGTTGTGTCTCCCTTACCGTCAAAGTTAGAAATACGAACATATTCAAATATAGAAATCGTTGTGTCTCTCTTATAGTCAAAGTTAGAAATATGAACATATTCAAATATAGAAATCGTTGTGTCTCCCTTACAGTCAAAGTTAGAAATATGAACATATTCAAATATAGAAATTAACCACAGAATAATTCAAATGTGTACCTCTAAGAAACCGAGCGCAATTTGAGAAATATTAAAAAACTTTGTGAATAATTATTTTTATATGAAACGACAAAAGTGAGATGCCAGTAAAGTTTATAATACATTTGTCTAATAAAATATGTTTTTTTGTTGTTGTTATCTTATCCCAATTTAGTTCAGTGTTAAGACGAAAAAACGTAAGGTGAGCCATTTAAAAAACTTTTTCATGTTTGATTTCAAAATAATAATATTTAAAAATCTACATTTTTATTTCTTATAATACAATTTGATAAGTGTATTTTATCTACTTTCAATAATTGTTTTTATTTTTATCCCATTTATTTGGATTTTTTTGAGAAGCGGAAAACCAAATTTTGACATCATCTTTAAGAAATATAGCGGTCAATATGCCAGAGGCCTGAAGGGTTAAAATAATCCGAAGATTGAATAATGTCATCTTGAAATAAATAAAAACATCAACGTCTTCTATTGAAACACTTTACAGAATATTTAATTATTAAAAATTGAAATAAAAACACATTGAAATCCCAAAATTTAAACGAAAAACATGAAAATCCCAAAATTAAACTCAAAGCGTACTCAAAATATGTTCCTACGAATAGTCTGTCTAGGAATAACTTATTTCATCTAAAAAAAAAAATTATAGCAAAATAAATTTTCATTTTAATTTTAATATCTATTGACTATAACGTTTCAATAATAATAATAATAATTAGATAATTTGTATGGCTCCGGGCGCTATACAACGTATTATGAGTTCCTAGGCTATATCTAATTTTATTTAACACAAGTTTTTTTCGTTTAAAAATATTTATTATTATTCCAAATTTTACAGAAATGCATCGTATTTTTATCTACTGTATTGTAAAAACATTTTCTCATCATATGATTTTATTATTTGAAAGAAATAACCTCGACTATTTATGGTGAAGAACAGCTATGATGTCTCCTGCGACCTTTTCCACAAACATTACTTCAAACATTACCACAAACATTGGCTGGCAAGGGGGCGTACATTATGTTTGTTGGAAAATGCAATGTTTGAGTTTTCCGTGGCCGATGGAAAACATTCTTCTTGCATTCGAAGAACGAAAAACAGGGGAGGGGATTATTACATTTGCGGTTTGTGCGGTCTGTCACGGAGCATAAATCGTACGAGTTTTTGAGGTTATGTGCACCGAGCGAGCTTAATAATTATGAGTTTAATAAATTGTAAATAAATAATGTCATAAAGGATGATTGTTTCTATCATGAAGTCACCTTTAAATAAAGTCTTTTATGTCTATTGTAGAGGGCGCAACAAATTTCCGAAAGAATTTTTGACAGCTGCTGTTTACCTCGGAAATAGGTACGTTCAGTTATATTCCAATCCATTGCCGTTTCTAAAAGCGTAATGAGGTAATAGCTGACTGGGATAGCACTATCTCCCCAGTCCTACTGGATTAAAAACTTATATAAAAAATAAAACGAAAATTCGGGAGACGTTTCATTTTTTCGTCCCCACTGATTTGTAACGTGGGCAATATCGCCCACCAGTGAGCGTTTTCACCAGCTTGTGCGGCGATCAATGGCTAAAAGTGTTGAGGGGCGATTTTATATGATTTGGTGGGCGATAGGCATTACTTGATGTTTTGTATCATACATAATTCCCAAATGTATACATTATAACTCAACAAATATTTCAATATTTTGCTACAGAAAACCGTATTTTATATAGGGTTTTCCAATAAGAGGTGTTATTTTGAATAGCCCGCTATTTCGGTAGATGTTACTTTTGAAGCTGTCATTTTTAATTTAAATACATAATAAAATAAAAGAAGTGATAAGAAAGTGATAAGTGATAAGAAGTGATGTGTATTTTGTGGCAAGTGTGAGTTTATGAATATAAAATAAATAAAAATTTAATTTATATACAAAATAAAATAACACCTCTTATTGGAAAACCCTATAGAACCTTGAAATATTTTTCCATATTTTTAAGAAGAGCTGACGAAATTAAGGAATAGGAATGGCATAAGAAAAAGTCATAGTGTTTTGGTAAAAAACTTATTTATTAGATTTTAGCTTTTTCAGAAGACCCTAATGGTGACCATGGTGATCGCGTGGCTGCCAGCCGTGGGCGCCTCCGTGTCCTGGCTGGCCTGTAGATAAACAAAGTGAAGGTTATTTACAATGATATTTTTTAAGAATGGTTCTACCACAGAGACCTCCGCTGTAGCTTCTCTGTTGCGTGCGTCGATTGTAAGAAATATGGAGAGGTTACAATTACAATGAATACCAGTCGTATATCTTTTAAAACGGGACTGCAGAACTGACGAAAGAATTGACAGATGTCCTAATAAACTATCAGTAAAACACAATTTTGTTTTGGCGATAGCGAAACACGTGTTCATAAAAATTAAAATATTTCCGGGTTTCGTCATTATACTCGGTTATAACAGGATAAACGCAGCTGCACAAAAACGTATTCCGATAAATTATGAAAGTACTAATAGTTAATAATATTAAGAAATGGCCTGCTGTCACAATTTAATAGGATTTTAATAAATCAGCAATACTCATTTTACTTCATTTTTCTCCGTGTATTTATGTTAATTTTATGAAAACTTTTAAAAAGATTTTTTTTAAAACTGTGTTTAACTTGTTCTATGTTAAATCAAGTGTTTTTAGTAATATTAATGTGCTTTCGAAGTAAATAAACTTTGAAGTTGTTTGTACAACTCGACATTCACATTATATCTTCTAAATCTCTACATACTCGTACATTGGATCAATGTTCCACCAAATATTCGTACATTGGCTCAATGTTCCACTTAATACTCGTACATTGGATCAATGTTCCACTAAATACTCGTACATTGGATCAATGTTCCACTAAATACTCGTACATTGGATCAATGTTCCACTTAATACTAGTACATTGGATAAATGTTCCACTAAAATACTAGATTTTTAAGGCGTGAATCTTGTGTCATTTTTGCCATTAATCAAGAAAAGCAATATCAAAATAAGAAAATTTACCTCCACCGTGGCCACCGTGGGATCCGTGTTCTGTAAAAACAAACACACATTATTTTTAAACTACAAGTTCATAAGCTCCAAAATAGACTAAGCGTTGGAGTAAATACCATAACAATGTTCGGATAAAACAAGTTTTAGTCATTCAACATCTTTCTCTTAACGAAAATATGAAACAAATAAAGACACAGAAAATAAAAATGTAACGGTCGGAACTGGGACTTGAACCCCGGTCCTCTTGTCTAACTGTCTCTACCAATTGACCTATTGAGACCTTATAACGTATTACATTCAGTCATTTTAATCGACCTCATTTTAAGAATTACTATCATAATACTCAATTAATTCCCTTATTTTTTGACTGTCATGTTTTTGGCATAATTGGAAAGTTCTGCCAAAATATATTTACAATCTAGGTGGTGTCTCCGATACACCTATCCGATTTCATTTATATGTGATATCTTTTGACTTTTCTGTATGTCTAGATTTTAAATATGTAAAATTGGTTAGTTAAAAATATGAGTTTGCCTCAGATTTAATACTTTAAGGGAAACAGAATAAGTCACAACATTGACAAAATATAACATGATAAAGTTATTATACTAGTCCATAAGGCTAAGTTAGGTGTTTTATTTTTGCGGTATTATGCCGTCTTGCACTACCTCCTTCTTTAGCCAACGTTTCGGACAGCGTTATAGTGTCCATCCTAAGGACAGATGTGTAAAGTTTTCTTTTTCTAGTATTTCATGATGTGGTGAATCATTTGAATTTACTGAATTTAAAGTTAATGTTAACACTAAAATACTTTTTGGCCATTAAAACCTGAAATCTTACTTAGGTTAGATTCGTTTACGTTAGTTATTCATTTATTATGGCGTAATTTTAAGATGACAGAATTAGTGTTTTAATAACGTAGAAAAGAAATTGTAGGTACGGCTTGACATGTCTGTATCGTCCAAATCTATATATTATATTCGTACATTGGATGAATGTTAGATAAAATTTTCAAGGAGTGAGACTTGTAGCTTTTAGTCAATTTATTAAAAATGGCCAAAATGTTTATTAAAATACGGAAAAGTGTGTTACCTCCACCGTGGACAACAGCACCGTGTCCTGTAAAAACAAACACACATTATTTTATAACCATGTCAGTTCACAGGTTCCAAAATATACTTTGATTTCGAATTAATTTTACCAGTTTCAGATAAAAGAATATAAAATCAATATTAACAGATAAAACAAGGAAATGGTCGCAACTTGTACTTGCAACCAGACCCTCAAGTAATACATATACCATCGTCTATACCAAAAGAGTGATCCTCATTACATTCGGTCATTTTTATAAATTTCATATTTCAATTTAAGAATAACAAAATAAATTGTTTCCATGTTTTTTGGCTACCATCTTATCGGTGTGATTGCAAAGTTCCACCGGAATATATTTGCAACCTAGACGGTGTCTCGTATACACCTACACGAATTTATTTATTTGGAACATCTGTTGAATTTTGCGTAAGTCTAGATTGTAAACAGTGGAGAGTTTTTGATCCACATTTAAACCGAATAAAAAAGAACATGTTGGTTATATTAGGTAAGGTTAGGTTTTTAAAAAATTTACCGAAAGAAAAGGTCTCAAAATTGCAAGAATTTCACATAAGTATATAGTGAAATGTCACCAGTGATTTTTAGTAAATATAAAAGTAGAAAAATTTGAGCTGTGCTTAATAGATGGACAGTCAATTAGGACGGGTCGGTTCACAGAATTTGAACAATTCATCAATTTTCAAAGTTGATTTTTAAGTTTTATTCAAGTTCTATTATTATTTCATTTTTTTAAACAATTGGTCAATTATGATATAATAACAAAACATGAATAGAACCTTCACAGAACTTGAAAATCAAACTTTGAAATTTGATGAATTGTTTAAATTCTCAGAAACAACCCGTCCTGAAAGGATGAGTTTATCATTATAGGTTGGTTGCTTGACAGTATTTAATCTTAAGTAATGCTTGACAGAACTAAAATGATAACAGAACTTGAAAAAATCTTTCACAGAACTTGAAAATTAACTTTTAAATTTGAAGAGTCGTTCAAATTAAGTAAACTGTACCTATTTCCTAAAAATAAATTTATCTCCATAACTTTAGATTATTGTAGAAATATATTCAATTGATTGTCGTGTGACAGCTTTGTATATCTTCCTATTATTGTGAACGATAAATAATATTCATGGAATTATGTTTGTTTCTTTGTACGAATACAAAAATTAGTTTAAATAAGGTTTGATTAGGTAAGATTAGGTTAAGTATGTTTATTTCACTTTTCTTCAATGCACTTTTTTGAAATGGGACCATAGATAAGACAGAAGGCTGATTTCTTACCACTCTTGGCGTGAGGGTCATGGTGTCCATGCTGGGGAGGATTGGCGAACACGAATGCGGCCATCATGAAGAAGGTAATCAGGAACTGTAATAGTCATCAAAAAAATATTAACACTATTATTATAAGGCATTGTTGAGTTTCCAAGTAACAATCCAAGATTGTTTATTCATATGTATATTTTAAATTAGTACAAAAAAACGGATCGTGAAATCGAAAAAAAAAATATGCTTTCAAACGTAACATAGAAAAAAGTAGTAAATCGTGATTTACATTAAATTTAAACCAAAATAGAAAATATACAGATATAAATAATATTTAATGTAAGAATATTTTTTTTATTTAATAAAATAATAAGTTATAATGTATTATTCCCAGTGAGTTTACAAATTATTTCGGAAAAAACAACATTATTTATTTATTTTATTTTACGCCTATTAAGGCTTTTACATACATTTATAACAATATTTAAGAAATTAAACTCGTAAATAGTGCAGGAAATGACTATATATATGTAAATAAAAATATTGTTGAATTTGATCCTCACAGTGTGTAGGTACAAAATATAAAAATAAAAAATGTAAAATAATTTTTTTCTTTCAGCCGAAAAAATACTGTTATCGTGCAAAATACTGTCAATTTAAATAGCTTTACCAAAATATTCCCCTACTTGATAAAAAAAACTTCAATAAGGTATGCTTATATAAAGAAATTGATGTACTAAAAATATCAACAACATCGGAGTATTTGTTTCCTAGCTGTTGATTATATATTAAAGACAAGACAACATAGAAACCGGTTTGCATCTATACGAATATTAAAGACATTTTGATTTATAAAGGGGCGTTTAAGAATTGAAGGGTTTTCATATTTTTTTAAATCTTAGATTTTTTAACTTGTTTTTTTTAGAATATTTAAAAAAACAATTATTATAATGTTTTTAAGTTAAAAAATATTATTGAATATTTTTAAAAAAATTAAGAAGAATATTATAAAATCTTACCAGGAACTTCATTTTGAATGCTGTCTTTGTCAATGAAATAGCAAGAAAGACTGTGCTGAATGAGAGATATGGAGGAGTTTATATACCTGATTCGGCAAATGTATAATTTGGGAATTTACGTAAGTTTCCTTGAATAACAGTGTTATCGGAGATTCACCAAAATACGTAAAATTATTAATAAAACAGGGTTGATAAAACACGTCGATAATTATTTATTAATAATATACATTAAGTACTGTATTTGCGGCATGTTTAAATCTGAAATATACTCTCAGTATCACCCTGATGTAAGATCACTATCCCCATATAGGGAAATACTACTATAATCAATCTTAAACAAGTCCAAGTTATACAAAACGCAATTGTAAAATTACTAGTCGTCCCTAATATTTTCAAACAGAGACATAATACACCGTTGCTGTTTCAGAGTGCCAAAATTTTACCTGTTAAGGCCATACCATGGCAAAAAATCATAATTCATCATATATTTACCCCGCAGCATAAAGAAAAATTAGAACATAAATACAGTAATTTAATAATAAATACGGACAGAGAATGTTTAAGATATTTAATTTATTACCTGACACTGAAGCAATGTAAGTCTATGAATAAGGTTAAATATATGGTGAAAAATTGAATCGGAAAAAAACATTTACTTTAATTTGTATGAAAAAATATTGATTCTGTAGATATAAGATGTAAATTATAACTTATAAAAATGTATATGTAACTAAACTTTCCAAGCCAATTCAATTGGCTTAGCAGGACTTGTTTGTTGATATGTATTAACTATTTATTCAATAAAAAAAATAAAAAAAGAATTGAAACATTGCTTGAAATAGCTTTACCCGTGTTCGGTGACCAGATCTGAATAGTCAGGAACTTCCTCTTCCCCTTTTATTTCCCCTCCCCACTACCTTCAGCCTCACAACATCCATTTGAGGATGCCATAGTCTCACTAGTTCCTGATGGTTGGAAGCAGTTGCGCAGTATTCGCATAAACAGAAGAAAAAAAATTGAAGGCTGAACATCTACATAATGTTTAATATCTAATTCTGTGGCCTTATAAGCATTATGAAACCTTTACAGGGTATCGGGGGGTAAAGTGCGTTAACTTAGGGGGTGATTCTACATGATTAAAGATGATAGAAGTAAAAACGATGATTAACTTTTTTCGGGATTTCAACGTTTTACGGTAGTTCTTTATTTCTACCATCATGTAGAATCACCTCCCGAAGTTAGCACACTTTACCCACGGACACCCTTTTTAAATATATTTAAAAAAAAGATATTATATTCTAATAAGCAAATGGTTTTCCGTAAATCTAATCATTTAAAATGTACGACCTACCTTGTGTTGAACGATTTTATTTTTTAATATATGTTTCATTGTATTTCAACAGAAGGTTGTTAAAGGTTATTTTTTTAAGTTACCTCTAAAATCGTAAAAAATGAATTCTTAAATGGCCTATACTTTCTAATTTAAATCACAAATAAATAAAGCAGCCCATATCAGTACTAGATATTTGCTGTACCTTTAAATTTAAAAAATAATTAGTTAGTTTGGTCAAGTATTTTGGCCTCAAGTCCAATTTTCTATAATGGGACATTTTCAAAAACTACGGATACCGTTAAAAACGTGTGGAAGATTCAAACATGTTTTTTCTTATTATGTTTATCGTACTAAAAATATGTGATTTTAATATTTACATTCAATTATTGATTAAAAAAAACCATCTAAAACCGCACATTCCCAAACTGTTCCAACTGGCTACAACGTCATTATAACAGAAAACGCCAATGTCTGGTAAGACTGCTGTTACCCAAGCCGTGCGGTGTGAATTTACGAATATTTCGTTTGGGCGGTAAACCGAAAATGACACATTTTAAAACGTTTTAGAAAATTTATTCGTCAACATAAAAATAAAACAAAAATGCCTAATTTTTTTCATGACTTATTTATGTCCTCACTTACGTGAGAACTGTCCAGTTACAAAAACTTAAGTTAAGTTACTCAAAAAAAAAAACCGGAGCAAATGCGATTTCGGGAGTAGCAGAGATTTTAATTTTAGGGAAGTTCGTCTAAAATAATACAACCCCATTGCTATTTATTAACAATATTATTTATTTATTTTGAAAAGATACATTACATTATAACTATTATAAGGACTGTCCAACTTGGACGGTTTCCCGTTTTAGGACAGTCAAATTAACAGGTTTTAAATTATCATACATGTACACAATTACAATTACATAATAGTAACATTATATTTGGCTAATTTATACAACGCCGTTTTCGTGAGAAATCACATCAAGGGCGCTGGGCGTGGGCACAAAATACATAATAGTAACACAATTACATAATAGTAACACAATTACATAATAGTAACACAATTACATAATAGTAATACAATTACATAATAGTAACACAATTACATAATAGTAACACAATTACATAATAGTAACACAATTACATAATAGTAACACAATTGCACAATAGTAACACAATTACATAATAGTAACACAATTACATAATAGTAACACTATCTTGTTGAATAATATGGCAAGCAAATTGAGTAGGTAATACACTAATGGCGAATATAAGAAAAATAAAATATTGGTTAAAATTTAAAATTTAAGAGAAAATAAGTATGCAAAAGCTAAGATACAACTACGCGTTCGTGATAAATAATTATCAGATTACATTTTTGAGTAATATTTCGGAATCAGTCCTGCCTACATCTAATAACCATTTTGTTATTTTTGGACCGAAGGATGACAATTCACACAGTTTCAGCTGTGAAGGGATTTTGTTATATATTTTAGGACCGAGATATGAGAATAGTTTTTGATAGTCGCTCTGTTGGTTGTTGGAATGGAAAGGTCATTTCTTCCCTCACTTCTGGCTTGATGTTTGTGTTCGGTTGTTTTCATTTTGGTTTTATTTTTATAAACGTGGATTACTATATTTTTATATAACACTGTCGGACATCTAGTAAATTCAATTCCTCGAAGAGAGCGTCGCTCGAATATCTGAAAGGTTTCTTCATAATAACACGTAAAATAGATTTCTGTGCCTTCAATGACGGGTTTAATGTTGTTCTTCCTGTACCTCCCCACCTAATGCAACCGTAGGTTATGATTGAGTTACACAGCCCTTAAATTTAACACACTCGAGGGCTTACATGGAGATTTATTATTTTCAAAGTTACAGTTAATTTTATGTATTGTAAGGTGGTGAAGTGTTTGGGGTTGCCCTGCTATAGTAGAGCTGAATGTTGGGTATTTGGTTTTTGATACGTTTAATGTAAGCAAAATGATGTCCAGCCATTGTTTCACTCTGTTTATACCAGTGTTAGCAAGGTGGTGTGTTTCCTTCCAATCATCTCCTTCAAACAATATAACGGTATCATCTGCGAACGTAATAATTTTCCCACCTATATTTGTTTACAAATATAAATCTGTGTCCATTGAAAAGCTTTTCCCGTTATTCCTATACTTTTCAGTCTTCGTGGGAGTATTTTATGAGATATTGTGTCGAAAGCCTTGGTCAGGTCCAGGAATAAGGCAATGGTTTTCTTGCCACATGCATTACAACATGATTGCCACATGGTATTATCGATACGATAATTATGTACACACGGAGAAAATTTATGAAATGAAATATTCCTGATTTATTAAAAATCTCTTCAAATTATACGTATTCCCAGAACCGACACTATGCGGGCGCAATTGGAGCAGTCTGCTCCGGCGCCTAACTATCAAGGCGCCAAGGCGTTGATAATACCTAACACTTAACAGTCCTAACACATCGCCCTCGATATTATTTTTCATAAGAACGGCGCTACACAAAAATACAAATCATTTGAATATTATTGATATCACCTACCTAGGCTTCTACGGGTCGAAAAACAGTGTTCGTAAAAATTAAAATATTTTTGCATTTCGTCATCATACTCGTATAATAACAGAATAAACGCAGCTGCATGAACACGTATTCTGATAGATTATTATGGTAATAATAGGTTATTAGGTAATGACCTGCTATCACCTTTTTATCAGGATTTTAATAAATCAGCAATACTCTTTTTTCTCCATGTACGCGGTTTCCAAAAACTCGTAGCTGAAGTTTGTGACGTCATATTTGATTTCGTGTCGATTTTGTGGGTTGATTTGTGTTTTATTTTTCGAGTAAATCAAGCCCGAATGTGAAATTTTTCTGTAAAAACTGCCGCTGTAGAGTATTTTTTTAAATATGTTGAAGCGTAACTCCGTTCCAGAAGTTTTTTTATACGTTTAATTGGCGAAAAAAGAAACATAAGTTTTTTTGGGTTATCTGCGTTATGAAGATTCCCCAGTTTCCCGCTTGTACTACAAGCTTCCGGACACCGTGAATATACATTTTGAGAAGTGTGATATTATTATATTGCCAAGGTCGAATACTAGAACTTGTTAGTGTTTTCAATGTTAAAAAAAAACTAGAACTTGTTTTCATCCATAAATATTTTCGGTAGGTATGTAACTACTTATACAAAAATGGTTTACGTGACAAACTCACAGATAACGAAAAACCCAGAAAAAATAAAGAGCTGAACTGCTGAATTCATATTTTGACCTCTGTGACGTAGCTTGATTAATTAATCCAAACTGAATGCGATATATTACTATTATCAATAGCGGACTTTTTACGTACACTTTGGTCTACGTGTCACACCACACTTCGTTCCAATACGTGCTCCGAAATGTACGTATAATAGCAGTCGACCGCAGTCTGTACAGTCAGTTTACCAGTCAGTCCGATCTGTGCGATGCTGCAGCTGTTGGCCGGTTGAACAATTATGGGGCTGACAGATTAAGCTATAAGTTTCATGACAATCCCAATGGGATGTATGAAATAGGCCAAGCCACGAGAATATTGCGCGCTTATAGCGTGGTCTGTCATATGCTAAACACGTTTTAGCGCACGTTTCGCATCAGATGTCTTCGAAATGTTTGGTTTATTTGTTTATGGAAAATCAAAAGTAATGAATTAATATATTATCTACTATCACACCAAAATAAACGCAAAATGTAGCATATAATAATATGACGACCTTTGTAAAGGAATTGTTTTTTTTCCATATTTTTAAAAAAAATTCTATGAGAACCGGAATTTGTTGGCAGAAAAAAAATTTCTTCCAAGCAGCTGCATCATAAATTGCTTTGCACGTTTCTGGAAAAAATAGTATTGGTAGTTATTACTGATAAAGAAATACCGGTACTAAATTTAAAATCTTCCAAATAACAACAAAAAATTAATGTGACCGTGTGTATTGTGAGCTAATTAATTTATATCTTCTTATAACAGAATGAGTTGATTTTTTAACAAATGATTATCGAAATTTTATGAGGCAATTCTTTCAAAATTGGTAAATGGTTCTCTTAGTGAATTGTTCGCGAAACACAATAATATATTTTTAATTCAAACAGTACACATTTTAGGACGGATGCTGGACAATAAGTAGGAATAAAATTATCTGCTATAAAATGTACAGACTAGACCACGAACAAGATGTAATTACTGCAGCCCCCTTACTCATAAACGTATTTTGAATATTACACTACTGATGAACCACCATACATTAATGGTTGTACGAAATATAGTTATAAGAAGGCTATAATAACATACCTCAAACACAATAATCAATGTCAGGAATGATAATATTCTTGTACATGGATCCTTGACATCTTATAGTATTAACTAACATAAAAATTATTATTGTTAATTTATAAGTATCATTGAATCGCTGACAGTCCTGAATGTTGCGATGCCTACTCGGCTATTCCAAGTAAAATTAATTTTGTAGGTAACAATAAACTCACTACTGACTATTATCATAGACACCTCATACTTCGAAATAAGACAGGTCTTATAAAAACCTAGCATAAAGTAGTTCAACTATTGTTACACTGGTGTATATTTCTTTTCAATTATGCATTATCTTACAGCACTTATATTAATAACTGCATCACTTGCATTAGTGTTTTTGTTTACACATAATTGTTCTTTAATTTACCTATTGCTATTATTATCCTGTTTACCACTGTACGCTTGTAATTTCTTCTAGACACAAGCGCCAGCTTCTATAGAAGAGGAACATTAAAAAATCAAAAGCAGTAAAACTAATTGTACGAATTATTTTAGCTAACATTATTGATTATACTCTGTAAATCGACTAATTATTTAATAAATATTTAATAAAATTAAAATAAAATGAAATAAAAAATTTAATTATTACTGTATTGTAAAAGCCATTGTATGGCGTTTGAATAAATAAATAAATAACAGTTGTGTAATATTTAAAATACGTTTGTTAGTAAGGCCCCAAATATATAACTTTCAACTCAATAAATCACTTTAAGGGGTCAAACATTGATTGATTAGGTTAACATATGATAAACATTATTTCATTTTTACTTTACGCAGTAAAATAAGCAAGTCAAAGAAATGCCATATCTTTTTTTAAAACAGTACCCACTTTCATGTTTTGTCAAACTTTCTTTTTCGAATGATTTTCAAAGTATTTTTAAAGTATTGCTTATTTTACCAAAATGCGACCCTTATGTTGCCTGCGTGGGTAAATGGAAAATATAAAAAAAGATAAAATAAAATAATTTTGATTTTTAATTAAAAAGTTAAGAAATTAAAAAAAAACATGATTTATTTTACTTCTAAATAAATACTTAATAATATTGACGAGAAGCAGAGATGATGTCAATGCTATGGTAAAACCCTTGGGAATATCTGAAATACCTACATAGCGCTCATTAAGTGAGGCATTATAATAATGTTTTTAAAATGCAATTAAAAAACATTGTCAAAGACAAAACATCACCGGAATTCATGTTGGGAAGCGGAGCAATTCGGGATCACCATTCTTAGATAAGAAAACAAGTAGTCAGATTTGGACAAGTTCAGTGAGGTTAAGTTGATTATCACAATATTTGACAATTTGCTTTCTTATCGAACACAAAAACACATTATTTGTATCGTTAAAGATTCTGGAAAAGTTTCTCACAACCTACAGTATTTTATTTCAAGTGGGTTAATTAACATCTTGGTTTCTTATCCTAATTGCAAGTTTTTTTAATGCATACCATTTTGCAGACACGGAAAAACATTCACGTACCAAAAAACATAAACAAAGCTATCATAATGTTATATTCTGTGGTGTCTCCTGCACAAAATTTAACAGTCCGTCATGTTTACTTTTCAGTGAAGGGCGATTATGCGGAATATGGTGCAAATTCCGCGCCTGGGGAACCGGGACCATCTTGATTGCTTTCTTGGGGTTGGGGGTACGGATACGGTACGTTATACTCCTGATGTGGTACGGGTGCTGCGGGAGCCGGAGGGTAGGGCAGAATAGATGCTGGCGGGTAGGGGTGCGGCTCAACCGGTACTGGGTAAGGCTTATGCCCGTCAAAAGATTCAGGGATCCTCTCAACGAATACCGTAGGGAACTCCAAGGGGATTTGAGGATCCACGATCGCATGCTCCTGTGTCGGGTAGTACTGCACCTTCTTGTAGTGAGAGAATCCTAAAGATGGCCACACCCTACAAAAACAAATTAGTTTTAGATTACACTCTACTATCATAGATATCATAAACAAATATGACCTTGTCTGCGTTCCGCATACGATTCTCTGTTGTGTTTTGAGAGTCGCTAAACTGGTTAATTTAAATAAATATAATAGTTCTACAACATTCGGAAAACAGGTTTTGATTTATATGCAGATAGATGAGACTAGATAAGGATAAGCAAGTAGGATGATGTGAAAGGGTTTCTATTTTGAAATTAATTTTGTTTTTTATTATTATCTGGTCGTTTTGTGTTTTCTCTTTCGTTCGGGGTTTTAAAATAGTTTTTTTTTATTTGTTCCGAAAAAAAAAATTATAGTACATTCTCACAATTATTGTAAATACATATTATATTTAAGAAATGCCTAGAATCCCTGCATTTTTCCCACAAAAAGGTTCTCCCCGCAAAATACCCAATTCTTGAAAATTTTTAAATTCTACGTAATTTGGGAAATTCCCCAAGAATTGGCAACCCTGGATATAAAGCATATAATGATATACAACATCTTATGTGAACGTACCTATAGTCTGCAACTGGAACCGGAGCGGGAGCAAACTTCTTGGTGAATATCTTCTTCAGTGGAACGATGGTATTGTCTTTTACTTGACTCCACAACTTAACGATCTGGCCGGGCTCATCATTGATAGATTGTACCTAAGAATAAAATAAACAATGATTATCTTCCGTTAGCTTTTTTGCAAAACGAGTTTTGATTATCAACAATTAATATCATTCGATTATTGAAATATTTTGACAAAATCCATCAGCAAGTTGATTACTAATGGAATAAAAAAATCGATTTTCTTTTAAACAGCCAATGGGCGCTTTCATAATTCTTACGGGAATGTCACGGCAACAGCATAAATCCACTCATTATACAGGGTGTATCGGCACGTACCCGAAAAACTTTAACCAGCTATTCCTTAGCATATTTGGAGTAAAAAATCTTATGTGCACTTTGCTGTCCGGTAACGTTTTTTTTTAATAAAAAATTTACTAATCATATTTTCACCACATGTCACCACTGTTTTATCCTTTTTCAAAGTTTGAAAACTCATCTGGCAATATTTTATTCGAATTCCGTTGAATAATGTACGAGTGTACCTATATTGGCGCGCTTTTACAATCACAACGAAATGGCACGGCACCATTCGTCTCATTTTTAACTATTATTATTTAATGTGTGCAAAAGAGCGAAGACGCTTTTCGACATACTTGCTTATAACAGCTGTTAAACACGAAAAGCAATGCCAATGACAGTGATGTAGTGTGGAAATTTTTAATTTTTTTGTTTTTAATTGAAAAAAAAATGCTACCGGCCCATAACATTTTTTACTCCAAATGTGCTAAGGAATAGCTGGTTAAAGTTTGTCGGGTTAGTGCCGATACACCCTGTATATACACATATGACACCAATCGCTTGTGTGGATAAAGCATGAAACACCCGTTCTTCATCACAATAACGCTGCAGCTCTTTCAAACACACTAAATAATAACGTGTAAGAAAGAGCCGTTGAAAATGAGACAAACGAAGTGGATTAGAAAAATAAACTACATTAACTCCACAAAGGAAGCCCTGAGGAATATAATTTCCATTAGGGCCTATGTCATTTTTGGAGATGCTGTGTTGATGGTCTAGATAGGCTAGTGAATGTTATAAAGGGTATCTTATGTTATATGGGTATGTCTCCTCTCCCAAAGGAAAAATCCAATCATTATCATAAAACTCTCGTTGTCTCTGCCGTCGCCGTGTGAATTATGAAACCTCCCGATCAATATCAATTAGCGGAAAATAATTAATAATGAAGTTAACCCTTACCTGAGCTTGTTCCACGTGGTGCACGTGCTGGACTGGCTGCACGGTCTGCAGTTGTATGGGAACTACCACTACACCTTTGTCCTTGGCGTTCCACTTATGCCACAGCGCGCTGCCGGGCGCGACAGCTAGCGCTAGCACCTGAGAAAAAAACTATTATATTTTATTCCGCCTTTCAATAATTTCTCGTACAACGATCGTCGTGGTCATTTCTGAAATATCTCGCGTGAACAACGATAAATCGTTTGCTGGCGTCCAAAAGGTTATATTTTGAAACAATAAGGAATTCGACTGAAAATTATTATGACTTTAAAAACGTGTTCTTACAGATTCACAGACGCTTAAACATGATTATGTATAAATATCCGTCGAATTAATAAATATTTACAGAAAAACGCTTTAAACCATGATATCGTGTTGCGACGGTTTTTTTTTTAATTCTTGCAAATTATTTATTTTGAAATTTGAGAATTTCATGGTGACCCGTGTGGGAATAGCCTTACTGTTAACCGACGACCTTACTGTTATGTCGGGGTATGACGTCAAGCGTACCTAGTCAGATTATTGGTCGTTTTGGCTGGATTTGAAAAGTTTAAATAATTCAATCACATAGCAACTTTTTTTTTCAATTTACTAGAGTTCTAATCATTCTAAAATGATACATTTATGCAAACTTATTCAAATAGATTGTATTTAAGCCCCCAGCTAAACATTTGACTGTTTAAAAAAATATATTTAAATTAAAGTTAAATTCATGATTTTATTTTTTGAAATTACACTAACAATATTTATTTTTTAAAGATTTGGGTGCTACCGAGAATCGAACATGAAACTTGTAAGATAATTTCCCATCGTAGAAAGACAATTTCTCAAGACAGCAAAACAAAACAAAAAAAGAATTGCTGTTGCTTTTGTACACTGTAAACTATGTTTTTGTTTAATACTTATTATAAAATCAAAAACATGTTTTTCATCATACCACTCGAGTGATTTTTGGCATATTGCTTGCCATAATTTGCCAAATTTATAAAACCAAAAAATATGGGATAGGCGGTGAAATTTAGGAGAATTCATTGGCTTTAAACCGCAGTAATCAGTTTTATATGTTTCTGTGTTAATATGTTGAGGAATAGAATTAATTAAATAATATTGTAAATGTAAATATATGACACAAATCGCTCGAGTGGGTAAACGGATTGTTATTATTTACTATCGTGTTTTCACTAAAACTGGCTCACATTTTAGATAAAATAGATCAGAAATATCAACTGATTTTTACCTACTTTTAGATAAAATAGATCAGAAATATCTACTGATTTGTACCTGCGTCCAAAAATGGCCGCACATTAAACAGAAAACGTATATTTTAATTTATTTATTGTTATTAAGTTTAATTTGTAGAACTCCATTTTATTATTTTATTTTTTATAAACCCAATAACAATATTATTGAATATATAAAAAATAAAAATAAAAATAAATAAATAAAAAAGTATATTTTAATGCTGTTCAAACCAGCTAAAAAAGACCTGATTGTGACTTAATTTGTAACGATTTTAACTTTTTTTTATATAGGTAAGGCTTATAGAAATTTAAATACTAGAGTTAAGGGACACCTAAGATATTTAAATAATAATAATTACTCTGGATTTTCCTAGCACATTTTTGAAATAAATCATTATTTTGATATAAAAAAGGTTTACAATTTTTACATACTGAGTTCACAATCTTTGAAATTTTAGAAAACAGAGAAAGTGTTTATGGTTGACTAAATATTATTAATAACCAAATTTTTTTTAAAAGAGTCACCCTTAAAATTTATTTTAATATTATACCCATATGGACAATGATAGATGTTTTGTTATTTAGACATCTCAGAAACTACTTGAATCTCTTGTGTTAATTTATATATACTCGTTCATACCAATATTATAATAATTTTATTAATTTCATGAAATTGTTTTTTTTTAAATTATAGTAACTAATCATCGCTCAATGTAATTTTTTGTTATAGTAACTAATCACCGCTCAATTATTTTTTTATTATAGTAACTAATCACCGCTTAATGTAATATTGAAACCATTGGATATGATTTGAGATTTTTACGGCCAAAAGCATTATAGTGATTTTTTGGGTATTACGCCGTGTTGCGCTATCTCTTTCTTTAGCCAACATTTCGGACAGCATTACAGAGTCTATCATCAGGGCAGATGTGTGATCACACATTTCCGAAATGTTAGCTAAAGAATACCCCACAAATAAATCACTATTATCACTAATCGCCTTTTAGCGTACGACCCTCGATATTAAAATGGAATTCCACCATTAATTAACTCTTTCAAAATTAGAAATAACACTATTATTGTCTATCAAAATTACACTCACCGCAAACACGACGGAATATTTAAAGTTGTTCATGTTGAGATAATATGTAGTTTGTATGTCAATATGATCCGATGCACTAGTGAACTGACACTGATGATTTCTAGAAAAGGGTGTTCCCTTTTATATTTTGGACGCTCGATCATTTGCGAAAGAGCTGTCAAAAGTAATTACAAAATGTCAAAAATTTAAGGTGGTTCAATCGAATGTGTCTCAAGCGGGGAAGACTGCTAGCGATTACTTTGTATTATTAATTTCAAATATAACAATGCGTAACGGATTAAAAATATTACAGTAGCAGTGCTTCTGCACGGAGATAAATGAGTATTGCTAATTTATTAAGAATCTCTTCAAATTATTGGTAATCAGGATTGCAGGCCGTTTCCTGATATAATTTTCAGTTTTATGAATTTTTAAGAACACGTGTTCTGACATCGTGATAATACATTCGTATTTTACCAGGAAACGTTAACTATTCGTTAAGGGCCTTCAATCCCGATTTTAGCCGGATTACGCATAATTTGAAGAGATTCTTGATAAATTAGCAATGATAATTTTTCTCCGTGTGTTAAATATAGATAATAACCAATGTTATTATCGTGCCTTCTCAAATTTACCAAAATTGTGATTTTATTTTTAAATTTATTCTGATGATGTGTACCGCCGATATAATAAAAAAAATCTTTCCGTTCTGTTAGAAATGCGTCAAGGTAGGGGGAGCCATTTAATCTCTCTTACAGGACTTTCTCGACACCTACTGAAAGAGATGGACTTATATTATATATACCGTTGGAAGAGTTCCCACATCTCATACCATTTTTCTTTCCCAAAACTTCCTCCAAAGTATCCCCAATTATGATATAGGCCCTGAAATAAATTATTTTCCTCAGGGCGTGCTGTGTACTGTTTGCTTTAAAAAAATGTGTCATATTCAATATTTCAGTCGTATAAATTTATTCTGATAGTGTGTACATTGACGTGAGCTGTAAATTTGATGGCCTCCGTCTTCGAAGGGTAAGGCTCTCGACCAGCAAGTCGGAGGTCGCGGGTTAAAATCCCAGCGAGCGCAAGCAAATTTTATTTGACTAATTTGTGTTATTTCGCAATTAACTATTTTTAAATAATATATAGTATATCTGAGGCACATTCCAGAGTAGAAGTATAGCCCTGGTGTAAGACCGACTTTCAGAATAGAAACGATGCTTGAAATGGCTTTTGCCGTGTTTTGTGACCAGATTTGAATAGCCAGATACTTCCCCACCTTCCTCTTTCCCATCTCCTACCCATCACCATTACCTTCTGTCTTACAACATACCCCAATTGGGGATGCCATAGTCTCACTGGCACCAGTCGGTTGACAGCAATCGGGACTATTGCGCGGTTTCAAATTAAATAAAAATTACTGATAAAGTTGTACACTTTACAGAATCTATTAAATATTATGAGTTCCGACGCAGATTCTAATGATTTAATGATTTGGAACATAAATTCATAATACCATGCAAAAAATTGAATTACTAACAAATAAATAACATGTAGGTATGTACTTATCGTTAGTATTTCTCCACCGGGCGGTTCGAATTCAATGGTTAATAATAAATAAGTTAATGTTATTATGAAATATTTCCATTATCGGTTAATGACAAAGAAAGTATGAATGTATCCGCATACTATATGCGTAATTAGAAATTATATGCTACTAATAAAACTATTGGGACATTATGAAGACGTCTGAAACGGATGTTGGGATTTAAACACCAGTATGTCGTTCTGTGACTCACCCGTTATGATATTTCTTAATTATACGTAAAACTATCGACCTGAACCAACGGGCCTGGCGCGAGTAAAAATTTTACTCCTCTTGTTGTGGTGTTAGGTATAATTCGGCGCCCGGAGCTGACTAATCTAATTGCGTCAGAGTAGGTACAGTTATAATGTATATTTATAAATAAAATTGTAGAGTGGGTCTGGAGGTTTTTTTAAAAAATAATGTATTGTTTGCCATCGGTAATCATATTTTTTGTTCATGAGCATATTTTTTTGCGATAGTGAACAATATACCCAATAAAATTGGTTAAAATTAATTGAAAGTGTGTTTTCTTCTTAAACAATAAAATTTTTTTTGCCAGTTAAATTAGTTTTTCTAAGCTGAATGCTTGTGATCACATTGGTGTACCGTGAAATTTTTTTAAAGTTTTTTTTAAATTTTTTTTTTGGAGTGTGTTTGAAGGTTTGCCTATTTTCGTTTATTGAAATATAATTCTTACATTTTCATAGAAAAAAAGAAAGTAACATTATTAGAAGAACGATTAGGTAATATAAAAATAAATAAAATAAAATAAAACAGAAATGCAAGACATATAAGCAATGCAAAAAAAAAACAAGTTCTATGCTGTAAATTTTATTAACACCCCCCTAATTGAGGGGTTAAATGGACTTATTAAGGACCACAAAGAAAATGTTGTACAAATTTCATCACACCAATCCTTACTCTTGTTTTACAATAGCTCCACACAGTAGGCCCTGAAGTAAAAAAAAACCTCCAGGGCCTATGTCATCTTTGGGGATGCTGTGTAGAATTTATTTTTAGAGAAAGAAAGGAGATGAAGTTCTGGGAAGGAATTATGTACGAGGTGTGGGTAGGAATCTGAAATTCAATGTGTCCAGGAGTGACGGACGTCTGGATCCATCCTTCATATTGCGGTGCAGAGCGATGGGTCGAGAGAGTCCTGTTGGAGAGGTCAAAAGTCCTCAACCAGTCTCTCCCGATGCGACCCGCCGATTTACAGATTTATAAAATCCATCCATTCTATGTAGTTAGTTGAACACAATCATCATCAACAAATAAAATTATTATTATAAAACTATCCATAAGTAACGAAAATGACTTATTATCTATTTTTATATACTTATCATATTGTTTTAACACTATGTTGTTGTTTATTTCGTTATCCGTATGTTCAGGAAAACATTTTTCATAAAAATCATAACAGTTCTAACTGTAGCCTCCTAACTTGTTTTGGATTCTATTTTTGTAGTAGATAACCTACTCTCCAAATAATTGGTTTGTTTATGTTTGATAAGTACACCTAGATAAAGTATTCCCTAAAATATTTGTAGTAAATTTAAGTTCATTGTGGCAGGTCAAAGTGCATTATATATAAAAGCGATGTTTAATAAATCCAGACAAATTTATTTTGAGGTCCACTATCTTACACTTAAAATAAATATTTTGCACATATTTTGATAGATTTATGTACCAATCTTAAGAAATAATATTATTATCATCGGTCAAAGAGGTCATTATGTTTTTAATTGCGGCTAAATGGTAAATTGAACTACAATATTATAACTTCAGTAGTCAAATACTCAGAATAAATAATTGGATAGTGTTACTGCCTGACTTTAAACGAATTTTAACATTATTTTTCTTATTGCCAACTTGGTATGATAATAAAAATTCATTTTATTGCCGAATGTGGGGAGATTAGTGCGATCCCACACATCATATAAATTATAAAGAAAGTAAAAATAGGATATAAAAAACGAAGTTAATGGTCTGTAGCATTATTCGAGATTGGTGGAGCCAGTTTCTTCAGTGTTCTTCGATGCTGAGATCTGGACTCTGGACTCTGGACTCTTGACTGGCAGGATTCTATAAGGTGTTGAGGGACGAACTTGACTAACTTTAACCAGTGATTCCTGACATTATTTGGAGTAAAAAAATTAGAATGAAATTATATAATCCTGCCACCCGGGCTCTTATGAGGCTGCAAAACCGGGTACTCGTCCCTTCGTAAGTATGTAGAAGCACTGAAAATTACCTATCATCTAGGCATCTCATATGTTTTTATTTTTATCTGCGATTATGAAAAAAGTTACTAAAAACAAAAATAAATTATATTCTTTCGTTCGTTTCTCTTTTGACCGCCTGCAAAGATATTTTTGAAAATCTAAATAGATGTGCAAACTTATCTGTGGAGTCTGGGACGACGACACTATCGATACAGTGCTAAATAATAGCGTTCGAACGTTCCACTTTTGGCCGTCTACACAGAAAAGTTGATTTTCACTAACTGTTTTTTTTTTATGTTACGGTCATAAACGTACAATAAATTAATTTTCCACCGATTTCAGTAAATACCTGCATTATATTTCTTGAACATTTTAAGAAAAATGTATGGGCAGCCTACAAGATTCGAGTTAATTAAGGTCTCACCTCAATGTTTAAGATTGTTGATATACGGAGAAAATTAATACGGATTTTTGTATTATCAAGATACTGTTAAAATGTGACTGCATAACCATTTACAAATAAAATGATAGTCATTCAGAATATATCTGAACACGTGTTCACACAGGTGTTATAGTCCGAATAAATATAATGGATGAGATGCGTCAATATTATTATTTTTAAGAACACGTGTTCCGACTTTCTCATAACATACTCGTACTTTGCTGATAGTTTGTTATGAAATTTGTCAAAACATTCGTTATTGGCCTCGATTCAGGTTTTAATAGGAAAAAAATAATTTGACCAGATTTTTAATAAATTAACAATATTTCATAAGAGTAATTACTCGTAAGAATTGATAGTGCGTTATGCTTGATATGGAGAAATACATATTTGTTGAATGAGCATCGCGAATTACTGTTCGCACTCGACCACTTTGCATTTTGTCTGTCTGTAAATTTGTTCGTGTTTTCCGGGTCCGACCAATCCTTCCGTGACCTGTGAAATCGAAGTATTCAATATTACGCAATGTCACCGAACTACATATTATCTGCGTTACTGCATCATTTATAAAATTATGACTTTATATGGCACATTTATATTTATTTGCGTACTTAGGTTACTTTTGTGGTTAACCACTTTTTTATCAGAAAAAAAGAAACATTTGCAAAAGAGGAAATACATCCGAATTTACCCATTTTTGTTTGACGTTCCGCGTAAACCCTTTCAGACCTGAATTAAAACTGGCAGTGGTAATGCATATTTTTACCGCGTTAACCATTTCAGACCTGAATAAAACTGGCAGTGGTAATGCATATTTTTACCGCGTTAACCATTTCAGACGTGAATAAAACTGGCAGTGGTAATGCATATTTATACTGTATTTAACACTTTTAAACGTGAATTACAACTTTGGTAATTACATAATTTTCCAAAGAAATTATTATTTTAAATTTTCTTCAGGCCGGTAGGTACCTACCACTATATTTTTTATTCCAATTTGACAGCTCGCAGCAGGAACTACGATTATGCGTACATTTACACATTTATACCACCTCCCTGAAACCATTTATTGGATAACCAACACTTCTGCCATAGATTACCCCAAATAAAAGTTTATTAGGAAACCTATCAATTCATTCGTTAAGGGCTTGCAATCTCGTTTCTAACCGGATTACGAAAATTCAGAAGAGATTCTTAATACATTAGCAATATTCATTAATTTATTCATATTCAGTCATTGTTCTGGCGGGATAAAATGGTACTATACATTACGGGACCATCTTGAACCGGAACAGGAACGTAACAAATCTGACAGAAGAAATGCCAATTGGTCGAGTTAAAACAGGATCTCGGTATGATGAGTCAAAAAACATGTACCTAGTTAACATTCAGTTAACAAGAAAACCAAAGGTTCTTAGAAACTATGGTTAGAAATTATAGTTTTTATGTCTGTATGAGGAAGAAGAGATGTAAGAGAAAGGTTGAAGCTTAGTAGTTACTTTTACGAATCCCAAGCATCCCATATATTTTTTTGTATTTATTAATTTTCGTAATTTGTACATTTACGTTTACAAATTACTAATTAATTTGTTACATATAAATATACTGTATTTTTTCTTGCTTGATGTGCTTCCTACACAACATCTTGAACTTTCCAATTGGGGCAGACTTTAGGTTTTCCGGCAGCGCATTATAGTATTTCATCCCTTTATATAGTATACTGTTCTGAGTATTTGCCTTGTCCTTTTTTGGTAGCCTGATTTCATTGCACGTCCTTGTTTTATGTTTGTGTATGTCCTTGTTGTATACAATTTTATTTGAAAAATATTTGGGTAGCAGGTTGTTTATTATTTTGTGAACAAATATCATCGTGTTCTGTTTCACCGTTAGCCAATTTAGTTCCTTTAACATTTTATTTACTTTTGAATATCTATTTCGTCTGAGTATGTATATATAACACACCTTTGGGATTGCATTATAATCATGGCTTAAGCAATTGCTCGATAAATAACTATGATTCATTTCCTCAAGAAGGAACGTACGTAGGTACCGATGATTATAAATAAAATATTAAGCCTTGAATTTATTCTAGAAGCTCTAAACCAGAGTCATCAGTTATCACCGGAAGTGATTATTCATAATGTCAAAGAATGCAGAACGCAGAATGCAATTTATCTGTACCTACGTGTATTATGCATGTGAATCAAAATGTACAGTGGGGCGTATAAGTGTACATTACTTGTTTGAGAATTTTCATATAAAAACCTAGCAGAAACCAAATAGAAGATTAAACATTACTACAATTTTGTTCATCTTCTTTAGGATTTGTTGGGTTGGTTAGATTAGGTTAGGTAAGGTTAAGTTGTGTTGGAAACTGCACACGGAGAAAAATGAGTATATTTGATTTTTTTTTAAATTGTCCTGTTGATATAAATACAATAACGAAATGCGAAATTTTATGATTTTTATGAACACGTGTTCCGACGTCGCGAGTAAGTAAGGCTACCTAGTAAGAGTTCAAAGATGGTTTTAAAGGTAGAAATGTAAATACGAATGTTAGAGGGAGCAAAAATCTCTTGACAAATGCTAAAGTTGCGTTTAAAGATACCTATGATTTTTTTCATTCCTATAACATATAATAATTAACAGAACTAAACGTGTTTTTAATAATTTTAATTTTTCTCTCGAGAGTAATTCATATAATTACCGCTTCGGCTTTACAAATGTATAAATATTATCTTAAAAAATAACATATATTTTTTAAAGAACTTAAAACTTAAAGTGTTAAATAGAAATACGTTATAAATCGGTAGAAATTCGGAATGCGAGGGCTTAATACATTCCATTTTTACTGAATGTTTAACATGAAACCTATCAATTCATTTATTCAGTTCAGGGCCTGCAGTCCCGTTTTTAACAGGATTACAAATAATTTGAACAGATTTTTAATAAAGTAGCAATATCCATGCAGTGATTCTGTATTTGTAGATTTCCAGTGTTAGGTATAATGTAATATATATTTATTTGCAATTAACGACACAAGTGCCATTATTATAAGTGATAGTTATTGCCAGTCAAATTACAATACAGAAAAAATAAAGAAATGAAAATTTATAAGATTTTATAAGTAAACAAGATAAAAGATAAGGACAGGATAAACATTAGTTCAAAGCTAATTGAAGAAATGAAAAACAAACAAAAACCTATTGTTCAGTTACCTCCTCAAAATATGCACTGTTAAAATGTTTGATTTGTACAGCTTTATACTTCAATAGATTAGCATATTAAAAACATCAGCTAACATAGCATAAGAGTTATTAATAGTGTGTAACCGATTTTGTGAGGCTGAAGATAGTGGGGATGAGAAGAAGATGGGAAATTAAATAAGTAAATTAATATAACATTATCGTCAAAAGGCTAATTATCGCCTTTTTAATTTTTTATATCAAGAGTCCCAAAAGCACCCAACCGTCTACCGTGAGACTATGGCATCTTCAATTGATGTATGTTGTGAGGATAAAGGTAGTGGAGAGAGGAAATAGATGAGTAAGAGGAAGGTGGAGGAGTGTCCGGCTATTCAGATCTGGTCACCAAACATGGCTAAAGTCATGTCAAGCAACGTTTCAGTTCTGAATGGTGGTCTTACACTAGGGTGATACTGAGATTATCTTCTACTTAATATGTATTATTTTATATGAGTGAATTGGAAATAACACAAATCAATAAAAGTGTGTTCAATTCGTTGGCCTGCAAATTTTTCCGCTTAATGGGATGGTAGTAGGAGATTTTAAAATATTGTCACGTTATTCGTAACCTGGGAATGTGTGTTTCTTAAAAAATATAAAAATAATAATCAATAAAATTGCCTTGCGCATGCCGGGATTTGAACCCGGTATATCCGGCTTGAGAGCCTTATTCGCCCTTATGAGCACTATGCTGCAATATTTTTTGTGCAATAATGCCAAAACAATATTTTTCTATAATGATACACAAGGCATATGAATCCGTAATAGTCGGATAAAATATTAAACACCCACAATATGAGATATATAATATATCTCATATTGTGTAATACACAATATATAAAATTGTGAGGTTAAGTAAGTAAGTAAGAAAAAGATAAAAATCTAAATTTGGTACCTATATTTTATAACGATACTACGAAATCATAGCCGTAATTTTATCATACAAAACCCCATAAGGAAAACATTGACGATACATTGGTATTGTGAGATTCTATTAAAATTCAGGTACACATTATTAATTGGTGCCACACAAGAGGGGCTATTCTGCCGCTCAGTGCTTCGCTGTTAACTTTCTAAAGATGAAGAGGTTTTAACGAAGCTATCAGGGGTAAAGGCAGGTATTTACTTTAAAAAATCTATATACATACATATGATTTTCTATGTTGTTTTCTTGAATCAATCAATAAGTGAATGAAAGAAATGGATTCTTGGAAATGGAAATTAACCGACTTCCTGAAATCCGATTGAGCTGAAACTCGGCAAATATACTCGTTGGAAATGAAAATGAATTCTATTAACTTTTTGTGGCACTCATGTAGGCATACGCGCGCCCACACCCATTTTTCCCAAATTGGATGACTTTGTATTTAAAAATTTACAGCAAATAATATACTAAATAAATGTGTCTACTATCCAATTAGGATTTGACTTAGGTGTTAGCGGTGTTGACTTCAGGGGAGGAAGGTTTAATTCTCAGTCAAACAAAAAAAACCGAAATAGTTTAAACTCTCTTTTTTACGGGTAATTTTAGCCAATAGCGAGTTATCAAAATAAATTTAAAATGATGTATTATTCTTCGCGGCTATCAAATTAATGACACAGTTGCAGATGGATGACGTTATCAATGTTTTATTTTGAATTGCTTTGACCCAAAAAAATAATAATATTTTGTTTATGAATAATGATGACATCACGTAGGTACAAATGTCGGCCAAAACAAAGTGATTATACGTTGACTTTTTAGAGAACATTAATAATACTTATTTATCTAATATATTATTTTCCTAATATTGTCAATATTATGATGAACATACATAAATAATATTCTAAATTCTCGATTTTGACTATGATTTCAGACAAACGTGACTTGAAAATAATAGTTTTAAAAAAGTTTATGTATCTGCTTGGTTTATGTTTCAATTTCTAATTTTATTTAAAGACAGTCTGTCAAAAATTACATTTTGTCACTCGAACATATACTTTTTAAATAATCTATTGGTGTATAAGCCTCAAAAATTCCGATAACAAATGTGTATTGTAACATTCCTGTTGATTATGTGAATCGCACGTTGCTATTTCATTATTATATGCAATTATGCGTAATGCGTTACTAATTGCATATTAGCAGTGGCGTAATGTCAAACTCCCTATTCCCGGCCAAGATTGTAATCCTCCATTTGTTTTTGTCGTAGATATATAAAAAAATAAACTTAATGTGATTGGTTTCTACAAAAAAATATATTTATGTAAATTAAAAAATTAAAAAATATATAGTAAAAAAAAATATATATATTATTATATATAGTTTACATTTAAGAATCTAAGTAAGAATCGTGGCTCCCTTCTCAGGCACAAGAGCTCCTCTTTTCTGATAAGGTATACATGACCAATTATGAACCTAAATATTATATTTTGCAAAATATGTATGTATTAATGTAACCCATATAATCTATATTAAAAAAATATGTGTATATGTAGCTATTGTGCTAATACGAATGTTATTGTTTGTATTTGTTTTGTACAATGTATTTTATCGCTTCATATACCGTGAATAGTGTGTCGTTAAGAATTAAATTCTATTTAAATGATAAAATATTAAGATCAATCATCAATATCACTCAATATTAGCTGAAATATTTGTATACATTAATAGCAGGTCCAAATTATGATGGACTTAAAATATTTTAAAATATAACCCGATAAAAACGACATACCCAGAGACCGGAGTCAATCGCGCAACCGACCCTGCCAAAACATATATGTCAGCTTTAGTGTAATTGATTGATACCAACAGTATTGACAACGAATCTACCAGAAGAGTTTCAGCACGATCGGATATCGGGAAGCGGCTTAATTTCCACTTCCAAGATTTGCATTCATTAATTTATTCATTTTTTCCCGAAAACAAAGATGAAATTCAAATAGACGTATTTGAAAATTGCTGTATTAGATTCATACTAAAAAAAACATAAACTAAATTGGTAACTTTCAGATTCAGAGTTAAATTTAAAAAAATGGATTTAAAAAGGGAACAAAAATACGAGGCATAATATAAGGCTACGAAACTGATTGATGGAAGTCTGGTGAAGGAATACACTTCACCTCTTGGCTGGTACGACAGCAGCTTTAAGCTGTAACCTACAGAATAAACATTGACCTGGATAAAAGTCAGCCTCATTAGAACACCAAAAAACTGAATCGTGATAAACTTTCATGTTAAATATATATTTTATAAAAGAGAACAGCGAGAAAACAGATAACGATAAATCAATAGGTTAGATAAGGTTAGGTGTGTGTGTTTTTTTCCTTCACTTATCTTCTCTTTTCTTCCCCTTTCTATTATGTCAAGGAACCAAATATTTTATATAAACTATGATCCACGAATCACGGCGGGCCCCTTTAGTATCCGATTCCTCGTCCGGCTGCCTGTTTTGCCCAGACCGTCGCTACGCCACTACAGATTAGGTATCTCAGATTTCACAGCTCGCCGCTGATCTTCGTAAGAAAACGTGTCGAGTAAGTGCTAAATTCCGTTTACCCTTGTCACTTGAGATGATTATTTGTGTACAAACATGACTTTAAAGCACACATGAGTGATATTGTGCTAGTGTGATAATTTCACATGGCGGTGTCGAATCTTTTTTAATCCATTCACCGGATATTCCAAGTACTTAATGGTAGCCGCTAAGCTTATAAATATGGAAGTAAGAATTCCAGAAGGTTAGTGTCTATAAAGTTTTGTGTCAATACACACTCGAATGCGTCACATCAAGTCCTTAATCTTTTCAAGGAAACCGCAGTCCGAAATTCTTAAATTCCTCGTATTTCCGCGAACATAACACAGGAATATCAATTATCAAAGCCCCTACAATGAACACGTTTTGGACTCTCGTGGTAAGTGTTTTGCAAATAAAAATGCTGTTGGCTTAATAACAATATCAAACACCTCTATTGGTTCATATTTGATATTTATTCGAAATTTTGCACCTCAATACACTGTGTACAGTAATTAGCAAGAAAATGTCATTTCACTGATTTCTATTCTGATAATGCTCGACGCGTTTTGAAAAAAAATAAGGAGCGTTTTCACTACGACAAATTTCTTCCCCAAACGGTTTTATTTTATTTTTTTTTATTTTGTATTCTTATTTTCCATGTCTAATATAATGGCTAAAAATAATATATTTACATGCATTTATTTCTACAAAAATATTATATATATATTCTACAACATCTACATATCTACATATATCTCAAACTGGGTAGTTAATTGAGTTTATTATCTAAAAGTGGGTAGTTAATATATTTCTTAATCTAAAAGTGAGATAACTGGATAGTTAATATATTTTATAATCTAAAAGTCAGATAACTGGGTAGTTAATATATTTTATAATCTACAAGTGAGATAACTGGGTAGTTAATATATTTTATAATCTTAAAGTGGGATAACTGGGTTGTCAATATATTTTATAATCTAAAAGTGGGATAACTGGGTAGTCAATATATTTTATAATCTAAAAGTGGAATAACTGGGTAGTCAATATATTTTATAATCTAAAAGTGGGATAACTGGGTAGTTAATATATTTTATAATCTAAATGTGAGATAACTGGGTAGTTAATATATTTTATAATCTAAAGGTGGGATAACTGGGTAGTCAATATATTTTATAATGAAGATCCATTATTATTCTTATTTAATGTATCTGAGTAGGCCCCCGGTTATATGAGTATGATCCCATCAAAATGTTTGCTAGATATTACGCGTTACAATACAATTAGGGAGGCGGGTTTGGGTACCGCCGCCCCGGGAACCATTTATTAGATAACCAACACCTCTGCTGTAGGTCAACCCAAGTGGTCCGCTACGCTTATTTTTCAAATTCATACATAAATATTTCTCTTGCAAAAATCTGACTTCAACTTCAACAAAAAAAACTTTCAACTTCTTTTAAAAAAAATATGGCTTTTCTAAAATGTATTGAGTATTTTTATAACTCATCAGTTAATTGAATGTACATCATCAAATTAAATTAAAAAGCATGGGAAGAAATGACCTTTCCGTTCCAACGAGCAACAGAGCGGCTTATCAAAAAATATTCTCATATCTCGGTCCTACAATATATAATAAAATCCCCTCTCAGCTGAAACTGTGTGAATTGTCATCCTTCGGTCCAAGAGTGACAAAATGGTTGTTGGATCTAGGCAGGAATGATTCCGAAATGTTACTAAAAAATGTAATTTGATTATTATTTATCACGAACGCCTTTATGTATCTTTTTATGTATCTTTTATGTATCTTCGTTTTAACATACTTATTTTATCTAGTCTTAAATCCTGTATTCGTCTAGGATAACTTGAAACCTGTAAATTTGACTGTCTGAAACGGGAATTCTTCCTAGTTGGACAGTCAAAAGCATAAAATGAAATCCATATATTAATATATTAACCCCGAGGATTATTCAATTAAAACTGTCTAAAAAAACCTTGTAGATATTATTTCTCTGCGAGAAAACACTCCTCAAATAATATGTGCTGACGGATAAGCAAAGCAGAACAATAATTCATTGGAATAACATTATTCTATTGTAATTACTTGTAATTTTATTATTTATAATAAAACGAAAATGCGGTCCAAATTAAAAAAATATATAAATGCATTACCCTGAGATGAGTGGGTACATCGCATCTCCACATAGCATAACATTGTTTTTTCACATTTTTTTCTCATAACTATGTACGCATCAACTTTGTACCAAGAAAGATTATCAATGTAATAATAAATTATTGTAAATGACACTCGTGCCGTGGAATTTTAAATGCGTAAATAAAATTGATTTACGCATGAAATTTCAATAATAATTAAATATAATGAATAATCATTTTAAATTTTCCATTCATCATTTATAGGTAGATATATTATTTATTTGAGGATTTTGGATTATCCCAGAACTTACTTATTTACATAAAAATACTCTCCACACAGCATCCCAACAAAATGATATAGGAGGCCTTTTGGTGATGCGTTTAGGGTCCCCAAATGGTTAAATTAGCACCTTTATGTATTTGTGTTCATTGCATTATTAAAATTGATTTTTTACAGGTGTTTGCTGTGATCCAAGGATTGTTGAACGTCCATACGCAGCAATTACGACAAGAAGATATCGACGACGTATTCAATCCGGGACGGGCTCAGGATGACTCTGACTTAAGTTACAGATCGATGGACAAAACCATCAGAATCATACCTAGAGGACGAGAAGACAACACGGCAAATGATGAGAACCTCAATTCTATCTCAAAAGAAGATAACGTACCGGAGCGGCCATCATTTAGGAATATACAAAATGGTGATGACACCGATGACGCAGTCGCAATCATTCAAGTCTCGGGGAAAAGTGTACTCGGTGATGAAGATTACTCGGACCCTGATGATGACATGGAAACTGCAGAAACCATCGTCTTCCGGCCTCTGTTCCGATACGGGAAGAAGAGTATAGCTAAAAAGAGGGTGTTCAAAGACAGTACTGGAAAAGTGTACGCCAAGCCTTCTCTTGTGTCAGATGCACCTCTAGCTCATAAGAGGAATCCTCCTGCAATCTTAGTCTACGACAGAGTTACGGGTGGTTATTATCCCGTTAAAAGCTACAATAATTAATCAATATAATATAGTGATTTTTTTGGTTATTATGTCGTGTTACGCTTCCTCCTTCTTGAGCCAAAGTTTGCCACAGTTTGTTACAGAATCTATCATTTGCCCTGATGATTGACACTATAACTCTCTCATAATACGGCATAATAACTCAAAAAATAATAATAATCATTCTTTTGTCCGTGAAAATCATAAATCAAACTCATAATCAGATATTTTTAATTTTTTTATTAATTTAATAATATTATTACTTAGTGTTTCTAAAACAAACTGTCTGTTCAGCGATGTATTTACTATTTTTACGCATGACAGCTGTTTCGCCTTCCGAAGGCATCTAACTAAATAAGAATATTATTAAATATAAATAACTTAAAATAAAAATAGAGTTCCACCAATTAAACTGGACAACAATAAGTAATGTTTTTAAAAGTCAGTTTCATTTTAACTTGCCAATTAGATGTGATTTTATGTTATCCTGCACCTGTAATAAGTTCACGTTTTAGTAATAATTTATTTAACAAGTTAATTTAACTAACAAAACTATAGGATAAACATTAGATTTTTAGATGTTAATCTGATTAACGCATCCATTTAAGATAATGTACCTAAATAGTTTTCTCTTATTCACAAAATCCTGTTTTTATAAATTTATTTTTCTCTTTTCAAAACCAGCCAATGCCGACATCAATTTATCTTTTAAGGCGACATAAAACTTTAATAACGGGGTGTCGAGCAAACGACAGTCACATTTGATTTGTTTTTGGTGAACGTATTACTAAAATCTCAAATGTTTCTAGAGGGATCCCTACGGATGTATGTAATTCATATTTAAGATTAATAAAAACAGGACCTTACAATACAAATATTTTATTTAAAACGGTTTGAAATTTTTATAAAACGTCTTTCAACTATAAAATTAGCGGTAAGTACCAGATTTTAATTTTTTCGACGATGAGTTAGTAACTTCCCGAGGTATCCCTCTAGAAACATTTGAGATTTCAGTAATACGTTTATCCGAAATAATTAAAATAAACCCCACGGATAGATCGATTTTCTAGGCCTGCTAAGGCAACGTCCACCGTAGGTCAGTCGATTACGCAGAGTCGCGCGACGTATATTGTTTTTACACGGCTTCATCAGTTATGAAGTTAAGATTCTTACTTTATTTTAGAGATTTGATAGAGAAAATTCAACTGTAGGTCTGTCCAATACACAGGGCCGCGCGTCACATATTTTTGTGCACGGCTGCTTCACTTACGTCGTTAAGATTCTGGCTTTATTTTCTGGGTATTGTCTTGTCTTAATATTCTCTTCGGTTGACTTATTTGTGATTATATGTATAACTAATGATAACATATTTGTTGGACAATCAAAGAGATAAACAAATATATTTTGGGTACTACATACGAGTAGTACATAATGACTGAAATTTTTTAAAGATTATTGTTTTGAACGCTTATGTACTAGAACTTATTACCGAACTAAAAAATGTAAATTTTATTAAATTTATATGAAAATTGGAGACGAAAATGTTTATATACCCCTTTATTTATTTTAGTTTAATTTTCGTACATTTTTTTTTGTAATAAAATGTATCAATTTATTAAAAGTTTTATTTTATTTTATGAACCTGCTCTCAATCTTCATTTTTATTGATATTTTTTTTCGTTACTATTAAAAATAACAAACAATATTGCGTCATTTTTTACTGCTACACGGATATTTCAAACTCTATAGCTCACGACTGAAATGAGTTTGCGAGCTGAAAATTGCAATAACCTATACATTTCAGACGGAAAAAAAATGTGCAAAATTTTTCACATCAACAATAGATGAAAACAAGCTCTAAGAAATAGTTTGAGATTTGTTGCTGCTTTAAAACAAACAGACTAACAGATATTCTAATTCATAATAAATATATATTATTTTAACTTCTTATTTACCTAAATTTAATATAATGTGAAGATCCTCTTTTGTTAATTCCACAGTAGTTTGATGTTTAGTGAAAGGAGGAAATTGTTTTCAGTACTATGTGTTCGCACTTGTGGACAAACAATTATTTGCAGAAAATTTCCCGTTAAATGTTCTGTTATTTCACGTACTACTTTTCCACCCATTCTGCTTTCTCTTGTTTTTAATATAAACTGCAAGACGCTATTCCGATAAGTCATTCATCTCGTAATACCTTCAAAGTAACCTTGCTGATTTGCCAATACTAAACCATCATGTTTTTGACCCGAGTATTAGCCGTAGTGTTAAGTGTTTGTTATTTGGCGGTGTCATTGCCAGTAGCTGATGAAATCACAACAGAAGAAATTTCAGGCAATCTTCTGAAATCAAACCAATCGGTAAATGTTTTAAACTTGAATCAATCATTAAACGATTTGAACTCGAACCAATCAGTGAATGATTTCAACTCCAACCAAACTATTTTAGAATTAGAATACCCAGACAACGTGCAATCGAATATTTCTAAAATTGATATAAAAGATACAAGTGAACCAGAGATATTGACAAGTTATTTCGAAGATATTATAAATGCCGAAATAGATGACATCATTACTCCAATGTACACTTCACAGCTAGAAACCCAACCTGTTGAAATAGGTATAAGTAATAATATTATAAGTGAAGTGAAAGCAGATACTACATATTACGACTTATATAATGACGATGATGATGACGAAATTGAAGATGACCAAATTGAAGTTGGTGAAATATTGACTGCTGCTGAAAACGGCGTGGTATTCACGCCATCTCTGATTTTCAAAAAAAAGCAAACACTGAAGAAAAAGCGGCGAAGACATCAAACGACTACTGCAAAACCCAGCAATACTGTCACAAGCAAACCCATCAAACCCATAAAACCCATGAAACCCACCAAACCCGTCAAATCTTCCAAACCTGTCAAGTTTGTCCAACCAATGTACATCTACTATTATTACCCCAGTTATTATCCATATAGTTCGTCGTATTATCGCAGGTATTCTTACAGAGATTTCGATGAAAGAAATGGAGTTTTATTTAGTGTTGTCAATTGATGAAATAAGATAAATCAAACCTTATTATGTTTATATTTTACAAATAAAAATATGTATTATTTTACATACATTGTAATTATTTTTTAACTCATTTTATAAATCTATTCCATCAATGACAGTAGGTAAACAAGTTGAAGACTTCATGGAGAAAAAATTATAAAATCCGATTAAAAACGCTATTGAAGGCCCTTGACGAATGAATGGTTTCTTAACAAACTTTTAGTTACTATCAAGATGTCGGAACACGTGTTCATAAAAATCCTAATATTTTCGCATTTCGTCGTTATATATTATCAATGCAAGTGCAAGTGAGGAATTTACTAAAAGTTTACTAGGAAACGGCCTGCCATCCCGTTTTTGACTGGATTATTGACCAATAATTTGTAGAAATTCTGATTTTTCTCCGTGTGGTCTTAAACTTGTTTACCTACTGTATGAGATTAATGTGAATGAGGATGTATGAATCAATATGAATGTGAATCAGGCAAGGAGTGTGTGCCAAGACCGGTACGTCCTCTCTGTCTACCTCTGCGGGAACTTAGTAAACAGTATATAACTACTGTCAGTTAGAGTTGGGGCACTAATTATTACAAAATATTAGGTATACAACTTGTTAATCAAAAATACTAATTTCGGTTGTCTGTGAATGCTTGCGTGATGTGACATATTCCGGCGTAATGCATAAAATAATTCATTTTTAAAAATTGGAGCTGTTTAGGGCTTGAGATCACAAAGTCGCGTAGCCTATGAAACGGTTTCCCAAACTATAAAAATGGTAATAGAATATGTTCTCATATATTTTTAATTCATATAAAATATAATATAATGATATTCACATAATTGATATTAATTTTTTTTAGGAAAATTTCTAAATACCGATTTTTGTGAAATATGAAACTGACAACTGAATGCGATAGATAATGAGATTTATGAATGAGGAAAGAAATTAATATCACGAAGGGTTTGAAATGTTAAAATGAAATGTTAAATGAGTGTCAGAAGAAGGTTTCATCGGAATCAGAATCGGGTCATGCCAACAGACAGTATAACAACATAGTATGGGCCAAGAAAAATTTGTGTAGCGGTCTATTCTCTTTGCGTACCCTTGTAGGGAAATGACACTGTATATATACGGTATTCGGAAACATGTAGTACAATCGGGAAACTGATGAATTTAGAAAGAGAACCCAGACAAAATAGATCTGTGCACTTAAATATTTATATATTTTTACTTTTTTCAAATATTTTTGGAATCTAAAGAGTTCAATAAAACTGTATATGATAAGTCGCATTTTAAAAGACACTAAAACAGCTGATATTATAGATTTTTTTCAAATTTGATTGAAAAATGAACAAAAGTTATCCTAAAAAATCGACTCAAATATGACGTAGATTCACCAGTTTCACGCTTGTGGCGCGAATTTCCGGACACCATGTAAATACATATGTTGCGTGATGATATGAAATGATGGAAATCCTAGTTTTGTTGAAGAAATGGGCCAAAACGTAAAAACAGTAACTATAAAATTATGAAAACTCCCGGCTTGTCGGGATTGAAATGGACGATAAGAAACCTCATTCTCCAGTCATGCTATTCAAGGATTTATTTTCCGCTTCGATAGTCATCTTTATTTATGAAACGATTCCTGCAAATTAAATAAAAAGGACACAAAAATATTTAATTTTTTTTTATTAAATATTTTTAAATATAATAATTTAACATAATAAATATTTACAGTGTACACAAAGTTAACATACAAATACTATACAAAGCAATGCTTAGGTCAGATGTCATAAAAAATTTTTTTTTGTTCTTTATTTCATTTCTACGCCATAAATAAGTTTTATTATTTCACAAAATCTACTCATCACAATATCTTTTGTTGATTAACGATCGTGGATCCATTTAAAAAATAATAATATAAAGTAATTAGAATAGATAATTAATTCGGTGAGTTTATAGTTGTCTCGGGAATTTAAAGCACCATTTTACCACGGCGAATAAGCGGGTAGTTATCCTAAGAAAGCTGGAAGAACCCTGATACGTCTGTTCCTTCCTTCCAAAGCGATATCATCTCCAAATGCTGAGTTTTCCTGCTCTCCTGGGGATGGAAGAAGATCATCGTGGAGATTGATGTTTACGTCTCTGACTTTAATGGAATGCTGGACTGGAGCCACTGGAGCAACGGGCTTCTGGACACTGGAAACTTTGGTCTTCTGTCCAACAACTGGTTTTCTGACTTCAGTAGGGGGGAGTTTAGCTTCGAGGGTCTTAACTGGAGAAACTGCTGCAACAGCTGGAACTTGAGCTTGATGGATCTTATGGTCGTTTTCCGGAGCGATGAATGTTCCAGGGTTGGCAGCTGGCTGAAGGGGGTGTTGTTCAGACATGGCTAATAGCGTTGTCACAAAAACAAACGTGATCATTGAAATCATTTTGGTTGATTTGTCAAAACACTTTTAAATCACAAATAGAACTGTTTGATAGCTTTGTCACTGGGTGTATCTGATCGATGTTGCACAGTTGGAATGTTTGTAAGGATTTCATTTTTGTCCTGGCATTTATACGGATTGTTCTGATTACTTAAGGAATTAGGTTCACCACTTCATTGTCAGCAGGTCCCGTGATAACAATTTACTTTGGCAAATTCAATTAACAAGTATCATAATGGGTGGAGGTGTGTTCGAAAACAATCAGTGTGTAGGATGCGTCGAGTTCAAAAACATTTCTTAATAATATTTACGCATTCCGAATAATTCTCTTTATTTTGCCAATTATATAATTTGTACATGCAAATGAAATAGCTACATACTAAATACACACCCAGACATATATATTTTACATACATTCTGGATTTTCATGATATTTTGTTTACATTTGCACTATCTCCAAATTTCTTAAAATTTGAATGACAGAATTTAAAAAAATTAATAAAAATGTTAATTTCGATTGTGATTCCATCTGTCTGCCTGAATCTCCGGTTCAATGGACTTTAGATCGTTTGCTTTGAATTTAGTTGTTATCTGTTTATGTGTTAGGTGTTTAGAAGAACTGAGCGCACAAACAGATAGACGCTGATGGCGACTTTATTTTATGCTATTTAGAGATTATCGATAAGATATCAAAAAGAATAGCTGTAAATTTAATGTTGCTAAGAGAAATAAAAGAAAAAATAAATCCATGGATTAATGTATATTTTGCTTAAATTTGGGTTTCTTGATAATTTAGATTTTTTGCAACTTATTGCTTAGTTCGTTGATTTATTCATTAAAGCTTCATGAAATTGGTCATTGGTATGGAGGGCCGTTCGTTTTCAGAGATTCCGTTTCATTTCAGACCATATATATGTAAATCAAATAATACAGTTAATTTCAAACGCATCCGCCGCCAAGACCTAGATAGACCTAACTTCATGAACTCGGGCACCCCTGCTAAGTCACCAAACTTAACAAACCACTTTGGGTGACCACGATAGAAATGGGATAGTGAACTGAAAATATTTCATCAAGAAATTCTGTGAAAAGCTGTGAATATACGCCGAAACACATCGTTCTTGATTTTTACTGTCTCAGAAAAGAACACAAATAAATATTCCGCTTTGAATGAATGTTTACCTGCAACCGAATTGATTTAAATATGTATATACATACCCATTCGCAAACATTTCGTATATTTTCCTTATTAATTTATTCCAAGAATTCATCACCTTGCAAACAAACGCTGTGATCTTATTGATATATTTGGTGGTAATAATTGTGTGGGTTTCAAACGGCCACTAATTTCAGACTTATTATTTCTTGTCTTTTTTTAATCATGTATACCTACTCGTTTTTAATTTTATTAGTTTTTAACATACATATGAACGACTGAATGCATGTACGAACATACTTGATTTGTATATTATACTTTAATTATTTTACCATTACTTAGTTATTTTAAGATGACTTATTAATTAGATACAACTGATATTATTTTTCTTCTTTTTTTAATTTTTCTCTTTTTTATTATTAATATATACCTTGTTTTCAGTTTTACTGGTTCCCTCAATATTCAGGGACACTATTTTAATTGTTCCCCGATATTTCTTATATTCTTAGAGTTACTTTGGACAGGATCTTGAACTACCGGCAACACATGGAAACAGTGGGTAAAAAAACTAGAACAAGGCTTAACTTAGTTAATAAGCTAGCTGGAACTAGCTGGGGATGTGACGCCAACACGCTCAGAACAGCATCAACGGCTGAATACTGTGCTCCAGTATGGGCTAGAAGCGTCCATACTTCCATGGTAGACGTTCAGCTTAATGCCACAATGCGAACCATCAGCGGGACTTTAAAATCTACTCCTCTCCCTTGGCTCCCCGTACTTGCAAACATAACCCCGCCATGAGGCGAGAAATTGCAACACTGAGGGAATGCAAGAAGGCGCTGCAAAAAAGCGCAATACCTTTGCACGGAGATGTCGTCTCCCACCCGGCATGCCGCTTGAAGTCCCGAAAGCCGTTCTGGGTAGAGGGAGAGAGGCTCCTCCGATTACCTCTCACCCAGAAGATAGGTGGAAACTTGTGTGGCAAACGGCCAACGTGATAAATGCCCATCTCATACAGGACCCCACCGAGAGACAGCCTGGGTTCTCATTGCCTCGCAAAACCTGTTCCGCCATCAATAGGTTAAGGTGCTCCCATAGCCGCTGTGCCCACATGATGCACAGATGGGGCCTTAAAGAGTAGGCGATGTGTGAATGTGGTGCGGTTCAGACCACCGAACATGTGGTCAACGAATGCCCGCTCCATTCATTCATTCATTTACAATATCAGGTGGGTTATTTTTTGGATGTGATGTTAATCACAGTATTAGTAAGTATTTTAATTATTTTGTTTATATAGTTAAGCTATTATCCTATCCTGTTACACATGAATTCATAAATTGTCAAATTGTAAAAGCCCTAAAAAAGGCGCTTATGAATAATAAATAAATAAATAATTATAAAATTTCCTATCTCATGATGATCGTACGGAGTACAAAGTATTTATTGACGTATACCTACAACATAAGTTGACAAATTCATTGCTCACGTTTAGCATAATTCTTGGCAACAATATATTAACTGCAAACTTCATCACGACCTTCATCATGAACTTCAATGCTAGCTTCAGATGCTAATCCAATTAACATATTCTCAAAATAGTATAAAATAAAGTCGACATCCTTGTCTGTCTGTTTGTGCGCTTAGTTCTTCTAAACTACACAACGGATTTTGTGAGCGTTTTCACCATCATTTAGAGATTTTTTTCGGAAGTTTGTCATATCAATAATACATGTATATCATACTTATATAAAATAGAGAAAAGTCGATGTTTTGTATTCAAGTCGTAAAATAAAATACTTTCGGGCGCTTATTGCTAACCCTGGATAAAAGCCTTGTGATCTGTATCTACATAATATAATAATAATAATATGGCATTTATATAGCGCAGTTTAGTGTCATTTCACTTCAAGTGCTAATAATAATGTACGACGGAGTTGTATATCTTGAAAAGGCATACCTAAAGAAAAATTCGCCATGGCATATGTCTATCTCCTAAGGGGTTCCATGGTAACTCAACACAGTGACTATTCAACACACCTTTAAAAGTGATATAAAGTCATTAAAAATTATGAAAAAAAATAATTTTACCTAACCTAACCTAACCTACTTAACCCAGTTAATAAAGTTTTTGTTTCATCACTTTCCATGACTTTATATAACTTTTTAAAGATGTGATTTATTATCATTTTGATGATTTATCCCAAGGCTGCCCAACCCCAGGCCCGCGGGCCACAATGTGGCCCGAACGAATTATAAGTGGCCCGCGTGAACCATTTTCAAAAAACCCGCCAATTTGAAAAAGTGTCGCGGGCCCGCGGTAAAACAAACATTGCAGCTTGCGCGCGGTCACCAGTGTTGCCAACGAAGGCGATTTATTAAATATTTGATTTCGCGTCCGAAATGGAATCTTGTAGCCACCCCCCCCCCCCCCCCCTCCCATGGAATTCGAAAAATTGTTGTGGGGAATCACACATGATGGTTTTGGGTGCGCGGAATTTTATTTTGTGGGGAGCACTCATTTTGAATTTTTTTTGTGGGGAATTATGTTTTATAGAAATTCTCTAACAACCCCCCCCCCCCCATGGAAATAGGAACCGTCAGGTATTCAGTGGCCCGCCAGTGATTAAAAATCGTCAATTTGGCCCAACTGTTAAAAAGGTTGGGCAGCCTTGATTTATCCGGTCACCCTCCTAAGGATAGCCCACAGCAACGCCGGGTACGCGTCAGATAGTAATATATAAAAATTCCGCCTGCATATGTTTGTGCTCGCAAAACTCGAAAAGTAGTCAACCGATATCGCTGAAAATTTCAAATTTTGCTGTTATTAGTGCCAGAAATGTTTAGAGAGTGGTTTGAGTGATAGAAGTAGTCGGGAACGCCCGAGGAATACTTAATGCGATATCTTTGCACCGGAATGAGATGAGGAGTAGAATTAAGTCGATATAAAGTAGTATCTTTAAACAGTAACCTTGTGGTATACGGTAGTGAATTGTCGAAGAGACGCCCGAGAAAGACTTTATGAAGGTTCTATTTTTTATTTATTAGCCCCAACAGGCTTCAATATCCTTATCAGTCTTTTCACCTCTCGAAAACATACTTCCCAAATACTTTTTTTTCTTAATATGAAACTCCATTATTATTATTTATATAGCCGCGTTCTCTTCAGGGCAGTAGGTAACAAAGTGTACCCTTTTTATAAGAATTTCTAACGAATTACGAATAACCTGACAAAGTTCTCATTCCTCCTTCTACCATCATTATAGATGGAAAATATTCTCGTTTACTGAAGGAGGACTTGGCTGGAAGAGAATTGAACCCGTGCCTTGAAAAACATGATCAAACCAAGGCATCTACTTTGATTTTTTACAGTTTATCCATAGCTCGAGATGAAAAAAATAGAAGCCTAGAAAATCCAGGGTAAATTTTGTGAGGCCAGATATTTTGCAGCTTTATCATGAAGATATTATATTATCATTCATCTGACTTTAAAAAATCATGTTTTATTGATAAGTTGCGTATTTTTCGTCAATTCGCCAATTTCGTTTTATGAGTACGTTTTATTGTTTGGGAGGCGGGTATGCCGGGAACTACCTATTGCATAACCTACACCACTGTGATAGGTCACCCAGAGTGGTTCGCTACGTTTGGTGACTTAGCAGGGGTTTGTCTAGGTCTTGGCGATGGATGCGTTTACCCACCTACTGCGTACAGGGCGGGATCAGGAGAGAGTGTTTGAGGGAGACCTTTTGACCTCTCCAACCGGACTCTCTCGACCCATCGTCCTGCATCGCTGTGGGATGGATTGATTAATACTCCTGAACACGGAGAAAAATGAGCAGTGCTTATTTATTAATCTCTTCAAATTATCCGTAATCCGGTTAAAGACGGGGTTGCAGGCCCTTTGATGAATTAATTGATAGGTTTCCTGTTAAACGTTACTCCTGTACTACTGTTTACTCCTGTTAGTAAAAGAGGAATGTACTATCACGACGGTAGAATATGTGTTCATAAAATCATAGTAATATGTATTATACAAGGCAAATGCAGGTGCATGAACACGTCTTTGGAATTTACTAAAAATTTATCAGGGAACGGCCTACAATCCCGTTTTTGACAGGATTACGAATAATTTGATGAGATTTATAATAAATCAGCAATACTAATTTTTGTCCGTGCTCTGACCCCAGATTCCTACCCACCCATCATACCTTTTTTCCCAGGGTCGGATTGAGCCAAACGGCATTTGGTGATAGTAAAAACCTTAAGGGTGCTGTGTTATATCTTATGTTATTATTAGCGCCTTGGTTCTTTGGCTCCTTGGGAAGTTGGCGCCTGGAGCGGACTACTCTAATTGCGCCTTTTTCCTTCCCAGAACTTGCTCTCCAGAGTTTTCTCAGGACAGGGTAAGTTAATGTACATTTCTATCATTATCTGATAGGTATATTCCTTATTTTATTATACAGGATGTATCAACACGTACCCGACAAATTTTAACCTGCGATTCCTGAGCATATATGGTGTAAAAAAAAATAAAGCCACTTTGCTGATCGGTAACGTTTTTTTTTAATAAAAATTTATTATTTATTATTCATATTTTCACCACATGTCACCACTGTTTTATCCTTTTTCAAAGTTTGAAAACCCATCTGGCAATATTTTATTCGAGTTTCGTTGAATAATATACGTATGTACCTACATTGGCGTGCTTTTACAATCACAACGAAATGGCACGACACCATTCGTCTCATTTTTAACTATTTAGTGTGTACGAAAGAGCGAGAGCGCTCTTCGACATACTCGCTAATAACAGCTGTTGAACACGAGAAGCAATGCCGATGACAGTGACGGAGTGTGGAAATTTTTTATTTTTTTGTTTTTAATTGAAAAAAAAATGCTACCGGACAGCAAAGTGCCAATAACATTTTTTACTCCTAATGTGCTAAGGAATAGCTGGTTAAAGTTTGTCAGGTGCTTACCGATACACCCTGTATAATGTCCAACCACAAAGTGATAATCTTCAAAGAAAATGATTATTTGAGTGTTACACCACAAAGTTGCTATTCTGATGTCATTGTTAAAAGGTTTAGCCAGCGTAAGCAATATAAGCGGGCGAAAATATACAGCCCGATCACAAAACATCGACTTTTCTCTACTTTCTATTAGTATAATATGCATGTTGTACACATATTTAAACCTTCTGCAAAAATTTTTCTAAATGATGGTGAAAACCCTACCAAAATCCGTTGCTTAGTTTAGAAGAACTAAGCGCACAAACAGACAGACGCTGATAGCGAATTTGTTTTATACTATTTAGAGATTATAGGTAAGTTTTCAGGAGACCAATAATAACAGCCTTACAAAAATACCTTACAAAAATAAACATGAACAGTTTGTTGTAAAGCATATTTATATTTAGCAAACCTTTATTTCGCCAGATTGGGTATTTTATCCAACGTCCTAAATTATCCATAAAACACAAAATATGAAAGAAATATTAAAACAAATTATATTCGTTTTTCTTGTGCTGTGAAATAAAATTGTGTGTATACCCCAAAAAAATTCCAAGTGCCCAGAGCCTGCGTGACAAAGTCATCCCTATTTGGGTATGTTGCGAAGATAAAGGGAATAATGGTATTTCTAAAACAAAATAAATAAAAATGAGTATTCTTTTTAAATATGTTTAAATTTTAAATGGTCCTTCTTTACCAAATTTAATAAATAAAAATGTATTTTTAATTCCAAACATCGAATAACAAAATAGTAAGACATTGGCACTATTATAGGTCTAGACAACAAAATAATAAATTAATTTATGAAAACTTACATTAAATGAATTCTTGTTTGTTTACAAACAGTTAAGTAATCTATGTTGGGTTTTTACCGGTGACATAATATTAATTATTTAGATGTGTGTAATGTTGTTGTTATTTAATGTCTACATAATTACTATGCCATTAAACTTGTTGTTTTAAATTTTTAGTATTGTTAGTTTTTATAGTGCTCGTATGAATAACATGTTATTTTGTTGAACGTCTGATGTTTTTTTAACTTTTTGGAACAAAAATTAAATAACGGTTGTTGACACGATCTGGTTTAAAATTATGTAAATTACGCAATATATTAACTTATATAATATACTTTACTATAAATTATTACATGTTACATAATCAATTTAAAAACATTAACTATTTATGTAGCGATGTATTTCTTCAAATGTTTCGGTAACCATTTTTGGAGCATATATTTACTTAATTTAATTGTTTACGAATTCTTTCTAATCCAATACTAATACTACTGCCTTAAATTAATATTAATCCATATTATAAGGAAAATTTAAAAGAAATAAAGTATAGGTATAAGGTATAGGTATTAGGTACAAGGTATAGATGTAAGGTGAAGGTGTGAGATAGGTATTAAATATGGGTATGGTATGTTATAAGTTGTATGTTTAAGGGATTGGTATAGTGTATAGGTTTAAGGTAAAGGTATCAGGTATAGGTACGAGGTATAAGGTAAGGTTTATCAGGTGCAAGTATAAAGTATAGGGTATAGATATATGTATAAGGTATAGATGTGAGGTGTAGGTGTAAGGTATATGTTTAAGGGTCAGGCATAAGTATAGGTGTAGGTATAATGTATAGGTATATAATATAGATGTAAGGTGTAGGTGTAAGGTAGGTATAATGTATATGTATAAATAAAAGGTACAATTTATGGGTATAATGTATAGGTAAAAGATATAGGTATAAGCGTAGTGAGTAGGTGTAAGTATAGGTATAAGGACAGAACTTATTTTATTAATACTCTACAATTATACTCCTATCTACATATATCATATACTTATTATATTAAATACAATATTTTGCCCATTTGTATAAAATGTTATGATTTTTATATGACATTCCACTGTTGTACAAATTTTTAAGTTTTATTTTTAGTTTTAAGAAATAAAAATAATAAAAAATACAATAACAAAAAAAACTACAAGGCTGCTGGTCGGCAGACCAAGAAATTCTTTCCTTTGGGATAATCTAGACTACTGTTTTTCGTTGGTTTCATTCGTGTACTCGATGACGTAAAATTTAATTATTTTTATTTAACTTTAAATCCGGTTGCCTGGCAATGCTAACAATCTACTAATCGACCCCAATCGTATGAAATCATTCCCGTTCATGTTCCTTGTGATGTAATTTTAACGAAAAAAATCGTCCACAATTTCCATGACTGCGACGAACCCTCTAAGAGCGCAACGGCAGACGAACTTTTTTAAGGATTACTAAATGTCTATTCTCACTACAAAGTAGTTTCATCTGTGTACTCGATGACGTGTTTGTTGTATCGGGATCTTAAACTACCAGTAATACCACAAATTTCAACAGCAAAAAACCCGTAAACAAATCCATACCTACTTAATATTCATTTATCACATGACCAGTTGATAACAAAGTTACGTTCATACCATCTCGCGACAGATCAGAGAACTATTGACAACAGAATGTTGTTTATCATAAAAAAAACGTTCTAGGTATTTAAATTTAGACTGCTAGGTATATGATTTACATAATAATGCTGCAAAGGATAATGCGAGGGCGCCAATGGCAATATTATGTGTCCATCAGTTGACAATATCGGCAACAATCAACCATTGTAATGATATCATACAAGAGTTTGCACAGGGATCGGGGGAGGTAATGGAAAAGGGGATATGAAGGTTGGGAAGAGTTTGGTTAGTCAGATCACGAATGCAAACAATACGATTCTGAATGGTTAATGGCGGTCTCTCACTCTCACCAGGATATTCTGGAATGAGGTTTAAATGTAGGTACACGAAGAAAACTTACTGATATAAAATATTGCTAATTTATTAAAAAATCTGGTAAAATTATTCGTATTCCTGTTAAAAACGGGACTGCAGGCCTTAAACGAATAGTTAATTAATAAAAAAAAGTAATTGACAGGTTTCCTAAAAAATGTCGTTAAACACGAATATGTTATTAGGATGTTGGAACACGTATTCATAAAAAATATTATATTTATCAGTAGCACCTACATGGACACGTATTCATACATATTCTGAATGGACAAATATTTTATTAGGAAATTAATTGCAATCACGTTTTTAACTGGATTTCAATAAATCAGCAATACTTATTTTTCTCCATGTATATGTGTAACTTTTACATAACTTAAATTGTATCTTTATTACGAGTTAACTGATATAACTGAAATACTATTTAACTTACATCATATTTATCTATCTATTGTAGTCAGTGAATGCCTGAAATTTAATTCAATTGAAATGAATGAATTTAAAACGATTTTTAATTTAAAAATGTGATTACGTATATCTGAATAAAGATATAGCAGCGTCGGGTATTTCAACCATAGGATCTTCTACTAACCGGATGACTAATCTAAACCACCAAGTTATCAAGCAACCTTCTTTATTGTTGTGGTCAAAACACATATTATTTAAAAAACTTAAATCTTAAACATTGTTTTATATTTGGGTTGCTTCACTCTAGCGGCATTGGTATTATAAAAATTATACTAGAAGAATGTTTCTAATTTTCTATTATTTAATAAATAATAACTAGAATTTCCTTTGAAATCATAAGATTTGTAAGTAGGTACTTAAATACCTACCTATTCATATTATGTTATATTTTTGTAGAGGAAATATATTTCCTACAAATTGTGAATTTAGCCGTTCGCGTTCCGAGTTACCGATAAAGCAGAACTTTTGAACTGACAGATGATATACTACGTGGAAAATAAAACAAAATGAAAATGTGAGTGGTTTATTTATGACGAAAATCAATATGGCGGTATTGTATCAAATTTTTTACACGGTTAAAGTAACCAAACGTGAATGGTTTATTTATGAACAAAACCGATTGTTAAAAAGAAACTGATTTAATAAACTTCAATGACGTCACATCGTTTTTACAGAGCGACACAAGTGTTTTATTCAATCAATTGAAAAGGAATTAAAGTTAAATGTTATATATTGTACAATTTGTCCAAAGAAATGTCAATATCTCAACAACACTAAAATTGTTTTTCTAACATTCTTCAGGCAGGTAGGTACCATAAAATTGAAAAGCAATCAATCAAAGTTATCCATCTAGCCAAAGTAAGATTTGCTTGAATAATAAAGTGGATGCAGGAGATTTTCGATTTTGGAAACGGAACGTACAAAAAAAATTACAGACATATTTGCCTCGCTCAGTCAATAAGTATAGCTGACGGTGAAGGGTCTATCACAGTTTCAAAATCAACTTTGACGTTACCGACTGAAAAAGCACATTTCAAAATGGTGACCTTCGATGCTATGTTTAGGTTTTAAATATGTTTGTGTTGTATTTATAGTAGGTATTGGATGAATAGATCTGAAAGATTGAACTTTATATATTTTGATGCAATACCCAGATACCAGTAGTTGCTGCGGATCTTTAAGCCGAGACTCGAGAACACGTGGAACAAACAATATGGTATAGTTATTTTTAGATATAAATAGTTACTCTTTTCAAAGCTCATCAGAAAAGCTGTGTAATTTTATACATTACATTAGATACCTACCTTCGAAAGTCGTCATTTTGGACGTGATAATAATCCCAGAAAATGCTCTGAGGTTCTTTTTAATTCCCTCCTAATTGGGGCGTAACATACTACATTTTTGTGTTTGTCAAAACCCAACTTTCTATGGGAAGTGTAGGTATTTCGTTGATAACATTCACAGAAAATTGAATTCGATATTTCACATAAATTTAAAAAAAAAATAGAATTCTTGAATACATCACATCTGATGGCGCTACTCCCTGGTAGGTATTTGACGTGTTCCACAAAATCTTTCCATCTAGCTATCAACATCCAGTCCTCATTTCAGATCTTCCCATCCTGCCCCAATCCTTTTCCACGGAGTCCATCCACCTAGGGCCGGACCTGAGCCAGACGACTCCTGGCGCTAGTGAAATCCTCAAGGGCGCTGTATTAGGAGTTATCAGCGCCTTGGCTTCTCGTCTCATTGATGCCTTAGCAAGTCGGCGCCGGGAGAAGACTGCTCCAATTGCACCTCCACATGGCCGGCCCGGCATCCACCTCTTGGTTTGCTTGATATAAAACGCATTACACATACAAAGTGCAATAATAATAATACTAACAAGGTACCCTACGGTGTATTTTTATAGCGGGATTTATGATTTAGTCGATAACACGCAAATTAATTTTGCACGAAAAGTAACATTTCCTCTAATTCTAATAAAGTGCAGTCAACTTGCCACCGGATCTGGGGATCAAGGTGTTCTCCATGCGCTTAACAAATGTCAAGATCTCAATGATATTAATAATGGAAACAAATGGAGGGTTCTTGAAGTCCAACTAATTTATTGAGTCAACTAAGGAGATAAACTTTGTGGAGTTAATCAATTTGTTTTGGCCGAACCGGTCCGCTCGCATTTTCAGGAGCGTGCAAATATGTTGTCTAAACAAGTCACGCGCGAATTTTCACGTATTTTCCTACCATTGCTTGAGTGTGTTGAAATAAAGTTTCTGAATCTGCAAACAAGTGTGTTCATCCTACACTATATAAGATAATTTCTTATATGAATGTGTTGAAGTGTTTTCTTACCACTGCTAAAGTAAGTTGGCTTTTGAGTAAATTGTATATTTGACAAATTTGCTGAAAATCGTGGAAAACTTCTGTGAAAGTTAACCAAAATATTGCGAATATATTTTAAACAATAAGAACTTGATAAATTAACGTTTTCATTGCAAAACGTGAATCGCGAAAGACAATCTAAACAAAATGTCGAGAAGATCTTCAGTGAGTTTGATATTTGTGACCCTCTTGAGGTCTTCCGTGCAAATGCCCTCTGGACCGTTGAACACCTTCCAGGAAGACACAGATGCAAATTTGAGACAAATTGAACTAGTTCAACTGAACTCTGACGCCCTTCTCTCAAACCTGAAAGAAATCAACTACGTAGCTGTTCCAGATGATAACCGCACAGAAAGCAGAGAAGAAAACAACAACGATCTGGTCGAATATCCAATCGAAGAAACTTTTGTCCCGAATCAACCAGATTTGAGTGACGGGATAAACATTGGACTTTTTGGTGCAAACGATTTCATTGTTCCAAAAAGAGATATAGATATCTATCACAGAATTCACAAACGCCAATCAGATGACCTAGAAGGCTTGGATTACAATTTTGATCTAATTAGTGACTCTGAAAAGACCTTTGATCCTTATTATTCTTATTTCGCTGGAAGGAAGAGGATAAGAAGGCCATTGCCCGTTTTCGGTGGATAATCTCAAGTGATTATATGCTTCGTGAGAAAACAAGCTATCACGAATCGCTATAGCAAAGATAGGACGCTGTGTGAAGCTGTCGAATATACGCACTGCTTTTACTGAAGATACGATGTTAATTTAAAATGATGAAAAGATGGACAGATTTAAAGAGGTGGGACAAAGACTGAAACAGCCAACCAAGCAAAGCAGTACCTTCGAGTTCACAAATGAAATTGCTTGTAATGCATTGATAATTTTAATATTCACTGTATCATTAAAAGCCAAATTATTTAGCACCAGAAGTTAAAAATATTTACGGTTTTAATCGAGGGTTACGTAAATTCAGCTATTATTGGTTATATAATGTCATTTGTAAGTAGGGACTTTCTATGTACCTTTAAACGAGAAATATTAATGGCATAATTTCTCTCAATTATACTTATTTACCTTTCTAAATGTTTGATAAATTGAGCATATAAATTTAATTAAGTTTAAACAAATATTTGATTTTTATTAATTGTTCTTAAAAATTATTATCCTGTTAAATTGCAATTAAGAAGTTTTTCAACATAATGAATACGTTTATATTATTATACTAATTATAAATATACAGTAGTTATGACTAACATATCTAGGGAAATTAATACTAATATTATGAAACTATACCTATCTACATATTACGTTAAATTAAAGATATTGGTGGGAAACAAAGTAGAATAACATGCATTGCATTAGAAAACAAACAGAAATGTTTCAACTCAACAGACGGGATTTTATAAAGTTTGCGCCGCAGCGGGGACCGTCCACCCAAATGCGGACTCCGGCAGTCAATTCCAAGTACGGGATCGCCACAGGGATGAAGAATTTTCATCCCTTATTCCTAGCCGCTAACTAATAGTCGATAACAAAATATTATGGATTTTGATTTGATTTGATTTTATGGATTCTTTCATAATCCTCTAACTAGCTAGGGCTTATAACAATACCCTTTCATGTTTTTAACTAACTAGTACTGCGGCTCATTTGACCTTATTACTATTACCATTTGATGGTTGTATTTACTTGACTGATTTGAAATGAATGTGTTTTATGAGGAAAAACTCTTAGTTGGATAAAAAAACTACATACAAATGACAGGGAAAACAAAAATAATAAGTTCTGAACTTTTTACTCAATTTTTAAATATTAGATTTTTATATGTAAATATAAATAAATATGTAAATTTTAAATATTAGATTTTTATATGTAAATATATATAAATATAAATATGTAAATATTAGATTTTTGCATCGTTGGGCTGCATCCTTTTCGCTTTGGTAGTCCTGCTGCACCTACATATCTGTGTTTACTTGCATATCTACCTGTTGGGAGAAAACAGTTTATAACATGTTACATTTTCTATAAAAAAACAGTACCTAAATTACCATTATTTTTTTGTAAAAAAGGATACAATACACAGGTCTGCGACTTTTTTCTTTGAAATAAGAAGTAATTCCCATGTACTTTTGGTTGCTGAATTCGGAAAAATTATCAAAAAAATTCCATCACGTAAGGTTTTTCCGCAAAACGCAAAATACTGTGGGATTGCCTATCTTAATGCGCAAAACGGGGTTTATTGCCGAATGTTATGTTTTATAGACTGAAACAAAACATTTATTATAAATAAATGAAGTAAAAATAATTATTCTTTGAATGAATACCTTACATAAATTAAATACCTCGGTTTTTTTATTTTTATTTACACACATTTGTTAACATTTAATTGTTGGGTTATGGAATATAATGTGTATTTTTTGGGTTAGCTGGAAGAAATAGGATGTAACCTATAAGCTATACCCTTTGTACTCAGTATTTTTGTGCAATCAATATTTTTATGAATTTTGAATTTTTTAGTAACTCATAACGATAAAATTAGTAAGCGTTGAATCATATATATCGGTATTTTCTATAGTAAGTATGATGAGAGAATGCCGGAATTCCCAAGGTGCCCACTCCCTTCAATTTATTTATTTCTGTTGCAACTTTCGTAAAGTGCGTTTCAAAAATGACTTCAAGAGGTTGTGTAAATTCTTCTGAGAGTTTTTGTTATATTTGTGGGGTGAATTTGTAGTGATTTTATTAAAAAGGTGTATTTTGCGTATTTTGGTGTGAATATAGGGGACCAGGACAAATCTTGGGCCCCGCATGGAGTTTTTTCAGGGTGTGTTGAAGGACTTAGAATGTGGTCAAAAGGTAAAGTTAAATCTTTTCGTTTTGGTGTTTCCGTGATCCGGAGAGAGCCTCGAAACCACTGCGATGACTGCTACTTTTGTTCGTGCAATGTGCAAGGGTATAGTACCAAAAATAAAAAAATAAACAAATTTGCTACTCAAACATGGGCTTTTGTACTGTGGTCTTAAGAAGTCATTTTTTGAAAAACTTATTTTGGTATCAACAATGTAATTTTTCAGAATAGCCTCATTCACTTCCCCTCTACCTTCAGACGCAGAACATACCCCCTTAGGGATGCCATTCTCTCACTGGTTCCAGATGGTTGGAAATCTTTTGCGGTTTCACATAAAATTCTCTTATATCTCTCAATCTGGGCACCAACTTGGCAATTTCAATTTTTTTAGAACAAATAAGGTATGCTTGACGAGAAGTCTGTACTATTATCACAAGTAAAATAGTACAAAAATGCCCAAAATATATGACAAAATTCGTGCTTTTATGAAATGTTGCTTATAAATTCTTCTTCACAGTAAAAATGAAGATCTGCAGAATTCGCCCAAAAAAAGGTAGGGGTAGGAGAAATGGTAGAATACTTGAAAAATACATGTTTACAAACTAGGTCGAGTGAGGTATCGTTTACTATGTGTACATTCACGCTGAATCCAATGAGACCACTTTCAAATCGATAAAACAACATTTTCACATTCAATCAATAAATCTAAATATTTTTCATTTGTTCTTAGTTCAGTTTACTAAATGTATATTGGAGAAATTGAAATCAAATTGTTAATTACGTGCCCTCTCCCACTGCTGTGTGTAAGATATCCAAGATATCTCAGTTATTTTCATTTAAGTGTTTTTTAGTAATCTTGGTACTATTTTACTTGTACGTAGAGCGTAAGCGCTAGTTATTAGGGGACAGGAATTCATTTAATTTGTTAGGACATTAGTACCAAGTAGTTTAATCTGTCTACTCTATGACGTAGTGTTTGTTATATTGGGATTCTAGGCTACCAGTAAAACCACAAATTTCAACACCAAAAAAAAACCCGTAAAAAAATCCATACCTACTCAATATTCATTTATCGCATAACCAGTTTTTTTTTTCTTTTATTTTATAGATTTTTAAACATTAAAATTTACAACTACCATAGTTGGCTTATTACCGTGTTGTGGTAGCCATAATAATAATAATAATAATTGGATGACTTGTATAGCGCCGTTTTTGTGCAAAATCACCTCAAGGGCGCTGTACAAACTTATAATACATTTCTACCGTGAACTATGTTATTAGTTAACTGTTTATGGAGACAATATACAGTACAATACTTACCTGGTAGGTCACTTGAGATTAACACTATCTAATTGGTTATTAGCGAAATTTATATAAGGATTTAGGACATAATTGTAAAATTGAATATAACTGGACTTTCTCTTAGGAATGGTATATTTAATTTAAGGGTACGACAGCTTAAAAAGGTAAGTCTTTAGTTTAGACCTGAATTCTGTTGGACTTGTTATGGATCTTAGTTCCGGAGGGAGTTTATTCCAAGCCTTCGGCCCAGATACTCCGAAAGCGCGATCACCAAACTTAGTATTTGGCTTGCGCATAGGTTCTATCAGTCTGCCTACAGCTGCTGATGTTGCTGATCTAAGCGTTGACTGCCTCAGACCAGTGTTTTCCGGGAAACATAGTTCAGAGATGTAGGGTGGGGCCATTTCATTGATGGATTTAAACACCATCCAGCACAGTTTGTACTGGATTCTTTCGGGGCACTTAAGCCAGTGAAGGTTACGAAGGTGTTCTGAAATGTGCGAATATTTTGAAACCCCGGTTATGAGCCGTGCTGCTGCATTAAACACTGATTTAAGTTTGTCAATTTGATATTTTGGAAGGCTGGCATAAATGCCGTTGCAGTAATCGAGACGTGAGACTACGTAAGAGTTGATTTATTTGACTTTTAAACGAAAAGTCTGAATCTAAATTGACACCGAGAAGTTTCACTGTGCAAATAATATAATTTGAAAAATAATATATATATAGGTGAAGATATATATTTTTAAATAGTTTTTGGAAGTCTTTAGAAATTCTTTGAAGAATTCACGCCCCTTACAAATATTCAACGTTGAACATTATTTTGGAATCATTAGTAAATGTAAGTCTGTTATGTCTTCCATTTTTTGGTTTTTTGCTGTCCATTAATTATTAATAGTCAAGGTGATAAGATTTCTTCCCAGTGTCCAGTAAATATTTACTATTATGGTATATCGTTTGCATTCCTAATTCGTATTATCCTCGTGCGGGAGTCATCGCTCTTTCTTAGCAATTTTGTCCGTCCATACAAATTTGTATCCCAAATCTTTTGTCGACTTTGCCAACCACAGAAGCTGCTTATTTTGTGGGGTTAGCTTGTCATTGATGAAGATTTTCTGCGTTGACTCCAAGTATTTAATTTCTTTAGGGGTGAGAATTCCTTTATTTGTTTTTGTTTAATGACCTTCTCCTTTGCTTCTTTTGAATTGAATTGTATCATTTTTCTTCACTTCGATTCCTTGTATTTCGATAGAATATTCAAGCGCGCTCTGTTGAATATGATTTACAGATAGTTTGAGGATTTTAAAAGGTTTTTTTTGTAACAGAGTTACGTTCATCCCATCTAGCGACAGTTCGGAGAACTATTGACAACAGAATGTTGTTTATCATAACAAAAAACGTTCTAGGTATTTAAATTTAGATTGCTAGTTAAATGATTTACATAATAATGCTGCACATGACAATGTGAGGGTATCAATGGCAATATTATGTGTGATTTTTAAAAATGTGAATGGATATATCTGAATAAAGATATGGCAGAGTCCGGTATTTCAACGCTAGGATCTTCTACTAAATGGTTGACTAATCTAAACCACTAAGTTATCAAGCAACCTTATCTACCGTTGTGGTCATAAATAAACCACTCACGTTGTGGTCAATCTAGCGGCATTGGTATTATAAATTATACTAGAACATATAGTGTCTCACATTCAAAATTAATTAATAAAGTAAATAATATAGGAATTACTGGCAAAGCTAAAACATGGTTAAAAAGTTATCTCTATCAAAGAACTCAACAGGTTAAAGTAAACAACGAATTAAGTGAAATAGAAAATATAGATTTTGGAATTCCACAAGGAACTATTTTGGGACCTTTACTTTTTATATTATATGTTAATGAACTTTTTCAACTCCCAATCATTGGAAACATCATATCTTACGCAGATGATACAGTTATAATTATTGAAGGAAATTCATGGAATGAGGTCGTAGTATCAGCTAATAATGCAATAAATATCGTTAAACTATGGTTTGACGAAAATTTATTGACACTGAATGTCGAAAAAACCCATTTTATACCTTATAGCCTAACAGGGAATAACTCAAATGTAAATCTAAACATAAAAATTCACGAAAGAAATTGCCTCCTTAAATTCGCACCCTGTAATTCAAACTGTATAAACATTAGTAGTAAAAAAGAAATAAAATATCTTGGAATAATTATTGATAATAACATTAAATGGAAAAGTCAAATAAATTCCACAGTAGACAGAATGAGAAAACAAATCTATATATTTTTTAGACTAAGAAATATTGTATCATTAAAAATACTAAAAGATATTTATTATGCACTGGCGCACTCTGTCCTACAATATGGAATCGTAGCTTGGGGGGGTGCATATAAATCATCCCTACTCCCACTGGAAACTATTCAAAAAATACCAATAAAAATCATCTTAAAAAAGCCATATTACTACCCAACTATAAATGTTTTTCAAGATTTCCCGGTTCCCCCACTTACAAAAATTTATGACAAAATTGCACTTCTACAAATACATAAAGATTTCTTTAGTAAAAATAATTTACCACAATTGAATATTAGCAAAAGAATAATATCTGTTGGAGGACTAACCGTACCACTAGCACGAACCACAACAGCACAACATCACTATATATTCAAGGGTGTAAAATTATTTAATAAATTACCCCTTGATATACGATCGGAAGAAAACTACGAAAAATATAAAAAAAAAATTAAATTAAAATACTCTTGTACCACCTCATAACTTTACTTATTGTTTAGAAATATGTTTTTGCCTTTTAAATTCTTTGAATCATTTATTAACTAACCTATATTTTTATTACTTTTATTGTTATTTTTTGTGTTATTTTTTGTTTTATTACTAATATTTTTTGTTTAATTTAAACAAATGTAAACATATTTTTGTTGTCCTCTCCTAAACACAAGCAGCTGCTTTATCAGGAGAGTGATTGATATATTGGTGTTTATATTGTTAAAAAAATTGTAACCTTGTTTAAAAAAAAAAAAAAAATAAAAAAAATAAAAAAATAAAAAAAAATAAAATAATAATAATAATAATATACTAGAAGTTCTATGAATCGTAAACCTCGGGTCCAAAAAGTATGTTTCTAATTTTCTCTTATTTAATAAATCAAAATTAGAATTTCCTTTGAAATCAAAATTAATACTTGCTTGAATAATAAAGTGAATGCAGAAGATTTTCGATTTTGGAAACGGAACGTACAAACAAATTTACATACAGATTTGATTTAGTCAATAAGAATAGCTGACGGCGAAGGGTCTACCACAGTTTCATAATCACCTTTGACGTTACCGAGAGAAAAAGGACAGTTCAAGATGGTGCCCTTCGATGTTATTCGAAGGTATTTTCTGGAGGTAACTTCGTCATGTGTTGTATTTATCGTAGGTATTTTATGAATATGTCTGAAGGTTTGACCTTATTTATTTTTATGTAATACCAGATACAAGTTGCTGCTGCCGATCTTTGTCTGGGTCCTGAGACTCGAGAACACATATAATAAACAATGTAATATCATGATTTTTGGGTAGAAATAGGTACACTTTTCAAAGCATCAAAGTATTTTCATTAGTAATCTGTGTATTTTTCATAACGCCAGAAATCATTATTAGAGATAAGTTTGCAGATATGTTTTTATCTGTTTTAAACCCACCTAGTTAATATGATAATTTTTTTGAGTGAAGTAACAGCTTTCCTAAAAAAATTGAAAAAAATTATATCTTTTAGGTACTTTTAAAAAAAAACTTGACCATAATAGTCAGGAAAACCTAGGTTAAAGGGTCTCATAATTTTCAAAGTATTATTTTTGTAATGCATACCCTCTCATTTTTATCGTTTTTTGTCAAAACACTCTTAGAAAAAATTTCACTAACTTTGGACTTCGGAAACCCGTGCTGATTTGCATCGAAATATGTCATTACATGATTACTTAGATGAGCGCGCTCTTACAAGCAGATTTTTATTTTATTTACCTTTTTTTCTATAAAATATGTATTGTTTTGAATTTAAATAAAGTCAGTGACAATGCAAAGCTAATAAGGGTATATTGGGTTACGTGAAACATCAAATTGATAAATGGGTCAAAATTTCCTTCTAAAGGAGAAGTTCTCGCGGTTTTTTTTTATAAAATTCGAAAAATGGGATTAACTGTTAATGAAATCAGCTGTTGCACTTCAATTAATGACAATATAAGAAGATAAGCCCTTTGTGCAGCGTCAGAGAGAACCAGATCAACCTGGTTATCTGTCTAGAGCAGGATGGCATTCTGTAGGATGACTTGAATTTCTGGTGAAAGTATGGACTTACAAGAAGAATTATCCTCAATTATCAAAAAGAAAATTTCTGTAACATAGAACATACAATCTTAGACCACAAGAGGAAAAAGGAAATATTTCATTACTCCAAAATTGGTTGTAGCTTTAGACAGGTGTCAGATAAGTATGAGAGAATCTGTGTTGATTATTCAAGCTACTATTGAAGCACTTTGACTTAATTTTGACGAATTTTCAATATAACGTGAAGATTCTGTGTTGTGATACCACAGCTTCGAACACAGGTCATATAAATGGTGACCATTGGTTCCATGTCTAGTTTTGTCCACTAGAACAAAACTAGACATGGAATTGCTTATTTTTTATGGTGACCCTCATGTTTTTGAACTGGTGTTAAAAGACGTATTTCAGGCAAAAATCAAATATGTAACCGCTCTTTCAAAGGTTTTAAGTAAATTTTAAGCTGCAGGGAAGTCGTGGAAAAACATTAAAACATCTTCGATATTGAAACTCTGTTTATTTTTCACCGTGAAGAGTTGAAAAAAACAATTATGCGGCATGACTATCGAGAGATGGGAGAGCTTTCAATCATATTTTTGGTTGGAGGGGCGAAAAGGAAATTCAAAATAAGGATTCCAGGTGCTCTGCACCAAGCCGGATGGATGGCAACAGAGATCTATGGGAATTGGTAGTGAGACAGTAAAATATGATGTTGTTGTCACAGTGTTTATTGAGAGTCAAGATAATACATTAATTGAGTTGCTCAGTTGGGAGATGGGAGATGGCTCTGGGTCGAGGATGATGATGACACCAGGCGCAGTCGGCGATGAATGCGGTAGAATGGTTGAGATGCGGGTCAGTGGGTCGACACCGCATTGATGGAGATCGGACTCGTAGACTGATGATAGCGCTGATGAAGGCGAAGAGTCTTCTGGGTACTTCGGCGTGAACGAGGTAGCCGAAGGTGCGATGGACCTGGTCGGCAGATGAGCGGGAGGTACAGGCTAGCGACGATGGTCGCGGAGCCGAGGCGCAGACGGCGATGAGCTGGTCGCCGGGTCTAGGCGCGTGAGGTTAGCGCTGGCCAGGAATGATACCCAGGGCCAGGGCGTTGAGGTGAAGAAGGATCGAAGCGTGACGCGGGGGGAACCGGCCATGATGGCCGATTCCTCCACTACGCCGAGTCGGAGATCTCGAGTAGGATGATGTCGCGTCGAACTTGTTGACTGGAGTGATGTGGAATGATGACTGACGTACTTAGGTCCTCCACCGCTTATATAGCTGCTGATTCCTTTGTTCTCGTCTGCCACGGGTTGGAGTAGCGTCTGGACATTGAACCCGCAGGACCGCTGACTCGGTTTATTGTATGAGCGTTTGCATCACCCTGTATGCAAATCAGCAGTTTACGTATTGTGGTACCGATATTTTTATTCAATGTTTCGTAAGACTGATTGCTGTCTCAGCTGTTTGACTCGAGCAGTCTGGTTATGAATTGATGACCCTAGGAGCGGTGACATAACCGCTACAGATCTATTCCCTGAAAATATCGTTACTCAGTTCTCGGTTCAAAATTATCAAAAAAGAAAAGATATCTCTGCTTATTCATTATGACCCGCCATGTCAAGCCATGGTTTCAGTCTATACTGGCTCTAACATCACTGTAATGGCTCTAAATTCACCGAAATCTTACGAAAATGTGAACCAAATTATCCCTAAAGCAGTTCTGCAAAAGTTTAACCTGCTCCTGAGGTATTTAGTGAAGAAGCAGCTACCTTGTCACTAGTCGATGAGGAGGTTGACAAGGAAACAAAACTAAAAGTGGTGAAAATTTTTATCAAAAGACAACATAACGAACTCTGGTAAACGATACATCTCATCAAAAGAGGAACTTGGTTGTTCATTGCAGATACGGTAAGTCTGATTGTTAATGGTATTTACTGCTTTTTAAGTATCTGATTAGATTTTATGCTTTCTATTCTTTCTTTTGCTTCAGAGAAAAATGTTGACGATTTCATTTCGAGCAAGAAATTGTTCTCTCGCCTCAAAAACAGTTTCTTCACGGGTGTACTTCTTCATGGAAAACTAATGCCTCGTTTCTTGCAAATTATCTTAGGCTGTAAACGATAAAGCTGAAATGACCGTTTGGTTGATGCAGGACTTTCACCGTTTGATCACGAAGAACAAAAACAGTCTTTGTTTAGCTGTGTGCAGGAACACAAAAATATGTATCCTGACTGCAAAAAAGAATCTTTGAAGAGAAAATATTCACTTGGGTATTTTTAATTGTAATAAGGATAGTAAAAACCTTAAATTGAACAAAATTTTGTGGAGATATTTCATTGATAATATTCACAGAAAATCAAAATAGATATTTATTTATATATCAAAGTTTTTGAATCGGCTTAATTTATCAACGGCTTTTACATAAAGATCACAACATAAATTTAAAACCACAATAAAACACAAAGAATAAAACATAAAATAAAGTTAACTTAAACTAAGTTACTATCACAATTAACCTTAAAAGAAACTTTTTAAATTTATATACGTGTAATACAAAATAAAAATTAAAATTAAATTATGATGATCTACTCGTTATTTACATGATCCGAAAATTGCTGAACTGATTTGGATTTGTACGGGTCTAGAATTAGAACAAAAATATCAGCGACATCTATAAACTCATTGCCCAGCCTATGTACCCTCTCGATAACTGAATTGAATACAAAGTTAGTGTCGTGAAATAAAATATTCCATCTAGTATGTTTGGGAGGTTCGTGTAGTGACAGCAAATTTATAATGTCAGGGCTGTCAAACATGGAATTAATAATTTTATACAATAAAAGAAGATCAAATATTTTTCGCCTTTCTGATAATTTAGATAAATTTAGTTAACTTCATAAGTTTGCATAAGTGTTTTATTTTTATTTTATTATCTATATTACACGCCCATAGTGGCTTTTACAAACATGTGATATAATTATAATAAGTTAGCACTAATATAACAAAAGCTAACATTAATATTTATTTATGAGGTATGTTATTATAGTCTTCTTGTAACTACATTCCGTGCAGTTGAACACAGCAACTATTTCTGAGAAAACATTGCCAACTGCATGCAATCTAGATACAAGCGAGTATTTAAATGACTCAGTCCTGATAATGATTTTGTTGTAATAAAAAAGAATTTTATATCGACTAGTTCTTGCAGGTATATATATATATATATATTTTTTTTTTTATTTTTTTTTTTTTTATTATTTTTTTAGTTAGTTACATTTTTTATATTATAATTTTACTGGTCTTCCATTAAAAGCCTTAGCTTGTGGATGGAAGAAGAGTTAACATTTCACATATTATGTACAAATAAAGTCACGTGTACAGTTAATACAATGCAGTTAATACAGTTAATACATTTCATATAATTATAATTACTATTTACTATAATCATGTATTTCAATATATATGTTTGTGTAGGTATTATAGACACATGGCAATCAGACCCGTTAACTAAAATATGTAAACATATATGTATTCAGTAAGAAGAAAAACAAGTAAGATTTTTAGTGTGACATTCTCTAAAATACTTTTTGATGGAGTTCAACAATTGAATTTTGTTCCTAATGCTTCTGATTTCTATTGGTAGGTTATTGAAAAAGAATTTTCCTTGGTGAGTATAATGGTGTTGTGCAAAAGAAGTGTTTAATTTGGGGCACACAAATACATGTTTAAGTCTAGTACGATTTTCAGTTATAAATGCGTATTTATCTTTTTCTTTTATAATTTGTATAATTGAATTTTTTATAAATAAATTCATCAAAATTTTGAAACATACTACGAATATTTTGGTGTAATATGAATAGACCGTTAAATTTGTGTGGGAAAAATTCATTACATGTCTCTGTGCTTGCACATTCGTATTCATGGATTTTGTAGAAATTTTCTATTTGGCTAGCTATAAAATCATCCATTTAAAATTAATTTTAATTCATTTAGAGCAATTGATAGCACATACATCCATAAGCTTGCCAAAACTATGAAGAATTAAATTAAAAGAATTACGCTCCGTTATTATAATTATATCGGTATCGTGTCTATTAGTGAATAAAGTGTACTTATATCTGTTGCGAATGTATAACATGAGCATATAAATAATACATAACATAAGCATATAAATAATATAAAATATAAGCATAAAGAGAAAATAAAACATGAGCTTAAAGAGATTAAAAAACATAAGCATATAAAGAAAATAAAACATAAGCATATAAAGTATACCAGTGATATATGGATTTGGTTGTTGCGGATATTTAACATAAGCGTGAAAAGTATGCATAACATTGGCATAAGTATACAGAGTATGCATATAGTTGTTGCGAGTATATATCACGAGCATATAAAGCATAAGCATATAAAGCATATAAAATATAAGTATATAGAGAAAATAAAACATAAGCATAAGCATGTAAAGTACATAGGTGTTATAGGGATTTAGTTGTTGTAAGTATTTTACATAATTATAGCAGGCATATAGTGTAACTATGAATTGAAGATACATAGTACAAGATTTATATTGGTTAATGCTAAAACTAAATGTAGTGTTTGGGTAAAGAGATAAAAGAAAACTAGAGAAATACAAATTAAATAATTTAAATTCCCCTGTAACCATATACCTGTGCCCTTCTGTTTCATATAATAGGTTGAGATTAATAGTTAAAATAGTGATGTTAATGAATTTTGAGTAAAGTAAAAAATATTTTATAAACATAAATACAATAGTTACAGTTCTTTTACAAGTTATTGGGTGTGTGAGATAAGATGTGTTTGTTTTTTTCATTGATAATAATGACTGGTGTTCCAATATCTCTACGGACGTACACTTGCCCTCCACGGGTCCAGGCGAATTTATATAAGTTTTCCCGTGTAGCCTTACGTGCAAGGAACCATAAGTGTTTCGCACGAAACGTCAGGTGTTCCGAGACGTATATGTGAGAGCGAGGTCCTGCAATTCCGACGAGGGTGGTGTTGAGTTTTTCTTCTCTATTGTTAGCTTGTTTGTTGAACTTTTTTATGTCTGACAGGAAAACATCACGGTCAATACTGGTTTTAAATGATATGATTATGGGCCTACATTGGTCTTTAGGTATTTTTTGGGAGATGCGGTAAGCTGCGTCAATCTTGTTCATTTCCACGTTTGAATTAGTAGTTTTTTGGATATTGAATATGAGGTTATTTAAGTTTTCCCCATTATTTTCCGGGATCCCCCTGATTTCAGCGTTTTTAGACCTATTTAGCCTGTCTATTTGCTCCATTTGGTTTTCTAATACTTCAATTCTTGCTTCGAGACCGGTGTTCTTTTTCTCAAGCTTGTTATTAGTGTCCTCAAGCTCGTGGACGCGAAGAAGAATGTCTTCATATTGCTTGCTCATCCCCGCTAGAGTGGCAAGAATTTGCGTGTTTTGTTCGAGTAGTTTGGCGAGTAGTTCACTATCAATAAGTGAACTGCCACTGGGTTTGACAGTCGGTGTGACACAAATGCATTGTTTACATTTTATGAGGGCACGCCGCTCCTTAGAGAGGCGACGGTAGGTACTTTCCGTCACACCTCCACATTGCAGATGGAATGTCTCCTTGCAGGTTACGCACACAAAAATAGACTCGTCTGAAAGTGTTGGTTCGGAACATTTTTGACAGGTATTATTCATGTTGATGATGTATGATATGTTGATGATGTTTCACTGTTATTTTATGTTATTTGTAATAGGCAGTAAAAGTTTTGCTATAAGCAGTCACAGTTCTTAGCACAGATAAACACTGGATTGAACTGTCACTGTCAAATGTCACTTGATCGAAAATTAAGAAACTTGTAATCGCTGTAGAATTAATGAATTATAACCAAGTTTGAAGTTTGTACACTAAATGTGACCCAAGGAATCACCTCCAATACATTTAATTTTCAATATGACGGTTTTAAATATAGATTTTATGATTTTATCGGTAGAGCAAATATCGTGGTATACACTGTTTATTGTTGTATTGTTTACTCGAAATGAAAGGTAATTTGACGCAATAAATCAGGGCTGTCTATAATACCATCAACAATTTTATAAATAAAAATCATTTCAATCATTGTTGAATACCTCCCATCTGATGGCGCTACATTACAGGCTGGGCCTCCACAAACTCTTTGCACTGGCTCCGGTATCTAGCCATCAACTTCCGATCCTCAGTTCAGACCTTCCCGTCCGGCTCCAATCCTTCTCCACGCAGTGCATCCACCCAGGGCCGGCCCTGGGAGCAAAACGGCTCCTGGCGCCAGTAAAACATCAAGGGCGCTGTGTTAGAAGTTATGTATTGTCAGTGCCTCGGCTTCTTGTCTCATTGATGCCTTAGCAAGTCGGCGCCAGGAGAGGACTGCTCCAATTGCACCTCCAAGGGTCGGCCCTGCATCAACCTCTTGGTTTGCTGGATATAAAACGCATTACACATAATATTATGCCTACAAAACGAGTGCTTACAATACCCATAAAAGTGCAATGATAATAATAATACCAAGCGGTGTATTCTTATGGCGGGATATGTGAAAATTTGTGTTCGAAAACTCACAAATCAATTTTAGATGGAAAATAAAATTTCCTCTAATTCTAATAAAGTACAGTCAACTTGTCACCGGATCTGGGGATCAAGGTGTTTTCTACGCGTCTAACAAATATTCAATGTTAAGAACTCAATGATGTTAATATCGGAAACAAACGGACGCCACATACGTAGATTTTAATGATTTAGACGGCCAAAAGTATTTTTTTTTAAATCAATATAATGGTAAGGTATGTATTTAATTGGCGAGTCAACAGTTCTATGTACAATATAACATCCCCTCCCCCCTCCCTGGAAGCGCGGGAGTCGACTTTGATCAGTCGGAATTCGATAGTGAACAAGTGTGTACGTGTCGGGTCTCGGCGCTCTCCTAAACTTATAACTTTCCAAACGTGCATTATTCATTTCAAGCTAATATTTCCCTTTTAACTGTGATGGATTGCGATAATACAGGTAAGAACAATTTGTTTTCGTTACAGAAAAAATTAATTAACATTCTCTGTCATTCATTTTTAAAACGACAAACATCACTCTGTCAAAATTTTTTTTTTTTTAATATTTTTAAATTTGAGTGCCTTTTTAATGTACTTATGAGTCCGTCCCTGTATTAATTTTCATTATACTATATAGTGCATATATGTAACTAACTAATTCCATAAGAAATAGCCGCGCAAAATCGCGCTTTTTTGAGCTAAGCCCTTTTGAAAGGCTCTTTGTCAAATATAGGAAATATTGAGTGTGCGATATTTTGTATTAAAATTGTTTTTATATTTGTTTCAGGTCTACCTACTACCTCGGGTACTAAAGTAGTGACTCGTCAATACATATTTGACCAACTACAGAGTCAAAATTTACCAACTTTAAATGAAAAAATTGACTATTTTGAGAATTTTCTCCTTATGCGCTATGGGCACAACAAAGAGGCTAAAGAAGACTTTAAAAAAAGATTTTCTTATGTAAAATCACATATTAAGCAACGATGGGTAAAGGCAAATAAACACCAAGATGTTTTCCTGAAAATAAACCAATCATGGTTAGAGGGAACATTGGAGATTCCCATTGAATCAGCCTCCTCGCAAGGTCGACCACCCAAGTCTTTTGGAGAACTAAGTGAGCGTAGTAAAAGAAGAAAAACGGAAGAAATAAGGGCCTCCGCAGGTGATGAAGTTATTGTTCACGCTGCTACATCTGTGTTGCAGACAACGGGACATAGGACGCCTCGAAAGTGCTTAAAGATATTACGAACTCCCCAACACGGGCTAGTAAATATAGAAAAGCCTACAGTAGAGTTACCAACAACGATGAGGTACCTCAATTGACGCCTCTGCAAGCACTTAAGATGTTCGTTGAAGCTGATGTTACGAGACGACAGTATGAGATAGTAAGGGCAACAAATCCACAACATTTTCCTTGCTATGATCTTGTTTTGAAAGCAAAACAAGAGTGCTATCCGCCGAAAGAATCCCTAAGAATTACGGCTACTTGCGCGGAAAGTAATCTACAGTGCTTAATGGATCTAACCGTAACACGATTATCAAAATACCTAGAAGATGTGATAATCCAGCTTAACGAGCAAGAAAGGAAGTCGTTAATGATAATCTGCAAATGGGGTTGTGACGGTTCTCAGCAATACAAATTTAAACAAATTTACGATAATGAGACTGATTCCGATGCCAACATTTTTATGAGTTCCTTTGTGCCTTTGCGCATTGTTTGTGGAAAAGAAGGCAGTAAAATTGTTTGGCAGAATCCAACTCCTTCTTCGTCAAGGTTTTGCCGTCCGATTCGATTCCGATTTGTAAAAGAAACAACGGACATAACTAAAGAAGAGATAAAATGTGTGCAGGAGTCCATTAAGCAACTGAACAAAACAGTTGTTACGTTGAATGAAGAGGAGTTTTCGTTTGGGCACCAACTCAAAATGACTATGATTGACGGAAAGGTGTGTAACGCAGCCACAGACACAAAGTCAACATCCCAGTGCTACATCTGTGGAGCTACTTCGAAAACCTTTAATGATCCGCATTTTTCGCATGGATCCGCATTTTCGAAAGCATTATACACCTTTCGTATAAACTGCCAGTAAAAAAAAACAGGGAAAGAAAAACCGAAGAAGATAAGGCATTAGAAGCCCAAAAAAAGTTGGAAATTCAGGAGAGGTTTCGAAATGAAACCGGTTTGCTTATTGACATGCCAAAGGCCAACTTTGGCAACACCAATGATGGCAACACAAGCCGGAGGTTTTTTGAAAACCCCGAATTGGCTTCAGCCATCACAGGTATTAACTTTGAACTGATTTACAGATTCAAGGTTATTTTAGAAACTATTTCTAATGGCCATAAAATTGATGCTGAAAAATATGATAAGTATGCGTACGACACAGCAAAATTGTACGTAGAACAGTATGGTTGGCACCCAATGACGCCAACTATGCACAAGATATTGGTACATGGAAGCCAAATCATAAAAAGTTCGGGGCTCCTTCCAATTGGACAGCTATCGGAAGAAGCTGCAGAAGCCCGGAACAAGCATTTCCGATCGTACCGGCTAAACTTTGCCAGAAAGTTTTCTAGGGAAGAATGTAACTTAGATGTATATTATAGGCTTTTGTTAAGTTCAGATCCCTTCATTAGTTGCTTGAGACAAATAAGAAAACCTTCACGTAACGCATTTCTACCTGAAACGGTTAAACTTTTATTACCTGGTGACCCAAACACAGAGTCAGTAGAGACATCTGGACCTGAAGATACCGATTTTTAATGTAATTTTATATTTAAAGAAAACTTGTTAAATTCTGTTTCCATTCATTTGTATTTTTTAGTGAATTTAGCTCTGTTATATATTACTGTTCTTTATAACCTGACAAATATATGCATGTTTTTATAAATATATACCTTTTCTTTATTTTAATTGAACTTAGAACTAAAATAACCCCAAAAATAATTTTGGCCGCCTAAATCATTAAAATCTATCTATGTGGGACGGTTCTTGAAGTCCAACTAATTAATTGAGTCAACCAAGGAGATAAACATTGTGGAGTTAATCAATTTGTTTTTGCCGAACGGGTCCGCTCCCATTTTTGGAAGCTTGCAAATATGTTGTCTACACAAGTCACGCGCGAATTTTTACCTATTTTTCTACAATTCCTTGAGTGTGTTGAAATTTTTTTGACTCTGTAAACAAGTGTGTTCATTCTCCACTATATAAGATCATTGCATATATGAATGAGTTTAAGTGTTTTCTTCGCAGTGTCAAAGTATGTTGGCTTTTGAGCAATTTTTATATTTGACAAATTTGCTGAAAATAGTGAAAATCTTCTGTGAAAGTTAACTAAGAGATTGAGAATATATTTTGAACAAAACGAACTTAATAAACTAACATTTTATAGCAAAACCTGAATCGTGAAAGACAATCGTATCAAAATGTCAAGAAGATCTTCAGTGAGTTTAATATTTGTGACCCTCTTGGGGTCTTCCGTGCAAAAGCCCTCTGGGCCGTTGAACACCTTCCAGGAAGACACAGATGCAAATTTGAGACAAATTGAACTAGTTCAACTGAACTCTGACGCCCTTCTCTCAAACCTGAAAGAAATCAACTACGTAGCTGTTCCAGATGACAACCGCACAGAAAGCAGAGAAGAAAACAACAGCGATCTCGTCGAATATCCAATTGAAGAAACTTTTGTCCCGAATCAACCAGATTTGAGTGACGGGATAAACACAGGACTTTTTGATGCAAACGAATTCATTGTTCCAAAAAGAACTGGAGATATAGAAATCTATCACAGGATTCACAAACGCCAATTAGATGACCTAGAAGGCTTTGATTACAATTTGGATCTGATTAGTGACTCTGAGAAGACTTTTAATCCCTTTTATTCTTATTTCGTTGGAAGAGAGAGGATCAGAAGGCCATTGCTCGTTATATGCGGATAATTTCAAGTGATTATTTGCTTCGTGAGGAAACGAACCACTACGAATCGGAACAGCGAAGATAGGTCGCTGTGTGGAGCAGTCGAATATATGCGCTGCTTTCACTGAAGAAACATTTAAAAAAATTTAATTCGTTACCAACGTTAATTTCAAATTATGAAAAGATGGACAAATTTTACAAGGTGGGCAAAGCCTGAAACATGAAAATCAAGTGAAACAGTGCCTACGAGAACACCAATGAAATTGGTTATATAGCACTGATAATTTTAATGTTCATTATACCATTAAAAATTAAGTCATTTAGCCCTAGAAGTAATTTTTTTTTACGGATTTTATGGAATGTTCCGTAAATCCAATTAATGGATGCGAATACGTCATGTGTAAATAGGAACTACAGTTCTATGTTTGTACCTGTAAATGGGATACATTAATGGAAACGTTTCACTGAATTATAACTATTAACCATTTCAAATGTTGTATAAATTGAGCATAAAAGCTTATTTTTTACATTAATTTTTTGTTTGTTTGTAACTTATTATCCCACGGTTTGTCATGTTGTTGTTGTCATGGTTTCAGCAAGTATGAAAAATGAGCTTTATAACAACAAACGTATAACAAAAAATCCTGAAATTCTAAATTATGATTTTTTTATTTTACTGCCTGACTCGGCCGAGTCCTCGGTAGGTTTACCGAAAAAAAATTTCAAAGCAATCGGCGAAGAACTTTTGGAGATTTAAGATTTCGAACAGTGAACTTATTCACATAGAATATGTTGGTAGATTATAGAATACAATTCAAAAATTAATCATAAAGACCATACCGAAAGTATCGATAAGAACGATTTTGAATTTTCAAATGTTTAAACGTACCAAATCTACAACAAATATGTGCCAAAAGTATACAATTGAAACTATTCAAAACTACGAAATCCTATACTAGACCATGTATCAGTTTCAATTTGAGTGGCGGGTTTGGGTAACCATTTATTGGATAACCAACACCTCTGCCATAGTTCATTCCATGTGGTTAGCCACGTTTGGTGACTTAGCAGGGGTGCCCGGGTGAAGTGTGTTCAGGGTGCGACTGCCCACCAGCTGCGTGGCGTGTCATATCGGGGGAGGCAGGTTTGCCTCTCCAACTGGTCACTGGACCCATCGCATCGCCTTGCGCCGCAGTGGGAGGGATATATTCATATGTCCGTCACACCGGGACACACTGATCCCTAGATTCCTGCCCAACCTTCATACCATTTACATTCCCATAACTCTTCTTATTTTCCAAAAAAGACCCTGCACGCAGCATCCCAAAATATGACATTTTACTCAGGGCCTCTTGTGTATGGCTAATGTAAAAAAAAAACCATCACACAAGATGGATTCAAAATGACATAAAAACCTTCCGAGAAGGAAACTAAATTTTGTTACAAACCTCCACAAAATCCTTCCCCCAGATATAAAACTACCAGAATAGATTAATGAGTACAATTCAAAAATTAAAATCTGGTTGGAAGAGGTCCTAAACATAGAAGTAAAAAAGAACATTGAAGACGCACCTAATTAGATGAAATTAAATAAGTTTCACCGGACGCACTAGTGAGGAGCGCTATGAAACATCATTGTTATACCTACTTAAATACACCATTACATTTTGTATGTTCACATGTTTTATACAGTCGCTAAAAAAAGTTATGTTACTGACACATCAAATGAAATTTATACTAATATTATTGTATCATATTCTATATTGAATAAAAACCACAGATTGACGGGAAACAAAGTAGAACAAAACGTATTGTATCATGGTAAGTATGCATTTGCGAACTGAAACGCGAGCCGAGCCTCGACTTGCAAGAATCACGCCATTTGCGGTTGCTTTGTTCCTTTCCCGTATGTTCCGCTACCATTAGAAAACACATTTTGACACAGCAATTTTTATATATGAATACTAATTTTAATATGAGTCATGATTAAAATTACATTTTATACAGTACTTTAAAGCGGCGGGGATTCATTCGTCCACCCATTTCCGCACTCAAGTCAAATTCTAATATGGAAATCCCACGGGAAGAAAGACTTGCCGACTTTTAAGGAGAACCCCATATACCTAACCGCTAATAATATTCGAAGTGAGGTGAAATTAGAAATATATGGAGCCATGTTCAGCGAAAATGACATAGAAGTAGAAACATTCGCATTGTCACTTTTCCTCTCTGCTGCGATACTTTGCATTGGAGTTGATCTATGATTGAATTATTTCCACCAATAAATAACCTTTTGTCTCTTTTGATTAGTAATTAGTGATTATTTTCAAGGTTTATAGCTCTCAAACAAACAATAATAATAAATAATCATATGCTACTTCCAAGGTTCTACAGTGCCTCCTCGATGTTCACAGAAGGGAAGGTGCACTCATTCCCAGCGTTACTTCGCCACCGACTAGCCAGCTTCTGGGGTAGGACTCGGAAATGAACCAACGTCATTGTCGTGGCAGGATCCGAGTGGTTCAGCTCTCCGCTCAATAAGCTATGGATGCAGATGGTGCGGCAACTTCCCCCGAAGGAGGTTCCATTAATTTATGTAATGTTTTTACGTTATCTTATCTTTTTTTTCATAAATTAACATTGTAACAATTTAGTATAACTCATGCAATATGGGATTTCAGTATCCTCCCAGTCCTTCTGGGTTAAAACATTAATAAACATGAAAATCGCACTCATGTATTTTTAAACTATAATATTATAAACAACATTGTTTTCATACTGCAACAGGTATATAGGATACTTACGCTTTTAAAAATAAACTATCAACATTTCTCTAATTATTCTCTACTAAATAATCTTCGATGCTGAACATCTTGGTTTGTGTTGTTTTTCTATATCTTGCGTTTGAATGTTCTATATACCTTAAGAGGAGACAATACCCGAAAATAATCGGGTCGGATCTTAACGACGTAAGTAAAGAAGCCATGCATGAAAATATGTGACGCGCGGCCCTGGTGTGTTGGACAGACCTGCAGTTGAATCTGCCCTAGCATAATAAAGTGGGAATATATAGACCAAATCTCTATAATAAAATAGGAATCTTAACGACATAAGTGATGAAGTCGTGTACAAACAATATTCGGCGCGCGGCCCGGAGTAATGGACGAACATACGGTCGAATTTGCCCTATAATTTGGCCTGCGCCTAGAAAATTGATTTTTCCGTTTATTTTAATTATTTATGATGAACGAATTACTAAAGTCTCAGATGTTTATATGGGAATCCTTCGGAAAGTTACAAATTCATCGTCTAGAAAAATAAAATCTGGTGCTTACCTTTAATTTTATAGCTAAAAAATGTTTTATAATATTTTCAAACCGTTTTACGTAAAATATTTTAATTATAAGGTGCCGTTTAATTAATTTTATATATAAATAAATGACGTCCGTAAAGATTGCTCTAATATATATTATCGTTACGAAATCTATGAAATTAGTTAAAATGTGAACCTCGTGCAAACCCCTGTTATCAGAGTCGTGTGTCGCCTTAACTGTTATATTATTATAAGTTAATAATAATACTCTTCTGTGTAAGATCTGGAGAGGACTGTGTAAGATTTGGAAAGTTAACAGCTTCCCTTGTATTCTCTTGTACTGTGGACTTAGCAAGTTGTTTTTTTTATACTCATTTTGGTATTATAAATCTTTTTGTTTTTCAGAATACTTACAATATTTCCATATTCACCCCCTTCCCCTCCCTACTACCTTAAACCTCACAACATACTCCAATTGGGGATGCCACCGGCTCCAGATGGTTGGGAGCAGTTGGGACTCGTGTGTGGTTTTAATTTTTTTTTAAATATCATATTTCTATATGAAATTGATCCATTTCGAACAAATCTCTTAAATTGTCTCAAAACTCACAGTGGGTGCCAACGTGGTAATTTACTCTTTTTGTGAACAAGTAAGGTATGCTTTCTGAGAAGTTTGAGCTAGTAGTACAAGTAAAATAGTACCAATAATGTACAACAATCGTACATTCATGAAATGAAGATATGCAGAGTCCGCCCAACTGGAACACTCTCGGTAGGGGAAAGGGAAAAGGGATAAATAAACATCTAAAAAACATGTTTGTGAACATGTTTTTTTACATCGTTTACCATGTTTTAATTCGTGCTGAATGGAATGAGACCAATTCCAAGTCGATATAATCAATATTTGGCTAGATTTTCAAAGGATTTTAATAAAGAAACATGATCATAACAAGGGTTAAATCCCGTAGAGGGGTGTTCCATACCTTTATTTTGGTCGAACTCTGCAGATCTTAATTTATACTGTTAAGATGAATGTATGACCAAAGTTTCATGAATGTTATTTATTGAACCCTATTGTAACTGTACTACATCAAGTTTTTCCCTAAAATGTAGCTTATTTTTAATTTAATAACACGTTTCTGATTCAGGCCCCGTAGTAAGCGTTCAAAGATGGTTTGAAAGGGAGATATATAAATACGAATGTTAGAGGGAGAGAAGTAATATTAAAAACATAATAAATTAAGCGAAAATGATGACAATATTTGATAAAACACGACTCGTTTGTAATAGAGCGAAAATCTCTCGACAAAAGCTTTAGTTGCATTGAAAGATACACCGCGCATTTTTTCATGTCTGTAACATTTTAAATAACAGCACAAAACGTGCTTTAATAATTTTCGGAGCTTACTTTTCGGTTTTTTTCTATCGAGGGAATTTCATATAGGTAATTAACGTTTCGGCATGACAAATGAATAGATATTATTTTCAAAATTAATATTAATAGCCTACAAAATGTTTTCCAACTGACTATTCAGGTGGCATAATAGACCTAATTAAATATTCATTACCATAATAATAATTTTAAAAATAATAGTAATAATAATACTTGGATGACTTGTATAGCGCCGTTTTTGTGCAAAAACACCTCAAGGGCGCTGAAAACCTAAAAAATATCGTCCAAATTAATTGGTTATTGAGCCTTCTATGATTTCATTAGATTTGCAGCTGACATGTGTAATATCAATTTTTTAAATTCCCTTACGAGTCCTCCAAACACAGCACCAAAACAATTAGTGGCTCTGGTACTAATTCTTATTAACCGAATGGTCCTAATGCACTACATTGTTTGTTTTTCATATTTCATTCGTTTATTTATGAGAAATATGGAAAACAAGTGTATTTTTTGAGGTAATTGTGATTAACACGGCTAAAAATACAAAAAAACATCGAAAACGTATAAATATAAACATTCCCTTTGAAGTATATCAAGCAGTACATGTGTCGAATCTTAACACAGCAGACGTTCAAACTGAGTTCCTGAATATAAAGCAATATTATAGTTTATTTCTCTGAAAATAAAATTAAAACCTACATAATAATCTTCATGCTATCATGAAATAAATAAAACTTTTATTTTGTTAAGAAAATTTATTAACCGATTTAAACCTGATTAAAAATAAATTGTGACATAATGGTGAGTTAATATTTTTGTTTAATCAATAAAAACAATTGAAAATAGAATAATATAGTGAAATAAAAAGATTTTATATCTGCCGTTTTTAGAATGATTACAAAAATTATGAAAAAATAATTGAAGATAATGTTAGCTAATTGAAGATCGATATAAATGACTGAATATAATTAGGTATCGTAGCTCAATTGATGGAGTGTTGGTCCTAGTAGACTAGACGATCTGGGTTCGAATCCCAGTTGCAACCGTTATCCTTTTATTTTCGGTGCTTATTCTATTTTAAAGTTTTTATTAAGAACTGTAATATTATTTTCATTAGTATATGAAGTTTCTTCAATAAGTTAATCCTAAAAAAATAACTATTTTTACAGCGAATGTGATTCCGATTATTTTTTATTGATGTAATTTACATTTGAATTGTTTTTTTTTTCAGATTACAAATCTAAAACTGTTGTTCCTTTTTAGTATTAGTTATTGCGAGATCTCATGCCACGTACTGTCAAAAGTTCTCAATCAAAATGATACATCAGCAATACAAGACAAAGAATTGGCTTTAGATCCGGAGAAAAATGATGAACTCAAAGAGAATGAGCAGTTTAAAAACAAAACAAGTGAATTTAAACGATTGATACCACCGAATACGACTGAAGAACATTTTTCATTGATAACGACTATTATAGAAAAAAATGGCGCTGAGAAAACTATAATAATTGATGAAATATTGCAGACCGCCGAAGACAATGTGTTCAGGCCACTTTTCCTTTATAGACTGATAAAAAAGAGAGAAAATGAAAGACGAAACAGAAGACAAAAACTTAAACTGCTAAATGGTGGACGAGTGACGAGAAGTGAAGAAGAGGATTATTTATACAAATATTACCCATATTTAACACTGTTTGCAGAAAAAAACTTCGACTACCTATAAGTCATTAGTCATCATCATACTTTGAAGGCTCTTAATCGCCTCTGGGAAACGCTTCCATTCCTGCCAATCACCGCTGTTTCTTTAACAATTATTTATGCCCTGGCTGTACATTCTGTACAAGGCCAGTGTTCAGCAAAGTGATCAAATGGCTATTAATGTTATTATACTTACCACTAAAACTCAAACGGTGCTCTCAATTGAAATGTCACTAAACACTGGCCTCTTGTAAACAGGCCATTGGGATCATCCTAGTTTTCAAAACCCTAATCACTAAAATGTTTGTAATATCATTAATGTATTATATTTAGATGAGACGTGAAGCAAAAAAAATAGGTTCCAATTTTTACCTCCAACGCTCTCTAACTCTATCTATCGAATCCACATTTAATAATACACATCTTGACGAGATATTATTAATTAGTTCGCAATAGCGCCTCTAATTATGTAGCTCTATGTGTAATATGAGCTTCGTACAATTATGAATCATTTTGTGAACAATAATGAATAAAAATGTTAAAATTGACACGTTCCTGTTATATTATGACTCTCTGTTATATTATGAAAAGGTTTTTTGGAGTGGGGGGAGGGGAGGGGGTTAGATTAAATATATTTCATATGAATAAGAAGCTAATACTAAAAAAATCTAAACGAAACATGAAACAGAACAAGACACAGAAAAATAAAAAGACAACGGTCACAACTAGTAATTGAACCCAGGATATCTTATCTTACCAGGACAGGCGTCGTAAACCACTCGTTCATTGGGACCTATTTATTAAGCGCCATTTTTGTCGATATCGTATTTCAAACTCAGAATTAAAATGTCATCATGCAAGTAATTTTTGTTCGAGTCGAGTGTAGAAATAAGACAAGAGATCCAGTATAGTAAATTAAGGATGTTTCCAGAAGGTTTCTCTCAAGGTTCCCTCGACGCCTATTTCCTCTTTGGGGAAGCTGAGCAGAGGATCTGTTTAAGAAGCGAAAGGAGTGAACCTGTATCATAAAGAGTCCTCTTCGATATAAATAATAATTAAATAATATCATTATCTACATCATCACGTCTACACAATGCATTACAAAAACAAACCGCAAGATTTTTGGCTTTACCGGGTTACTAAGGAGATTCCGCTATTTAAACATCGATAAAATATGCATACATTATTCTCATTACACAAAAAATGGAATAATTGTATAGATAAAATACCTACCTGAATTTAAGGTTTCCTTCCTTTCCCGATGCTCTTTATTAAATTAATTACATTAAATTAATCCATGGTTTCCTCTCTATAAAAGTCACTTAAACATAATAACTTTAATATATTTGAGTGTGACTTATTTGCATACTTCACTGAGGTGTAAAATTTGCAGCCAACAGAGGCCTTATATGCGTTTTAAGGTGCCAAAATGCCCAATTACCATACAAGTGAAAAATTAACACTTCGGAACATCTCATAATATCCTTGTATATAAAATACGTTACAATGCTAATCGGCTCAAAGATCCATTTGAGTTGCCTGCAGATACAGTAAAGTTTATCAAACGTACGTTAAAGCTTTAAAAACATCCCCTTTAGATAAAATAATTATATTATAAAAATCTCTAAAAATTCATTAAAGAAAATTAATATTGTCTTCTCTCAATAACTAAATATGAAGGTAAGAAATGATTTTATGCTCATAAATTATATTTCCATTGCTTGCTATAATAATTTGAAACACTTTGCTTTAAGCAACTAAATTTATTTCCACTGTACACTGGATTCGGATAAACTTTCCTTAGTAAGAAACTAATGTTACCTAATATATTATAACCGATGTCCTGATTGGGGTAGGTTCTTCGGAACATAGTCGTTTAAACTTCGAATTGTTTTACAATATCTAATAGCAATCAAATTAATTTATATGCGTGTGGAATTTTGTTGTAATATTCATGTATATTCACGTATACACTGCGTTCCACGGGGATGATTTTTAGTGAAAAGCTTATCAAAAAATGTATACTTTTTTTTCATTACTGCTCAAATAAAAAAGTTTACGAAAAAAATTATAATTTTTGTGGGGTTTAAAAAGTGTTTGTGTAAACACACCTTTATAATTATTATTTCTTCGCGCTCGGTCAGCTGTTCTATTTAAGATTTGAAATGTTAAGGTAGCCATTTTGTTAACTGAATGCGTGCATTACTCGCAAAAGTAGAGCGACGATTACTTTGCTTTGATTAAAACTTTATTAAGATTTCTTTTTTAGATTATCGTGAATAACCAACCCCCAAAGTTTTGCGGTATGAGCTTTGAACACAATATAGATATAAAACCATGTGCTTAATCGTTTTTTCTATTTATTTCAGCAATTAAAATTTGCATGGAGCATTTTATATTTGGTTCATTGTGCTTTTTCAAAACCAACAGAAACCATTATATCTGATAGTTCTGAAATATCTTCGGAAGGTTCTGTGATCGCTGACACCTACGACATAATATTGGAAGAAATCAATGTAACTAACTTGCGAAATAACGAAGAACAATTCAACTATTTGGAAAGTGGTGTTGGAAATGCCGATAGTGACGAAATATTAGAAACGGCAGAAGACAACATTGTCTTCAGACCTTTATTTGCTTACAGGCGCTTACAGCAGAGGAGACTTGCTTATAGATCGAAAACACGACCTAATAATAACGGTAACAGCTATCAACAAAGTTATGAACCAAAGAGAAGACTCCCGCAGTATTGGTTTTACGATTTCTAGATATTATAGTGATTATATTTCGATCGTTTATACATTATTTTATTTATTTTTGTATGTAAACACCCCAAGATCATTTTACGGATGATATTATTTATAATATAGGCTTTTCACGATGGACTTAAACTATTTTCTGTAAAATTTTTTTTGTTTGTTTTTGTTTTTAACTTTAACCCAACACAGGAGACCCTGAGGAAAATAACTTCCTTCAGAACCTATGTCATCTTTGGGGATACTGTGTGGACAGTATTTTTAAGGAAAATAAGAAAAATAAGTTTTAGTAAAAAGGCATAAGGGGTGAGTAGGAATCTTGGGATCAGTGTGTTCAGGAGTGACGGACTATCCCTTAAATCTATCATATAAATCTATATGATAGATTTAAGTGCAATGCTGCTGCTGTGCAATGCCAAGAAAGAACAGTTAGAGAGGTCAAAGGGTCTCCCCAAACCAACCTCTCGCGAACTGGCACGAAAACGCAGATGGTGGACAGGCGCATCATTCGCCCAATGAACCCGGGCACCCCTTCTAAATCACCAATCGTAGCGAACCACTTGGAACCTATGGCAGAGGTGTTAGTTATATATGGCGGTACCCAAAACCGCAATTAAAGCACATTAACTTTGTGTGAATCACTAAATTATTTTATGATAAAATTTGTCGCCTACCTGTTCTGTTTCTACCAAAATTTCATCTGGTTGTATTATTACATATAATCCATATAAATAAAAATGTTAATGTTCGTTTGTTCAAAATCTTAAGTCTCCGATAGTTCTTCAACTATTGCGTTGAAATTATGACACAACTTTGCATTCGAAAACGCGTGTGTTTTTACCGATATTATATAGAAATCACCTGCGACTGGTAAAAACATAATTTTTTGAAAGCAACACGCTCTATTTTGTCTCTATCTGCACAGACAGACTGAGCCACAGCAACGCGTGGCGGGGTACAGCTAGTAAAGAATAACAGAAGAAGTGCCTTGTGGGTGAGTTCCGTAAAAACACTATTTGCCTAAATGAACTAAATGGGGGCTAAACGGAACATTCCATTCAAATTTTATTTTTATATTATGTAACCACTTAAGCTAACAAGAATAAGCGATATATAATAAAAATAATAGTATAGGTACCTACTTTGGACCTAATCCATACTCTTAGATACCTATGTAAGCATTAAATAGTGCCACAGATTAAAAATTATAGTATACCTGCTTTGGACCTAATCCATACTCTTAGATACCTACGCATTAAATAGAGCCACAAAGTAAAAATTGGCACCGCTGGGCGACAAAACTTAATACCTATGAATAAATTAATGGTTCAAGTAAAGCGATTATTTTACATAATTACCCATTGATGTCTAACCACAAAGTGACTGTCACTAAGAAAATATTTGATTGTGGTTTATTATAGCTTTTATCATTATATAATTTTTTTGCGGTACTTTACTTACTTGCGTCAACCAGTGAATTTTCCACCAGTAATATTTATTTACAAAAATATGGCAATCGTAAATGATTAAAAATGGAAAAAAAAATTTGAGAGTAAAACTGAAAAAATTATTTATTTATTCATTGTTAATAATTGAACACCTAGGCTTAGGTTGTGTGTTCGCGAAACACTATAATATTTTTTAGGCCCGAATACCCAATTTCTACCTATTGATAACAAGTTTCTCGCTAACTCTTTAAGTTTTTAAGTTCCAAAAAAAATATATGTAATTTTTGAGAAAAATATCCATACATTTGTTATGCTGAATGGTTAATTATATGAAATTCCCTCAACAGAAAACAATCGAAAAATAAGCTCCGAAAATTATTAAAAACACGTTTTGTTCTGTTATTTAATATGTTATAGGCATGAAAAAATTCACAGAGTATCTTTAAATGCAACTAAAGATCTGTAGAGAGATTTTTGCTCTATTTCAAACGAGTCGTGTTTTATTAAATATTTTCACAATTTTCGCTTAATTACCGTTTTTTAATATTAGCGCGCTCCCTCTAACATTCGTATTTAAAATTCTCCCTTTGAAACCATCTTTGAACGCTTACTACGGGGCCTTAAGCCATTTACAGTAGATAACCATATCATCTATCTCTATTTCTGTTGTCTTTCGTATAACGTCTTATAACATTATTTGACATAATTATGTAATCGTTGCACCACAATATACTACTAACAAAAAATGTGAACACCTCAGAACAGGTTCATCTAGCAAGGTATTCATGTAACACTAAAATACTTAAATTATTTACAGAAAATATCGTTCTTAGTTTTATAATATTAGGTTACAAAATCTATGTACATATAATATATGTGTAACGAAATGTTAATATAATTTTTTACATGTAGCAAACACTTTGTGGATATACAAAATTATAATAAAATAACTTTGTTTTTAATACCACTTTATTGTATATATTTGTAATATATGCAATAAATTGGTATTAAAAACAAATTAATTGTATTCTAAGTTTATATAATTATTATATGTAATTGAAATAATTTAATTGTTGAAGACAATATTAGCGATTTTTAAACAAAAAACTGAAACAGAAAAATCAGAAAAGGATACGGTCACATCTAGGACTCGAACCCAGGACCCTTGCCTTGCCGGAGCACCGCTCTACCACTGAGCTAATGGGACCCTATCTCCTTCGGTCACATTTAACTGTATCATACTTCCGTAGAGCGGTGCCCCGGTAGCCTTGGTAGAGCGGTGACCCGGCAAGGCAGGGGTCCTGGGTTCGAGTCCTAGATGTGACCGTATCCTTTTCTGATTTTTCTGTTTCAGATTTGAAGAAAAGAAATAATTTAACCGTCCAATAAATAGAAATAAAATAATCTAGCTTATATGAAACACTGCGTAATTAAAACAAATTATAAATGCATATATACGAGTACTTGAAGCAAGTATATCAAAATAATACAACAAAATAATGTAAAGAAAGTGATAAATAAACAAAATTAAAATAATTTGGAGGAAATGTATATAAATATAATATGTATGTAGTCATTATTAATAATTAATTAGTCGGTGCTTATAATTAATCCATCAATAAAAGGCAATAATTATTCAAATGATGAAATTGGACACACTCTGAACCTTTCTCCTTTAGAAGACCATGGGAAAAAATTGATCTCATCTGTCTCCTCAAAATTATTAATTGTATTATAGATTTACCTAGTTTACCACAACTCGTCCCTCTCAATATACCCTCTCGTAGACTCAGAAATAATGAACTGCTCTTGCTCAAACAACAATCAACATTGACTATTATCCAGAATGTATAGACTGGTCAACTCAAGTCAAGACCTCGAATTTTTGCTATAAGTCTAATTTTTATGTCACTAAGCAAGTGAAGAAATATTATAATTATCATGTCTTCTAGCGAGGTAATGACTTCAATTGCCACTTCTATTTTCTTGTAATGTTTTTTGTCTTTACTTTCGTATGCCATCCATTACTCTTGTAATTGGTATTTTAAATTTTTATTTCATGTTAGGTTAGGCTAGGTTTTGATCTTGCAAATTGGACGTAAGTCCGTTAGTTAATAAATTAACAATAATTATTTTCACTCTTCATAAACTTGTTCACAATATTGTCCCCATTTCCTAGAAGGCTTAAAGAATCAAGGTAGCCATTGAAAAACCTTCAGTTTCCCATAGATAACATGATGTGTATGGGTTTTCTGTACTTGATCATTAATATAGCTTGACCCAGGAGTGGGGTGAAAGTTCAAGAGATCAATGGAAAAGTGTTGATGGAAAATGAAAAACAAATACTTATATACGACCGGTCGGTGGCTGACTTAACATCGCGTTTGAGTACCACCCAGGCGTAGTGTGTTAAATACCTCGGTTGGCTAAGTCCTCCATCACAACACGAGCAACATTTTCCGCTTACTGTGGTGGTAGTAGGATTTTTTCAAATATTGTCAGAGCACTCGTAACCCGGGAATGTTTCTTTCTTTTAAAAATGAAATATATATTAAGTGGAAATAATGGTCTAATAATATGTATTACTTTTGTTGATATATATTTATTTAAGTTAACACATTTTTTCTCGACACTTCGACGGGTTTTTTCCCGATGTAAATGTCAACCCTCAACTGAAATCATCGCGGTTTGAATGATCAGGATTCACGTAAGGTGATTGTGAGTCATATATTTAATAATATCCGGCGTCTAAAATTAATAAATGAAATAATTAAATGCGCAAATCAAAATGGCTGAATAGTTTCAGGAAACCTTTGGAATACTCGTCAATAACTCATTTTATTGACATAAGTAATCATTTATGTCAACACTTCTTTCCGTCTACAGAAAATTGTGGTATCACGATCTGCGATGCATTGTTGTGTGCCTGTTCCACATTTTCTGAAACGCAATACAGATTCGAACCACCTCCTTTTAAGTGACGCATTATTGATTTAGAAAAACCGTAAACATAATACTTTCAAGGCCATTGTCTTTAAATTCGTTTATTCTTTAATTCACACTATTTTGAAATCTTATATGGCTAAAGAAACCTGAAATCTCTCTGAAACTTTGGCTCAAGGAGGTAAAGGAGGAGAAAAAATAAAACAATCTGAACACAAATACATGTTATTTACCTACTCATTTTTACCTGAAATCGAAATTTAAATTATATTGGAATATTTCAGTAACCTAATCTAAGTAGAATTAACCCAAACAACAAAGTCGCCAAAACAACCAACAAGATTCTTTACTATTCAATTGAATTTTATTAACCCAGGTATTTGATTTTTGAGTACTTTCGGTACAAACTGGGATGGAAACATAAAAGTCGTGAGATATATGATTTAAGGATTCATATGAAGAGGCAACCACTTTTTATTTTCATCTAAAAGCTTACAATAAAATTTTGGAAGTTTGCGAAAGTTTTTTCAATGTTTTGAATTACTTTCAAATTAAACGAAGAAAGGGAAGTGATGAAAACCTTTATAAAATGCTTGTGTAATTAAATACGTTTTTTTATTTTTATATAAAGTGGTATATATATAGAAAAATAGTCTGTTAGCGAAAAATTTTTTAATATATAATTTTAATCTATTTTTTAAATCAGAATTTTAATCAATTGCAAACAAGGGGGGGTTTAGGGGTTTCATCCCCCTCCCCAGCCTAAGTATTGCGTAAGAAAAAAATGATAGTACTCGTAGATTGCATTCCTGAAAAATACAACAAAAATATAACCTGAACGATTATTGGCACGTCTCTTTTATCAAATTGATGTAAATAATAAGTTTTGGTAAGTTGAGATCCCAAAAAACTCTAACAAATTTTGCAATCCCCCTTTTCTCCATTTTTTGAGAATTTTGAATGGTAATAATCTCTATAGTAACAACCGAATTTGTGTTATCTATTGTAATTTTCTTTCATTATAATATCATCGCTGCAGCTTCGCGGTCTGCCCCTTTGGCTTTGATTCGGGAGGTTTGAGGTTTGATTCCGAATGCAGTGCAAAATTTTCCATGAATTATAAAATTCCTTATATAATGATTTGCTGAAGACCTTACAATAACTGATATAAAATAAAAAATAGGCGTGGTTAGTAAAATCACATTATTAGACCACTACATAGACCTTACAGCGTTCATCACAGACCACAGTCTACCGTGAACCTGTGACGACATGAACATACATTTCCCAATGATGGCCAAGACCTTGGATAAAGCCATCGAAGAGCGGGTATATGATGAGGTGATAATTGCAGCTGCACACCATCAGAAGTCAGAATTGTCACTGCCATTGAGGGGTGATAAATGCTACAGTAAAGAAACAAATTGATTGGGATGCTACGCATCTAGTACAAAAGCACGTAGGCTTTTCAAGTAAACACATCTTAATTTGAACAATGTAAATATTTTTTATTGGTGCATGACTGTTATAGACGCAAAATATAATCGAACATTTTCTAACCTAATCCAACAGAGGGAGACAATTTAAGGATCGGCCAAATGGATCAATTGAAAAATAGGAAAACGCTGTTGTTTTCTTTCAAATAGAGCATATGAAAAGTGAAGGAAAAACCTAACCTAACCTAATCAAAACTTACCTAACCTAATCTATTATTTTATCATGTTCTGTTTAGTCACTGTTCTGTTTTATCCGGTTAATGTTAATTTGTTTATTGAGATATTTACTACGCGACTTCGCTAGAGATTTCGAGTGAAAAACATCGAATTAAAAATATATTAGTATATCACTGAAAATTGAAAATAGAATAAGACACAGATAATAAAAACATTTCTAACAACTCGACTCGAACTCAGATCCTTTGGTCTTACCGGGAATAACACTACCAATTTAGCTGCGGAGACCTAATTAAATTCGGTCATTTTATATTTTGATTTAAGAATTACATTGTCGTCAAATATTTTCCATATTTTTTATAATTAAATAATAATGATAAAATAAGAGATAATAAATCATTTCTTTTAAAAAATTGCAGTTTTTTTAACTAGGAACCCTACTTTAACGAACATTTTGAATTACAATGTAGTGTATAAAGAACAAGTGCTCGTTTAATTGGTATTGTCCTGGATGTCCTTTATCCACCCTGTATCACTAATGCAATAATATAAATAGTAATTATAATATAACTGGTGTTCGTAGAAAATGACAACTTTGTGGTTTGGCATTATGTGGTTTTAGATAATAAAAAAGTCGCTGTGTTTTAACCAAACGAAACATTGGCCAAACGTTATTTTATGTAAAGTGTGTATTTTGATACAAATATTAATAAAAACAATGAAAGCAATCGAAATGAGTTATTTCAATTTATTGGGATTTGAATGATGAATAAAATACAAAATAACATCTAATATTTTAAAATAACCCAGAGTAGTTGTGCGAGCTGAGCAATACACATCATACACAACCCATTCAAAAGAAATGCAATATATATTAATTTACAAGTAGCTAAATACAATATTTGTTTAACATAATGTTTACCAAAAATTAATAAGTGCAATATGATTATAACGAACACCAAATCGAAATAAATAATTTTCTGTAAACCATGATGGGTGCGATTTTATTTGTGTAATAATATACAAAAGGCCTGATTTACCCACTAAAATTATAACTATATATTTCTTTAACCCTCAAGAGATATTTGTAATATCCAATTTTCAAAATAATAACGGACCCCATAGTATAATGTACTACTACCAACGACAATGGGCAACAATTTTTTGTCAAAACACTAATAATGAATGAATAAAAACGTTTATTCATAATTATTATAAACTCTCCTTCGTTGCCCAATCTGGGACCTATAACGAAAAAGTGGTTTGAATATGACGCTGCTTTCTGCAACGTCCAAATCGTCTATTTCCTCTTTGCTTACAATTGAGAATATTTCCTCTCCGTTCTCACTATTTGAAACACTGCTGTCATCCAGCCCTTCGTTGTCATAGGCTGATCTCTTCACCTTGATTAGGGACAGCACATCTTCAAGGGGGAGGTGGACAGTTCCTTTATCCGGAGTGGAGATGGATGCGTTAATTTCCATGCTTTTATCTAGCTGCTGAATGCTTAAAGCAGGAAGAGGCACATTTGAAGAGTCAGAATCAGATTTTTTTTCATCATCCGCAGAACGACGGATTCTAAAAATGTCATGAGGAAATCTTTCATCTCCGCTGATCAACCTACTTTTGAAGTGATCTTTATAAATTTCAGAATTACCATCTTTGAAACTTCTCTTCTTGAAAGATCTAGGGAATCCTTTTGTCCAATCAGACATTCTGATTTTTCTTTTTCCCTGTGTATCTTCATTAGAACGCTTTTTCCGATCGAGAGAATCTTGTGCTAAAATCGGGATTTTATCATTTTCAAATGTAGCGTTCCTTTTTTTAAAATGAGAATCCTTTACGTGACTTGATTCAGTTTTTGCACTTCTTTTGTCGCAATCGTCCGATGGATCTTCGTCATCTTGGCCGGGATAATCTTCCAGAGGCACCATTGGCGTGTCATCATACTGGTTGGATTCGTCGACAAAGGGCTGTGCCACGGAATAATAACCCACTTCGTCTGGATTTTGAGGACGCTGTTCAGAGAATCGAACCAATTGCAAAATATTGGAGAGAGAAATGAGGACCACTAATTTCTGCAAGGAAACAAGTCACTATTAAAAACCATTTAGCCGGGAGAATCAAATAATGTTAAATTAATTTCTTCATTGATACACCATCGTTATGTTTAGAAAAAATATTAAGTGACTAATAATTAGGTAATATTAAAATATCCAAAAATTTTGGTTTGAATGCTAAAAATGCATAGAAAGCTAATTATAATTACGTACTTTGATAGCCATTTACGAATGACATCAAAAAATGTCTATTACCAATTACAAAATCGTTAACGGATCTATGTTTTGAACTAATTAATGTCTCACGTCTCAAATATAATAATATTGTTTGTGACAAATCGGCTCAGTATTTCAACAAGTTCGAATACAATGCTATTTTTTTCGGTGTGGTTTATTACATTATCTATAAGATATTTATTCTAAAAGTATTCAACACTTACAAATTGCAAAGGATGCTTCATCATGTCTGTAGATTTTCAATCGATTATGGAAATTTAGAAAAGCAAATTATTCTAATAGTTGGGTACTGTCAAGCGGAGCACCAAATGAAGCGTGTAATGCAATGCATCTTGCACTTTCTGAGATCAACTGTCTTCAAGGATTATTCAGAGTATTAATTTATAGCTACAAAGGTGTTACATTTTAAAGATGTCATCGATTAGCTCCTTGTCACATGCGAGAAGCCGCGTAATGTATTATTATTTATCTAATGTGCATCATCTTATTCAAATTTACTATCTTAAAATATATATTAACTTTTGAATATAGGTACCTACCTACTAATCAATTATTTAGTCATAGTTCATACCTGCGTAATATTGTCGACAATATGCTCCTTCTGACAATCAACGTGAAATTCATGATAATACGCTTAGGTGCCGGCTTCGGGCTTGTTCAAAAGGGGGCAGAAGGGCAGATACCATGCACGGACCTCACTTTTAGGTGGGCTCACATTTCCTCCGAGGGGTTTCCTGCCCGCTAAGCCCAGCAGTACTTCAGTTACTCCTAAAGGAAGGCTATTAGATGCACATGATTGTAGGGCCGGTATATCAGTTACTTTTAATCTCGGCCTGTGAGATATCTACGTCCGTCAAGCTGCAATACGGTAAGAGCCGGCAAGATAACCCTAGTAATATTTAGTGAAGGCCTACTACAAACACTGTTACTGTCAAAAATTATACAGGCTGCCAATTTTGAAACCCCCTACGACGACGAAGCCCGGTACAGTCCATGTTCACAAGCTAGGTAGGTAACAGTACCACCACTGTGTAGAATATTTATTCTCATAAAATTCAGATCTTGGATTAAACTTCAGATATTATGCATTCCCTATGTATATTAACAAATTTATATATATCTTGCTAGTCAGCAAATATTTATTGTTCCGATAGCAATTATTTATTTGAACTCATAATGCAGCGCAATTTTCAGTATTAAGCGAAAGATCTTTCTAGTAAAATATACGACGCACCACTTTGCACTTAGGTACCTACTTGAAGACATTTTGTTGTATTATATTAGTAGGCGAGCTGCTAATTTGACCGGAGACCCGACCGGTATAACAAGTCATGTGGTAAGAATTAACACCGTGGTGTGTATTTAGTTCAATAATCAGATTATCCTAAATATAACATTATATACTTATGTATGCGGGCGGACAATCATAAATAAACCTCTCACGACACAATAAAAATGAATAGCTGAAATAACTTAAATACTGTTTTTTTTAAGCGACCGCACATAAGGAAACAGTAGGTACCTACGTATGTACATAGAATTTTGTATTATTCGATCTTGTATTTTTTTTAAAGTTTGGAACTGCTTTTTTAAATGAATCTTTTTTACGTCTAGCTGATGGAAAATGTTTATTTGCATTATTGCAAATAAGACCGTCTCGTATGGTTTCTACATACTTACAACTTATTTTTCATACTTACTATGTCTTTTCTTCTAATTTAAAATTTCAACGTATGCAATCCTTTCACTTTTTGTACATGGTCTCAACAAATAACTCTTCGAATACTACCAACGTAAATCAATACTATCTTCTTAATAGTTTTCTTGCTTTATTACAACACAATTTACTTCAATATACCTACAACTTTAAATTTTTATATTTTATATATTTTACCAAAATGAACTAAAATGTTGAATGTTTATTACTAAAATGTAACTGGACTGCGATCCAAAACAGATAGTTTCCATTTTAATGTCACCAATAACAACTATGATATTATCATGATAACAGAAACTTGGCTTGTCGACAGCATTGCCAGTGAAGAGCTATTTGACAACCGTTACCTGGTATTTAGGCGTGACCGTAATGAACAAAAACGGGGAGGAGGTGTAATGATTGCGTTGAAGAAGCACCTCATAGCTCATGAACGTAAGGATTTTAACACGAATGCTGAAAACATCTGGGTGACTGTTACGATTAATAATTTCATAAAAATTCATTTTTGCTGTGTTTACATACCTCCAGGAGTCAATCACTCACAAAATATACATGAATTCATAGATAAATTATGTGAACTTCGAGGACTACATCACGATGATCATTTTGTCATATCGGGTGATTTCAACTTACCACAAATTAACTGGTCTTTAAGTAATGATAATAGTATGCAAATTACGAATGGCTCTAAATCTGAAATTATTTCCAAACTATCTGACACCCTTTCATTTACTGATCTATCACAGTATTGCACCTTTCCAAATAATAATCATACATACCTAGACCTTGTTTTTAGCTCCATTCCTGTAAATGTTTCAAATACTGACCAGTATCTCATCCCTGAATGTAAACATCATAAAAGCATTCTTGTTGACATTAACATATCTCTGGAAACTCCTATGGTGGACAACAAACGAACAATCAATCTCTTTAGGAAAGCTAACTTTGAAACAATAAATAACGTCCTCAGTAGTATTGATTGGGATGCAGAATTTTTAAACCTATCAACCAATACTGCTATTGACCGCATTTATGCAATTTTATATGAAATCATTCGATTAAACGTCCCATCAAAGGAAGTTCATATTAATAATTCTTATCCCTATTGGTTTAGTCCAGCCCTAATAAAACTGACTAAGGAAAAATATAAAGTGTTTAAAATGTGGAAAAGGTGGTCCAATCCTTTAGACTACCATGAATTCTGTATCCTTCGATCAAGGCAAAAGAAATTGTCTAGAGAATGTCTTAAACAATTTATAACATACGCTGAACTTAATATATCTCGTGACCCTAAAAACTTTTGGTCTTATGTTAAAGAAAAAAGAAATAATTCTGGTTTACCTCATGTTATGAAACTGGGCGAAGTGACTGCTGAAAATCCTTTCGCAATATGTAACCTGTTCTCACAGCACTTCGTCTCCACCTTTAATTACAACACTATTTCCGATGTACACTCTACCAACTATCATTTTGACAATCAAGTTTATTTATTTATTTATTTATTTAATATCAACGGTATGAATATACCATAAACAATGATAACATGTCACAGTTAAAAACGTAGAAATATTTTAAAGAAAAGAATTACAAATATATGTGGCATTTGATTGTGAAATGACATTAGAGAGTAAGTAAACAAGAGATACAAGTACATAAGTTTCTATAGTGCAAATAAGGTAGAATTAGATTAAATTAATATTGATTGAAAAGATTTGATAACATAGCCCTCTTGTACCTACCTTGCGTGCAGTTAAATAGATCTGCCACATCTGCGTATCTATTACTAACTTCATGCAACCTAGGTACAAGCGAGTGTTTGGAATACTCAGTCCTGATATTGTTGCATTTAAACAAAATTTTAGAACGAGTAGCTCTCGTGGGTATATGAAATTCAATGAGGTTAATTAAATCAGGACTGTCTATACTACCATTTACAATTTTGAACATAAATATTAAGTCGGATATAATTCTTCGATCTGAGAGTTTTAATAAATTTAGATTTTTCATCAAGTAATTATAATTTATATTTTCAATGGGAATACCGAGTTTAAAATTAATGTGTCTTAGGAATTTATGTTGAATTTTTTCGATTGAATCTGAATGTAATTTGTAGTGGGGGGACCAGATCGAGGAGTTATATTCGACTTGACTACGAACCAGGGATGTATACAAAATTTTTAATGTTGAAATATTCTTGAAACCTCTGGAATTTCGAAGAATGAAGCCTAGCATTTTCATTCCTTTATTATTAATAATATTTATATGCGATATAAAGTTTAATTTAGAGTCGAACGTTATCCCCAGGTCATTAATTTCTTCGACAGAGGTAAGGATTGAGTTATTGAGTTTATATGAATGAATAATTGGTTGATTTATTCTGTAAAATATTATTGAATAACACTTATTTATGTTAAGATGAAGTTTGTTAAGAGAACACCAATTAATTAACCTGTTAAAATTATTTTGTAGACAGATACAATCTTCAGCGCTTTTGATTATTTTAAATATTTTTAAATCATCTGCGAAAAGTAATGCATTAATATCTTCATCAAATATATTTACAATATCATTTATAAACAGTAAAAATAATATTGGGCCTAAATGAGACCCCTGTGGTACACCACTGGTAGCTATAAATTGATTGGAAATGAACAAATTGATTTTTACAAGTAAAACTCTATCAGTTAGATAGCTAGCAAACCATTCTAAAAGTTTTCCGTCAGTACCGAGCTTACGTAGTTTGATCAGGAGAATTTTATGGCATACTTTGTCAAAGGCCTTGATAAAGTCCGTATATATGGAATCTACTTGAGTTCTGTTAGCTAATGCGTTTGATATATAGTTTTCATATAACGAGAGATTTGTCAGAGTTGATCTACCCGACAAAAATCCGTGTTGATTCGGAACAATGAGATGGTTAATACATGGTGAAATTTTATCAAGTAATAGTTTTTCAAAAAGTTTAGGAATTACGGATAGCTTACATATTGGTCTATAGTTAGGAACATCACTTTTATTACCCTTTTTAAATATAGGAGTTAGATAACAACGTTTCCAAATATCAGGGAAGCACCCTGTGTCAAGGGATTGATTAAACAATAGAAAAATCGGCTCAGCCAGTGAAGTAATGCAATTTATCAGGATATTGGGATGTACATTATCAGGTCCATCCTTTTTGTTTTTGTCTAGGGATTTGATTTTACTTATAACGTCGTTTAAATTGATGTGTATGGCAGGGATATGTATACTCTCGTTAAGCGACGAAGGTGGTATATAATTGTCTGGGATATCTTCGTCATAGACGCTTTTAAAATAATCAGCAAAATAGTTAACTTTTACATTCATGTCTGTACTACTATTTTCTTTGAAGTGCATTGAAAGGGGTAAACCTTGTTTGTTTTTTCTAAGAGAGTTAACGTGAGTGAAAAAGTTTTGTATATTAGAAGGTATAGAGTTTTCGATTCCATTTATATAATTGAAATATGAATTTCTTGATAGTTTTTTACATTGAGTTCTATAGTTGTGAAATATCTTGTAGTCGTTAAGAGAGTTCGATTGTTTAAAGTTTTTTGTGTGCAATTTTTTTACAGATAACTAGGTTAATTAGCTCGCCACTGAACCATTTTGGGAACTTCGCTTCCTTGAAGTGTGAAAGTGGTACAAAGCTTTCAATGGCCTTATTAATAATTTTGTAATATAATTCAAGATTATAGTTAATAGTATTATTATGGTGAAGAAATGACCAGTCTTCATTTGCAAGATATTGATTCATGTTAGAATAGTCAACTTTGGAGAAATTATAAGTTAGGTTAGGAAGAACAGTTGTATCATCTGGTGAGTTATTAGTAGTGATGGTTATGCTTAGGGCGGGGTGGTGGCAGTCTAGGGGGAGAAGCTCGTCAGCTGATTTAGCAATATGGACTGAGGTATCACTGCAGAATACTAAATCCAGCAGCCGATTATTGGTATTGTAGACTTGATTGACTTGATGTAGAGAGAGTAAGTTCGTCATATCTATTATTTCGCGGGCATTTTCTGGTAGGCTTAAGTTGATATAAGAGTCCTTATTCAATTTAGCATGGAGCGACATTGCAAAAATCAAATCTCGGTATTGTAATAGCTGCCAAAAGATGCTTCATGTCATTCATATTCTCGTAAAAATACTTAAAAAAATCTAAACTTATGTCTTCATTCAACAACCTAGCGATTTCGTAACGTAAAAAACGTAAATTTAGCCTTTTTTCCCAAAATCTGAGTACAGTCTCAAAAATATAAAATAATATCCATTACTTTCAATTGCATTTACCTTATTGAACATTACATGTTTTATAAAAAAAAACACTGCATAAATTGCTGTTAAACTAGTGAGTTTGTGAGCGCTGTGGAGGTGGGGGGGATAATTTCGCTCCTATTGTTTCGTCGCAGAAACTAGATGCGACTTGCATCTAGTTTCGTTTCGGCTACCGCTGACCGTAGACGTGTCAGAATCTTTGTCCGATTAAATTTTGACACATATAATTGTTGTGAAAATGAATGAAAATTACACGAGAAGAAAAATTTTATGTCCAATATTCGGGGCACCAACTGAAATGAACTCTCAAGTGTTACCTACTGTCTCAGAAGTGATGAAACATTATTTGTTCTTACGATATGAGCGTAATCTTAACTCTACAAAAAAAACCGTCAGTATTCGAAATAAAAAGTGTTATATCTGCAATTGTTGAAGGAATTTGGAAGCGCGCTTCTATTCCCATTGTTTCACACAATCGAGTGATGAAACTGATCCAAGATCATTATAACGAATACTTAAAACTTAAAAATTGGCCAAAAAAAGTGTGCATTATTATGTTAAGTTAAATTCTTATAAAATCAAAATGAATAAACTTTTCGATATTGCTTCATGCAAATGTAACAATCTGAATATGTGTTCCTGCGAAAAGACGCGCAAGGTACCCACCAAAGAACAAGCATTCCTTGAAGACCAAAGATCCTCGAGAAAAATGATGCTGGGAGCAATAGACACCGACACAACAAATAAATTACATCGGAAAATGAGGATGCAAGCTCGTTTATCTGAACTTGCTTCGAAGGTCAGCTCATCTACAGCATCAGCGACAAAACCACGTCAACCCTTTTTTGATGAAAACCAATCATTTTCTTCACATTCTTCGCAACCTCCAGAAAATTCCCGTATGATGTAAAAACTCCCCACTTTGGTCAGAATCTGCGATCAGTATGGTTTGTCAGACAGGTCGGCATCAGCTGTTGCAAGTGCTACATTACAAGATTTTGGCATAGTAACCGAAGACGACTCTAAAATGGTGATAGGAACAAACTCAGATGAGCTAGACAAACGTGTCGCACTCCTTTAATAAAAACATGGCAGATGTCGTCGGAGTCAACAAAAATTCGAGGTCTATATTTCGATGGAAGGAAGGATAAAACACTGTCTCAGGAAAAAATAGGGGATAGATATCATCGGAGAACGATTTCAGAAGAACATTATTCCATTTTATCTGAGCCGGGGTCTCAATATGTCGGACATGTTACACCACCATCAGGAACTGGCAAAAACATTGCAAAGAGCATGTTACACCATTTAAAAATAAACGGTTTTAATTTGAATGATTTATCAGCGATTGGATGTGATGGGACTGCTGTCAATACAGGCAAAAAAATGGAACTATTAGATTCATGGAATTGGAATTAGGTCATCCGTTACAATGGTTTATCTGTCAGCTGCATGCAAACGAACTTCCCCTTCGCCACTTGTTTCAACACTTAGATGGTGCTACAACAGGACCTAAAGGGTTTTCAGTACCTATTGGAAAACTTCTTTCAAGCAGCTCTAAAAACACCGTTATAAATTATTCACCAATACACTTTGAGATGCACAAACTCAACGCAGAGGAATTGAAAAATTTGAGCACGGACCAAAAATACTTGTACGAAATATGTTTTGCAGTTACAACAGGTCACTGCCCACCAAATTTAGCAAACCGTCATCCAGGTAGTATTTGTCACTCACGCTGGTTGACGACAGCAAACTCAATACTTCGATTATATATAGGAACAACTAACCCTTCAGTGAACCTAAAAATTCTTGCTGAATATCTTGTTAAAGCATATGCTCCGACATGGTTTGAAATAAAGAGGCACTCGTCGTGTAAAGATGGGGCATTACATGTTTTTACTATAATAAAACTCACCCGATATTTGAGCACCGATCTACGAGATATAATTAATCCAGTAATTCAAAGAAACGCCTATTTTTGCCACCCGGAAAATCTGCTAATATCCATGATAATGGATGACAACCTTATTGTAAGAGAATTGGGTTTGAGACGAATATTAAAGGCGCGAGATAGATGTCCGAGTCCATCTGTTGTTAGAGACTTTATTATTCCAACAATAAACTTTTCAGCAAGTAAATATTACGATATTATCAACTGGCAGGAATGCGAAGTTACACCGCCACCGATACTATCCGAAATCAGTAATGACGACCTAGTCAAAATGATAAATAATTTCGGTGAAGAAAAGGACAGTATTGAATTTCCCAGATTTCCCTGCCACACTCAAGCAGTTGAGAGGTGCATCAAATTAGTTACCCAGGCATCGTTGTCTACAGTTGGGCCTGAAGCAATAGATGGATTCATTCGGGCGACAATAAAATCTAGGCATATAATGCCCGAATTTCACACCAAATCTCATTTCAAAACACGATAAATATTATAAACCTTCGATAATGTTTAAATAATTCTCTTTGTTAAAGTATTTTATTTAATAAAAAAACATGTTTCTCAAAAACACGAAAAAAACAATAAAAAATCAATAATCCTCTTCAAAAAACCAAAAATAGACCCCGCCTTGAAACTATTGTAATTTTATTTTTATTTTCACATGTGTTATGCACCTTATTAGCTATAAAACCCCTAGTAAAATTGTATTTTTGCTATGAATATCGCTTGTTTATAATGCTTGGCAGAGTTTTCAGCGACTTTTTTCATACAATTTTTTTCTAAATATAAATGTGCTGGTTGTTGAATAAAGGAATGTTTCGATCGAGTTGATTTTTTTAGACGAAAGAGGTGTTATACAAAGGCAACTTTTTTTTGCTATTACAGTATTGGCATCTTTAAAAAAAAAGTCCCATACAACGTCACTCCACCCTATAATATTCATCCAATCAATGCAAGGGGTATTATAGTCACCAAACAAAATTGTTCTGGCATCAGGGTATTTATTTTTAAAGGTTTCGAGGTCATCTATGTTGTTTCTGTAGACTGTGATATTGGATCCAGGAGGAATGTAGACACATCCCAGTAGAATTTTGCCTGATTTAGTTTTTAGTAAAACGAATACCTGTTCCACGTCCAGATGTTTACAAATTAATCGAGTGGATGGCAGTAATTTTGTAACGGATATAAGAACTCCTCCTCCTCTGGTTTTAGTACTAGTGGCTGGATTTCTGTCAAGGCGGTAGGTGTTGTAAGATGAAAATCCAAGTTCCTCGGTGTGAATATCAGGATCAAGCCAAGTTTCGGTAAGAAGAAAAACTTCAATGTGTTGGAGTAGTGGAAGAGTAGTTTGTAGCTCTATGAGTTTGGTACGGCAGCCTCGGATATTTTGGCCGTATCCGATGATGTGTTTGAGTTTTTTGAAGTTGACCTTATTATTGTGGGCTTGTTATTCATATATTTTATTGTTAACCCAACTTCTCCTCCCTTTATCCGAGTTTCCAATTCTCGGCGGAGGTCCGACAAGAATTTTCGTTGGTTCGGTGTTTGGTCGGAAAAGATTTTAACAGTGGAGTTGGTCAGATAAAAGTTCTTTCTCCTGAGGATATTTATTGCTTCAGTGGAGTTCTTTAGAATAACCTTAACGGGCCTAGGTTTATCCGGCCTCACTGCTCCAAGGCGTAAAGTGTTGATAGAGTAAAGTTAAAAGGCGTAAAGTTAATATCTCTTCGGTATCAATTTCAAAACAAAAAATAGAAAAAATAATCGATACTATTTCTAGCTCACTGGGTGCGGGTAGTGATAAAATTCCGGCTTTCTTTATCAAAATGTGTAGCAAGGTAATCTCGAAGCCCCTATTATTGCTCTTTCAATCCTCATTGAAAGAAGATATCTTTCCTGATCGTTGGAAGAGTGCTCTCATCACACCAGTTTTTAAGTCTGGTGCCAAAAATGATGTCCAGAACTATCGACCGATATCTAAATTACCAATCTTTAGTAAAATTTTTGAAAAAATTGTTCATGAACAACTATATAATTGCATCGAGTCTGTAATACTTGAGAACCAACATGGCTTTATGAAAAAAAGATCGGTTGTATCTAATCTTGCCATTTTCATTGAACATATTACTAAATCAATGGATGATCAAATCCAAGTTGACGTTATCTATACAGACTTCTCAAAAGCGTTTGATAAATTTGACCACAGTCTTCTTTTGTCCAAATTACTAGCTTTGGGAATTCATGGGGATTTATATAGATGGTTAGTCTCCTATCTTAATGGGCGCACTCAGGGGGTAACAATAAATGGCTTCATCTCTGAGATTGTAAATATACCCTCAGGTGTGCCCCAAGGATCTCACCTGGGACCGTTACTGTTTACAATTTTCATCAACGACATTATAAAATGTTTTAATTATGCAAATGTTCTACTTTTCGCTGATGATATGAAAATTTCCTGCCTATTAATTCTATAATTGACTGCTTTAAACTACAAGAAGATCTGTATAGGCTTAATGATTATTGTATCCTCAATCGTCTCAACATGAACACTTCTAAATGTTATGTAATTACCTTCACTAGAAATAAAATTAAATTCGACCATAATTATCATATAGCTGGCCAACTACTCAAAAAAGTTACACAAATTCGTGATCTAGGTGTTATACTTGACAGTAAACTTACATTTGAGGCTCATATTGATATGATTGTTAAGAAAGCCCTTAGAATGCTCGGATTCTTATTCCGTATTGGAAAAGAATTTAATAATATCATAACACTTAAAATATTGTATTTTTCTTATGTTCGCAGTCTTGAATTCGCTTCTCCCATATGGAATCCTCAATATAATATTTACATAAATCGCATTGAAGCCATCCAAAGAAAATTTGTCCATCATTTAAATTTCAAATTAAATTCTAACCTTGACGTAAACAGCGCGATGGACCTTTATGGACTTAAGCCATTAAAAACTAGAAGAGACTCCGCAGATATAATATTACTCCATAAAATTATTAATGGCTTTATCGATTGTTCTCCCCTTCTATCTGAAATTAATTTTAGAGTCCCGAGCGTTAGAACTAGAGAAAAATCACTCTTTCATCTCCATAAATGTTCTACTAATATCAGACAAAATGCGTTTATATTCAGAGCCTGTAGTATATTTAATAAGGATTTTAATGATATGGACATATTCACATGTAATTTAAGAACCTTTAAAAGATATTATGTAATAGCTAACATTAAATAATTTTAAATATTCTACTGGAAGTTATCATGTTGTTGCTTTGAATCCTTTCCAGTTACTTACCTTCCAATTTATACTCATGTGTTCAATTTAGTTGTAGGTATACATTTAAGTATTATATTGTTATTATTGCTATTGTGTAGTGCTTTTATTGATTGCTGCTGTGTTGAAATTTTACAATACATTATGTTTTGAATTTTAGCTGGTTATTAGTATAACAGTTAACTTTAAATTTTTGAAATTATTAGTTATTAGTATATCAGTTAACTTTATGTTTGAAATTTAGCTGGTCATTAGTATATCAGTTAATTTTAAATTTTTATTTATTTGTGTTCTTACATCTTCTATTATTTTTTATTAATTATTTACAATATTGTATTTTTTGTAAATCTTTCAGGCCACGGGTACAGAACCCTTAGTTTTTTTTTTAAATATATTTTTTAATATTTTTTATTATTATTATAATTTTAAGTGAAAATCTGTTATTGGATTTTATCTTTATTATTTAGTTTATTTTTATATATGTTAATAATCTGTTGATTTTCCCAAATAAAAAAAAAAATAAAATAAAAAAAGATAATAGTTGTAATCTAGAAGCATATGGCGCTGGTGTAGTTGGCAATCTTTTGCGTGATATGACAGTTGATTTGGCTAAGATTGAGTGCATACATTTATGATTGAGTGGTTTGTTTATGTCTAAGATGTACTGTTTTAAAATATATTATTTTATGAGGAACGGCTACGCGGTCTTTTTCATACAAAATTTAAATTTGGATTCGAGGACAAAATACTTAAACTGAATAAATTCTTTTATCAAAGGGTATGGAAAATATCAAGTACGGATACGTGCTAGTGTTTTAAATTATACAATATAAGCCATCGCAAGCCTAATTAAAGAATTCCATTTTTTTATGATTTTAAACTTTCACAAGATTTTATTTTTGTTAGTGGTAATTATTAAAAAAAAATGGTAAAGGTTACGAATTCCGCTTCACGGTAAATATGGAATGTTTACTTTGAATTAATACTTGAATTTAGTCATATTATTACTAAAAGTTATTATATTATTACTATAAATGTTGGGGAACCTTTAATAACGCCTGCTCGCGTCCCCTTTAGAGTTATATCCCAGTTTTTAAGTAGTTTGTGGGTGGGAATACGCTAGGTTTGTATAGACTGGTTTGTGATTTAATTATAATACGATACTATGAATATAATCCAAATCTTGATAATATGAACTCTTGGAATTAAAATTAAAAGTGCGTATTTTTCCGTCTCCCCGGCATAATAAATCATGTTTTGAATTAATAAAGCTAAATCCATTTATTTGAAAGTGAAATATTGCGTATTAAGAGTGAAGCGGAATAAGAGAAAAATAATAAAAAATAATCCTGCCCAACCCACAACGTAAATATAATAATAAGAGTTTATGCCAGAATGTATGCAGGGGTAGTGCAATGCAATAAATTCCATATTTTAAAATAACAGACAAATAATAATAAGAAGAATACACAGATAGGCAATGCGGAATAGAAGTGAAAAATGTTGGCAAGCAGCCGTTTATGGAGGATATTGAAACATCTCCCGTCTAGAGAGGACCATCAGGGGGGGACTACGTCCAGGCAACCATGGCAGTGATGATAGTGTTATTTGATTGGCGTAGTCTGCGCCATAAGCTTTCCATGTGGTGGCGAGAGTGAAATATAAAATAAAACATTGCAAAAAAGTATTTTTTGGGAGGAAATTTTAAATTTATGTAAAGCCCCTAGTCCACTTTGGCCCAATGCATTGGGCCAACTCGCCAAACGTCAAACTCGTGAACGCCGCGTCGCGCCGTCGCCAACGTAGGCCAAAAATGTAGGTTAAAAATGGTCATGTCAGTTAGGCGACAAATAAAAAATGGCACATTATAAGTCGTTATAGAAAATTTTTACGTAAACATAAAAATTTATTAAATATTCCTTCACTATCGTAATTTTTTTCCTCACTTTTATCGGGAATAAACAAAACCAATGAAAATACCATATTCTGCATTGGCCGTTTAACCTCTTTTTTTATATGAATACCGCACAAGTGTCCCATCTGCTCCCAACCGTCTGGAGCCACTGAGACTACAGCATCCTTAATTGGGGTATGTTATTAGGCTGAAGATAGCGGAGGGGGGAACGAGGTAGGGAAGAAGGCGGCGGAGTACCTAGCTAAATCTAGTCACCAAACACGGCTAAAGCCATTTCAAGCAAGGTTTCAATTCTGAATGGTGGTCTTACACCAGGGCGATAAGAGATAAGAGTAACTTGAGATTTGAACCCGCGACCTTTGGATTGCTAGTCGAGAGCCTTACCCCTCGACCACAGAGGTCGTCAAATCTAGATAGATGTGGAAATTATGGCATCCGCAGCAATTTATTTGTACAGCATGTTAAATCATTAATCATAAATGCCGTAAATAAATCGGCATTTATTTTTATTCGGGAAATATTTTCAATTTGTATGGATATTTCAGGCGAGTATTTGATGCTTATAATAATTTGTTATCCTTTGTGCTATGCATAAAAACCTTGTCTTATAAAATATGATTTAAGATTTTCACGGCCAAAAGTATTTTTGTTATTTGTTTTTGGGGTGTTATGCCGTGTTGCGCTAACTCATTTATTCCGGGCATTACTTTGGATTTTTTCCTGAAGTCCTGGGGAGACCCAAAACTTATAGAGCACGGCTGATTACGGAGGCCATTGAAATCCATAAAAATCCCGTAAACATTAATAGAGACGATGGAGCTAAGCTCTATAGTTCCTGGTATCCGATAATTGACGGCCACACCAGAGCTAAATGAAGAAAACCACTTTAAATAAAAAAAAATTGATACGTTAATGTTAGCTCAGAGGAATTGGAGCTGGCAACACGGTATCACAACCTCATACATAAGCTCACATTTCACCACAACCTCAAATAACACATCTGCCCTGATGATGGACACTGCAATGCTGTCCGAAACGTTGGCTAAAGAAGGAGTTAGCGCAACACGGCATAACACCCCAAAAACAAATAACAAAAATTGTCTTATAAACATTAGTTTATCATTAAAAAATAATAATATTTGACAGTCAAAATATTTCACCAACAAATGTAGATATAATATATCTCGACACTATCTAGTGGGAAATTCAGCACTAACAAAGCCTTTCCTACAAAAATAAATTTGGTTGTTTACAGGAGAAAAAAATATAGTTAGCAGTAATTGTCGATTGAAGTAGGTACTTGTACAAATTGAATTATTTGGCGGGTTGGGAATAAGCCGACATAGCTTAATGATCCAGAGCACCTGACCGCACATCAGAAGGTGCGGGTTCAATTCCCGTCGGCGGCATTTATTTTTACTCAGGAGACATTTTCAATTTGTATGGATATTTCAGGCGAGTAATTGATGCTCATAATAATTTAAACGTAAATAATCATTCACGCAATAATACCTACCGCCATAAATAAACCACTATGCGAACTGAGCTTAAATAAACCACGAACTGAAGAACATGCCAACATGTGAACACTCTTTGCCGCAAGATCAAAATTCAAAAAAATATTTATTGCACAAAAATACAGAGTACAAAGGCCCGGTTCCCACTATGCCGGACCGGCAGATCTGCCGGAAACCGGACACCGGACAAGAGTGTTCACATTACACCGGAGCCGACAAGAATATCGGACAGTCAAGTACTCACCTCAGTTGAATTTGGACCTGTGCGCACAATGGACGACGAAATTGTTGTGTTGTGGTGGTATCTTAATAGAAGGCAAAATAAAAGAAAACATTGGGTGCATCCTATTTTACGGGAAAGATTTTCACTTGGAACATTTGAAACATTAATATGTGAACTTAGAAGTGACGAATCAAAGTTCTTCAATTATTTTCGAATGACAGCAACCACTTTTGACAATTTACTGGGACGACTTTCAATAGGAGTACGAGATACAAGTTTCAGAGAATGTATTTGCCCAGAACAAAGATTAGCCATATTTCTAAGGTAAGATCATTTTATGCACTAGTTCTGAATGAATGAATGAATGTTTGCTATGTGTTTGTTTGATGAGTGTGAATATATATAATATGTGTGTGTAAGTGTATTTGATAATAATTATGATAATTAAAAATGCAAATAACTTATTTAAGTATTTATTTGTACTCAAACTCAAAGCTTTATAAAAATTCTAAAAACTTAAAACCCTTCAAAATCTAAGTATTCTTGGGAGTCTTGGGAATTTCCGGAATGATTACTAGATGCTGTTGGCGAAGCTGGAAACGGATTGGAGGACGAAGGTGAAGTTGATGGTATAGGTGTTGTTGCCTGTTGATACGTAGAGTATCTAGAGTGGTGTTGATATTGCGTAGGTGTTGCATGTTGATTGACGCTTGTGTAGTATTGTCCGGTCATCTGATTAGAATCACGCCAATTCCTACTTTTAATTTTTCGCAACATTGTCAGGACGCTAGCTTGAAATTCTAAAGTCTCTTCGATATTTAAAGTGTTCAAGATTGGTATAATGCCTTTGAAAAAAGACAGATGATGGTTTTCCTTTTCTGGCTTTATTCTGGAGTCCAAAAACTTTAACATCTTGTCATTTACCTTTTTATTATCAATTTTTCTTTTATTTTTAATTAAAGGTGAACGAAACTCTGATTCCATGCTTACTTCAGTCTCGGTTCTTGCTTTTTTTGAAACTGACTCATGAGGTGGTCGAGGTTCGGAGACTTTTTTTAAAAACATTAATTGCTCGTGATATAAATAATTTCGAGTCTGTTTGGCCGAAGATCCAGATTTAGACTCATCTTTTTGTTTCTTTACTGTCTTAAGCCACGAATCACGTATATTGTTCCATTTTGTTGAAACCAGTTTTCCTGAAATCATTAAAAAATATCATAATAGAATAGAATAGAATTTGTTTATTGGTGACGTATAAAGTAATAATGTAATAACAAAAGATATTTTTTTCAGATATTTAGCTTCAGGATGTTCATTCAAAGAAATACATTACTCATACAGAGTAGGCGTTTCGACAATAAGTAAAATAATAAAAGAAATGAGCCACGTCATTTGGGAAAATCTTAAGACAGATTTCCTTAAGCTGCCTGATACTGAGAGAGAATGGGAGGACATCGCTTCAGGATTCGAAAGAAAAGCCAACTTTCCTCACGGTGCTGGAGCAGTAGATGGCAAACATATTAGAATTTTGAAACAAGAGTGGTTCTATGTTCTTTAATTACAAGGAATATTATTCTTTTGTATTAATGGCAGTTGTTGATTCAGAGTACCGATTTATTTTTATTAGTGTGGGCTCATATGGCAAGGAATGTGATTCTACTATATTAAAGGATAGTACATTTTGGCAAAAGATCAATGATGGTACTTTAAATGTACCAAAGCCTAGACCGCTTCATGAAAACTTGCACGAGAAATTACCGTTTATACTAGTTGGCGATGAAGGCTTTGCTTTAACACCTAATCTCCTACGTCCGTATGGAGGTACACATTTGAATACTGATAAAAAGATTTTTAACTATAGATTAAGTCGAGCAAGAAGGTATGTTGAGTGCGCTTTTGGTATTCTGGCAAATAAGTGGCGAATACTCCATCGAGCTATAGATCTGAACGTAGACACAGCAATTCAAGTAATTAAAGCTTGTACAGTCTTACATAATTTTGTTAGGGAAAAAGACGGTATAAATTTTGAAAATTACCAAAATATAGAACATAGACAAGAACAAGAAACGACACCTGTGAATCGAAATGGGTCGAGTCGAGGTGGCCCTAATGCCAACGCTATACGGACAGCATTTACTGATTATTTTGTTTCGGATATTGGTTCCGTTCAGTGGCAGGCAGCAGCTATAAAATAATATTTGTGAATATAACATTTTATCAATAAAGCATTAAAAAACTCACCGTATTGTTTTCTTTCTTTTTCTTCCAGTTCATCGAAGTCTGGTTTCAGTAAACATACTTCACGCCATGCTGCTAACTTTAAGTTTTTGTCTTTATAGACGTCTTCGGTCTTATCCCACAGAACAGGTCTCTCTTGGACAAGCGTAATTAAAGTTTCGGTTTGAATTTCCATGATACTCGTCTACTTTGGACAAAAATAGCACAACAAAGGGAGCACGAGTAGGGCGAACACGTCTACTTTCTTCAAAAAATGCGAGCATATGACGCGAGGGGAGCCCAGAGCGCGGGCGGGGCGAGCGGGGACAGCCGGATACCGGCACAAACTCGTTCACATTACTCCGGTCCGGTGGTTCTACCGGCACTTTCGCAGTGACAAAACGCTCGGTAAAAATGCCGGGCTCGGCAAAAATGCCGGACCCGGGATAATGTGAACAGCTACATATAAATTGTACAGCCACTAGCCCTTCCGGCAGTTTTACCGGCCTGGCAGATCTGCCGTCCGGCATAGTGGGAACCAGGCCAAAGGGTATAGCTTATAGGTTACGTCGTATTTTTTTTTATCCTTTGATGTATGCACGAAAACTGACAATAATCGGTTGACCGGCCAATGCATGCAACCGACAAGTTGTACTATAAACGTTGGGCCAGCGCCTTGGCCCAATGCATTGGGCGAAAGTGTACAAGGCCCATAAGACAAATTTGTAGAGAATAAACTGAGTATTTTAATTTTCATTCGTTGCAAACTAAATTGTTAAGTTCTATTAAAAAATTATGTTTTTTTTTGTATATTTCATTAAATTAACTGAGCAGATAGGGCAAAATCATTACTTACTGTTAACGGTGACCGGATAACTCACCAAAATGACAAATCAACACACCTATAAAAGTGCTATAAAGTTATGAAACAAAATCTAGATTAAATAGGTGACATATGTAACTATTTAACCCAAATATAATAACTCATCAAAATGACAATTCAACACACCTTTAAAGTGCTATAAAGTTATGAAAAGTGATGAAACAAAAACTAGATTAAATAGGTGACACATGTAACTATTTAACTCAATTTTTGTTTCATAACTTTTCATAACTTTATAGCGCTTTTTATATGTGTGTTGAATTGTCATTTTGATGAGTTATCATGGAACCACTGTTAACTACGGTTAGCAAAATTGTCTCCAAAATTGTGAAAAATCGATTTCTTTAATGGACTGTATTTTATAATTTAAATAAAATAAAGTAGCACAAATCCATAGTAGATATTTGCTGTATGTTTTGATGAAAAAAAAAATAGTTTTTGGCTAAATCCAAATCTAAGTTTTGTATGAAAAAGGTTACAGCACGTTCCTCTTAAAGATTTAAAAAAAAGGTTGGTAAATATTATGGTTGGAGTGTCAAGGAGTTATTAAAAAATAAATTAAGTATTGGGGTAAAGAAAGACTTGGTTTGAACATATTTCGGATTTTTTTCCTACGAACATATGTACCTACACAACTACATACTTTTAACAGAATAAATGAGAAATATTTTTTTCTGTTTAATCAGACCGGCGGCGCATGATAGAAATAACAATTTTCTCTCAGCCAAAATGTTGAAAAGTGAGGTTAAACCAAGTTTTGAAAGAATCTACTAGTGCTATTTACATTTATTATTCAAAAACGTTCCTCGTTTAGCAACCTTCACCGGCGTGGGGTTGATAACCATTACAAAATGTCAGAAATAAAACCAGATTTTGATATTTTATTTTTATTTTCCATCATTAAATCTTCATTACATATTTTTTGACCACTATAATTTTTATGTATATTTTATCTTTTGCAATAATTTTATGTATTTTTTGTGATTATTAAAAAAAGTACCCACTTACCTGAATAAACATTTATGGGTAACAAATGTTTGAATTCGTGGTGAAATAGCAAACCTACCTTAGAACATTTTAGGAAAATAGATAATTTCAAGATCTTAGCTATTTTCTGCATCGCGTAGGTAATATTTTCTAAGTAATGCAGATACTAGCTAAGCTCTGAAATAAGTAATATTAAAAAATTGAACCATGGCATGTTTTTATTCCACCCAATTAAAAAGCATCAAATCATTCATGAATCAAACAACCAAACATTAACCAAAAAGTATCGCCTCAGTCATTCTCCAGATTTTGGCAATTTCTTGGCCTGGAATTAATGGAAACTGATATTAACAAAATAAAATGGTGGGAATATTGGAGTGGAGATTATAAAATATATATTTAATAATGACACCAGGCTAAGAAATCATTAAATTCTATTTTGTTGCATTCCCCACAAACTTCATATTGCGCCATTTAAAATATTTCATCCATCCCATTTGCACTGAATTTTAACAGAATTCAAATAAAATTAAAAACCGTACACAAAAATACATTCAGAAAATCTCAATCCCAAGATCCATGCAAAATTATTAAACAAATAGAACGATACGTAAATAAATGAAACACTGTACCTTCATGTTTACCACTTTATGTTTTTATGTAAACACGGTAACCAGTTTTGGCACAAGCATTTCTCTTTTAGGTCAGATATAAACTGTTCTATCTGCCTTGAAGAAGATACACTTGTGTCAAATCTAATAGTCGTGCTTGTGTAAATAAAATGTTGAAAACAAATTACCGTTTTCATTTATAGAATGATTACTATCACCTCTCACAAATAAAATAAATATGTTGGATTTATAAATCTGCAGGAGCTGGGTAGGGTGAGCAATTCTATCTCGGAGTTATTTTATAACAAATTTTTGAGGGACTAACAGAAAAGATTAAGTTGAAGTTTGTTATGAAGTCAAAAAATATCATTTTTGGTTATGCAAAAGCAGAGTTAAAGGTGCAACAAAAACCTTTCATTCACGGAGTTATTTTACATCCTTTTTTTAGAATCTCAGAGATCTATAAGCAATCTGTTTTCTTTGAGATTAATGAAATCAACACAAACGTGTTGCACTAAACACAAATAATTCCAAAAGAAACAATGGAAAATTCATGATTCAATTGAATTTTGGCTGGAAATGGCAGCTTATTGGTGCCAGGAGGAATGGGCTATAGATTAATTATTAAAAATAAGGTTAGAAACCGGTCTAGTAGCACTCAGGTTCGTTCATAATTATTGGATAATAAACAAAATGATAAAGTGAGTTCAATGGAGGTGGGATTGTGTTAAAAGGGTACTACGACATTTTGGAATTCTAAAGAAACTATACTTTTTAACAGGTTCACTGCCAACTCTGCCAATTGGTGAAGTGTATTCAATCATTTTACATTCAGGAATTGAACCCACATGCGATTTTTCATGTTTTCCATTTTTTCCCAACCTATTCAATAAGAAAATCTAGGCAAATTAATTATAAATATGTAATAGCAAAACGGTGGCATTTTGCAAGCTATCTCTTGAAAGCTGGCAGCAGTGAACCTAAAAAATTGATAAAAGTTATTTCTTTATAATTTTAAGTTTTTTATGCCTTCATAATAGTCATTATTATGGCAAGTAAATCTATTCTAACAGAAAGACATAAAGAATTTTCGCTATATAAAATGTGCAATGATTACTGTTTTTATGCTTTTTTGAATGAATAATTTAAAAAAATTAAGTACTGCGAAGCACATAAATAGAGAATAGTTAATCATTATTAATTGTTTCTTCAGATCTAAGTGATTACAAGAAATAAGTAGACATAACAGGAAATACAATAAGCTCTCAGTTTAAATAATAAAGCAACACTATCTTTTGTCGCATTTTTTTTAGCCATAGTTTTTTTCCCTTTATTGTATAGAACACCAAGAGCTATTAATTTACATACAAAATATAATATTATGTCACCAGTAAAACAATAAATTTTGATGAAAATACATACATTTTGGAAATCTTGCAACCTATTACAGTAAAACTCACATAATAATATAAGGTTCCAACATAGGCATTTTTCACACTATTTGGCCACTTTACAGGTGACAAAACACCGGCAATGATTTTATACAAGGCGAGGGCATTTGAGAGGAGTGTTAAAACAATTTCATTAAATTGAAAAAAGTCCTATTTTAAAGCTACCCATCAATGTTGGCGTCGAATGTATTCTCAGGATAACTTACATGGTGAGTCATACGCAGTGATGGTTTGCCATCAACAGTGTAAGTCTTCAGAGATTTATTTTTGGGGTATTATGCCGTGTTGTTATTGTTATTATACCTCCTTCTTTAGCCAAAGTTTCGGAGAGCATTACACATCTGCCCTGATGATGGACACTGTAATGCTGTCCGAAATGTTGGTTAAAAAAGGGAGGTATCACAACATGGCATAATACCCCAAAATAAATCACTAAAATACTTTTGGCTGTAAAAACCTCAAATCATATCCGTTGTAAGGTTTACCCACAAAGAAAAAAGTTTTTTTCCCTGATTCCTTAGAGAACCTTATAAAAGAGTTTCACTTATTTTAAATACATATAATTCATCCTCTGATGATAAGTGTGGTCACAAAACATTGTTGAATAATTATTTCAAAGTCAATTGATATAATATTATATACATCTGCATTAAGAAATTTCAGTTCAGAGTGAGCAAAAATTAATAATTTGTCACTAAAAAATTATCTTTCTTTACTTGTACAGAAACACATACATATTTTATTGCAAAATGGTTGGATAAAATTAAGTAGGTATTTCTACTTATTCTAGAGTACATATAATAAAATATTGGTTATAGTTAATTACTTGAAAGTGATCATATATTTTAGTTTTGACACATATTATATGTGTAATGAGTATGCACTCTTAGCACTAAGGGAGGTCTCCACCAATACTACCCAGTCTGATTTCTGATCAAATAATAACATAATAATTAAACTGAAATGAACCAATCAGTGATTAAGTACCATGAATTTTTTCATGATCTTTTTCAAACTTAAATTGTTTTAAGTTTTGCATAATATAGTGTGCCAGTAAATTGAATATTGTAATCAAATCTAATTAGTATAAAAATAATTAGGTTAGGTACAAACAATCCCTCAAAAAATATTTAGGATTTTAAAAACGCTCATATGCTTAGCAATCGTCATACACAATTTATTGTAAAATGTGTTATAAATATGTAGTATTCCATATTAAAACATGGATAAGTCTAGCAAAGCATTTTTAAATGTACAATTTAACTTTTAAAATGTTTGAACATTTTATTATGGTAAGTCTCGCATTGTTGCAGAAAATATTAGTATGGTATATTTTCCATCAGACTGATATATTGAATATGTATCTTTATTATGGTATCGGCGAGCCCTGTACAAAACAGTTTCATTTACGAATTTGTCGTATTCTCCTGAAAAAATTATGCATATAACTTATAGCAGAATGATTTACGACAAAGCTATGAAAAATAACTCTTCAATTTTAGTTTCTGTAAAGGCAGATAGAGTGCTTTGTGTAGGGGGCGTCGATATAAAAATAAAGTTAATTCAAGCTACAAAAAAAAAACTCTGTAAATTCATGTTTTATGAACAATTTCACAATATGCTATTAAAGGTACATTTAATTTTTCGATTACATGCAAATAAAGGTCTTTTTGCCTGCAATGCCAGACATTTTCCTCTGCTGAGATTTTACTCGCTGGGACATCCTTAGCATTTGCATATTACATGACGGACGAAGTATTACACTGACTTCTTGTAATTTCCAGTTTGAAAGTCTCCATCAGTAAAGAGAACAGGAATTATAAAAGAAGACTTACCAGTAGAATCTTAATTGAACCAGTGCACACAACAATCAGTCAGAATCTATTGACAAATAATCCAATACAATATTCATAGGTGTGATTAAAAGATTTAGTTTTATTTATGTATTAATAATTCCCTAAATACAATGAGGCAATTTCTTATAGTAACCAAGAGTGATTGCAATTATTTTGTACTCCATCTACATAATATGTAATAATAATTACTGATATAAGAAAATGTTAAATAAATCAGAAGATTGGTTTATTTAGACTGCATTTACTCAGAACTAGAGAATAATATTGTACTCCCACAATTTGAAGGTTTATCATTTTGTACGATTTTTATTGCTATTTCAAAACATTGGTGATAGTAAAATTATTATTATCTTGGTATACTATTGAAAGTGGGAAATACTCAGAAAAAAGATTCAGTTCTTCGTGAATTAGATAAATTCACATCTTTATAAATATGTTATACAGTATAAAAACCAAAGATAAGCAATTTCATCAAATGCAAAAAAATATAAATTCAGCATGTATAATATTCTAGATATTTTAATACATTTTTTTTCATTACAATGGCAACACCAAGCTACTCACTTTGTCTTTGTGCAGCCCACAAGTGAGATTTTATTGATACGAGATAATTGGGAACTATTCCAAAATTCATACAAATTCAAAAAGTCTTTATAGTGATGCGTCACTCGTGTTCGCACCTCCTTATGCCGTAATCTTTTTTGTACTTATCTGTTTCACATAACTGTTGCCGCAACTTAAGTCTCATCTGCGGTCTGCCTGAGATATTTGTTCGTCACATTCAAGTGCGACAAGTTTGTTTTAACCCTCAGAATGCCAGCCTCCCATTTCCTAATACTACCCTGGTGTGCCAGAAGTAAATGCCGAGCTGTCCGTTGTGCGCAGGCTGACATTATTTTTGTAATAACTTACTTGTTATTTAGTATGTTAATTTGCAAAAAACAAACTTATGTTTTATATATACCAGAAAATTAATATACATCTATCTATGTATTTTCCAAAGGATAACTTATAAAAATTTTATTTTTTTATTGTTATAAATAAATAGTATGTCCATACTGAAGAAATACTCTCGAGTTTTATTATATTTTGCAGCTAAAAGAGCATTCTTCACAATAACTTTTCCTGTGAATAAATACAGTATGTACTAAGACTTTTAAAAATCGGAATTATGACATTTGACCCGATGCAATTTTTCACAGCTATCTGAAAAATATGGCAAGTGACGAAAATACAAACCAGAAATAACTATACATTATTTCCTTGCCAGACGAATAACCTATATATTAGTATGCTAGGGGGGTACAAAATAGCACAAAATCGAAGCAAGCGCGGTTAGCTACTAGCACTTTCGTTAGAGATACGGTGGCACACAACGGCTATAAACGTAATAATCACGCTACGAATTTCTTGGGATTCCAAGGGTTAAACAAATAAGGGAAAACGATATTGCTAACTTTTTTTTTTTAAATTTATAATTTTGATCTGTGATTTAGATTTTGTTTTAGCATATAAAATAAATGGCTTTTTGATACATAGATTTCAAAAACACAACTAAGAATAGCTTCTCATTGTTACCTTCTTTGCAAAATGTTTAATAGTAAAAAAAGTTTTAACATAAAATTGTCTTAGAACAAGCATGACAAACTCAGAGGCTCCTACGGGCCAAAATAACAACGTCTAAGTTTATGTGGGCTGCATATAAACAAAAAACATCAATAGTTTTTTTATAGTAATACAGTGAAGCTTTCTTGAGAAGTTTTGCAAGGCACTGGAAAAACTTCTTAACACACTTCCTGCGAGCGAAAACAAGGGTCCCATTCAAGAGAATGGATTTTGTTATTGTTTGAAATTAAAGTCTACATTTAAGTTAACATTTAGTGATGTTTTATGTGTAAAAAATGTATTTATTTTATTGTTACAATTTTTTTTTAAACAAATCATTAAAAAAAAATTTGCATCTTCAGTGCGATAGGTGTAAGGATTTATTACGCGTTCTACGGTTTTAAATATAATTTCTTTTTGATGAATATTCTTCCACACAAAAGACAAGAAGTTGAAGATGGGGAAGACTTGGTTCACATTTTTAAATACATACAGTTGGGACCCTTATAAAGATATTGATATAAAGTTATCAGAAAGCAATGCCTTTCCTGCCATTCAAGTAGGACCGGCGTAAAAGACAGAAATACCCTTCCCGCCGGAAATGTGTTAAGAAGACCTTAAATATGGGATAAATCGAACCATTCTTAAATGTGGGATAAATCGAGCCATTCATCAAATTCAGTCTTAAAGGATCTAAAAAAAACCAAACTTCTTAAGCAAGTTTCACATACAGGTTTATTTCGAAAAGTTCAGTAATGTCAATGGTAAAATTAATATTTTGTGCCAGACAATTCTATGCTAGCATCTTTCCTACTTCAGGGTGGTAAAACTTTTTCGGCCACAAAACCCTTAGCGGGTCTAGAACTCCAGTTCCATCCCAAAAATTCATTCAAGATTTTAAACATAGGAGCAAACTTTCTTGTGCCTATTAAATAATAAAGAAAAACATTTCTTAAATTCGCCAGAGATTTTTAAGATGTCATTATTTCAAAAATAAAAAAATTATATGAATGATTATGTGAATACTACCCCAATGAGACAATGTGATTACCAATGGCAAGTTGCGAGTTTGAATGTAGAGGAATAGAGTCGCAACAAATAAGGTACAAAAGAAAGCGCCACAGATAAAAAATTTTGAAGGCCAAGTTCAAATCAATATATTATATACATTTTTATAATTTTTGAAAGTCTATTTCCAAGAAATAATCAAAATTTTTGAAATAATTATAATATCAAACTTTATGTCCATGCAAAAGCAACGCAGCCAAAAAAAAAAAAAAAACATACACATTCTAGGGTTACAAAAATCTGACAATAACTAATATTACCCTCAACATAAGTGGAAAAAGTTGATTATAGGACTTAACTAGCCGAGGAATTGAACATACAATGCAGCAGTGTTTTTCACTGAGCTACTAACCGGTCATTCCTAATCCGATCAGGTATTTAATCCAGTTTCAATAAAGATATGCTGGATATTGTCCGCAGGCTGCGAGTTTGACATGCTTGTCTTAGAATACATATGATGTAGAAACATCTCATTTAGGAAAGTATATTTCACTAATTTCTGAACAATGTTTGCTTTAAAGTAAAAATTAGTATGATATAATAATTAGAGTCATCTTGGTGTAGCCATTAATTTTTGTCTATTATCAAATGTTAGTTCTTAGGAAATATTACTGCAATAAATGCTTAATGATTTTATAAAAATTAGTTCACAAAAACTAATCGAGTTCTAGATTACAATTTCATAATATTTTCTTTTTATGATCTTAGGCTATGAACATTCATTTTTTTATAAAACATTACTCACACAAGAGTATAATAATGTAATAAGGCGTGCTACATTTTACAGACCACTGTTTCATAATAATAATCTTTTTCTATCTCTTAAAGGCAATTTTAAGACAAAAGACTAATCAAATAATAAACGTTGAGGGATTTTAAAAACCCTTCGTGTACGCAAGACAAAAAAATTGCATTCTGTAAATAAAATTAATGGATGTCAATACTTTTTACTGTTTAGAAAACTGAATGAGAAAAATAAATCAAAACTAAGTATTAAATTCCAATAAATGCTAACATTAGCATTTATTTAATATTTACAGACAATAATATATAATGCATAGGATGAATAACAATACACATCACCAACATTCAATAAAGTTTACTAGCTAAATGCTGAAAATGTGAAAAATGCCTGTATTATTATTGCAAAGCACAACACTAGTTTCAAATGCTGCAACATCAACAAGTTATTAGTGAATGTCCAAAGATGTATATTTTGTTTTTGCATTATACACCACAGTGGTAAACATGTATCCTACACTTGTACGCACAGTAGCGGTGTAGGATAAGAGGTGTGGCGTGCCCGCGCCCGGCGGTACGGACACGCGCGCTGGGCAGACACTAGAAGTGCCTCCCGAGGCTGTTATATCCACGAGGTCAGTAAGGCGAGTAGTAAGCTCCGCGTCTGTACGACCTGCAACAGTTAGGCCCTCATTAGATTACCACACAACACAACTAACCTGACCTTCTTCCACTGGTACTCGCATTTCCCATAACATTAAATAATTACATGGTACCACTGCTCTTAAACACACAACTCCTTTCTAACAAACAAACAAACAAAACATTTACAAGTACATTATACAAAAGTGCAATTTTCTTCCTGTGAGATTTCTTGAAGTCTACATTTATCCTCGTCTTGAAAGTTGATCCTTTTTCTGACCATCTTGTTTCAACATAATTTTTTTTTTTGGGTCTTTTCAAGTAAAAATATGTTTTGCATCAAGTTGAGTTTTTTTTTGTGCCCTTCATTTTTTTTTCTTGAGTCGGTTCATGCATTCTGTTATATCATCGACAAATCTTTTTTTGGGTCCATATTGTAAAAAAAAACTAAAAAAGTATTTTTTTTTAAGTTTTCCTTATTTACCACTTGTTAAAATAAATCCTTATTAATCATTAACTGTATCTAGCTTTCCATGTATGGCTGATCGCAGATGCAGCAAAATAAATTCACGGTAGAAATATATATTTTTTAAAAAGGCATCAGAAAAAATAAGATAAAGGAAAAGTGTTATTAATTTTAATTTGACTTGGTCAGTGTGGAAAGATAAATGTAAGAGGATTTGAGAGTTGGCAGGTAAAGCTTACCTTTCAAACCCATTGGAAATATTGTGCTCATCTATCTGATGTCATCCTCACCCTGCAGGTTGTCCATTATCCCTTATATATGTTACTTTTTAATGCATCTTTTATTATTTTTCAATTAGAATTTTTTTTTATCTGTGTGCGAACTTTTTTTTAGTTTTTTTTTTTTTTTTAATATTTATCTTGGCCCTCGGTAATCAAGTTGGTCTTCTGGTTCCATCCTCTCGGGAGTTGAAGAATGCGCATGGCCGTACACAGTGAGAAAGGTAAAAAGCAATGTGAAAGAACAAATCAATGATTACTTTCAAACCGCAACTTTATTTTTCAAATAACATACAACCAACATTATCAATTAAAATTAACAAAATAATAAATTATTAAACAGACCAACATATAACAATGAAAACAGTTTTCAGTCTATTTATTATGTGTGAAATATTATGACACTACTTTTTCTTTCCATCTTAAAAAGGTATCATTGCCAAATAGTTTTAAAAAGCTAGTGATAAGAATGTTTCTACTTTTTCAAAATAAAATAAGCCAGAATTAATTTGTTTTTTTTTCTTCTTTTAGACAGTCTAGTACGTCTAGTGGGGAAACTGTTATCAAATAAACATTCTCCTAGCTATCAACAATTATTTACATCAGCCGTGAAAACTCTCATAAATTACTATGAACATAATAATAGACATGAATATTGGTATATAATAAAGTTCATGCTTTAAATTAATATCATATAAACATGCATTGGATGGTTTTAATGTTATGTTATAATATGTATATACATAAGGTATAATAAATATCTAGGAAGAAAATAAAATCAAATAGCTGTAATAAATTTCTGTTGTAGAATCTACAAACAGACATTTACATAAATATCATCTACAATAGTTTATTGTGCTTCAGTAAGGCACTCGCTATAGTAACTGTCAATCATACTTTTGAAAAAAAAACAACAAATTTCTAGCAACATTTCATGTTCTACCTTATGCAAGGACTAGTGTCAAATATTTGAGAAAACTCAAAGCTCCCAAAATTATATGTCAAGGTTAATTTAATATTATATGAAATCTACAAATTTAGCACCATTAGAAAATGAGTAGGATTTAGTGAAAATCTTGTTAAAGTAAGAAGATAATAAATTCAAATAACATTATAACATGTTATAAGCACAATAAAAGATAAAGTGTTTGATGGGCAATCTAATAGATTTCTAAAATTTCACCGGTAAAATACTAATCCACATCAGATGCAGACCGCTAGATTTGGAGGTAAAATGAATATATTGGTTTATCTATGACTCAACCTATGACTTGGAGATAAACATTGTAAATACAATAAAGTGATATGTAAACAAATATTCTAAATATAAATAAACAATTATATTTGTGTATAACTGTGCACACGCACACACACACACACATAAACACGAATCCGAATAGAGGACACTCCACACTAGGCTAGGGCCAGTGGCTCGTGTGGACAGGAATCTTGGGGCTAATCGAATTATATAAACAATAACTTAATATCCTTTGAAATCTAATGCTGGGTTATAAAAACTCAAAGCTCAATGAAAATAACTAATTTTCAAAAATACATCCGCGTGTCTTCGTAACTGTGGACAAAAAAAAACACAAGTTGACCAATTTAGAAAGAATTCAAAATTATTATTAAGATGGTAAATCCGTTAATGGCTGGGCACTGTTTAATCAATATCACGGAAACATTCTTGTTATTACTATGCACCCTATTGTTTTAGCCGTTCATTTTTTACATACATATTAATAATAATATTAAACATGATTAAATTAAGCAATTACTAGATAAAGTTTTAAAGATTCAAATAGGGGCCAGGGGGGCTAAAAACTAATAGCCAGGGGCCAAACATTTTTAATAAATTAGTAATGTGAAATAAATTCAAATAGAAATTGTTAAATAGTAAATAAACATATTATTTAGGTAAATAAAAATTACTAGACCTAAGTTCCGTAAACAAAGGTAATATTTTGTAATATATATTACTATAAAAATTATTGTAAAATTAGATATGAGCTCATCAGCAAAATGCTGCGCTCATTAATTAATAATAATAAAAATAGTCATAAACTGTGTAATGATTACAATTATTTGGTTAGTAGAGCTGTCACTTCAACTTTCTCATAAATAAATTTGAAACAGTTAACTATCAATATTGATACAGCTGGATTAAGAATTTATTGACGACTTCAAATAATCCATTTAAGATTCACATTTGAGATTTTCACGGCCTAAAGTATTATATTGATTTATTTTTGGAGTATTACACCATGTTGCTCTACATTCTTCTTCAGCCAATTTTTCAGACAACATTACAGTGTCTATCATCAGGGCAGATGTGTAATCTTATTATACACATCTGATGTGATTACACATATGCTCCGATGAAGGACACTGTTATGCTGTCCGAAACGTTAAAAGGAGGTAGTGCAACACAACATTATACCCCAAAAATAAATCACAATAATTTTTTTTGTTTTTATTATTTTCATCACAAGTATGTATATTTATTTTGACAATCTACAGCCAAAACAGAAAAACTTGTTTTGTTTCAGATTAAATAAAAAAATATTATGTAATAATTTGTCAGATCATAAAGCTGTATATGATCGTTTAATTGCTAAATATAAAAGAATACTCAAGAATATTTCAAGAGAAATATTATTCTAAAATAAATTCTACTTCTAAGTTGTGCCCCAACCATCAGATATTAAAACGTATTTCCACAGTTAAAATACCTTCATTTTGAAATGAATAAGTTGACTCAACAATTTAAACAAAATTACATAAATATGTAGACGAAATAATTGAGTTAGGTTGGATGCAATATTTAAACAAGAGTAAATATATATTTAGCTCAATATTGTTACTAAGTGTGTTTTGCTATTTGCATTAACGGACATGTTTTATGAAGTTAAAATAGATGTTCGAGGTGCTTCTTTGTTTGATAAAACAAATGTATAAAGTTGATAGCGCACAAGATTATTTTAACATCACTATAAGATGTGATTAACGACAAATTTAATGCATCGGCATTTTAAAGAGCGAAATCGTGATGAGGAGGATTTTGGTTTTTTATTGGCAAACAGCATATTAGTGATTAATTTTCAAAGGGCAATCAATTAAAATACACTATTTCTGAAGTAACTTCATAAGATATTTTTCATTATTGGTCGTATGTTGGTTGTTTATGGGGATGCTATGTTGCAATTTCTCTCCCTTTTTCAACGTTTTGGCCAACCTAACATTGCACATAATCCGCCCTGATAATGGACAGTAAAAGGTTGACCACAATAATTGCAAAGAAGAGATATAAAACTAAACACACCAAGAGTCATAAAAAAAAAAATTTTAAGGACTCCATTAAAATGATGCTTCAGTAACAATATTGAATTAAATATAGCTTAAGAACAACATATTCTGGTGTATTAAAAAACAAAGATTAATGAACATAATAATTGTAGATTAATTTTATCATAGAATTGAAGGAGCAATTTCAAAATGGAGACGATTTAATATCCGTTGAGTGGGCAGTTGATACAAAATGTGATGATAGTTACCTGGGTCTGCGCGTGGGACGGAAGCCCATCATGCCCATGACCCCTGCGTAGGCGCCGCCGCCCCCACGGGGAGCCCCGCGGCCCCGCCCCCGAGCCCCGCGCGGGAACCTGTTGGTGGTGCTTAGGCCGGGTCTGTTTGTCCTTTTGGGCATCACCTACGGGAAACAGAAGGTTATGTCAACTTATCGTATTTGGTATAGATTCTTTAGCGCTGGAAAGTTGTTTCTGATGAAAGGCACGTAGACTACATTTTGAAGTTACTTCTACACATTCTTTCATTTTCATACTAGATTTAGTTTATCATAAATGGAACTTAATCTGAGCATAAACCAAAAAATCGAAAGATAACAGAAATTAACAATGGTCATGATAACCATTTTTAAGCTGTTATATTACACATAAGAATATAAAAAAATAACAAGGAATCTTTAAAATAAATTAACCTTTAGAATGCTGGCCTTTTCCAACATAATCTATCCCATCACGCAGAATAACACGTTTGTACACAATGCATATGCAACTAACGCATACAGGGAGAGCCTTCGACGGATCACATATGCGACAGCTGTGTAGATAAGGTCAAACATTATAAATTTACAAACATTGCCTATTAGAGTTGTATCGAAACACAAAATGACTTACCTTGATCTGTCTACCTCGGAAGAGTGATTCGTCCATGGCCATAGCGGTCTGTACACCATCTTTGTCACCAAACTCTATGTACGCAAAGCCCTTTGGGTGGCCGTCAAACTTATTGCATAATATGGTCACCCTGGAATAATAAATTTAACATGAACATCCACTAATTTATCTGTTGAATTAATGACTATTTTTTTGTCAAAAAATGGATCTACTAGACCGCACTATAAAAAGCCTTACAGGAGCAATCTCTCACAGCAAACTTTAATGCAACATAAAAAGAGAAAAAGACAAAAAAGGGCCACAACGATAAGCTTTTGTATGAAAAATTCATTTGTGAATATTTGATATACAACAGTTTATTTTGTAAAATTTTGAAACAATTTTTTTTTTTAAATGGCTTTTTACGTTTTTGTAACCAAAGTTACTGATAACGAAAATAAAATAAAAACATTTTATTGAAAAAATGTTTTACAAATATTGATGTCACCTCACTTCTTGGTCTTTCACATAAAAAATTATTTATAAAAAAATTCACAATTATTTTAAAATTTCGGTTGGAACCTTTGTTTTAGTGGAGGTGTACATTTTAATTCCTCTGTGGTTAACTTCTAGATATTAATACAAAGTGTGGTATTTTCTCTTTCTAACACCGTTTAGATAATATTTCTGATCATGAGGGTAAGGGAGACACAAAGATTTATGAGATCACATGAGCTGTTCTCAAAAGCAAATAAATTAGCCTGAGGGGTTAAAAGACATGAAAAACATGCGCCTTGTTGTGGAATATTTAACTTTGGCCCTGAAATGTTGCTGTTTACACATCGTAGACAGATTTAAACTTGGGAAATGAAGTAATTACTAATCTGCCGTGGTAAATAAAAACACAGTGTCTTTCTTCAGAGTCTCAATGAAGAGACTTTGTTTTTAGTTACCGTGGAATTAAAATATTCAAAGCAACCCATTTTCACAAGTAAGAAATTATGGTCCATACGCAGAGTGCCTGTCAATAACAGAATCTGACAGTATACAAGCAGGCACCCTGTACCATTTGGTGCGTGAAAACAAAATCTGCATACGAATTACTACTTTTAAAATGGCGCACAAACTGCTGGCGGCGTAAAAAACTAAAGTACATATCCCAAATCGGGTAAATAAAAATTTAGGCTTGCTTTCAAATTTTATATATTACTACACATTTAAGTGTTACATTTTACCGGCCGCGCTCAATTTTAGTGTCGCTGCGTCAGGCGATTCGTTCAATAACCAAAATTCAAATTCTGCGTACAAAGTTTTCACAATGGACTGCGCTGCGAACCGTTGCCTTACTTTAGCGAACTTTACTTTTCTGTGCAGGGTCTGGTTATTTTAATGTGTGTTCTTCATTAACCCTCCCTAACGGTGCCAAAAATATTGTCACATGGTTTGTCTCCAGCTCATCGAAATGATGCTCAAATTTCATGTTAGGGCAAGTCTACCCTTTCTGAAGTCAGTTGGTCCATACCATTTTTCATATTAACTTGCTGGATTTTGTTGTTCTTAATAAATTGGATTATGTTAAGTTATAATACTAAATATATATATACCAAAAACATGAAACATTGGCTAAAGAAGGAGGAAGTGCGACACAGCATAATAACCCAAAGATTGATCACGATAATTAAATAAACTTAATATTTATTATGGAAAAGATTAAATAGAAACAGTCGATTTTTAATGGACAGCAGAAGTTTCACACAAGTCATTTGTAAAGAAAACAACACTATTTACCTTACTTACTTGCCTAAGTGTGCATATTGCAGTAATGAGTTGTAAAACATCTAGATTGTAGAACTTTCACTATTGAATTTGATTACCAGCATTATTGGAATACATATATACCAAGTGAAAATCTATAGACCATCAATAAAGACAGGGTAAAGTAAGAATGTTATTCAGCTAACAAAATCGGGGGAATGTTTCTTACGAAAATTCAAGTTCTTCAAATCAATATTTGGAAACCCTAAATTAATTCTCTGCCTTTTAAAATGTTCTAATTCACACAAAACATTGAGTAGGAGTTTCACGTGGAAAGGGCTTTATGGAGAGAAGCTAAATAAAATTAAAAAAAAAAAAATTAAATTATAATATTTTTTTGTATCCAGTTGAGTGAAATAGTAAATTTTTTCAAGATAAGCAAATTTTCAAGTTAAATAGATATTTCAAAGGTTCAAAGAACATAATTAAAATGACTGCAGACTGAAAATAGTTGCATTGACCATTGCATGACACCAAAGATCACTGTTTGGGAGTTTTCAATATTTTAAATAGGTACTTTCCCATTTCATATCGAGACACATCGACATGCCCAAGTAAGTACTCTTGTTTTCAAATACTACCACATGGGAATTTTTTTAATTCTTTTATTGTTTAGTTCTTACTTTTGAATTTTTTCTCAAGCGTTCTAACTGTCTGGAGCCAGTGGTACTATAGCGTTCGCAATATGAGGGATATTTGAGGATGGAAGAAATTGGAAAGTATCTGGCTAATCAGATCTGGTCCCAGAAAACACACTTAAAGCTATTTCAAGTAATATTTGGATTCATTACCAGGACGATAGTCTTCTATCGGTAACCGGACAAAACAGAACATAACAAAATTAATAGGTTAGTTTTTTTTTCATCACTTTACATTACTTTTATTAGTGTTGTTTCGTCATGGAAACTGTTCTATAGTATGGTGCGGGTAAAAGGGGAACATATGGGTCTGGTCCAGGGCGAATATTAATACTGAGAGAATATTAATACCTGTTGATGGATCCACAGCCGTGGAAGTGTTCCTCGAGCTCTTCAGCGGTGGCTCCGTAGTCCACATTGCCCACGTACACGCTGCGGTTGTCCACCTCCCCCTTTTCCTCGAGGGACATGTTCAGGGGACTGGCTGTTCACACACAGAGGTAACGGTACACTTAGTAAATTTATACTATTCAAGGCAGCAAACTAAAATTAATTTGGTACCAAAAATATTAAAACTACATGTCATTGTCTCGACTTTTTAATTCAAAGGAGTTCAATCTCCCGGCTGTCACTACAATACTACAGGTTGATATAATTATACCAATCATAATCAAGTTAAAAACTGATTATATTGTATAAATTCCATCATTAGCTTTATTCTGAAACTGTGCAAAAGCACTATCATCGCAAGTATATCCTGAATTGTTTTAATGTCAAGAAGTACTGCTGTCAAACTCATACTGTGTATTTATTATGGTTGAATTGGTGACCGGATAAATCATCAAAATGATAATTCATCACATCTTTAAAAAGTTATATAAAGTCATGGAAAGTGATGAAATAAAATCTTTATTAACTGGGTTAAGTAGGTTAGGTCAGGTTTAATTTTTTTTCGATCGTTTCCTCTGACTTTATATCACTTTTTAAAGTTGTGTTGAATTGTCGATGTGTTGGTTTATCATGGAACCGGTTGAATTATATGTGGTATAATGGATATCTTTTTCAAGCGCAAATGGGCTACGTATTCAAATGATATTCTTTATCTTAAAAATCTGTTGCTGCTACGTCGCAATAAAACTCATGCAGGGTTGATGGACCTTAAATGAAAGTGTGCCAATTATTGTGCTATGGAGGAATTTACTTTCATACGCATTCGCATATGGAACCATTAAAACATTGTTTCTAATAAATGTCACCCACATAGGCATACATTGCTCAACTTAGCGTACTAATCGCTCAGGTGATTATTTTATAATAATATAATTTATTAGTTGGAGTAAAAATCAGGAGATCTCACGGCACCAAGGCAACATTGTGACACTAGAGCTATGAACTCCTTTTCCCAAGTTGCAGTTGCAGACTACCTAACCTAACCTTGTCTTACATTTCAACAGCACAAAGTCTCGAGAACAATTTGCCAATTGAACCTGCCAGCACACCATTGTGCGCATCACCAAAATAATTTGTGTGAAATTTCAACTCTTCTACGTAACATTATAGTCAATTAATTTATATTAATTAACTGCCGGGTCTGCTATGGACAGAGGCTGCCGAAGTTGTGCAGGACAGGGACACCTGGACATGGTGCGTCAGTGCGGTGGGTCCCCAGCCCGAATACGATATGATATAAGTGTGATGTGCTTACTAATTCCGGGGCTGGCCAGACTGAGCTGCTTGTCCACCTCCGTCTGCAGCTGTTTCAGTTTCTCCGCTTCCTCCTCCATCTCTCGCATGCGAGCCTTAATGGCCGCCAGCTCCGGATCTTCGCCTCCCTCCGCACTGGCTCCCTTCTCCGAGCCCTGGTGGACATACACATGTAAGAAAAGGGGGGACTGAGGATCTGTTACCAATAAGATTCCTGACACAATTAACCTTGATATATATTTATAGGTTGAGCTCTGAAAGCCTAAACTGTTCGTTGCATTTTTACCAGACTTTGTCTATTTAAATCTCTACCACTAGGATTACCATGTATTTTGGGATATTACCACTAATGTTGGAGATTGTGGTCTATGAGTCTGTTCTGTGGGTCTGTTCGGGGATGATATAATAACCAAGAATCTTGTCTACTTTTGGTTTTTCACAAACAAGAATCTTATCTAATTCAGGTTCTTACCAGCAAAATCTTATCTATTTAAGCTTTACCACTAAGATTCCTACTTATTTGGGGCTACTTGGACCTTGACTAGGGATACTTGGGATCACAAAGATTCTTATCAATTTGGAGTTGTAATTATCAAGATTTTTACGTATTTTGGACAGGTCCAACCTAAACTGATAATGATTTGATATGTGAAAGGAATCTTACATTACAGGTCTGATATTGTGTCATGAATTGGTAGCCAATGGATTAATTATTGCTGTTCTAGGCCCTTTTTGTAGATTTATCGTTGGTATTGTACAGACCCCTAAACCAATTATTAATATATTTATGTATACCAGTTTTCATCTAACAAAACTGTACTGTCCAATAGCCTGTTGCCTAAATCAGATGTCTGTGAATAAATCAATAATTTTTCTGCTGCAGCACCAGCAATTATTATTATAAGAATATAAACATTGTCTGATTGAGACAAATATACCAAGTATTTATTATACAGTATTAATAACCTATTCGAATCCGATCTTAATATGCATAATTACCGAATACAGCAAATTATCTTAATTATTGTAAGGCTGCGTATAAGCACTAGAAATTTACCGCGAGCCGAGTCACGAATTATGGGAAAAGAAAAAAGCAACAGAAAGCAGCGTTTCACGCCGTTTGCGATTGCTTTGTTTCCCATAATTTGTGGCTCGTCTTGTGGTAAATTTCTCCTGTTTATACACAGCAAAAGAAACAATAATTATTAAAGTTACTGAAAATTTAAAAAAAGGCTTTAAAAAAATATACTCATGTAGATATTGTAGATCAACAAATGCTGATTCTGAAAATACGAGGGTGTCCAGAGGTAAAGTGCACAAACTTCGGGAGGTGATTCTACACGATAGTACAAGTATAAAAGATGAAAACTTTTTTCGAAATTTCAACATTTTTATGTAGTTTTCAGGTACAAAAGTTGAATTGTTTATATGGAGAAAATAATATTCTTCAATGGAAAAATATTTTTGTATGCAATACAGTAGACCTAAGTTTTAAAGAAGTATTTATGAATAAGTTTTTAAGAATCTCGAAGCCGCCATACAAAATACAGTGCCTGTTGAAATAAAATGCAGGCTTTTAGAGAGTGGTGATGTCATACGGACAAATGTATAATGGCAACATTGTATTTAGTTGGAATGCAATCAAAACGTCACATTGACAGCACTTAACAATTTTCGCATTATTATGTGAATTTATATTAATTTTAACAAAATATGCATTATTTTCCATCTCCAGTAAGAAATAATTGTTTCTTGCAGTAATTAGGTTGAATCTAAGTATTGTTTTTAATAATTATGCATATTAAGAACGAGTGCAAACAGTAAATATTTACCTACAACACTCTCATTCTTCAGACTCTTTTGGTGGGCACGTTTGAAAGAAAATCTAACTTAATTAAATTAAGGCGAGTTGAGTAACCTTTTTCATGTTGGCCATCAAAAAGACACTTGTTTTAATAGAGCTGTCAGAAATATGCATACGGAAGGCGATGAAACAAACTACTGAAAACAATAGCAGATAATGATTTGGAAATGGGTTAGACATTCTTGGTGAAAGTATCCATTGATTGAAACTATGTTAATACAATTAATTTATGATTACTGTAAATAAAATTACAGATTCAAAACATGTTGTGTGGGCCACAAGACATTGGAAAAATAAAATTGGTAAGGTTCTTAGAAATTTAAATAATTGAAGTGGTGAAAATAAATTTGATTTAAAACCTTATTTGCAGCGATGATGGTCTCCATAATATAACCACACGGGTTCACTTATAGCACACACTCAATACTAACTATGGTAACATTGTCATAATATCCGAATATCACTAAAATATTCAATGGTCGAATAAGTCAAATCTTAATGTATGTTAAAAAAAATAGTGAATCATATTACAAATTAATAAAATCTAACACAAATCGGCATTAGTAAAATGAGAGGATAATGTCAAATGATAAGGGATATTCAATCTTGATGTATAAGGTACATGTCTTGGTTACAGATAAACTTTTAAATGATTTAAGATAAAACCAATAAGTTGGCCATAAGTGTGATGAATTAAAATAAATGTGGTATTATAGTATGAGTTCATAGAATGTAACGTATGTTTGGTGAAAAATGATACTAAAACAAAACGATAACAAAATAAAATAAAATCTACCTCACTATAGCTGACATCAGCCATATTTACATTTCCATTCGTCTCCTCTTCCATGTCCCCAGCTAGCATAACATCAGAATCAGCCATTGTCCAGATTTAATTACCATTTGCCAGATAACCAGAACTTGAAAATACACAAAATTGCTGTGAGAAACTGATTTGTTCAGGCATAAATTTCGGATATTTCGAAAGTATGATCCCAGTCGATCTGTTCTAAATAAAAATTAAATTTAAAACATAAAAACAACCAAAATAAAACGGAATAGTGTTAGAAAGTTGTATATGTGTAGTAAATATACAGAAAAAGTAATATGATGAGGGGTAACTGTAATTCTTTTTAGAAACATGTAAATGTCAACATCATAGACGCCAAGTATCACCAAAAGAACAATACTTAATATACAAATAACCATTAATAAATGCGATACGAAAAATTAAATTGAAAAATTGACAATACGCGTATTTAAAAGATGTATTCACTTACGGATTATTAAAGATTATCGCGATAAAATAATACCGGCGATTCGACAAAAATCCGGCGACCGCCGCGCCCATAGACAAGTGTAAATCGTGTTTTCATCTTTTCATTTAGTACACAGATAAAATAAATATATATTTTTAAATGCTGCAGTTACATATTACTTTTCGTGTATTGGTTTGGAAGATACTGGCAACATTCAGTTTCCTGTCAAATTTCGTCAATCTGGTTGGTTCGCCGGTGACAGTTGTCGTAATTATTTGTTTCTATCAAAAATAAATAAACTATTTGCAAACTCAAAGTTGAACACATGATCTCGAAAATAGCAATTTGTTACTCGTGATGCATTATATAAACTATCCAAAATTATAATTTAAATTCATGTGTTGGGGTACATTTTTTACCACAATATTGAACTGAAGATTTTCTAAGATGACTGATTACGCCCCTTTGAGTGCAGCCTGTGTGCGAGCCCTGAATGACAAGATCTACGAGAAGACTAAAGCGGCTGCTGTGGAAATTGAAAAGTATGCTACTCGTTTTATTCTCTATCATTGAACAAAACAAATTATAAACTTACCAGCTTTCTGTTCTATTAGAGCTCTAATACATATGTAATTCCATGAGCAATGTTTATCATACATTTCCTTTATTTTTCAGTGTCACAGGTTTCAGGTATTCTGGTATTGCTAGTTCTTACTAAATAACCACTTGAGTGATGGGGTATTTATTAAATAAATGCCTTGAATGATGGAGATATTCTGTTTTGGATTCTGCAGCGCTCATTCAAAAAATATATCTATGGAATATTAAAATGGGGTGTATTTTTTGAATTCCACTGCATGTGGAAATAAAGGCTCTTTAAAATGAACACTTGATTTCAATTTAAATACCTAACGGGTATATATATGGAGAATATACGATGCAAATTTGAATGATAGCAGAAGTCAGGGACGCCCGAGGAAGACATGGCACGACCAAGTGAATCAGATACTTGAGTCGGGCCATGTCAAGAGTCGGAACAATAGAAGAGTATGTATGAGACGATGTATGAATGTGAATGAGGCAAGTAGTGTGTGCCAAGACCGAGTTGTTTGGCGGTCCGTCATCTCTGCCTACCCCTGCGGGGAAACGGCGTGATGGTTAGTTAGTTAGTTAGTATGTAACGGGAGACAAGTATTTATGTGGGGGGTTTTTAAAAGTAAACATGCACATAATAGGTTTTTAGGTTTTATTTTTGGTTATTTTAACAATTTGTGCGTATTTCCTTCAAACTTAACTGTGATTGAGAAAATGCATAATTAGATATATATTTAACAGTTTTTTTACCATCTTCCATCTCATAAATAGTTATTTCAAATAGTAATTATGTTGAAACCGAGTGCCATTTATAATTTTTTTTGCATATTAAGCATGCAGTGGAATTCAACAAGTTTATCAAATAAGAAAACATATAAACTGCTTACTGTGTCTTAAAGCCAATTAATCCGCCTATGTTTCATTGTTTATCTCATATCGTAGGTTTTATGATTGAGCGAAATTTAAAAATAAATTGTAATAATCTGAAAAAATCGTGTACCTTAATTTAAGCAGCCATCTCACAAGGTCTGGAGCGATGAGACCTAAATATGGGTAGCCATCGTTCAACTGGTTATAAGTAAACATATTTCCTAAAATTTAACAACTACATTGAAAGTTTTGAGATTACTTTTAATTCAATTCCTCGATACATCATATACCTACTGTATCTTCCAGAATGCGACTATTACATATTGCTCAGTAAAATTTAGCCTTCAGGCGCATTCTCACAGTTCGTATTTTTAAAGCTAGTGTAGCTTCCCACATTTGCAGATTCGACCCTACAATAAAACAATTCATTGGCCTGGTATTTTTATAAACATATTGTCTTGTTTGTGTATCATTTATGATTTAAGAATTAGTGACATTTTACTGCAAGCGGCGGCAGCTTTCAAATAGGGCTGTTCGCTTTATATGTTTATGATGACCCTAGTTAAACCATTATGCCTAAAAATATTTGCCAATACCTTTCCCACCCCTGTCCCATAGTAATAAAAACCCCAAATAAAGTTTCATCTCCTTTAAAATAATTCCTTTAAAATATTTGTATTGTTTAAGTCACGTCTGTATCATTAATAATAGTTAAGTGCATTTTATTTATGTTAAGAATGTTGTTTGCCAACGAGCGGGTGGAACATCTTTATTTTTGTAAAACGTCCTTCAGAATTTAGTTTAAATACAGATACCTCCCAGAAAAAGGACAGTATTAGAGTATTGCTATAACGGGTAGGTACAGACGTACCTACGGAGGAGCGAGTGTTGAAATAACTGGTAGGTACATGCGTACCTGGGCAGTCAGTCGTGAGATAATTACTAGGTTTATGTAAACCTAGGGAAAACTGAAGAATAGAGGAAACTAGACCTTTATTTCTTTCAGTTTAAGTTTTAGCAGAGGAAAATAAGATCCTCTGCAATTATATTGTGAATTAATAAATTTATATGTCAAGAAGAAGAAGTGTTTTCCTGCATTCCATCTGACGGCGTGTTCTCGTACCACGATAGCAGAAACATATGGTCCTTCGAGCCGGATCTGGAACAGCAGCATCATGGAAGCGGGACAGCACTCAAAGACGTCATCTGTCTGCGGCAGCAAGGCGGGAACCAGCAGCAGCTGGATGGAGGCTCAAATAAAAGCTTCAGCAACCAAGGTGCACATCACGAGACAAAAGGCCCGCCTACTTACGGAGATGGCTGAAGCAAAGGCTGCCGAAGCAAAGATGGCTGCAGCAATGTCAGTCTTGGAAGCAGAGGAGCAACATGCGGCGCTCGTTTTAGAAGCTGCATCAAGGACTTCGCAACGGACTCTCGAGGATAGAGTCAATGACTGGGTGGACCAGTCACATCACAGTTCATCATCAGAACTTGGAAATCACGATGAACAGCCTCTTCGAGATCAAATGGAGCAGCAACAGGAACTGCTCCATGATGGGCGGTCATCACTACAACCGCCCACAAGAACTGCACAGCAACAGCCCTTGGCAGGGCAGACTCTCCCGTCGCAAATGGAGTCTCGGGTAGAACAAGCTCATCCGCTGCAATTGGAACAGCGGTTGGAGCAGAACAAGGGTGGGCGGTACACATCACTCCCACCAAAAGGATCCTCAGAGCAGCAGCCCTTGGCAGGGCAGACTCTCCCATCGCAATTGGAGCCTCGGGCAGAGCAGACTCTTCCGCTGCACTTGGGACAGCGGTTGGAGCAGCAGCAGCAGGGCGGGCGGTACGAGCTACTCCCACCCAGAGGAACATCGCATCAGCAGCCCTCGGTAGGGCAATCTCTTCAGCTGCAGTCGACGCAGCCTCAGCAGCCAAGCAGTAGCTACTGGGAGCTGCCTACATCAGAGCAGCCATTCAACTTAGCAGAGCAACGCGACGGGCAACAGTGGCCAGAGTCGCAGGGCCGATTCCAGGGACCAACACCTGCTATAACTGAAGACCGTCTCGCGGAATCAATTGGTAAGGCAATGTCTTTATATAATACCAGGCCCAAAGTTAATGATCTTCCCACATTTAACGGCAATGCAATTGAATGGATTGCGTTCAAATTAATATTCCATCATACCGCAGACTTCTTAAAAGTATCTGACAGCGAAAATTTATATAGATTACAAAAAACGTTAAAAGGAGAGACGCGTGACGCGGTTTCTTCCCTTCTTATAATTTTTGGCGCAAAATCATCACCTTGTTCGGCGCAATTCGTAAAAAATAAAAACGCGGATCAATTTTTATCTCAGTATCCCCAGGCCGTCAAAGCGATAAAAACAAAACATTACATGGACGACTATTTAGATAGTGTAAATTCATTAGAAAGTGCGAAGAAATTAATACAAGATATTACATACATACATGCTCAAGGCGGGTTTAAGGGTGGAGGTGAATGCGAAATTACCTACTACAATCATTTAGTCATAAGATATACATTTTTTACGGAATTTCTAGTTTTAAGACATTACCTACTACACAATTTTTAGTCATAAGATTTACATTTTTTACGGAATTTCTAGTTTTAAGACATTACCTACTACACAATTTTTAGTCATAAGATTTACATTTTTTACGGAATTTCTAGTTTTAAGACATTACCTACTACACAATTTTTAGTCATAAGATTTACATATTCCACGGAATTTCTAGTTTTAAGAGTAGCATAAATATTTGTATTTCAGATATTTTAATAAATTTAACTGGTAATTTTCGTAGACAAGCAGTAGGTACCTAATGAAGATAACAGTCGCATTCTTTGCCTATTTTGTGAAGTACCTTCACGGGAGGAGGTATGTATCTTCCAGAATGCGACTATTACATATTGCTCAGTAAAATTTAGCCTTCAGGCGCATTCTCACAGTTCGTATTTTTAAAGCTAGTGTAGCTTCCCACATTTGCAGATTCGACCCTACAATAAAACAATTCATTGGCCTGGTATTTTTATAAACATATTGTCTTGTTTGTGTATCATTTATGATTTAAGAATTAGTGACATTTTACTGCAAGCGGCGGCAGCTTTCAAATAGGGCTGTTCGCTTTATATGTTTATGATGACCCTAGTTAAACCATTATGCCTAAAAATATTTGCCAATACCTTTCCCACCCCTGTCCCATAGTAATAAAAACCCCAAATAAAGTTTCATCTCCTTTAAAATAATTCCTTTAAAATATTTGTATTGTTTAAGTCACGTCTGTATCATTAATAATAGTTAAGTGCATTTTATTTATGTTAAGAATGTTGTTTGCCAACGAGCGGGTGGAACATCTTTATTTTTGTAAAACGTCCTTCAGAATTTAGTTTAAATACAGATACCTCCCAGAAAAAGGACAGTATTAGAGTATTGCTATAACGGGTAGGTACAGACGTACCTACGGAGGAGCGAGTGTTGAAATAACTGGTAGGTACATGCGTACCTGGGCAGTCAGTCGTGAGATAATTACTAGGTTTATGTAAACCTAGGGAAAACTGAAGAATAGAGGAAACTAGACCTTTATTTCTTTCAGTTTAAGTTTTAGCAGAGGAAAATAAGATCCTCTGCAATTATATTGTGAATTAATAAATTTATATGTCAAGAAGAAGAAGTGTTTTCCTGCATTCCATCTGACGGCGTGTTCTCGTACCACGATAGCAGAAACACCTACATTGTGCAATAAGTATCTACCTTGTATTGAATATAACATTTTCTTCATTTAGACCTCCTGTTTGCCATTTGAATTTGATAGATGGCGGATATCAATACGCATAACTTTGTACTTGAGGAATTCAAAAATGAATATTATATATTTCAGGATGGTGAGAGATTTCAAAGCCGCCAACAATACAAACCAGATAAGGAAGATATTGCGTGTTTTGGGGTCGGACTTTGCCACCTCTCAAAACCCCCACACCAGGAAAGGAGGACTTCTGGGCCTAGGAGCAGTCGCTGTTGCCTTGGGATCTGTAAGATCTTTATTTTATTTTTTTTATATTGGGAAACCTCAGGGCCTTTGTCATCTTTTAATAAGAAATAGAAATTAGCCCTGAGGGGGGGGAATATACTGCCGTTGTAATTAAAAACACTTAAAGAGTCAAGGAAGACACTGTTTTTATTTAAAATGGCAGGATACGAAAACCACGTAATTATTCCAAAATCGAGCTGAGCTGAGAACTTCCAAAACATTATCCATTTGCGAAAATTGAGAGAGTTGACCACTAATGGTAGAGTGAGTCGTAAAAATGACCAATTCTCGTACTGAAATTAACAACCGTTCACAAACTGAGTCAACCATTCATTGTGTGCTATTATTAATTATATTTTGAATATAGTTTTATCTTCAGATTATTTGAAACCCCTGCAAGTGAAGGCTTCTACAAGACACTTAGAATAGATTGTTTCACAGTATTTGAAAAATACAATCAAATTTCAAAATTAATATTTAAATTCTGTGACAATCCTATTCAAGTTCTGTTTTATCCTAGCAATGTGAAACAACCGGCTCATGATGAAATATTAACAGAACCGAAATTTGATAAATTGTTCAAATTCTGTGATTAGGACAGGTTGTTTCACAGAATTTGAATGTTAATGTTACAAGTACCGTGAAAGTCCTATTCTAGTTCTGTTATTATTTAATCGTGACCTGGCTGTTTCACATTACTTTGATAATATCAGAACTTGAATAGGACTTTCATAGAACTTGAATTTTACGAATTGTTCTAATTTAGAGTTAAAATATTGAAGTTCTGTTTCATGGGCCAGTTGTTTCACAGTACTTTGATAGTAATAGAACTTAAATATTAACTTTGAAATTTGATGAATTTTTCAATTTCTATTTTAATTTTTTATTATTTGATTAAATTTATAAGTAACTAGGCCAAATAATGTAATAGGATATTGGATATGTGCACAAAGACATGTAATAAAATGAAAAGTACAACTTACGTTGAGGATAAGCTGCAATACAGGTGAATACATTATGACCCAGTCAACATTAGTTTCCAACTGGGCAGTGGATGTTCTAAGAAACTAATCTAACAAAATGCAAAATAACCCTTCTTTAATAATAATTATGATTGGATCATTTCTAGTTTTTTGAGAAAATCACCTCAAGGGCGACTTCTTCAAGATCATGCATGGTGCATGTGGAATGCACCAATTGGGATATTTTTTCGACTGTCAATAATATAATTGATTATTTTATCTTTCATCTATAGTCTCCCTCGTACTAATTATCAATGCTACCTTATCTATGTATGTGACAATCACAAACACTTGAAAATTCTTGTTTTTATCTCGTGTGTGTATTATTTCTTGTAACGTTTGAATCAGTTTAAACAAATGCCTAACAACCCAATACATGCCTTTAAGAAACCTGAGACAATTCCTATCAATAAATTTATTTCTATTAAACATCTATTGTGATCATCCATTTTCAGATTGTTATCTTAGCCTTAATTAGCTTACAAACTAATTTTTTCAATTTCAGAATAATATGTGTTTCACAAGGAAGCATTTGAAATTTCCCTATAGCATTATCACGTTTATTGAATTAGGTAACTTGACCTTTAATCCAAAGATCAGGGTTGATTCGTAGAAGTGTACTGTAAATATCTAATTTTTCTGTCAACACAACTGCCCTTGCAGAGCCCTGCAATTGCAGTGTCGACCTTATACATTCATTTTGCCTACATATTATGTAATACTTCTTCTACTGGGTTTTTTAAAAACAAAAATCAAAATGTCACTTTATCATGTATTGTCTTCATGTTGGCCTTAACAAAAATGAATTTTTATTTATACTGATACATATATTCTTGCCGGCTCCTTTGGGTTAATCCCAACTTATTATGTATTTCAAGATTCAAAATTAATAGTTTGAGTTGGTTTCTCAACTGTTCCGAAAAAATAACATTGTTTAATCCCAATTCATTATGTACTTCAGGTATATGTAGTTTGAGTTGGTTTCTCAACTGTTCCAAAAAAATAACATTGTTTAATCCCAATTCATTATGTACTTCAGGTATATGTAGTTTGAGTTGGTTTCTCGATTTTCCCAAAAAAATAACATTGTTTAAAATCCCAATTCATTATGTTTTACAAGAATTTTTTGAGTTGGTTTCTCGACTGTCCCGAAAAAATAACGTTTAATCCCAATTCATTACGTATTACAAGAATAGTTTGAGTTGGTTTCTCGACCGTCCTGAAAAAATAACATTGTTTAAAATCCCAATTCATTATGTATTTGAAAAATAGTTTGAGTTGGTTTCTCGACTGCCCAGAAAAAATTGACACTAAAAATAGAACAACTTATAAAAATAAAAAATATTCCATTTTATTGATTCCAGGATAGTTCCGAGTACCTGACTGAATTGGTCCACCCAATACTGGCATGTTTCTCCGACACGGAAGTGCGAGTGCGCTATTTTGCCTGTGAGGCCCTGTACAATGTGGCCAAAGTAACTCGAGGCGCAATCCTCATTCACTTTACAGACATCTTCAATGCCCTCAGCAAGTCTGCCGTCGATCCTGAACAGACTATGAAATCTGCCTCTGAACTGTTGGACCGAATAATCAAGGTAAATTTAACTAATTTACCATCACGCCCTTTCAGGCGGACACGTTGAACCACCAAACAACCTTAGTCCGTGAACCCGGGCAACCCTGCTAAGTCACCAAACGTAGTGAACCACTAGGAGTGACCTGACCTATGGCAGAGGTGTTGGTTATCCAATTAAGATTCCCAGGACGGCGTCCATACCCGCTTCCCAAAGTTGACATCCTACCGACTGTGCTATTTGACCACCTGTAAATTAAATTATAATGCTGATTGGTATGTCATCAAAATAACAATTCAACACACCTCCAAAAAGTAATATAAAGTCATGAAAAGTGATGAAACAAAAATTAGGTTAAATAGGTTAAACCTAGTTTTTGTTTCATCAGTTTTACTGACTCTATATCACTTTTTAAAGGTGTGTTGAATTTTCATTTTGATGAAATATCAGGGAACCTGCTGATTGATAGCAACGACAGAATGTTCTGATGGCATTTATAGTGTAATAGTTTTAATCTTAAAAAGCCAAATCTTTTTTAAATTTGATCTTGATCCCGAGGTTGAATTTATTCTCGTGGAATAGTGATACTTTTTTCAATTTCAACGTTAAATTTTTTGTCAGTTCATGGCTAGCTACACAGACCAAAGAATACATGGAAGTGTCCTAAAGCAAAATCTGGATATCATTTCGACGAGCCGGAGGCAAACCACGTGACCATCTTTTTGGCCATTTTTATTTGTTTATCTTTTCTGTAAATTTGTTCATCCAGTTCAAGATGGCCATATGGGATACTACCTTCCAGGGGGTATAACTCCGATCGAAAATTTGAACCAAAATATTTAGGATAATATAAACATGTTTGCCTAACTATATCCACCGATAAAAAACTGAAAATCTATGGAATAAACTTTCAAAGTTTTTATTGGTGTATAGCATAATAAGTAGGCTCCGAATGAGAATTTCACTGTCTATATATTGGCACATCTATGGTTTTTTAGGTCCAATTTGTTTCATATAAAAGCCGAAGTTATCAATCTATAGAAGTTTGCTTGAATCCGCTTGAGTTTGCGTGAGCTTGGGTATACTATGAGCTGTCAAATCGGAATTATAAATATTATGGTTCCTACCTGCCTGAAAAAAGTTTGGGAAAATAATTGTATAGTGATAGTTATGCAACTTTGAACAAATTTTAAAATTCCTTATTTAAAATAAAAGTATATTACATAAAATGTTTGTGGTTTATAATTAAGTAGGTAGGTATTTAAGTACCTACTTACAAATCTTATGATTTCAGAAGAAACTTTGGGTTTGATTTAAATAAGAGAAATTTACAAACATACTTAAAAACTGAACTAGAACTAGTAAATCATTTCAATAGTAATTTTTGTTTTAAATCACATCAAAGATGCTTCGATAATTAACTATGTTTAATTGAAATAACCACCTTTTCAGCTGATAACAATTTGACGAAATGATGACAGATCTAGAGTCAGCGTTTAACTTACAAATGTCAAAATCAGCGCTGATTGGCCATTTGATGACAATGTTACTTTTGAATTTGTGTAAAATACACCAACCTAATAGTTGTAACGTTGCTTTTAGGATATTGTGACGGAGAGTGCATCATTTGACTTGTGCGCCTTCATTCCTTTGCTGCGGGAAAGGATCTACACTCGCAATACGTTTGCCCGCCAGTTTATAATCTCCTGGGTTTCTGTATTGGATTCCGTACCTGATATAGATCTGGTTATTTTTCTACCTGAGATACTGGATGGCTTATTCAAAATACTAGATGACCCTATGCCAGAAATTAAGAAAATGTAAGTGTTTTTATTTGTACATTGTTAAATAAACATTTAAATTTTCCATTACAGTTGGAAAACATATCCTAATTCAGAAAATGAATTGTGAATTTTAAACAAGTGGTAATAGAATCTTCATAGAACTACTTGGCCAGGATCGAACCAGTTTTATTGGCAGTTAATTCAATTCCTGTAATTATATATATTACTTTGTTTACGCCCGAGTGACGGTCAAACTACAAATGTATTAAAAAAAGATAAAAACTTGTTGAATTCCGCTGCTTGCTTAATATGCATAAAATATAAATAGCTCTTGGTTTAAACTTAATTACTACAAGAAATAACTATTTTGTCGTGGGAGATGGTAAAAGATGCATTAAAATTCCATTTTTTCTCAATCAAAGTGATTGAATAATAATGATAATAATAATACTTGGATGACTTGTATAGCGCCGTTTTTGTGCAAAAACACCTCAAGGGCGCTGTAAGGGCGGTGTGATTGAAGGTTATGAAATACTCATAAATTATTTAAATAACCCAAACTAACACCCTAAAATCTATTTTGTGCATGTTTACTTCAACCCCCGACTTAAATAGTTGTCTCCATTAGATATTTAAGTTGAATTCAAGTGTTGTTTTTTTTAAAGAGCCCTTGCATGCAGCGGAATTCGTGAAGTTTACCAAAAATAGACTGTAACTTGTTATCGAATATAATGATCATTCGTTTGCCTTAAAAAAGGGCACAATTGGGAAGATAGAGAATCTTACCTTACTTGCCGATGCTTTCTGGTGAAGATCACAACATATGTTGGTATCGCAAGTGGAGAGATAGAGAATCTTACCTTACTTGCTAATGCTTTCTCGTGAAGATCACAACATATGTTGGTATCACAAGTGGAGAGATAGAGAATCTTACATTACTTGCTGATGCTTTCTGGTGAAGATCACAACATATGTTGGTGGTCACTTTTTAAATTCTTAGATTTAACACAACGACACTGAATTTGGGGATGCAATTTACACTATTCCAAATGGCCATCGAGAATAATGATACGATTGTAAGTAGCAAGATAAGAAACCACCATTAACAACGACAATATTACAATTGTGGAACATTTGCCACCCTGTCGATGGTTCCATGATAACTCAACACACTTTTAAAAAGTGATATAAAGTCATTAGAAACGATGAAAAATATTTTTTAAACCTAACCTACTTAACCCAGTTAATAATGTTTTTGTTTCATCCCTTTCCATGACTTTATATAACTTTTTAAAGATGTGATGAATTATCTTTGTGATGATTTATCCGGTCACCCCTGTTGATTAGGTAGTTCTTGTTTTTTTTTTTTCCAAATAGTATTTTCACAATCATTTGAAACACATAATGTATAAAACATTTAAATTATAAAATTGTCACAATAATTCAGGGTTTTCCAATAAGAGGTGTTATTTTGATATTCAATCATAAAAGATCAATGGTTTCGTTGCTTGTGTGGCACGTAGCACCTCTTGTTGAAAGTAAACGTTGTCCAGATCAATACCATCCAATTCCGGCCATAAAAAATCATTAATCATATCTCGATAGCGCAATCCATTCACCGTAACTGTTGCTCCAGCCTCATTTTCGAAAAAGAAAGGTCCAATGACTCCGCTGAACCATAAACCGCACCAAACAGGCACACGTTGAGGATAGAGAGGCTTTTCAACAATAACTCTTGGGTTTTCCGAGCCCCAGATGCGACAATTTTGCTTGTTGACGAAGCCACCGAGGTGGAAATGGGCTTCATCACTCAAGATGATTTGCATTTGATTCACTCAAGTGAATTTTAATAATTTCAATGCATTGTTGAACGTGTATCGTTCTATATTTATTTTGCGTGGTTTCTACTTGTCAAATGTCAAAAAATGACAGCTTCATAAGTAACATCTACCGAAATAGCGGGCTATTCAAAATAACACCTGTCATTGGATAACCTTGTACATAGTAAATGGCATTAAAACAAAATCTTTTCCTCTTCTTTCTTGTAGTAGGTAAGACTTTAAGGAAAGAGAAGACAAGGTAGATGACAATACTAGACAGGACCTTGGGATATGGAATAGTCCCAAAGCTGTTTCAATATTAAACAACTTTGTACGGTATATTTTATGTAGTTATTAGCGCAGACCCTTGAAAAATCACAAGCTAATCTCAATTCTTGACAAATCAGTTCCAATTTTGAAAATGAAAATAATAATTTTCTGTTAAAAAAATAATATTATAGATAAGCACATTATCACTTGTCTGAATTCTTCACACAGTCAGGTCTGCATCTTTTACGTTAGCCTAAGGGCTCTTGTTGACCGATGTTTTTATTACCGAATAACTGGCGGAGACGAAACAGGATTTCTTATATACGATTAGTTCATATAATGGAGACACTTCCGATGTCCACTAAAGTGATTAATAAATCCATAACAATGGCGCAAAAACTGCCAACAGGTGGATGTCCAGTGCATGAACAAACATTCATACTTACCTTATTAACACTAATTTTTTTATTTTTTTTATTTTATTATTTAACATTATAAATGATAACAATATGCAGACTTATAAATAATTTGTTCATTATTATTCTATTTCTCCATAAGTTGAGCTCCAGGAGCTCGTGTTTATGGGAGGAGTCTTTACATTTAGTTCTAATGATTTTTTAAACAATAATCAAAAACTTTTGAAATAAATACAAACATAATATTAACATAGGTACACAAATTAGAAAATTGTTTTTTTAAAGATAATTAAAATAATTCATCTTTTTACAGATTAAGTAAGCGTGAGGAAATTAAGGGTACAATATATCAAGAAAAATTTAGAAAAGTAGTTTTTTTTTAAAGACAATCAAATTAATATATATTTTTTACAGATTGAGTAAGTGTAAGAAAATTAGGGGTACAATATATCACTATCCAATTTTAGGGACTTAATTAACTTTTTGAATTGTTCATAATTCACAGTTTCGGTTACACTAATTTTATTTTTGGACAATAATATATTGTACCATCTCACACCTAAATACGAATAGTGGTGCTGAGCCGTGGTCGTTCTAAGCATAGGAATGGCTATTAAGCCATTTGTTTTGAATCTATTGCTTATGCTATCTGAGGGGTGAATTTTATAAATAAAATATTCTTTATAAATTTGATATAAGGCGATTCTCTTATACAATTCTGTTATAGATGGTACATTAAATTCCTGAAATATCTCTAAAGTAGGGGAGTCATATGGTTTTCTAAGGATGATTTTTATAATTATTCTTTGAATTGTAATTATGGGCTGTAAAGAAGCCTTAAAAGCCCCTCCCCACCCAATAATCCCGTACTGCAATAAGGACTGAATTAATGCATAATAGACAATTTTGATAGTTTTCTTATTTAAAATATTTCGTATATTATAGAAAATATAGATAAGTTTTCTTATTCTTTCAACAGTGAGATTAATATGGTCTTTCCATTTAACATTTTTATCTATTAAGATACCAAGATATTTTATATTGGATTTATGATTTAGTTTCGCGCAGTCCGTATTACATGTACCGTCATTTACACAGTTTTTAGAATGAATTGTTATGTTAATTAGGTTATTTGGCACATCTTCTTGTAGAGTGAAAGGAATACAATATGTTTTTTCTGTGTTAAGTGATAATAAATTGCCATCGAACCAATTTTTTATAACCTTCATATCCTGATTCGCTGCATTGGTAATTTCGTTCCATGTCTTTTTTTCGATAATTATTGCAGTGTCGTCAGCAAAGGATATAAGTTTACCATTAAGTGATAATTTAAACATATGGTTAACGTTAATTATAAATAAAATTGGTCCAATAACAGTCCCTTGGGGAATTCCAAATTCTAAAGTTTCATCTACGCTAAGTGAGTTATTAAGTTTTACTTTTTGGTTTCTTTGAGTTAGATAGCTTTGCAGCCAATACCTTACCTTACCAATAATACCGATATCATTTAATTTATTAATTAGTTTTGTATGGGAGATACTATCAAAAGCCTTACGTAAATCAATGAAAATGCCAAGGCATTTATTTTTTTTATCTAATGCACGGTATATAGTTGAAGTTAGTTCTGCAATGGCATCATGAGTGCCTAGTTTCTCTCTAAATCCAAATTGGCTAGGACTAATTATTTTATTATTTTCAATATAGTATAAAAGTTGCTTTTTTACGATCTTTTCGAAAATTTTTGCAATGTTTGAGACAACAGATATGGGTCGATAGTTTGATATTTCTTCAGGGCTGCCAGATTTAAAAACGGGTGTTACAATAGATTTTTTATAAACGGAGGGGAATATTCCACTATTTAAACTAATATTTATAATGTGTGTAATTGGAATTAATAATTCATTATAATTTTTCAACATTTCTACTGTGACTCCATCAAACCCTGGTGCAGATGCACCTTTTAATTCACTTATAATATTTTTTATGTCATCTGTTGTTACCGGTTTGAAAACTGACAGATTATTTTGTTTGTGACAGTCCTTTTCGAAATTATCTATTTTATAATTTTCATCAATCCGTGTAGCTAAATTTTGTCCGACGTTAGCGAAATATTTATTGAAGGCATTAGCACATTTTGTCGGTTCCATTAGGGCATTAATAGAATTTTTTCCGATATTAATTTTTTTAATTTGAGTTTTTTTGTTTTTTCTACTATTTATTTCATTTATTGTTTTCCATATATGTTTTACATTTTGTTTAGCCACATCAATTTCATTTTTGTAAAAGTTTTCTTTAGTTGTTTTTAGTAAACAGGTTAATTTGTTCCTAAATTTTTTATAATCTGTGTATATTTTTTTATCTAAGGGAAATTTCTTTGTCAAGCGATATAACTCTTCTTTTTTTCTAATAGACACGATTAAGCCATGTGAAATCCATGGTTTTATTTTTTTGAATTTTGATTTAATTTTTATGGTTTTAATATCTGTTGATGCTGTAATATAATTGCATAGTATATTATCAAAAATATTTGCGCATGTTTCAGCACATGTTGATTCTAATACGGAACGCCATATTTCTGTTTTTATTTTTAGGCTTAATTTATGATGGTTTAGTGAATTTTTTGTAAAAGTATTGCATTTTGAATCAATATAATTATTAATATTAAGTTTTTGTATATAGATGCAAGTGTGATGATCAGTAATATTATTTTTTAATATTATCGTGTGTAATTTGTCGGTATCTTTAGTGTTACTCCATATGTGGTCGATACAAGATGGACGTTGACCCGTAATTTCTCTAGTATATTTATTTATACACAATATGAAATTCATTTCCGTCATATAATTGATAAATTCAGTTTTTATTCTGTTACTATTTTCGTTTGAAACATCTATGTTGAAATCGCCGATTATTGTTATGTTCTGTTTATTTTTTTTTGATAAGATAATGCTTCTCAATTCATCCATAAATGTGTACTCGTTTGATCCGTGTGTTCGGTAAATTGCAATAATATTAAAACACATTTTATTTACATTTAGATTAATATCTAAGCAATTAACTCGCTGCATAGGTACTTCTTCCACTGCGATGTTTGAATAGCAAGATTTAACAAATACAACAATACCACTATTTCTATTAATAGCACAAGATGTTGCGAAGTAGGTATATTCTGGTATGCAAAATTTATTGTATACGTTGGTGAATGCTTCCGTTAAAACTATAACGTCCGGTTTATGATTTAGTAAATTAATTGAGAGTAAAAATTCATTGAAATTTTGTTTCATTGATCTGATATTTAAATGGAGTACAGAGAATGAATTTGTTATTTTATCCACGATTTTATTACAATCTTTTAAAGTATGACAAATATATTCTGAAATATTAAGCGTTTTATCTAATTCCTCAGTGAAGAAATTATTCATTTTAAAAGAAATAAGGAAATAATATTGTTATAACTAATTGTCAAAAATGAATTTGATTTTGATGACAAACTATAAATTAGCAGCATATGTTCACGGATAATATCAAGGTTGACTTGAAATAGTTTTGGTGACAATATTGAACAACTTAGCATTATATTACTAGTGATGATATTATGAAGATGATACATACTATGTAGTATATTAATTTTGTTTTGTATAAATAATATTTTACAAACATTAACACTTTGAGAGTAGGCTAATATTTTAATGTTGTGTTTTTGTCTTAAAATTTTACAGAAATAGTTAATTAAATATTTTTTGGATATTACTGATAAATCGTTATCTCTTCGATGGTAGATTAATAACATTGAAATGTTTCTCAATTGTTCGAAAGTTTTAATATTAATAGCTAAATTGTGCGAAAAGTCAGAAAAGTGTGAAAAGTCAGAAAAAAAGCGTATTTGAAACAAAAATATAAAATTTGGTATTGAGTTTTTAATCTTGTTAAGACAACGGGGACTGGTCAACAAGAGCTCTAACGCTACTTTATGCATTGTGGCGAATACAATATTATTGCTCTTATTGGAACGAATTCAAATAATTCTAATGAATTCAAATACTTCAAATGAATTCAAATAATTCAAACGAATTCAAATAATTCAAACGATTTTTTGTATTTCTTTGGCATTCACTATGTAACAAATTATTAATTCAAACGAATTCAAATAAATTCAAATAATTCAAACGAATTCAAATAATTCAAATTCAAATTGAAATCGCTTTTAACGCGAACTAAACTGGACTATTAGGCTAACGCAAAAAATACTAACCCTCCCAGTTCAAATATTGAAAATGACACCTAAATTCAAAGATAATTTGATTGACAGATCACCAAAATTAGTATTTTTGATAATAATATCGACGCTGGAAAGGGAAAATGGCTAAACCGCCGTCTAGCCTACTGCTACGGTGATTTAATTAATGTTTAATCTTTTTTTCTTTATTGTGTCCCAGGTGTAGTGCTCAGCTTTCTTTATTCTTACAAAGCATTAAGAATGATCCCTCAAGAGTTGATTTTGCCAGCATGATCAATATTTTGATTAGTCACGCCCAATCATCTGATGAAGTCATGCAAGTAAGTTATCTAAGTCTTTTGTTATTTCATTATATTTATACTACAGGCGAGCTCTATCGCAGAACGGAAAAAACTTTGGCTTGTGTACATATTAGTATCACCCTGGTTACAAACCACTATTCATAATTGAGACTTTGCATAAAATTGTTTTAGCTATATTTGGTAACATTCCTACTCCTCTTCTGTATTCCCACAATATTCATCAATTGGGAGAAAATTACGCTAGATCCATATAGTGGGACTCTTTACATTTTATTACTTACTAGCTGTAACCCGCCACGCGTTGCTGTGGCTCAGTCTGTCTGTGCAGATAGAAAAAAAATAGCACGTTTTGCTTTTACGTCCAACAGATTGCGCTGTTATATAAAAAACACATGTTTGTCCAACAGATTACGCTGTTTTTCAAAAAGCTTGTTTTTACCTGTCACAGGGGACATCTATATAATATAGGTATATAAAAACACATGCGTATTCGAATGCAACGTTGTGTCAAAATTTCAAAGCAATCGATGAAGAACTTTCTGAGATTTAAGATTTTGAACAAACAAACATTTACATTTTTATTTATATAGATATGTTAAAGATTAAAAACGAATCTAACTTGCGGTTCACTACAGTACAATCCAGAAGGTTTTTGTATTTTGTAGCAGATCATTATAAATGGTGTCCCTAAACTAGTGGTACAAGCGGGAAACTGGAAAATCTACAACCCAAAAATAAGTGTTTCTTTCTTTTTTGAACATTTAAATCTATTTTTAAACCTTTTTTTTTCTAACTAAAGGTTAAAAAAACTTTTGAAGCCACTTCGACGTATTTATAAAGACAGTAAAAAGTTGATAGTAACCTCCTAGTGACCAATTTTATTCAAATTTCACCTGAAAAATTCCAACTTCGGACTCGATTTGCTCGAAAATGAAAGCTCAAATCATAAAAAGTTACAAAATCGACTCCAAAAGTGATGCAAATTCACCAGTTTCCCGCTTGCACCACTAGTTTCCGGACACCATGTGTATTGGGTAACCGGGCAGTGGCAATTAAATACACTTCAACACACTTTTGAAAAGTGTTATAGTCATGAAAAGTGATTAAAAACTGCAGATTATGTTAGGTTAGGTTTATAGGCAATGACGTTACAATACATCTAGACTTGATATTGTCTCACAAAATTATAATAAAATGTGGCAAGTAAGAAACACTTTTATGTTTCCAGTAAATTCTTAATTAAAAAGTTGTTCACGTCATCACAACAAAGAGACATAAAAAATATATGCATATATTTTTTGAATTGTTCAAGTGGATATATGTATATATTTAAATATTGTAATATCATTGTTTATAGGCCTTTTTTTCATTGCCATTAATGACTTTATATAATTTTTCAAAAGTGTGTTGAATTGCTACTGTTCTGACTTGCCATGGAACCGTATATTAAGTAATGTTTTATTATTTAAATCAAATTAAAATGTTTATCAACTCCAATAAGTTTTCTCAATGAGAACTGTCTACAGGTACATTAATTTGTGTTATATTTCTACAATGTTCCCTAATATTCCAGTTCACTGCAATAACCTGGATAAAGGAGTTTGTGCAGCTGTCAGGGATAGAGATGTTACCGTATATGTCAGGAATATTTACTGCAGTTCTGCCATGCCTTTCATACAACGGCGACGCCAGAAAAAGTATCCTTTTTGATTATTTTTGTTTGTTTGTGACTCACTGCATTCAGAAACTAACATCCAATCTGCATTCATAATAATGGTGATGAAATTTTACTAAACAACAAAATCTTATCGCTCGTTTGCTGCAATAATGACATAATTCAAAATATGCAAATTTTCCCGAAACGATTTCTAAATATTTTTAGTTACTGTAATAATATTGTGAAGCAACACTGACACTTGCTGCTGTCTCGCTTCAACTTATGGTAGTTCAGGTATGTCATCCTACTAGTAAAAAAGAAAGTGGAAATTGACTAAATAAGTCATTATATATAATTTTTCATGTTTGATTTGTCATTATTGCATCAAACGAGCGTTGTGTTTTGTGGCAACATTTTAACCAATAATAACTCATGCTATTGTATTTTGTGACAACATTTTAACCTCTCAGCGAGTGAGTGAGAAATTTTTTTTTTAAATTTAAAAAAAAAAACTTTTTATGTTTTAGTAATCATTAACCATCGATTTTGCAACATTAATCGGTATATATATTTTTATTAACTTACTGAGTAAAACCTCAAAATGTAATATTTAATTATTGAAGGTAATATTAGCGATTCTCAAACGAAAATTTGAAACTGAAATATATTTAAAAAATACGGGGAAATCTGGGACTTGAACCCAGGACTTTCGTCTTGCCGGGATGGTGCTCTAAGACGAAGAGAAGAGAGCAAGACGAAAGTCCTGGGTTCAAGTCCCAGATGCGCCCATATTTTATTCAGATTTTCTGTTTCAAAATTTTGTTTGAGAACCGCTAATATTGTTTTCAATAATCAAATCGGTATATTTCTAAGAATTTTTTTTGTTTTTTTGTATTTTAGCCACGGACGCCTCGGTGCGTCCATGCTCCTTTGGCACTTTTTCATTTCGTCCATACTCGCACAGAGGTTAATGATTAACCTATAAAAATCCATGTTTTTGTGTTTTGTGACAAAATTTTAACCTATGATCCATGCTCTTGTGTTTTGTGACAACATGTTAACCTACAATCCATGCTATTACGTTTCGTGACAACTTGTTAATCTATAACAATCTGCACTATTGTGTGTTGTGATAAAATGTTAACCGATAACTATGCATGCTATTATGTTTTCTAACAACTTTTTAACCTATAACAATCCGTGGTATTGTGTTTTAAATATTTATATCGATAACAGCCCATGCTACATATTATGTTTTGGTCCATGTTAACCAATAAAAATTGATTATTATTATGGCTACATTTTAACCATAATAACTCTTGCTATTGTATTGTGCCAACATTTTAACCAATGTCAATTCATTCTATTATATTTCATTACTAAATTTAAATAAATAAACAACCAATGCGCTTGTATGGTGAGAACATCAGACATGGGCGACCTATTTTCTCAACCGAATGTAAATCTTAGGACACACTTGTGTTTTGTGTCATCAAATGTCTGCATTAACAAATAAACCTATAATATTATTTTATTAAAACTATTCGACTAGACTTAGTTACATTCATGGTTTCGCAGCAAACCAAATTATTATTTTGTCCATATTAATTTATCATATTATATGATTTATGATTTAAAAAATGTTAAGGATATGTAACGTATTAACGAAAATTGTCATAAATTGAGCAATATTTTCCCTAATTTCTAGTGTCAGATATTAAGGAGACCGCTTTAGCCGTCAATTACAGTCTTATGAAGCTGATTACACTGGATGTGTCAGACCTAGTCGTGGAGAAGTCCGGTAGAGTGAAGAGCATCACCTCGAAGGATGAATCAGCTGACGAAACCGCTTTGTCCAGTTCTGCGCTTCACGAGAGACTTAACCTTCCATCTGTGGTAGAAGTGCTGAACCAACTGCTACACCATAATTCCGTTCAAACCAAAGTGGCAGTTCTGAGATGGATATTGCATCTTTATAACAAGATTCCAGCAAAGGTGTGCCTCTTTTGTTTTATGTAATTATCTTGCAATTTGTCTTCAATGTGTGACAGTGGTTGATGTGTTTCGCGGAAATTCAAATATGTAACATTGTCATCAAATGGCCAATCAGCGCTATTTTGTTTTTTTTTTGACACTTGAAAGGTCCCTGTTAAATGCGGATTCTAGATCTGTTTCATAATTCTGTCAAATTGTAATCAGCTGACAAATATAATGAGATGTCAGTTGTACTTTTCTGCCGATCACAATTTGCTTAAAAGCGGAAACGGGCCTAAAATCCGCGTTTAATGGGAACCTTTTAAACGTCAAAAAAAAAAAACAAAATGGGGCTGATTGACCATTTGATGACAATGTTACATATTTGAATTTCCGCAAAACACACAAACCTATAATGATAAATGATAAAAACGAAATCCTGAATACCGATTATTGTAAATTTGCAAACTTTAATGCATGTTAAATTTTAATTAAGTCTTCACTCACTCAGTTTTTCGTTTATTCTTATTAATTTGTAATTGTTGTATTTTATATGAATGTAGATGTTTGCCCACACGGAACAAATGTTTGATGCGCTCTTAAGCAGTTTGTCCGACCCTTCAGATGATGTGGTAAGACAATGTTTGGCCGTTTTAGCTGAAATATGCTCCACACCCAGCACTTCTAATGCTCAAGGTAAAATAAATAATATTGTGATAACCTAAATAATCATATTTGTGAATACCTACTTTATGTATAAATATATATATTTTACAGGAGATGTGCGCTCAAGTCCCTACTACAGAAAATTCTTAGTCAATTTACTGCAACTGTTTAGCTGTGATGCCACATTATTAGACGACAGAGGATCTTTCATAGTCAGGTAAAAACTTTATTAATAAAAGCTGAAATTTCCTGCATTGCACGGGTTTTATTCTCTAAGGGGGTGGGAAAGTGGTAAAGGGGTGCTTTTTCTCATTTTGAAGGTCAATTGTTCGAAATTTCATCAATTTCAGAATAAAACTGTAGATTTGTATAAAAAAACAAAGCCACACAAGGACACTCTTTTGTATACATACACGGTGTCCGGAAACTCGTAGTACAAGCGGGAAACTGGAGAATCTACACCACATGGGGAACCCAAAAAAACATAAAGTTTTTTGATTTGAGCATTTTCAAAAAAAAAAAAAACCAAAAAAAAAATATTTTTCGGCTATTTTAGGGTTAAAGTTTTTTCTGGTGTTTAGGGTTGAATAACAGATGTTTTAACCCTGCAGAGCAGAAATATTTTATGATTACACCGGGTTAAATGAAGGGCGATTTCAAAATAATGCTTCAAATCCGAGTTTCTTCATTTGTTTTACTTTCAAATAGTTTTAATTAGTTGGATACTTTGATCTTCAGTAATAATTTATAAGAATTTGATTAAAAAAAAAAAAAAAAAATCAACTTCAAACTCGATTTACTCGATAACGAAAGCTCAAATAAATAAAAAAATATCCCACAAAATCGACTCCAAATGTGATGTAGATTCACCAGTTTCCCGCTTGTACTACGAGTTTCCGGACACCCTGTATATATATTTATATGTAGAATAATTTTCTGGGTTTACCGGCATAACGTAGTCCTTAGAAGGACTTTTTAATTCCAGACGTTTCGGACAGATCTCACTGTCCATCTTCAGAGGCCTTAAGTCTTGAATTTTTTCTCAAACTGAACGCTTTCGCGTTCCTGTTCGGTCCAGAAGTCAAGATACAAGTGGGTGCTTATCAATTCTTATGTCACGGACGAAGTATGCGTGCTGAAAGTGATTTGACGGTAGAGGGGGTGGGGGCTGGCAATATCAACGTCAGGAATTAAAAAGTCCTTTCCTACGTTACACGGGTAAACCAAGAAAATTATTCTACATCTTACACCCGTGAAAACCTTAACCATAACATATATATTAATAACTGAAGTTCCCGGCGTTGCCCGGGCTGTACGCCGAGTTTTTCGAAATCGAATATACAGTAATTTTCCTCTTATTTTGAGCATCATGTGTGCAAAATTCTTCAGCAAGTATCAAAATTCTGCTTCTTTATATACCTAATATATTATATACGTTTTATACTGTGGTAGTACCTGCTTACGATTACGATAAATAAAAAATAAACCCATACGACGCACCGGGTCGCTCTTCTTTATGTACCTGCTTAAGTAATATAAATAAGAAATTTTGATAATGTATTCCTATTCTGAATAAATTCAAATAATCTCTCATGATGATCTAAATTTTTAGATATAGTTCCTATTCTGATGAAATTCAAATAATCTCTCATGATGATCTAAATTTTTAGATATAGTTCCTATTCTGATGAAATTCAAATAATCTCTCATGATGATCTAAATTTTTAGATATAGTTCCTATTCTGATGAAATTCAAATAATCTCTCATGATGATCTAAATTTTTAGATATAGTTCCTATTCTGATGAAATTCAAATAATCTCTCATGATGATCTAAATTTTTAAATATAGTTCTTATTCTGATGAAATTCAAATAATCTCTCATGATGATCTATATTTTATTAAGCTATTCCCTCCGAACTGCCACAATTTATGGCTGCGTAAATAGTAATATGTATTGCCATCTTAATGTTTTTTTTTTAAACATATATTTGAAATTCTCTTTTATTTTCGGTAATGAATGGATGCAAATCTCGGAAGCGTATATTAACCCACTTCCGGACATCCGATCGAGCTGAAACTCGGCGGACAGACTCGTTGTCAATGACAATGCATTCTATCAATTTTTGGTATCAGTCACTTTCACACGCAGGGCATTTATCTGAAAGCAGATTACAGCAATTAATGTACTAAATAAATGTCTGTCCTACACGATAGGCATCTGGCAAGGTCGGTAGCGCGGTTGACTTCAAACCTTGGTAAGGTAGGTTCGATCCTCAGCCAAACTTTGAAAACTTAAATAAACTTTGTTTTCTTGCAGGTATTTTCTTTTATATTAATAAATTAATTTATTTGTTTTATAAAAAAGTTGCTGTGGTCAGTTTCAGTCAAAATAACTTTGAATGGGATGGGTTAATGATTTGATAAGTAAAAACGTTTTACGAAAAGATCAAAAAGTACAGGCACGTAATTATTGTTGATATCATTTAGATAATTTCTTCCAGAAGGTTTATGTATATAATACATGTATATTATATTTTTTTTTTTATTTTTTTTTTTTATTTGGTACAATATTTTTTACATTTCAAGTTTTCCAGTAATGTAGGCCTCACTGGGTGGCTTGCTCGTGCTGAGGCCTTCATTTTATAATATGAAAATATAATCTACATAATATATTTAAAGAGAAAATTATACATTTAAAATTAAAAATACATAATAATATATTTAAAATTAAAAAATAATACATTGAAAATAATCTTGTGTGTTTGTGAGTGCTGTGTGTTTATATTGGTTTTGTGTTATTTTGTGTATGTTGAAATTTATTTTTTTTGTCAAAAATGTAGTTTAGTAGTGTTTTAACGTATAATTGACGTATATCTAGTACGTCACAGCTGTTGAATATTTGGTCTGTATCAGTCAGTCTATGTTTTTTTAGTATTACCTTTAAGATCGTTTTCTGTGCGGTTTCTATTTAATTGATAGCCGAGTTTGTTGCTCCTCCCCAAGCAATAATTCCATATTCTATTATTGATTGGCATAGAAAGTAGAGAATTCTATTATAGATTATAGAAAGTAGAGAAAAGTCGATGTTTTGTAATCAAGTCATAAACAAAATATTTTCGTGCACTTACATTGCTAACCCTGGCTAACCCTTATGAGATATATTCAAATAATGTACTATGGAATTGTATATCTTAAAAATTCCAACAGAAAAGACCGCTATGGTATATTTCTATCGCCTAAGAATAACCCCCAGCAACGACGGTACATTTCAGCTAGTTATATTATTTATTTATTTTATTTTATTTTATTGATACATGATTTAGAGAGTGCATGTGGTTTTTTTGTGATATTTCACCCTCCATACTAGGGATGACCCTGTGTTATGGCGGGTGAATTTTACAGTTTGCGGACATAGAATCTATACATTACTATAATATAAAAAAGAAAAATAAAATAAAAAAAGAGGATGGAGAAGTTAGAGAATTATAAGAAGATGAAAAATTTGAGAAATCATTAGTAAATAGATCGCACTAATTAATTATGTACATACTATACCGCTAAGTTAGGGAATTAGGATATATTATGTTTTGTCTGATAGGTGATTAAAAATATGTATCTTGCTTGTTACTAAAAATCTCATGTTTATGTGTTAATATTTGTAGGCAGCTTTGTGTGCTTTTGAATGCTGAAGATATTTACGCAACTCTCTCTGAAATTCTTCTGAAGGAGAAGAATCTTAAATTTGCCGCTACGATGGTGGAAACGTTGAACATGATTCTTTTGACTTCTGCTGAATTATTTGAGCTTCGAAATCAGTTGAAAGAGTTTGATACAGAGGTATGCTATTTAATAAATATTAATATTAAATTATTATAAATGTCAATTATTTTGTTGTATTACGCTTTGTTTTCCTAATCTTGAAAAATTCTAATGATTTTGTGTTTATTTTCTGATTTCAGAGCAGCCATACACTGTTTGTGTGTTTGTATAAAAGTTGGAGTCATAATCCTGTAACGCTGGTTGCCCTGTGTTTCCTGACACAGAACTATGGTCACTGCAACCAACTCATACGACTATTGTATCCTTAATTATAATACCTATAATGAACAACGAAAACAAATTTTGTAAAATCATTGTTGAAAATTGACAGTTTTTGCTAGGTTTTTTTTTTTACTTTAGCTCCACACAAAAAGCCCTGAGGGGCCTCGCTGATAAACGTGAAATTAACGAGATAATGCTGTCAAAAAATAATTAACGTAATTTTAAAATATGTTACGTACGCTATATGAGTCGTGTAATTTCTATACCCGCTATATCAACTTTCATTGATTTGGAGAAAACCGCAAAAAACTGTCACATCTCTAGCGTACATAAGTAATTGCATTACAATTTTTTATATAATCAATTGGAGTAATAAAATTTCGAAAAGCATTTATTTTTTTATATATGTCTAGCAATAATTAAGTAATTTTGATAAATAAAATGGATAAAGCGGATTTTGATACTCACTTCGTGATTTTGAAAGTAAACTGAGCCGACATGGCGGGTTTAGAAACACACGCGTAGATCATTTTGACACACGAGCGTGGCATCAGAGCAGCGGCCATATTGTATTTTGGCAAAATAACTGCTTGTGATTGGTTGAATCCCCTATAGCTGGTTTTGATAGTAACTTTCTGTATGATATAGCGGATTTGGTTTCTCACTCGCAGTTTTATCATGGTTTTTGGTCTTGATAAGGAGGGTTGTGAAACTCAATTTTCATCTCCTCTTGTTGCTCGCAAAAATGTGAACAAGATGTCATACTCAGATCATTTTGTCAAAAAATCGGATATAGCGGGTATAGAAATTATAGGATTCATATATCAAACTCAAAATCATCTTATTTATCCACCTTACTAATATAACATGTCTTAAATTTTATACAACTGATAAACAACCATTTTCAAATATTGTCAGGTTATTCGTAACCCGGGAATGTTTGTCTTTCTTTAAAAAAAAAAAAAAATAAAATAAATCTAGGAAACATAACCACTAGTATGCCAAGAAATTCACCGTGAATTTCTGATGTTTGTGCCGGTCGTGTGCCGGCGAATCCATGGTGGGTTTGCAAGTAGCTCACCACACTTGCCTCGATTTTAACGTAATTTGATACTTCTGGCATGCCAAAATGTATTTTATTAGTTTGTCAACGAAATAATGTATCTTAATGTTATTTTAGCTTGTCGTTCAAACCTTTCAAATATTTTTAGATTTGAGATAAATTAATTTATTATTTTTCAGACATTTTGTTACTTTCCTCGCAAACTAAGAGTAGTAACAATTTCAAATTTTCTGAAACATTCCTGGCACTCTAAGGAGTACTGGGTGGCAGGTGGATGGCATTCCTAGAGTTAATACTGATATATTTACCTTGAATGAAGGATAAATATGGGACGGATGATATAATAATGTATGATAATTATCAGTTATTACAGAGCATAATTTTGCACTGGTTTTCCCGTTAGTATCGAAAATTCTTCTATATCATAATCAAAAACATGGCGTCTTCAGTTTATCTTTTTGCCGCTTGCAGAGATAACTATGACAAGCTGTATTATCTATCTTCTATATAAATAAAAATGATAATGTTCGTTTGTTCAAAATCTTAAATCTCCGACAGTTCTTCACCAATCGGTGAAGAATTTTTGAAATTTTGACACAACTTTGCATTCGCATATGTGTGTGTTTTTATATACCTATATTATGTAGATGTCACGTGTGACAGGTATAAATATGTTTTTTTTTTAAATAGTGCCATCTATTGGACAAATATACTTTTTTTAAAAAAACAGCCTCATCTGTTGGATGTAAAAACAACATTCGCTTTTGTTTCTCTATCTGCACAGACAGACTGAGCCACAGCAATTCTTTGCAGGGTACAGCTAGTTCATTAATAATTTTACTCCTTGACTCATTATCACAGTGGTAAACTAGAAGTAACTGTGGAATTCCTGACAGAAATAGATAAATTAGTACAGCTGATTGAATCACCTATATTCGCATGTAAGTAAAAAATATGTTAACTATCTTTACTGTAAGACAGATAATCCAATAGATTGTTTTAAGAAACAAAAATTTTCAAACCGAGAGGTGTGACATCATGAGATTTCGACTAGTCATTTTCTAGGCCAGAGCAACCACCTTTGGCTTGTTATGTCTTTTTTACATCATTAGCCATAGAGCATAAATAAACCACTCACTAGATCGATATCTTCGGTCTTTTTGTATAAAACAAATTGGTTCTAAAAAACCATAGATATGCCAATATATAGACAGTAAAATTCTCATTCGGAGCCTACTTATTATACTATACACCAATGAAGAACTCTGAAAGTTTGTTTAAATAAATATTTATAGTTTATTCCATAAACTTTCAGAGTTTTCAATTGGTGGATATAGTTAGGCAATCATGTGAGATCTCATATTTCGGTTCCAATTTTCGATCGGAGTTATACCCCCTGCTATAGAGCTTTGGAATTAATTTAAATTTCAAAATATACAAAAAGACGCCATATTGTTTATTGTATACTTTTCATTGAATGTTCAAATAAGAAAAAAGAATGTTTAAACTCAAGCTAAGATTACTTACAATTTCATTCTAATTTCAAAAGTTCAATGCACAGAACTTTTGAATTCTCTTCAGTTGATTCCATTAAAAACCTTAAAATAATGAATGTATGTATTTTTGCCTAGACTTGCGGTTAGAATTACTTGGAGGGTGGGGGGCAGAGGCCCTTTGCAGCGCCCTCTATGGCCTGCTGATGCTCCTCCCGCAGACAGAAGCATTCCACACTTTAAGAAAGAGGCTGCAATGTGTGCCGCACACAGTTGTGACAGTTCAAAATCAGTGAGTTAAATCCTCAACTTAATAATATTATATAATAAACCAGTGGTGCGTGATGATTTTATATGAAAAAATTAATTTAAAATTTTACTCAACGCACAGCTAGTTACATTAGTTCAACTTTAAAAAATGGACTGCTAATGTAAGGCATAAATATTATAAAGGTAAGTTCTATAATATTTAACCTCCTTAGAAGGAAACTACTTAATTGCTTATCTGAATTTGGAAATTATTATTTTTTAATTTGATTATTTCCTCAAGACATCCATCAGTTCCATTTTTGATAAGAATAAATGGACGAACTCACAAAGGTAATACGTTGTATATTAAATAATTTAATTTATCCAGTTGTGCGAAAGCAAGTACCCTAGAATATTAATAATACGTCCAACTTCAGTAAAATATTGTCAGTATTTACTTGTATTGACTGGTAACTTTTTTTTGTATGTGTGTGATTAACATTTTCAGTAGACTACACACAACATACAGAAATAGTAATTTTAATATCGCCCAAAATATGTGTGAGTTTGGGCAATTTTGATAGCTAACATACAGAATTCAAGTGTTTATTTTTTTACTTTTACTCTTTCAAAAAACTTAACAAAACCATTATTTTTGTTTTTCATCTTTCCACGCATGAAGGGAGCTCAATTCTGATCTAACTCTTCCCGTAAATTGGTCTGATACAGAAGATTTAAATTTACAAAGGAGTATCGGAGATGTTGCCTTTTAAATAGAATAACCGTATTATGTTCATTATTTTTTTCCAGAAATAATGAAAAGTTGAAGCAAGACAATGTCAGAGCCAAGCTGGACTTCAAAGGACTATTGGAACACTTCTTAAACATGCAGGAGCAACACAGAGTCTACAAGCTTTCGTACCGGGCCAAGAATATGACTCTATCTGATCAGGACTACTCTTGACAATTGATCAAAGACTGGTCGTAACTCAGTTTCGTTACATAGCCTAATTGATTTATATTTTTTTAGGTTTAGGTTTTGTTACCAGCTTATTGTTAATGAACGAATGCATAATTTAAACATGAATTTTTTTATTTAAAGACCAATTCAAATTGTTTTCTGTTCTTTTGAAAATTTACGATCAGTTATTAGAGTTTCGCCGATGTGGAGTTTTCCAATTTCGAACAAAGGATTATTTTAATTACTTGATTGTCGATGGTAGCCAACCTCTGACTGAAAAGGGCACCAGAAGAATAATGAATTTTTCCTTTAAACAATCTTAATACATAATATATTATTTCCCTAGATAATAATCGAAACACCAACAAACGTTTTTACACAGATATTCGCCCATATTCAGTCTCTATAGTACAGTGGTTAATGCACTTAAATATTGATTAGGTGAGCTAAATTTATTTTATTTAGTTAAAAATCTCTTAATATTTAAAGAGTAATCATATTTTGTGTTCTGCGTCTATGCCTTCTCTTTCACCCTTTTTATTTACGTTTTGTGATCCCTATATTTGCCCTTTTTTATGACTTACCACACTTTCTCTCTAGTGGCAACTCTGTAGTGACGCATATTTCAGGTCACGTGATGCTTATACATATTTATTAAATTATTTTATTTTGTGTTGACTAATAGTTCAAACATTTAACAATCTAACAACTTACCAAACTAAATTTAAAAAACTGCCGAAAAAAAAAAATTGGAGCGAAACACTATTTCTAGAAAACTGAAACGATATGTTGGATCTCAATTGACAAGAAATGCATTGTTCATTACATACCATCTTCAGACTTTTAGTACCTTGTAAATAATTTACCAGCTTAAATTTTTCTCCCAAAAATAATTATGTAAAAGTTCTCAAAATGGATAAAACATTATCGATTCTACATATTATATTAATTTATGTATGTAAATGTGATTTGATTCTTTGCTTGTTGTTGTGTCAAATAACTTTCACTATCATATTTATATTTTTTAAATAATATTTTTTTTAGAACTGTGGCTAAATACAGTTTCAGGGTTTTACTTTTTGATGCACTGAGATCAAAGTTATACATATTCAGTCTTACTCATAATGAAATCCCTAATAAGACGATAATACCCCGTATTAGCTATACAGGGGTGGGGGCCTATACTGGTCAGATTAAAAATCTTTACTCATAATCATAAATTTTCCCAATATAGCTCGACCGCTGGATTATGGAATATGATTTTTTTACAGTAGCAACACTTGAAAAATTTGGCATTTCGTGGCGTGTTGCCAACTTCACGTTCAAGTGTAACTGCGAAAAAATTTTTATAATAATTTAAAAACTGTTTGGTTATCGATTTTGCTGATTTGTTTCACAGGAATGCAATTATAAACACTATCCTTACCTCGTTTCTGCCCCAGTATCGTATGGCACAAAGAACTTGGAGATCGGTAGATATTTTTCCACCCCGTTTGTTATTGACATGCAAATATGGCCGTACCAAATCGATCAAACGTCTCATATTTGCTTTGGTGAATCTATATTTGGACCTAAAATCTCCTTCCGTTAGCGCCGTAAATGGGTCATACCGCTTTTTATAAGTTTTCCGTGCCCGTGGTGGATGAATTCGGTCAAGATTTGCCAAAGCTCCAGTCAAAACATCAAAATTGTCAAAGTCAGCCATTTCCGAATTTATACGGCCGTATACTGCCTAATCCTGGTCTTCAGGTGGGTTAAATTCTGACGTCTGCTAATACGGTCAGATTAGGCAATGCGCGAGTTGGCGCGATTATGAGTAATAATTTCACTTAACCTGTCCGTATTATCGTAGTGTTGCGATTATGAGTAAGGCTGAATCAGCCTCTGTGTCTCTATTATAATTTTTGGTAAACTTTGGGAATCACTGGCCACGCTGAATACAAATATTTTTTAGATAAAACCTTTTGATTCAGCTTAATTCTTTGCATTTAGGGTAATGGCATATAATGCCATCTAATTTTTTTCAATTACGTAAGATGAAAATTTATTTTCGTCATGTGGGATAGCAGCCATTTACAATAATTTACATATATGTACATAATTACTGTCCATTACATTTTCTTATGTTGGTATTCATGAAACTACACAAGGGGATAGAAGAGATGTTATTACCATTTAATCTATGCATATTAGGTAGACACTATTTTGGCGGAACTCTGAAAATAAAATTAAGTTAACCTCTCGGACAAAGACTATTATTTACTTTGTGTTCCTTTGCGAACCGTCAAAACGTGAAAATTTTTGTGATATTTACGAGTTTTGTTAAAAGCTTCATAACTCACGTTTTGGGAAACGTAGCCTCATTCTAAAAAATGTTTTGGAAAGATTATGAAATTCACTATCGTATTGTATTGTTATACGTAAATATTTGCGTTTCTAAATATACATTTTCTGAAAACGTCAAAAATATGTAAAAATCGCTGACCATTATTTCAAAGCTGTGAAAAATGTACTTTTTTCTGAGTATCATAAAGAAATAACACTTTATTTATTGAAGAAATATAATTAAAAACTATTAGTCACCTCAAAATATTAACCGTCCAAACTAAAATATTTTTAATAAATTATTTAGAAATGCAATAAATTATGAACGAACAAGATGACAGATCCAATCGACATAGATAATGCACCTCTACATTCCATAGATATTCTTGAATACAGACGCGTAGCGTTATTCATTATCGATACTCTGTTTTTTAAATCATGGCAATCCGTATACTAGTGATGGAAATAAATCGATTTTTGTAAAATCTCGCGCGTTTACGTGAAAAGACGTTCTAATGTCTTGACCGCTATTATCATATTTACGTCTTTTGACGTTCTAATGTTCTGAGTGGTTAAATAAAGTGGTTAAGGCAAAAAAAAATTTCACTCAGGCAAATTTGTTAGTGTTTTGTTCGCTTTTCGGAATAGCCCACATGGTCTAAATATTTGTATTAAGCGTGGCCGGCGATCCCGAAAGATTACCCAATTTTTTTAAGCACAAACTTAAGTTTTGTTAATAATAATGCATATTAGAAAAATATTATGTTTATTTAAGTATTTTATGGTACAAATTATGTTTTCTTAAATTCCATTTAATATGTACACAATGTAAATAAGAGTCTATTTGTAACAATTTAATATAATATACAGAATACAACACTTACAATAATTGTTATTATTAACCTGACAAAAGAATTAATGAAAATTTAACAACACAATAATTCAAAATAATAAGTGTTAGATTATTTACTTATTCTAGGCAATCTTTTAACAAAGGCACTTGATGACAATATTTTTGTCTCATTTATAACATTCAATACAAAATACATTTAGCTTGGAAAAATCGTGAAGTAGGTTTTATAGAAGGGTGACATTTGATGTGTTGAAGGGCTAACATTAAAAATAAAAAAATTAAATCATTTAGGGTAAGTACCTACACAATAAATTTTTGGGAAAAAAAATTAAGTTTATTAATATTTTTAATTAAAAAATTACTTTAATTTTTAGAGAGAAAATAAAATAAATTTACAGCTAAAGCAATGTGAGGAGTCGCAATTTTTATACCAGCCCTCTTATTTAAAAAAAAAAAAAAGTTTACCCTCCAGGACTCGGAAGGACATACAAACATCATATTCCATTATAGCCTCTGAAGGACAGATCTGACCGGGGCGTCAATACATTATAAAAGTATTTTTATCTATTTTTTTATAATGCTACGCATTATATCATATATATGTGATTAGTTCGTCATTGGAAAGATAAATAATTATTTTTCACAGTTTGTACCAAATATTTATACATTATTACATGGATAAAATTTTTAAAAATGTCAAAGTACATGATTACGAATTGGCGGTATTTTTTCATTGACAGTTGAAAGTTAAAACATTATTTATATATTTTATTTTATTATTTTGTATAAACGGCATAAAAAGTGAAGTGACAATTTTATTACTAATTACCTACAAAAAAGGAATATGTTTTATAAATATCTAATTCTTTCAAAATTATGGACGTTCCGAGTCAAAATGTCCTGGTAAGTTTTTTGTTAACATTTTCATGTTTGATATTAAAAATGTATTTTTTTAGAAACTTCAATGTTTTTTTCAAATCCAAATATTTCAAAGACAATGATAGTATTTCTCCTAACGATAAGTAATACATAACACATTTTAGATTCCTAGGGAGTATTCCGAAATGCCAAGAAAATTCACCATGTCGTTGGGACTTGGAAATATAATTTAAAAACCTGAAGGGTTAAGAACTTTAAAACATTCACAGGGGTTTTTTTTATTTTCGAAAAATATTACAATCATGAAGGTAGTTTTCTATAATGATTTAAAATATGCCATTTTCGATTTGCCGCCAAAATGACATGTTTCTAATTCGTAGATTTGGGTTTTGGTGACGTCATCTTACCAGATATTGGCGATCCCTATGTCATAATGACGTAGCCAGTAGGAACCGTTTCGGAATGTGACGTTTAGATAATTTTTTAAAATCAATAAATATTCATGAAAACATTAATCCACACAATTTTAACGGCATTCATAATTTGTGGAAATACCCCTTTGTTTTATTGAAAAACCATTTACTTTTAAATCTATAATAATGGAAGGAAGACGAGAGTTGGTTGGTGTTTGGTAGAAAGGATGAAACCTCAAATTACAATTTTACGAGTACCCGTTAATTACTTTTTACATCATTTAGTGAGATGATAAGAATAACACATTAGATAGAGCCTGAATGAATTTTTTTATCATCTGTGCATAATTTTTCCACAAATGGCTTATTCACATTCACCCTTTCCACGTAACAAAAAAAATCACTGACTTAAAAACAATTAAACAAGAAACATTAATTTAAAAAATACAAAGTGGACGTCTCTTAAAAGTAATAATCATTACATATATAAGAAATATTAAACTAAATAATAGGAATATTACACTAAATTAAAAAATTACCTTCAATAAAATATATACATAATAATGGATAGGATGAGATCACAATAGGAATCATAATTAACTCTCGTTAAATAGAACATATTTTTAACTTTTGGGTCATGGTTTTGGCGGGAAAAATATATAGAACATTGATCTGAATAAACAATTATACCAAAGCAGATTATTATGACATAATATAGTAAGGGGTATTTTACCATCTTCTTGATAACTTATCCGTAGGATAACGATTTATTTATTGGTAAAGTCTAAGAGTTTACCGTTCGGTACTCGAACCTAAGATATGGCTATAAATTGGATAAATTAGCTGAGTTTTCTACCTGTTGTGAGTATGTATTTATTTGTTTATTTATTAATATAACTTATCCTATGGATGAGCTATCAAGAGGGTGGTGAAATACCCCCAGAATGTAATATTGACAAGAAATGCAGCCCTCCAACTGGAAGATTTAGTCATAAAAACTCCCTTTTGGAAGTTGGAAATAAATTCAGTCCTGGACCTTACAATACCAAATATAAATGTTACACCGTGTTCCACACTCATACTGCGAAACTTTGGGGGTATTAATTAATGAATTGTTACCTTTGGGGGTATTAATGAATTAATTATTATTTTTGGGGTATTAAATTCATTATAATTTAAGAAAAAAATGTTTTTTTAAACAAAGCAGTTCTAATTATCAAAAAGAAAGTAATAAAAATTATGTAGTATAATCGTAGAGTTACTTTTGCGAATCGTAATGCTCGGTACATGCCTAGTAACAGAGGTTATTCATTCGGAAACAAATTCTCATTTAACCTCTCAGACAAAGACTTTTATTTACTGTGTGTTCCTTTGAGAACTGTCAAAACGTGATAATTTTTGTGTTATTTACGAGTTTTGCTAAAAGCTTCATAACTCACGTTTTGGGAAACGTAGCCTCATTCTAAACAATGTTTTGGAAAGATTATGAAATCCACTATCGCATTGTGTTGTAATACGTAAATATTTGCATTTCTAAATATACATTTTATGAAAACGTCAAAAATATGTAAAAATCGCTGACCATTATTTCAAAGCCGTGAAAAATGTACCTTTTTCTGAGTATCATAAAGAAATAACACTTTATATATTGAAGAAATATAATTAAAAACTATTAGTCACCTCAAAATATTAACCGTCCAAACTAAAATATTTTTAATAAATTATTTAGAAACGCAATAAATTATGAACGAACAAGATGACAGATCCAATCAGCTTAGATAATGAACCTCTACGTTCCATAGATATTCTTGAATACAGACGCGTAGCGTTATTCATTATCGATACTCTGTTTTTTAAATCATGGCAATCTGTATACTAGTGATGGAAATAAATCGATTTTTGTAAAATCTCGCGCGTTTACGTGAAAAAACGTTCTAATGTCTTGACCGCTATTATCATATTTACGTCTTTTGACGTTCTAATGTTCTGAGTGGTTAAAATATAAATAAATAAAAGAGCATAAATTCAAAATCAATGCAATTTATAGAACAGCTGATCCATGAGAAAAATAAAATAATAATTTTAATAAAGCGACTTTATACAAGTTTTGTGAACCACACAAAAATAAGTAATTCATCATAACTTTTTTATTTGAGCACTAATAAAAAAAAAATATGTCCCCAAAACATTGCGGTATGAGCATGAAAATCGGTGTATAGAAGTATACACATATTTTACATAATGAATGAACTGGCAACATTACTAGGAGATACATTTTATATTGGAGGTTCATATTCCTTAGTTATTATAACACCAGTAGGTTTTATCAGCCCAGCAGTGTTATGTACTTATAATTTATTTTAAAACTAAATTGCTACCAAAATCCAAAATATCTGTGAATAAAAAAATGCTATACGTAACCACAATAATGCGGTATATTATAATAATACATTATTATTTACTCTACTTACTTAAAATAAACTAGGATATCATGGATTATTGGCGTAAATAATCTATTGTCATTACAAAATCTAGATCACAATTGGAAAATTATTTTATTTTCATAATAGGTAATATTTCCAATTCTGTGGGAGTAGATTATTATGCGGTAACGTCACAACATGATATCTGGGTTTCATTTCGACGAGATGGAGGAAAACCGCGTGACAATATTTTTGACATCAGGAGGGTTCTAGAATGCTTTGAATAAACTATAACATCAGTCATACATTAAGCACCGAAGAGTGCACATTGAAATAACAAGAACATGTGCAGAAAAGTAAAGTTCGCTAAAGTAAGGCAACAGTTTGCAGAGCAGACCATTGTGTGACTTTTCTACTTAGGATCTGAATGTTTGTTCTTGAACGAATCGCCTGGTAGCGACACTAAACTTCAGTGAGGTGGTCCAAATTACAACAAATTTTTAAAAGTGTCTCTAAATAGTGTAACAAAATATTAAATTATTATGAATATTAATATTTTGTTACACTATTCCGAATTTTGTTTATCCGATTTGGTTTTTTTTTGCACAGCCAGCAATTTGCGCGCTCGTAAAAGGACTAGTAATTCATGAGCAGATTTTCTTTTCGAGGACCGGATGGTGATACTACAATGCGAGTTACCTGTGTACTGTCTTGATTCATTTATCGACAAATCACCCAAAGTGGGACGGTCACGACACCTCTCGCGCTCCACGCAAATTGGTTTGTTTGTTTATTGATTGGTTCATCTATTAATTTGGATGTCTATGGGTAATGTACTAAAAATTGTAAAGGCGAAATAACTTGATATCGAAAAATATTAAACAGAATGTGAAAACCCTGACATAATGTCACTTTGCTCCAGTTATTAAAAATTCATAGAATAAAGAAGAAAACTACAATAAATCTAACTAAATTTTAATGAAAAAAATGTCTGCCACTGACTTAGTACCTTTTGGTTCTAAATCATTTAGCACGCGCTCTCTTTCTCTTACACTCGCCTGACATTGTAGATCTCCATCCCATTTGAATATCGTAATCATGGTGAAACACAGTTTTGTATGGGAAATTTAAGGCATGATTGGCAAAATATTTGGATTACGAACAGGTCCACAAGGCATTTCTTGAGTTGTTCTTTGATATATGTTCAAAACGATCCTTATCAGTAGAAACAAATGGGAAGAATCGCACAACAGATTCGCTTTGATGGAATGTCCATACACATTATACTAAAATCATAATCTCAGAGTCCAACGTAGACTCAGCTATGAAGCTTATCACATTTGCAAATCATCTGAAACTTGTACAGGTACTTGATGAGCTCCGTGTTCTGGGTGATGACTGAGGCTAGTTCGTCTTGCATGGAGAACATGTTCTTAAGACCCATGTTGGTAAGGACTGCCTGGTTTTCTTCTGCAATCTTGTTAGTTTGCGACTCAGCCGACTTTTCTTCTTTGGGCGTACTGCTGGTCTCTGTTTTTGTAAGAGCCAATGTGGTGTCCTTTCGAAGATTTGTCACCTGTAAAAAAAAAGAAAATGAAACATTGTCAAATTTACGGTTTGTACGAGAAACAGTTATCTAAGTTCAATAAAAACTAAAGACTGTTGAAACTCGGGAGAAGTCAGGTGATGAGAGAGAAGTTTATCAATAAATGAATGACCTGTTTTACAGCCAAGTCGAGTTGATCCTTCAGTCCGTTAACACTGTCTTTCATCTTCTCTCCCAGGGCACGCAATTTCAAATCAGCATTTGTTATATCCTTGTCAAGTATCTGTGATTGCAAATACACTGTCTGTGCTACTTTGTACCTGGAACAAATTTAATACCAAAAAAATTACCTGATTGAACAAAAAATAACAGATGACACACGAGTTTAAATTGAGAAAAACAATAATTAAGGCGAAGCACTATAAAATAATACAAAATAATGTCTTTTTGGTTTGAAAATTTGATCGCTTAGAAATATTATTAAATACAGCGAATAGAACACATCCTTGTCTTTGAATTAATCAAGTATCTTTATGATTAAGGGTGAGTTTTTCGCAGAATTTGAACAATTCATCAATTTTCAAAGTTGATTTTCAAGTTCTGTGAAGGTTCTATTCAAGTTCTGTTATTATAGCATTATTGGGCAGTTGTTTCACAAAACTGAAATAAGCCAAGATACATAAAGTATCAGACCTATTAAAACTGCTTTAAAGCTCAACATCTACTTACAAACCCCTTTTCAGTTATGGTTTTATTGCATAATGTAACAATAACGATGGCAAATTAAATTCTTTAGAAAATTATTGTAAAACATTTAAATATATTTGCCTGAACTTTACAAAATAAAATAAAGCACACAAAGAAATCTAGATACGGTTTGAACGCAGAGGACATAATTAGAAAATTAGACGTAATTGGACATTCCGGTATTTATTTTAATACATAATATGTATTTATGTTCTTTAATGAGCGTGTTTGGGAAAGGAAAAGCAAACTTTATGCTGGGCGGGGCCAGAGTACATAGTTTTGATCAGAATTCATCTTCCTAAATGTGATCCATCCCTCGGTATAAGTTAGATTTCATAATAATATGAATATGTAGAAATTGTAATTGCCCTCATATTTTCTAAAATATATAGAACGCTATCTAAAATTTCTATTTTCATAATTAAGCCCTTATGCGAAAAAATCGAAATAACGCTGTTTTTGTGCAAATTCCATTCAAATTATGCACTATTTATCCATCCATGTTGACACCAAAATTTTTTTAAATCTTAACCAGGATGACAGCTCCTATGGTGACAGCCGGTAGAACGCTCTTAACCACGATGACAGCTCCTATGGTGACAGCCGGTAGCACGCTCTTAACCACGATAACAGCTCGAGGCCTATGGTGACAGCCGGTAGCACGCTCTTAACCACGATGACAGCTCGAGGCCTATGGTGACAGCCGGTAGCACGCTCTTAACCACGATGACAGCTCGAGGCCTATGGTGACAGCCGGTAGCACGCTCTTAACCACGATAACAGCTCGAGGCCTATGGTGACAGCCGGTAGCACGCTCTTAACCACGATAACAGCTCGAGGCCTATGGTGACAGCCGGTAGCACGCTCTTAACCACGATGACAGCTCGAGGCCTATGGTGACAGCCGGTAGCACGCTCTTAACCACGATGACAGCTCGAGGCCTATGGTGACAGCCGGTAGCACGCTCTTTTTCCATACATATGTTAAGTCGGAAAACAAATCGGCCATTACTTAATTGGCGCTTGGCATATTTGCCATTGCATGGTGATAAATTTTTATTTCTGCATTATTTTATTTGTAAATATTTTTATGTAGTAACATGTCTAGATTTTTTGATTTTTAAATTTTTGTAATTAAATGAAAAAATATTGACTTAGATGGAAAATTGAGTTATTTTTTTTTCTTTGATTGTATTTAAAATTGTGTTTACGTTGATTGTACTTAAAACTTATAAATAAATTAAAAGTGTTGTCTATCAATTTAAATACAGCGGTCTGACCTACAACAGTGAAACCACAAAGGTGTGACCTGTTCCAAGATAACTCAACACAGTGACAATTCACCTACTTCACTGCTACACACCTTTAAAAAGTGATACAGCCATTAAAAGCGAAGCATAAAAACTAGCCTATGTAACCTGGTTTTTGTTTCATCACTTTTCATGGCTTTTTAATGGTGTTTTGAATTATCATTGTGAAGAATCATCTGGTTACCGGTGTGACCTACAACCTACAACGTTGTGACTGACAATGGTGTAACCTACAACAGTGTGACCTACAATGGTGTAACCTACAACGGTGTGACCTACAACGGTGTGACCTACAACGGTGGGCCCTACAACGATGTAACCTATAGTTCCACCATAAAACAATTTTTTTTTTTAAAAACCTAAACTTACCCAAACTAAGCATATTTCATTGTGTTCTGTTTTGTCACAATGTCAAGGCCACACCGTTCTATGTCACAAGCAGTGGTCAATATGAACTCACCAGTCTTCGAGCGCCTCGGCCGTAGCTGCAGCGTGTGGGGCGCAGTCCTGGTCTAGCAGAGAGCGTGCGGCGCGCCCTGCCTCCGCCACCTTTACCCGCTCCAGCGCGTGAAACTGCTCGTCATTGTAGGTCAGCGAGCGGGCGGCGCGGTCTCGCACCAGGTGCTGCCATGAGTCACGGAGCCTGGGATAGATACAAAAAGGTTATTTAACAATATGATAAAATATGAAAAGAAATCTGAAGATGTAAGTGTAGTCCTGGAGCAGCGGCCACAAACATCGGCTCGCGAGCCACCTGCGGCTCTCTGGCTACTTGAGTGTAGCGCTTCAATGAATGACGTATATAATATACATTTTATTTTATTATTATTTAATTAATAATATTTTAATACAATTTTTATTCAGTCAGTGTGTTCCTTCCTCCCTTTCCATTTGATGAGTTCAAAAAATTTCTGTCTATGATCAGTTGAAAAAACTAATATTTCTATACAATATTGCGAAAAAAAACTGACATTTCTGTTCTTTCACTAAACGGCTCTACATATTCATGCAAACAAAAACTAGGATTTCTGTTCTTTCACTAAGCGGCTCTACATATTCATGCGAACAAAAATTAACATTTCTATTCTTTCACTAAACGGCTCTACATATTCATGCAAACAAAAACTAGGATTTCTGTTCTTTCACTAAGCGGCTCTACAAATTCATGCGAACAAAAATTAACATTTCTATTCTTTCACTAAACGACTCTACATATTAATCAAAAGTAAATTGTCTTATTGATAAGAACCTGGAATCTTGCGTGAAATTAAAAACAACATACAAACTTTACAGAGCACAAGCATCAGCTTTATCAACAGAGTTTATACAATATTATATAAATCAACATTATTACGTTGTAATAAAATTTATGAAGAAATTATAAAATAAAATGGAGGGCCATTGTTCATATTAAACATAACAATGTTTTAATTTTAATAATAAAAATGAAACATTTATCAAAGATTTATTATACAGTATCCAAATTATGTAGTTTTACTCAGTATACCTAGTTTTAGCCGATTTATAACACCAGGGTTCTAACAAAAGAAATTTGGTTCTCAAAAGAAATCTAAATCGTTGTACTGCTGAAATTTGACTTTTTTGACTAACGAGTTTGCCGACCACTGAATACCAGATTCAGATCTCAATCCTGAAGATCTGGTCCCAACTTTCCCCCATCTAGCGTACCTCCCCACTTTTTTCGAACTGGCAAAATCGGGGATACAATAGGCTCATAGTCACAAGAAAATAAAACAGTTAATGATCTTAAATCGGTAGTAATATGGCAAAGGGTGCCAAAGGGGATGGGTATAACCTTCAAAAGTTATTAAAAAGTTTCCAAATTACAAAAAAACTAAATATTTATTCTAGAATAGAAAAAGTCAAAAAGTGTCCCATATAAATAACAATCGGATGGGTACTGATGGGTAGATCTGATGGGTATATAATTTATTTATAGGTTACAAATAAATTCGTGTAGAACTTTATAATCATACAAAAAGGTAGCTGCCAAAAAATATGGGAAAATTAGTTGTAGATACACAATATTATTGTTAATTCCGAGTTTGAAGTAGAAATCAACTATAACCACATTAAAATAATCAGTTCACAATGGCCAAGTGGTTATAGGCGTTGTCTCGGTAAGACAGAGATCCTGGGTTACCTTTTTATTTTCTGTGCCTTATTCTATTTCAGCGTTAGATTTATTAGTATTATCTTCTTCTTCAATGATTAAACATAAATATACTTCGAAGCTAGGGTTTGCAATCCCACCATCCCGTAGGGTATCAGCAATATTTAACCCCACAGATATTATAAACTTAAAGACCTGGAAAGAATTTGGAGAAAGAGATGTCCCTTTTTAAGAACGAAAGTATCGGAGGGAGATCCCATCAGTTAGCATACACCTTCTTGATGACAGTCCCACCAACTAGTGTGAGTCATTACTGTGGAGAGTCCTGTCAGGGATGTTTGTATATTTTTATCAGTCTTCTTTACTATGACTTACTACGTTACCTTTTCAATGTCTTTTTATAATATACTAGTATCAAAGCTAATTGACACCAAAAATGTCGATTAAATGTTATTACAATTTAATACCTCTTAACAAAAATCTCATGGGATGCTGCGGGATTTCTAAATTCTATCCCACAATGCTACGGGATTTGATAAAGGTGCGGGATTGCAAACTCTATTCGCAGCCCCCAATTTAAGAAACATTGCTGTAAAATTCACAAAAATTGTTAGCTTACAATAAGAAATTAAGTGAATAAAAGCAATCAACTACGGATTCATTGATATATCATCATTATTTTCACTGTCATGGTTGTCAGCACCTCCATATACCTTGGTGCAAAACCTGCAACCTTTTCTTACGTGGGTTCAATTTTCCGCGAACAGAAGCAAATGCAAATGGGTTATTAACATATTTCAAGCAGGAGAAAACAAGGGTTCCCATTATACGGGTTCTTCCCATAATTACTCACTTGTCGACCAATGTCTTGGCCCGGTGCGGCAGACGCTGCTTGTGGGGGCAACGCACCTCGGCGGTGGCACTAGCCCACTCCGTGCGCAGCATATCCCCGGCAACGTAGCGCGAGTGGAGCTGCAGCACAGCCGCCATCCACCCTGCTGTCATCTCCTCTGTGAGCGCTTGCGACTCGCGGCACCATTTGCTGCCACCACTGGACTCCTCTTGGGGCAGGTTTGATATCTAAAAGAAAATAAATAAAGCCATTGGTGAGAAGAACTCAAATTCAATGGGTTGGCCGATCTACGATTTTTAGTACGTAAATGTGAAAATACATACATAAATTTTCATAATTTTTTCTTTCCTACCTAGGGCGAATTAAAATTGGAGGTTTTCGTTTTTTCAATTGTTAGCACTACTGACTGTGCCCGCTTTTTTATTTATTGTTGTTGAGAAGTGAGTTAGTTAAGAGCTTCATAGATGCACTCATAGAGGGCAGTGCAAAGAGCTTGCTTGGAAGTCCATAAGATGGCAGTAGTGGCCAGTAGTCGCCAGGGCCAGTGAGAATGGTCCCAGATCCCATTTAGCCAGCTTCTAGTTAGGTCGACTATCGAGTCACCATTGTAATACGCGAAGTATTAATAAATCTCTGATTTATCACAAGAACCTATTATTTAAAATCTCGTTCCACGACGAGTTGGAGAACTGTTTGTGGGATCACAACAATTGTATTCTAACTACTCATTCAGGCGGTGGCCATGTTTATATATCGAAAGGTGACATTTATGTTTAATCTCAATTTTCACACCCGGTTTTCGCAACAGGTTTACAGCCGATCATGCGTTACTTACGATAACAGTATGTTACTTCTAAAATCTCCCACTCTTCACTCTTGTCAGAGTGGCAACCTGATAAATGGTGTTTTTTTATGTAAATTTTGAAGGTACGATAATTTGAGACCTAATGCTGTTTCAAATTAACATAGCAATAACTTCTAATATTGAAAAAAAAAAATACAGTGTGTGGCAAGCCTACGCACGACGGAAGTGAAACTTTTAGTATTCTTCTCTCTCTCTTTTCATTTCATATTATTATTATTCAGAATGCTGTACATTATAGTTTTAAAAAGCATAAATTTATTTATAGGCGTGTTGTTAAGAAATCAACGTTTAACTAGATTCCTAATATTGACATATTTATAAGTAGCATGTGAAACCTGTTAAACCTGTTAAAGGGTGTGGAAATTGAGATTAAACATAAATATCACCTTTTTATATATAAACATGGCTACCGCCTAAACGAGTAGTTAGAATACAATAAATAAAAAAGCGAGGACAGTCAGTAGTGCTAACAACTGAAAAACGAAAACCTCCAATTTTAATTCGCCCTAGATAGGAAGGAAAAAATTATGAATAATTATGACCGGTCAGTGGTTGAGTGGGCATAGCGCTTTCGATTCCTCGGCTGGCTAAGTCCTCCATCACAACACAAGCAACATTTTCGGCTTTCTGTGGTGGTAGTAGGAGATTTTCAAACATTGTTGGGTTATTCGTAACCTGGGAATGTTTGTCTTTCTTTAAAAAAAAAAAATTATAAAAAATTATGTGATAAAAAAAAATTAAAAGTTATAAAAATATGGGATTCGAACCCGGGTCCTGCATAACGAGTGTCGAACGCTATGCCTCTAGACCACGAGGAGAGGTATCTCGCGCGACAAGAACCGCGTATAACGTGTACTCCTCAATTGACTCTTAACGTGTAAATTTTCGTTTTCAAACACGGCAAATGAATAATATCACATAACGTCTCGTTAACGCTTTATATAGGGTCGAATAGAAGATATATCGGCAGTGTTAAGTCATATCTGTCGTTTTTAAAAATATTTCCGTATATTTTTCCGTATATTTATTAATAATGGGTGTGTTGTTTACTAAAAAAACTTGTCACGCACGTCTGCGAGAATAATTAGTCACGTTATTGGCCTTGATTAGTAATTTTAATGATTCAAAATAAAAATAATTAATCAAAATACCAAGCGACTCTACCGGCTCGATTTGTAAGCTATATTTCGACAAAAATATCATATAGGTACCGACCGTTAATTCTAGCCAATTACTTGAGTGAACACCTGCCGGTCTAGAGTCTCACTAAATGGATTTAGACATTTCGGGAGACTATCGGTTAAAATTAACAAATTTATGTAATTTTTTAAAAAATTATTTAAAAAAATGTAGATATTTTCTTATATGTATGCCTGGCAAAGTCGCAGCACGAGAGCATTTTATCACTTTTCCTCGTATTAAAAAAATCACAAAAAGAAAAAAAAAATTAGTTAAAGCGGGGATCGAACCTCGGTTCTTCACGACGACAATCGGGCGCTCTGCCTCTAGACCGCGAAGCTGAGTTTGAAGAGTGGCCTAAACTAGGTATATAATATTAGCTAGGCTCCTATAGCGAAATGATCCCCGTTTTTCGTGACGGTCATGAGTCGGTTTTACTCCGGTCCTCGAAAATGCATAACGCGCGTAAAGAAGTTTCACTTCAAAAAGATAACAAACTACAATAATATTTTTTCAAATAATTCTACTAGATTTTATGGAGCATCAAATAATTGTTATTACTGACAATTTGACAGACAGGGTTTTGGAGCAGACTTTCCTCTCTGCCACCTCTGCGGAGAAATGGCATGATAGGGGTAGTTAGATTGTTTTATGTAACATAATATAAATTAATTACAATATTTTTAAGTATTAAATTCTATTTCAACTTACAGTACAGTTAATCTGTTCAGATGTCAGTGTTGCCGCGTCTAATACTTTGGCCGTGTCGGCTTGCAGGGCTGAGAGTGCGCTGAGCGAAGTGGCTCGAGTGTGAAGTGCAGCGAGAACCCTCCGCAGCATGGCCGCCCACCGAATCACACACTCGCTTGTCAAGCGGGTACCAGTAGACAAAATCTCCACTCGGCGCTTTATGACATGGCCCACACTGCAGGCAACCTGACAAACGTATAAAGATGATATTATTTGAGATTTTCAAAGTACATGCACAAGTGCTGGTTCTATGGGGTTAACGTAGAAGATACATGAGGTCGAGTAACGTCTCCTACGTCATCATGCATCATCATCACTTCTGAATTTTCTACCGTCATTTGTCAGTGGCTGAGTTGGCGTCGCGTTTGGGTCCCACCCAGGCGTCGTACGTTCAATTCCTCGGCTGCCTAAGCCCTCCATCACGACAAAAGCAACATTTTTCGCTTACTGTGGTGAGATTTTCAAATATTGTCAGGATATTTGTAACCCGGGAATGTTTGTTTTTCTTTTAAAAAACTCAAATTTAAAAATTTGCAAACTCGAAGCCAATGTGCTTTAATTATAATAATCATTTTTAGATATTACTTAATCAATTTTGCCATCACTTATAGGTATCAAAAAAAAAATTAAATTCCCATTTTTTGTTACATTTTCAAACTATTTTTTCTTAAACATTTCTTACAATTAACGGTAACATTGTTGGTATATATTTATAATCCTTACAGTCTTGTAAGTGTAACTAAAAAAGTTAATTTCAAAATTTTGTTTAAATAAAAGTTTATCTTCCTAATTAAAGTCAATTTTTTCCTAAAATAATATGTTCCAGTTTATTTTTATATTTTTAAAAATTGGAATTGAAATAAATGTGTACTTCTTTTTTGGTAGTTTATTATAACCAATATAAATAAAAACACAAGAAAAATCAGGTTGGCACTGGAAGAATGTAGATAAAAAAAACATTAAAAATCTCTACACTAGTGCTCTTTTTTCAAAGTTAGAAGCAGGGGGGTACAACTCAGATCGAAAATTGGAACCGAAATATTGTGGCTTCATATGATTGCCTAATTATATCCACCAATGAGAAACTCTGAAAGTCTATGGAATAAACATTTAGAGTTTTTCATTGGTGTATAGTATAATAAGTAGGCTCCGAATGAGAATTTTACTGTCTATATATTGGCATATCTATGGTTTTTATCAATCTAGTGATTGGTTTATTTATGGTTAGACGCGAGTGCTCCAGGGTTAAAAAGTATGCCCTTTGAAATATTGTTGAGCAGGTGAAATAAACTACAAAACATACAACAATAACATAACTTTAAATCTGAAATATAATTTTCCATATTACCTTTGCTTGACTAGCATCGTTTTCCACAGAAACTAAACTAGGGAAGACGGGGAACTTGGGAATTTCATTCTCAGAGGACAATCCTATGGAGCAGCAGGTTGTATTATTTCTACTGAACAACATCAAGGGTTCTTCTTCAGTTGTAAGAGGATAATTTTTCCCTTAAAATGAGATAATACATGTATTGAATTAAAAAAAGACAAGTAATAAAATGCGCACTTAGTACCTGACTTTACCGAAGTTGAAATACTTTATTTATATTTTGTTCCTAAACAATAATTGAAAAAAGAAAAAAACCATGTGGCTTTTTGTCAAAAAAAAAAAAAAAGGAAATTGAAAATATAAAAGTTGCATTGCTCGTGACAGGGTAAATATACAAAAAAATAGGGACATGCTTAATACGCATATTTTATTTTAAAACACATAGCATCGATTAGATAATAATGAGAAGTAAGTGTTTCAGTTTCTGGAAATTGATTTATTCATGTTTTCCATAAAACGGTTAGGCACCAATATACAGGGTGTCCGGAAACTCGTAGTACAAGCGGGAAACTGGTGAATCTACATCACATTTGGAGTCGATTTTGTAGTATAATTTTTTTTTATTTGAGCTTTCGTTATCGAGTAAATCGAGTTTGAAGTTGATTTTTTTTTTTTTTTTTTTTAATCAAATTCTTATAAATTATTACTGAAGATCAAAGTACCCAACTAATTAAAACTATTTGAAAGTAAAACAAATGAAGAAACTCGGATTTGAAGCATTATTTTGAAATCACCCTTCATTTAACCCGGTGTAATCATAAAATATTTCTGCTCTGCAGGGTTAAAACATCTGTTATTCAACCCTAAACACCAGAAAAAACTTTAACCCTAAAATAGCCGAAAAATATTTTTTTTTGGTTTTTTTTTTTTTTTGAAAATGCTCAAATCAAAAAACTTTATGTTTTTTTGGGTTCCCCATGTGGTGTAGATTCTCCAGTTTCCCGCTTGTACTACGAGTTTCCGGACACCGTGTATACGGAGAAGATCACAAATTTAGTATAAGTATAAAAGGTCACAGAGGCAGTTTAACTATTTTGTGACATATGCCAAAAGATAGTTGCTGAACTGCCTGTAAATGATGTTGAAAATGTCAATGGTCGATGCAGAATCGTTAAGCAATTGAATCGCTCTGTTGATTGGCGAGTTCTGGTAGGCAGCAGTCCTCGCTTTTGGAGTATGAAAATATACTAGTATCAAAGTGAATGAATGAATTGAAACAAAGTGAATTGAATGAATTGGAGTATGAAAAAGTGCATGGGATCTTCCACGAGTATACTTGTTGTTAGTTAACCTCTTTTAATATAAGTGCATTAAGTAATTAGTTCCAGTGAATAGTTTTAAAAAAAAGTTAAATAATGCATTTTGGTAAAAAGAGACGAAAGAAAACTAACCTTAAAACTTTGAGTTCGATAACAATGGCCGCCAAGTGAATAATCAATTCTAATTTTAAAGAAATAACTGTTAAAATGTATCATTTTCCATTTCCGGAAACTGAAATACTTATTATCTAATACAGTATTATCTAACTACAACAATGTGGCTTTTTTTAAAGTACGTATTAAGCGTGTACCCAAGACGGAAATGACATTGCGATCTGAAAATAGTTGCATTGACCTAGAAATTACAGACAAAACAATTTGCAAATTCTGCTTGAGCAACAGAAATTCAGCTTTGTAGATAATTTAATATATAGCTAGGTAGATAATTTAATTAATTGAAAATATTAAAAAAGATAGGTGTAATAAAATATTTCGCATTGTTATCAGAAAACTTATGAACTCTTGGATCTATAATATATAGGAAATTAACGACATAATTTTGTTTACTTTTCTGTTTTTTCTAAGTTTTATTTAAGATCTAGGTATGAAATATTACCTGAAGTAGTTTCTTCTATAACCGACTGTAACAACATGTCCTTGTAAAGTAAAATTTGATTATTTGGCAAAACTTCAGTCTGTTCACAAATTTGATATTGCAAATTCTTCAAGAAATCTTCGTTTTTCAGGAAAACCTACGAAAGGAAATTGTTTTAAAATTATTTGCAATAATCATTAGTAATATTTATATAAAGGAGTCTTTTGTTAGATTAATTCTTAAGAGATTTGTTAATCAGTTCAGATATATGATTGTCTAAATGATAAAAAGCACTCACTTTAATACAACTGGCTTTATTTACAAAGAAAATATTAATTGCCGTAGAGTTTAATCTGTCCTGGACCTCAGAGAAAAAGCGATCAAAACTCCAAATCTTCTCGGGATCTACTTCCAGGAGGCCAGCTAGCAAAGGGGTAATTATTTTCTTCAAGCCTGCAGTTAGTTGACAATGAGTAGGTAACTCTCTATTCCACTCTATGTGACCATTCTCTGTGGTCTGCGTCCCTGATATCACGCCGGATGCTTTCCTTGTTGTGATATAAAACATTGTCTCTTTATTTTTCCTGCCACCAAATGGACGAAACGGTAGATTTCCTGTAGCCACATGGTATAAGGTCACTCCTATGGACCACAGATCTACGGTCGCACCAAAAGTCTTTCCCACTGGTCTTCTTAAAACAGCCCTTTCGTACATATCTGGATGTAAGTATTCCTCCGTTCCATAAAGAGACATGAATTGCTGGTCTTCTTCCAGTTCACGCGCTGCTCCAAAGTCTGTCAGTTTATAAATTGTTGTTCCGTCATCATTAATGAATTTCATTATGTTACCAGGTTTGAGATCCCGGTGCACAATATTGTTATCTCTCAGATGCTTCATTCCGGCAGATAAATGTTCCACAACAAGAAGGAACTCCTTTTCTTGGAGGCCATAGGTATTTTCTGGGTCATCCAATATATTGAACAAGCTTCCCCCAGTGCAGAGTTCCATTACAATCACTTTCCCTCTGCTTTCCTGTTCCTCTTCGATTGCTAATAATTTGACAATGTTTTCATGTTTGACTTTCTTCAAAACTTCGAACTCTCGGATCTGAACTTCGTGAGGACGCATGTGACTCAGCTGATTGAATGTTTTTACAGCTACTGGTTCCCCGTTGTTTTTATTTACACCTTGGAAAACAGCTCCAGTAGCTCCTTTTCCCAATACGCTCGTAGTGCACCATACATAATTAGCGGATCCCCTCAGAAACGACATATTGAAAGAGTTGGGTATTCTAAATTTATTACTTTTACTTCGTTAATTTCGCAAGTTTGATCAAATTTGACATTTCAATGCATGAAAACACAATTCGCACAAACGTCAAAAATATTTGTTTTTATTTTTATGGCTAAATAATAGGCCAATGCACATCAATGTGGATTATTATTTCGTCATCGCCCTAATCCGTCGTCTCTTCTTGCTTGCTCATCGTAATTTTTACTACTGGCCGGTTTATTTATGCTACTGGCGTACTGGCAATACTGAGTGCGATACTGCGATGACATTTGACAGTTCTATTTTTTATTCTTCAGTTGTGTTTATACTTTGCGAATCGAAAAGTATATTTTTACTATTACAACCGTTCAATGTTCAGAAAAATCGTGTGATAAAAGTGCAAATGAGATAAACCGTTGTTAATTAATTTTCCTAAGCGATGATCTTAATAATTAAAACATTGCATAATACGTAACCAAAAAACGTCATAATAATCAAACATGTTTTCTTTAAAGAATAATTTGAAATACTCGTTTATGCAGATGGATAAACGAACGTTGTATTCTGTTATTACACGAAATATTCGAAAATTAGATGAATCGAAATGCCTTCAGAAAATGAATCTAAATTCAAGTAGAATGATTTCGAGTGCAGCAGCCCCACAAACGACCCAAGTAACACGAAAACTTTTAAATAACTTTCACAATGAATATAAAGCTGTATGTTCTTTGCTCCATCGATCTTTCGGTGTTGGGATGCCGAATTCATTAGTAACATCCAGTAAATTCCATACTTCAGCAACCAATCATCACGAACCTCCTCCTTTTGGCCCTCCGAAGAGCGATAAAGACAAGGATAAATCCCAAGATCCAAATAAAGACAAGAAGGATGATGAAGAAGAGAATAAGATGAAATCTATTGTTACCAAAGCAGTATTCTGGATGCTCACAGCTTACTTACTCATTGCTATACTCTCCCTCATGTTCCCTGGCAACAATCAACCTGAATTACTGCGATACGTTTCTTGGAACGAGTTCCTTTATCAAATGTTAGCCAAGGGAGAAGTTGAAGAAATTATAGTGCGGCCAGATCTGGATGTGGTCACGATTATTCTGCAAGAAGGGGCCATTGTAAAGGGCAAGAAAGTGGAGCAACGTGTGTACCACATGAATATTGTAGACATGACCAGGTTTGAAGACAAGCTGAGGGAGGCGGAGGCGAGTTTAGGTGTCAAGGAAGGTGTACCAGTTATATACGAAAGGGGCAACGACGCAGCCGGGAGAATATTAATAACCCTCCTTCTCCTCGGATTACTGCTATCATTTGTTTCCCGTAGTAAAGGCCTCAAGTCTCCCATCAGTTTTGATTCCTTCAATCAAATGGGACGAGCCAAGTTTACTCTCGTGGATCCACTGACCGGGTCTGGGAAAGGGGTAAAGTTTGAAGATGTAGCCGGTTTGAAAGAAGCTAAAATTGAGGTCATGGAGTTTGTGGATTATCTGAAACGGCCAGATTACTACAAGAGTTTAGGAGCTAAAGTGCCTAAAGGAGCTCTTCTCCTAGGCCCTCCGGGCTGTGGAAAAACCTTACTGGCTAAAGCCGTAGCCACAGAAGCCAATGTTCCCTTTCTGTCCATGAATGGATCGGAGTTTATTGAGATGATCGGCGGGCTGGGAGCCGCCCGCGTGAGGGATCTCTTCAAGGAGGCAGGAAAACGCTCGCCATGCATCATTTACATAGATGAAATAGATGCCATCGGACGGAAGAGGTCGGGCCTAGGGAGTGGAGGACAGACAGGAGGTACCAGCGGAGAGGGAGAACAGACCCTCAACCAGCTGTTGGTGGAAATGGATGGGATCTCCACGCGGGAAGGAGTTATCATGTTGGCCTCCACCAATAGAGCTGATGTCCTCGACAGAGCTCTCCTGAGGCCCGGAAGGTTCGACAGACACATCCTCATCGACCTTCCTACTTTAGAAGAAAGACAAGAAATATTTGAAAGGCATTTGAAAGCCATAGTTTTAGAACACGAGCCCTCGTATTATTCCAAAAGATTATCGTACTTGACTCCTGGATTTAGTGGAGCCGATATAGCCAATGTTTGCAATGAATCCGCTTTACACGCAGCAAGATTTAAGCAATCCATAGTTAAAGGGGAGAACTTAGAATATGCCGTGGAAAGACTAGTTGGCGGAACAGAGAAGCGCAACCACGCAATGTCCATAGTGGAAAAAAAAATTGTGGCTTATCACGAATCTGGCCACGCTCTCGTGGGGTGGCTTCTCGAGCATACTGACGCCTTACTGAAAGTCACCATAGTTCCTCGCACCAGTCTGGCTTTAGGCTTTGCTCAGTACACACCATCGGATCAAAAACTTTTCTCCAAAGAAGAATTATTCGACAGGATGTGCATGGCTCTCGGAGGAAGAGTTGCGGAAGCCGTCACATTCAATAGCATCACTACGGGGGCGCAGAATGATCTACAAAAAGTTACAAACATGGCTTACGCGCAAGTAAGACAGTACGGAATGTCTGAAAAGGTGGGCTTATTATCTTTCGAGGAAGAAACCAAGGATTCGGGAAAATCACCCTACAGTAAAACTCTGAAGAATCTTATAGACCTTGAGACCAGAAACATGGTTGCTAAAGCATACTTTCGTACTGAGAAACTTTTAAAAGATAATAGGGACAAATTAGAATCAATGGCAGAACTACTGCTAGCTAAGGAAACGTTGAATTATCAAGATGTGGAAACCCTCATTGGCCCTCCCCCACATGGCAAAAAGAGACTTATTGAACCCGTGCAGTTTGAGATGTCCTTAAAGGAACTATCAAGGCCCGGAGAAAGACCAACCAAAGAAAAGCAACCCAAGCCTGATGAAAATAAGGACCAACAAAATGGCGAAAATAATAACAAAGATTAGAAAGTTTCAAGTAAATGTTTATTCACCCAGTATTGCTGTAGTCACAAGCTCCCTGCTACCAAAAGATATTTAATATCTTCAACCATTGTTTGCTGTACTTTATTAATGTATTTAAGAGTTTATTTGTTATTTTTTTAATCCAGTGAAGAATTAATAAATGAGTTTATAAACATTTTTTGCATAATTTATTTTGTCCTGAAACTCTTAGCACAAGCGGGAAACTGATTGGAAACGGCTGAGCATTTTTTTATTACACTGTTTTATATTTTTTTCAGTAACCAAAGGGTTAAAAAAATCCAACTAGATTTACTTAAAAATTAAAGCTCAAATCCAAAAAATATTTATTTCAAAATTGGCTCCAAATGTATTTTTTTTCATATTAACCCCACAGGCCCTGAGGAAAATAATTTCCCTCAGGACCTAGGTCATCTTTGGGGATACTGTGTGGAGGGTCTTTTTACAGAAAGGAAGGAGAGGACGTTCTGAAAAGGAAAAGAGCTGGGTAAGGATCAGTGGATTCAGGAGTTACGGACGTATGAATATATCCCTCTCACTGCAGCGCAAGGCGATGGGTTGTGAGACCAGTTGGAGGGGTCAAAGGGTTTCCCCAAACCAGCATCTTCCATTCTGGCACGCTTCGCAGCTAGCTGATGGCCAGGCGCATCCTGAATACACCTCACCCAATGAACCTGGGCACCCCTGCTAAAGGCCTATCCGCACACAACAGTGCCGGCACAGTGCCGACACGTGCCGACACGTGCCGACACGTGACGTATCCATCAGTGTCAGTGAAAAATGATATTGTGGCATACATTTTGTACGGCACTATTCGTACTCGTCAGTGACAGTGACGTTCAGTGATGTCAGTGCTGCGCCGACGCTCGCCGTGACGGGACGTGAATTTCTAGCGGACAATATTTTCACTGACACGGTCGCAGTATTTCAAGATGGACGACGAACAGTTGATTGAATTGGTCCGTGTACATTCTTTAATTTATGACCTTTCACATAGAAAATACATGGACCTTAATTTTAAATCAAACATGTGGAACAATATTGAAATACTCGAAAAACTTTGATTCATCATCTATCAGATGTTTATATAGGGTGGCGAACTCTCCTTCTTCTTCTCTTTTCCTCCACGCATTATGAACCCAATGCCTTCTTCTCACATTAATTTCTTCGTCTTCATCTAATATTAAAGCAATCGCTGCTAATTATGATCTTGAAGCTGCGTAGAGTACCTACTAATAACTGCGCCAATCACTGCGCGTCGCCGTGTCGTGCCGTGTCGGTACTGACATGTACGAATAGCACGTCACGGTACTGTACGGTACGGAACTGTCGGTCACGTGCCGGCACTGTTGTGTGCGGATAGGCCTTTAAACACCAAACGTAGTAAACCACTTGGGGTGACCTATGGCAGAGGTGTTGGTTATTCAATAAGTGGTTGCCGGGGTGGCGGTACCCAAAACCACCTCCCAAATGTGTTGTAGATCCACCCGCTTGTACTACGAATTTCTGGACACCTTGTATTAATATTACCTAGGTAACTACATAATAAAACGACAGGTTATTTGCAATGATTTTTTTTAATTAATTCAAGAATAATATACACAGCTGGTGAAGACTTAAAATATTAACAAACCAATAATTAAAACTAACAATAATTATTAATACAATTATAAAATCACAGATTGGCAAATAGCATTAAGATTATTGAACAATGATTACCATTGATAGTTGCACCATAATGGTGGCGTGAGAAAACTCATTAAATGCATGGTTTTCATTAATTTTACATGTTCAAAGTTAGTAAATTTTCAAACAAACAAAAACAAAATGTTATAAAAATAAGTAAAATGGGTAAATAATGAAAGAGTACATGGTTATTGTTACTATACAGGGTGAGGCCTAGAAACTTCCTAAGGCGAATAAAATAAAAAAAAGAGTCCCAGTAGCCAATGAGACAATGGCATCCCCAATTGAGGTATGTTGTGAAGTTGAAGGTAGAGAGGAGGGAAAGGAGATGGAGAATAGGAAGGTGGAAGAGCACCCGGCTATTGAGATTTGGTCACCAAACAAGGTTAAAGCCATTTTAAGCAACGTTTCAAGTCTGAATGGTGGATCAGGGCGATACTGAGAGTATCTTCCACTCTTGAGTAATGCAGTTTTAAAGAAAACATCTGTAAGGTGGTGCCCACCCTTCTCTAACACCGATGCAAGCGATTTATGAGTTCAAACAAGTTCACCAGAATTGTAGATGTGCTCTCTCAGTAAAAATTACAACTAAGTTTAGCATAATATTTTTCTTCATAATACGGTTCTATGTAATTTTAAAAGAAAACTTTACTTTGGATTACTGTTCCATCGAATTATTTTGTATATCAATCTTTCTCAAAGCGGGCGCTGGCGGCTTTCAGAGGGGCTGTTGAAGACTCATAGAAAATTAGGGGGCGTTAAGGAAATTTAGAGGGGCGACGGCAGATAAATTCTATCTATAAAAATCCGACGGAATCTAGCTGAATTAAACAATAATAGTTTGTTTTACTTCCTTATTACAAAACTGGGTATTCGCCACTTTGTTAGTTAGTTTTTAAATTAAGTAAAACACTAATAATGGAATTATATCTTTTCTATCACAGTCATTTTTTTTTTATTTTTTTTTTTTATAGTGAATACCTCACAAGAGTCCCAACTGCTCCCGTCTGGAGCCAGTGAGACTATGGCATCCCCAATTGGGGGATGTTGTGAGGCTGAAGGTAAGTGGGGAAGGGAAAGAGGAAGGTGGGGAAGTACCTGGCTATTCAGATCTAGTCACTAAACACGGCTAAAGCCATTTGGAGCAACGTTTCAATTCTGAATGGTGGTCTTACACCAGGGCGATACTGGTAGTATATTGGTATTGGTTCGTCACATTGGAAAAGTTTTAAATTCAAAGCCTTATTTTAATGTTAATAAAAATACTTCCAAATATGATTACGTATGTGTTTCATTTGCTCTCAATGAAACATTCTTTGATCTCAGAAATAAGATATGGGTACCCTATCTATACTATGCATATGATAAGCATGTTTAAAAATTACAATAACTGTTTTTAAAATACACAACAGATAGTAATGTATAAAGGTAAGTTAAAAGATATAGGGGGGGGGCATAGGATTTGTTTTATAAATAGAATTCGGGTCATTTTCCGCCCGGTAAGATCATTTTTTTTTGGTGATATTCGAGGCAGAGGTTTACTAACACAAGCCTGCTTTAACTGAAGAATCTTATTTGTCAGGAAATAGCATGAATTTCAGTGAACATGTTGGAACGTGTAGAGAGGAGCTTCAGAAATCGGTTGCACCAGTCCACAGAGGACGGTGGGCACCACGTTAACCCCTCAAAGTAATTTGTTCATTTTCGGGATCAACTCTCATCATAGAAATATTTGCGTCTCCCTTACTGTCATGGTGAGAAATATGATATAAACGGTTTTAGAAAGAGAAAACACCAAAAACTAAAAGTTAACCACAGATGAATTAAAATGTACAACGCTATGAAACCAAAGTTTTCGACCACAATTTGAGAAAAATTTATGAAAACTCTGTGAATTTTTAATTAATTATTTTTTTTAATAAACGACGAAAAAGAGAGGTGACAATAATGTTTATAATACATTTGTCTAACAAAATGTGTTTTTTACCTTCGTTCTCAGTAATTATTTTAGTTCAGTGTTTAGACGAAAAAACGGGAGCCATTAAAAAAAAATCTGTTTGCATTCAAAATTTGAATATTTCAAAAATTATGTTTAATTCTAACTAGCTGTACACCGCCAGGCGATCCTGTGGCTTAGTCTGTCCATGCATATAGAAAAAACAATAGCGCATGTTGCTTTTACGTCTAACAGATCACGCTGTTTTGAAAACAAAAAGCATATTAGTCCAACAGATGGCGTTTTTTTTAAAGGAATCAGGTTTTTACATGTCACAGGTGATATCTATATAATATAGGTATATAAAAACATGCGTATTTGAATGCAGCGTTGTGTCGAAATTCCAAAGCAATCGATGAAGAAGTTTCAGAGATTTAAGATTTTGAACAAACAAACATTTACGTTTTATAGATAATAAAATTTGAAAACATATGTCATCACCTTTCAAAAACAGTTTTTTTGTTTTCGGATAGATTCAGAAATATTCCATTTATGGATTTTATTACAAAGCGGAAATATAGACAAAATCTCCGACCTTCTGACAGAATATGCCAGAGGCCTGAGGGGTTAAAGATGTTTGCTTTAAAACTACATGATTTAAATCTTATAATGATGTTTATTCAAGTTTCTAAACCCCACCCTGTAAGTGTTGAGGGAAGTAAGTAGTTTGGCTAGACCTCACTACATATACAAAAGACGAAATATTGTAGTCTTTCATTAGTCAATAAAACATGCAAGGATTCACTGGAGAAATAATTTGAACAGAAATAACAGGCAATTTCACAAAATATTACAATTTTAATTTGCATTTAAGGTTAAACATAACATTCGTTATAATCTATGCGATCATAGACGGCGCTAATTTAATTATCTTATGAAAATACACATTTTAATACATTAAGAGGAATTATTTGTTTACGCCTGTACATATGGAAATAGAATTAAGACAATTAAAGCGTAGATTATAACAAACGTTAAATTTACCCTTAAGGACATGATATTATTTTAGTAACACTCCGTAACTCATAAGCCCTAATAATACTTAATTTTATCACGGTGTTACAACATATATTAACTGGTCAACAATACATTATCAAGGTAACAATGAGCTGTGTGCAAATACATTTTAACTAACCTAACTCAATCACTTATCAATAAATTTCTTCTTTAAGAGGCTGTCTATACTTGATTGGTTTGCCGGCCTAACTAAGCCCTTCATCTTGTTCTTGGATATGACATGCTTCTTTGTTGGAGATGCAAAAGGTTTCTTAGGTACGGGAAATACATCTATTCGGGAGTGACCGCCGAAGCCGTCGTAGGACGTCTCGAGGGCCTGGCTCTTCTGTCGCATTTCCTTGAAAATGTCGGAAGGGTTTTCCAACGATTTGTGACTTTTGAATATGGTAAATTGAGACGTCTGTAAAAAAATATTTATTATTATTTTAATTACAAAATGGCCGCTTTCGTTAACTGAGCTGAACAGAATTCAGTTTTGGGTTGAATACACAAATTCAGTTTCACCAAGATGAATATTAAAGACTAATATAAATTAAGTACTACAGTTAAAGCTAGGTATTGGCATCATTGATGTATATTATATTATTTAGATGAGACATGAAGCGAATAAATTGGATCCACTTGGTTGGGGGTCCGACCCCCAACGCTCGATTCCAACCAGTTCAGTTGATGTACAATCATCGATCGTGGTTGACGTGTGACTGAAAAACATGTGGGAAGGGTTCGAACAATGAAAGGAAAGGAGGGTCGGATGGATGAGCCTTTCGGCGCGGTGACTTCTGTTAACATCCAAAGTAACTGATCTGATCGCTCGGTGAAAGATGGAAACTTCTAAACCAATTTCTAAACCAGGTTCTCGCTTACTGCTCACGGTGCTCATGTGGAACCCGCTTCGACAAGATATTATATACGACAGAGCGCCTCTAATTGTACGGCTCTATGATTGGTATTGAACAGCCAAGTACACAGATACTAACCATCTTACTAATTAGATTATTTCACGCCCGTCCAACATTGGCGTGGTAAAGCCGGCCTTGAACCTGGTATTTAAGACCATTTTAACCAAATAAACGCCATTATAATAAGTCAAGTTTTTCACTCTTCAGATCTTACTGATCTTGCTAAACCTGTACAAAAAAGGAGATTGACATTGACTTGACAATTCGTTGTTAACAGACCAATTGCCATCTCTACGGTACAAACGGAATGTACAAATGCTGAGTCTATTCTACGGGTAAAAATTCAAAAAACACAGTTGTTTTATTTAAGAAGTTTGCAAGAAAACTGTCCCTTCACTTTTCATCACGTTCACACAAAAAAAAAATTATTTCATTTTGGATTTGCTTTTAATTTCCCGGAAACAACAACAAAAAAAGTGAAATGTTTAAAGCATTGCTTGCACATTTTAAAAATTTATTTCTTCGATACGTGGTTACGAACATGTGCATTAGGCATATATGTATGTCAAAACATCACTTTAAAGAAGTTCTTGTAAGTACAAACCATAAAATTCAATTTGAATACTCGTATAACCGTTTAACCTAACTTTATGACTTAACATGAAAGATGATTTTACAAATGCTATTATTACATATATAATTACTTGTCTAAAACTGGCGAAAAATAACACAAATATAATAATAATTTGACCATTTTATGAACAAAACACGATTTGTGAAGATTTTTTCAAGAAGACATAAAAACAGCTGTCAACCGCGGCTTCTGCGCTTAAAGAATATCATACTACGCATGTGTGAAGTCATTCCTAAACGCAAAAAATTTATTAAATAATTTAAAAAACAGAGTTACAGATATTTTTTTATAACTCGAATCATAACTTTCACATTCTTTATACAATATGTAATAAAAACACTGTTTAACGAATGTGAAGTAGTTTTTCTTTAGTAAGGCTGTCCGTCAATTAACGTCGTTCTAGAGGAGATGGGATATGACATAACATTGAATTGCTGTTCGTCAATCAACATTCTACCAATTATGGATACCATTCTCCTTTGTCCAGAATGTCGAGACTTGTCAACTCACTGTCAAGTCAAAGCATTGAATTTTGTGGTATATGCCTAAATTGACCGGTCAGTGGTTGAGTGGGCATAGCGCTTGGGTCTCACCCGAGCGTCGCGTGTTCGATTCCTCGGCTGGCTAAGTCCTCCATCACAACACAAGCAACATTTTCGGCTTTCTATGGTGGTAGTAGGAGATTTTCAAACATTGTTGGGTTATTCGTAACCTGGGAATGTTTGTCTTTCTTTTTAAAAAAAAAAAAAAAAAAAATGACTTTCGACAGTCAATACGCAATGTCTAATTTCTAATGCCCTTTGAACCATCTTCATGCTTTGACTTATTATTATCTCCCATTCTTACTTTTATATTATTATTGTCATTGTTATTGTCTTCGCTCCTCATTTATATATGCTCTCCTTTCACTGTCATCTCTGTTTATAAAACTTATTCGTGTAATTAATATGTTGTTAATGGACTATTTGTCCGTAAATAAATAAATAAATAAACATACAATGTACACATATATGTCATTTTTTGTATTGTACATAATAGTATGTAGACTGACTATTTGTGTCACAATGCGAACACTTCTATATGTACTTGATAGTGTCAATATAAGTAAAAAAAAAATAATTTCACAAAACACATGTGTCATGTGACAGCATGTGTCGGGTACAAATAAAATTAATATAATAATCTTAACATAATGTAAAATATTATTAATATAATCTACCTTGACCAAGCCACTGTTGGGTAATTTCATCCTATATGCGCCTAGTGGATTACAACTTTGTTTCAATTTCAAGTACGGAGAATAAGATTCTGCGGCGGCTTTCACACCAAGTCTCTGAAAATATAAATTTACATTATTAAACCTTAGTGAGTCAGCTAATATGCCGCGCGGGCCACCATGCGCCAGCTGACACGATTTCATAATCACTTACTTTTGTTTAGCAAAATTATGTTTTTGTAAAATTGTACTGTCTTACCAGAAAATGTGTTGACATACTCGTAAAAATCGTATCATAAGATGGATATATACGATTTCTACTGACAGAAGTAACAGAATAGCTATTTATATTCTGTTACTTCTGTCAGTAGAAAGCGTATCATAAGATGGATATATACGAATTCTACCGACAGAAGTAACAGAATAGCTATTTATATTCAGAGAAATGTTTTTTTCTCTCTATAATGATATAAAAAATATGATATAATGAAGAAATACGAAAATATTTTAGAGTTAAAATATATTTTCCAGCTAAATAAGCGTTCTTCGCAGTAAAAATAAGTCATATGAGGTTTTCCCGTAAATAAATACAGTATTACGACTTTTGAAAATTCAGAAACACACTTCAGGCAGGAGAGGTAGTTCTACCCGTTCGGTCAATTGATGCTTAACGGCGGGAAGGTTAGTCAAACCTTTTGCGCCGGCCTCATTTCAATGGCAGAAAAGATGGAATTATTCAATGTTTTTATGTGAATATTATACATTTACCAATCTCTTTGAAAAGGTCCCAACTATATTTACATAATTATCGAACCGTAATGCAAGTCTTCTTTTTATATTTATCTTCATGCCTTTCGTTTACATCGGTATTTCAACAAAAGTATAGTATATTATTTATACAGGTTTTCCAATAAGAGGTGTTATTTTGAATAGCCTGCTATTTCGTTAGATGTTACTTTTGAAGCCGTCATATTTTGACATTTGACAAGTAGAAACTTACCCATTAATAAAAATGGAACGATACACGCTTCAACAACGCATTGAAATTATTAAAATTCACTTGAGTGAATCAAATGCAAATCATCTTGAGTGATGAGGCCCATTTCCACCTCGGTGGCTTAGTCAACAAGCAAAATTGTCGCATCTGGGGCTCGGAAAACCCAACAGTTATTGTTGAAAAGCCTCTCTATCCTCAACATGTGACTGTTGGTGCGGTTTATGGTCCGGCGGAGTCATTGGACCTTACTTTTTCGAAAATGAGGCTGGAGCAACAGTTATGGTGAATGGATGCTATTGAGAGATGATTAATGATTTTTTATGGCCGGAATTGGATGGTATTGATCTGGACAACGTTTACTTTCAACAAGACGGCGCTACGTGCCACACAAGAAATGAAACCATTGATCTTTTACGATTGAATATCAAAATAACACCTCTTATTGGAAAACCCTGTTTAACATATTTTGTTATTGTAATAATTCAATTCCTGGAATGAGGGTTTTTATGACTGTGAAACCAGATTCGAATTCGAATGTGCAAGAAAGCGAGAGATGTCGGGCGTATTTAAAAAAAAGCAGGTATTGTCAAATACCGATAGGCGGACCGTAATAAACATATTACAAGGTTAATTTAGTTGGATTTCAAATAATATTCGATTTTCGTTTAGTACTTTTACAGCTTGGATATGCTGACTTACTACGTAGAAATTTTTATTAAAATATTTTAATTATTTTTGAGAAAAATTCACGCAAAACCTTTATTTTCGCCCTGAGAGGGCGTGGCGCCAGCGCAAAAAATACCCACCAGAAATGTGTCAAGATACATTATTTCCTATAGTATGCTAGGAGGCAAGTGCAGTGAGTCAAAATGCTAACTATGTCTCATATTTTATTGAAATTTTGTCAACTGCAAAAATTTGTGGTTTGATCGCCTATAAATTAAGCAAATTTTTCAAACTGTCCTCATATAGGTAAGTTTTTAGATTTTCACGGCCAAAGGTATAAATACAATGGTTTATACCTTAATACTGGGTACATTTGCTTTAACCGCTTTCAATCGGTTTTCTAATTCTAGAATTCGCCACAAGATGTCGCCACTTCCGTTGGCATTTCGCACTTGGACGGGCCCCAGGCTAACGTAAATACTGTGCTTTCACTTAAATTGCAGTTCCCTTGTACTGTAATACCTACACGCTCGTAGTGGATTGAAGCTGGCGGCACGGTATCGCTTCCAAGTAAATAAGCACAAACTCGACAATAGCTAGTTAGAGGATTACGAAAGAATCCATAAAATCAAAAAAAAAACCAACAATTACACATCTTCGGATCTACCTGATCTGCCCTGATGATGGACACTGCAACGCTGTCCGAAACGTCGGCTAAAGAAGGAGTTAGCGCAACACGGCATAACACCCCAAAAACAAACAACAAAAATGTCCTCATATATATGTACATATTTATTTATAGAAGCAAACTTACTTGCGAATCAACAAACATTTCCTTGACTGGCCGATTTCCTTTAATTTGCATATTGGAGGTTTTACTTAGTTTAGGAGGACTTAGAGTCAAATCAAGGTCGTCAGCAATATTGTATTTTCTTTTGCAGTTTTCACTCGGCGGACTCTCATTATTATCACTTGCTTGGGTGCAGCCGCTCTGCAGCTGAGTTTTCAATTCACCCACTTCGCTCTTCAGTTGTTTAATCTCTTCTTCAGAATGTTCGAGGGACTCTTCTAAAGTTCTAAAACATGTTTTCAAGGTGGTTAAAAATACCTCTTTAAATAATAGCACTTGGCAGAAAAACTCTTGAAGGATGAGCTCCAGAGCCATGATATTTACACAGTGTACGTCAATGCTACAGTTTTCAGCATGCAACTTTATTTCCATCATAAGCATTAAAAAATCCATGTAACTGTCAAAAAATAAAGCAAGACACCACACTGAATATTCCTTATTTTTCAATAAAATCAAAGATATTAGAAGAACGAGATGTGCTATGAGCAGTTCATACTGTGTGGAATTGTTTTGCCCAGTGTCGCCGGTTTTGTTCACCAATACTACTGCACACCTTCGCTTACGCTAAGGTATCCACACTAATACATAGAACAGATTTCTGTGCATACACGTCCCGATAGTATTCAAAGTACCCTAATTAGGTAGTACTCCGCCTACGGTCCGGCGGCTAACATAGCATATCTCGTTCTTCTAATATCTTTGAATCAAATTGTAAATGGTACTTATTAACCGCTTCTGTGCCAAGAGCGAGTTAACTCGCATTCTTGGCCTGCTGTGCACAGCTACACTTCTACCTACTGGCATTTAAAAGGTTAAGAACTTAATCATTGAATAATAATGAAATGGAAGATTTATAACAGAAACATACTTAATTTTAGCTTGGTGATCCATATTTTCAATATTTGCTTTGGATAGTTGGGTTTTTATATTTCTCAAATGTTCTGCTGAACGTTTTTTCTTGCTGTGCAGATCAGCAGAAATCCTGAAAAATAGCATAAAATGTAATGAGGGTGTGTAGGTGTATCACTCCGTTGTGACTTCTCGTTCTTTCTCATAAATAGCACATGTAACAGAAAGCGAGGTCACAGGGGAGCATATTATGGATGCAGATGAGACAAAATCCACGAATACATACTAGGGTAAACATTAGCCTTCTGCCTCACAAAATTTTTTTTGACTTTTGTGATATTCACGACAAACAATTGTTTTTTTTTAAACTCACCGTTTAAGGGCTGTTACATAAGTACACATGACAGCGATGTCTGTTTGGCATTTCACCATCTCCTCAACTTCAGAGGAAGTTGCATAAATAATTTGTTCCAGCCTGTGTGAAGAAAACAAATAATTAATATTTCAAATTCAGTCAAACTTGGTTATAATGTAGCAGCCGCGTCACCGCTGCTAGGATCATCATATCATAATCAGACCGCACGTGTAGGATGGCGAATAAAAAAGCTGAATCAACAATCAGACTTTCGAAACATCAATTAAAATATCAACCTTTGACACCGCGATACGTAAACTGCTGATAATCCGAATGTGAAGGAATCCAGGGTGATGCAAAACTTTCATACAATGAACCGAGTCAGCGATCCTGCGGGTTCGATGTCCAGACGCTGCTCCAACCCGTGGAAGACGAGAACAAAGGAATCAGCACCTATATATAAACGGAGGAGGACCTAAGTACAACGGAGGAGTCAGCCGTTATGGCCGGTTCCCCCCGCGGCGCACCGCTTCTTCACCTCATTGCTACAGGACCTACTTTCCTGCACCCGGTTTTGCATGGACTACAACCATGGACTCCTTGGGATTCACCTCAGCGCCCTGGCCTCGGCTATCATTCCTGGCCAGCGCTGACTGCACTTCGCCGGTCTGCGCCTTGGCTCCGAGGCATTGTCGCCGGCCTGCATCTCCCGCTCATCTGCCGACCAGGTCCATCGCACCTACAGCTACCTCGTTCACACCGGAGTACACCTCGAGCACGAGAGGACCAACTAAATTTGCTCTTTATTGCCATTACTTATTATATCCCTAATAGGTTTTTAAAAGTCGTATGTACCTACCGACCTACCTCTCATCATCATAACTTTTGGCTCTACAACCCCTGGTGGGTCTTGGCCTCCTCAAGAGTCTTCCTCCACTCATCTCGGTCCCGCGCCAGCTCTCTCCAGTTTCGAATCTCCAAGGCAGGCAAATCTTTCAGGACGTTGTCGCTCCATCTTAACCTTGGCCTTCCCAGGCTCCTTCTCCCTATCGGTCTTGAGCTCAGCAGGGACTTTGGTTCTTGATGCTCGGTCATTCTCTCCACATGACCTAGCCACCGAAGTCTTCCCAGTTTTATGAACTTTGTGACGTTTAGCTCCTTAAACAGAGTATAGAGCTCATTGTTATAACGTCTGCGCCAAAATCCATTTTCTAGAACCGGTCCGAAGATGCGCCTCAAAATTTTCCTTTCAAAAACGTCCAGTGCTCGCTTAGTTATAACCCACGTCTCGGCTGCGTACGTAAGCACTGGTCTAATTAGTGTTTTGTACACTAATACCTCGGTGGTTCTGGAAAGCAGTCTGGATTTTATTTGTTTTTGTAGGCGGAAATAGCAGCGGTTTGCATTCACGATGCGCTTCTGGATCTCCTCTGTAGTGTTGTTATTGTTTGTTATCAGGGAGCCCAGGTATGTGAATCTTGGTACCGTTTCAAAATTTTGGCTTCCACATACGAGAGATGGGGTTTGTTGGGTACATCCTACGGCCATGTATTTGGTCTTCTGCTGGTTTACTACAAGACCCATATTTTTGGCAGAACTTTCAAGATTTATGAAGGCGTCTTGTAAATCATCGGGATTTTTCGCAATTATGTCGATATCATCAGCGTAAGCCAATAGTTGCACAGAGTTGTCAAATATCGTTCCTCTTTTCTCAATTCCCCTTAAATAAGAGGCAGGCCAATCCATCTCCTTGTCTCACCCCGTAGAGCGCTTCAAATGGTTCGGACAGATCACTGCCAACCCTGACTCTACACGTTGCTGGGGACATTGTCAGTTTCACCAGATTGATCAGCTTACGCGGTATTCCAAACTCACTCATTGCATTATACAATGCGTTCCTATTAATACTGTCATACGCGGCCTTGAAGTCTACAAAGATTCTACCGACCTACCTCTACTACCAATATATTCACAAATGTACAGTATATTTTCAAGACACAAGGAAGTATTGCTTAGTGAAAAAATAAATTAGAAAAATACACTTTTATTACCAAATTCATATTCAATGATTGTTTTAAAGATTTCGCTTTCATGCTTCTCAATTTCCTTCTCAAAACAATCGACGCATTATAACTATCATCACCTAGTTCAAGTCTTCCAAGAAAAATATCACTAAATTGTCTATATTATTATCACTAGCTTGTGCATATCGTACCGCTTGTAAAATCTCACTTGTCATAAATAACTACCTTACCGAATTGTTATGGTTTTCGGCTGCAAAATTTTACTTGTCACAAACCAGTGATGCACAACCCGCGGCCCAGTTCTTGCGGCCCGCATGTCAATTTCATACGGCCCACCTGGCTAAAGAAAAATTCATATTTTTTTAGGTAATTCTCGAAAACCCTGACCTAATATTTTTTTATAGAGTTTTGGTTAATTTACGCTGCATTTCCTAAATGGAATCAAATCTGAAGAACCGGTTTGCATAACACCAATTTCTAAAAAATCAACAGAAACCCTCAATCTTGAATATTGCTGCTAACCCCCTCCCCCTCAATGAAAACAAAAAAATCCACTTGTAGGTTGCTAGCTGTTTGAAAAATAGGCAAAGTGGCCCCTCTACTAAAAAAGTTTTGCATCACTATCATACATTTACCCCTTGCAGGGATGTAGGTACTAGGTACCTACATGAACATATTTTTTGTTTTTTAAAACAAAATTGACGTTGAGTTGTAATGCAAAAGAAGACAAGTAAAAAAGAACAAATGTGCAAAGCTCAAATTTGTCACGACTTTCGCAGACTTTATGACAATTCTACATAGTGCTCGATGGATAGCATAGCCGACAATCGACTACATAAGTAGTGCCATAAAATATGAACGAGATAGGAAATTCCCGCTAGCCGTCATTGTGCGCCGTGCACTAACCGCCGCGTTTTACCGCCCCTTTGTTTGTTACTACTACTACTTCGAGAACGATTCCCAAATATTTCAGACCCAAAGACCCATTCAAGTATTCAGAAATTGTGTTGACAAAATTATTTGCACGGTTATAACGAACCAAGATCGCCTGTATTATAAAAAAATTAAAAACATAATTTTCAAGAAACATTATGATATTTTACGTCACGAAAAAGTCATGTATGTACATAATAAATCTTTGCCATTTATCGTTTCCAGCTTTGATTTATTTATTTAGGTATACACAGTACATTATGATATAAGCATATAATATAAAGTACCTACTACGGTGACCGGATAAATCATCAAAATGATAATTCATCACATCTTTAAACTTTATTAACTGGGTTAAGTAGGTTAGGTTAGGTTAAAAAAAAAAAATTCTTCGTTTTTAATGACTTTATACCATTTTTTAAAATTGTGTTGACTAGTCACTGTGTTGAGTTAGCATGGAACCACCTACTACATATGTCCATACAAATTTAGTAATTTGGTCTGGAATGAAAACGGTTTTTCATATTTTACGGGGTGTCCTGGAGTAAAGGACGCTAAACCTTGGGGGGTGATTCTACAAAATAGTACAGTTAAAAAAATAATCGAAATTAAAACTTTTTAAGGTAGTTTTTAGGCAAAAAATTTGTATGGGAAAATAAATATTCTTCATGGAAAAATATTTTTGTATGGGAAAATAAACATTGGTATTTCGAAATAAGTTATTTATCTATTTTACTTATACTATCATGTAGAATCACCTCCTGAAGTTAGCACACTTTACAGACACCCTATATGTATTGTGTTGAAATCAGGGGTTTTTATAGACTTTTTTGAGGTAAGATTGAAAAAATATGACATTATTGATATTGTTACAGCTAGAAAATAACTGCAAAATCTTCCCAAAAAATTTGGAAAAAAATATATATTTTCAGCTACAAAATCAATAATGCAGTATTTTCAATCTTACCACTATAGCAAACTGAAAATCCACGGACCGCCACTGGTTGAAATATACTAACCCCTTTAGTAAAGCCAACTGCTTTTCCAGATCTTTCTTTTCCTCGCGTAATTTATTGGTTTCCTTGCATTCAAGCCGTAAGTATAGAATTTGGTCCTGTAATCCTTTGATGGCAACATCCTGTGTTTTCAGTTTCTCCTTTGAAGCCAAGAATGTTTCTCTGCATCATGAACAAAACACAACATACAGATTATTACAAGTCAAAGTAGCGGAATATATTATCAAATTCTTAATAAACTGCCTCACAAAGCTGCCCTACGGGGTGGCAACATAGCTCCCCTGCCTTTACACTATACAGGGGCGCTCTTGTGAGGAAACACATTCAACATAGTTGGAGAGTCGACGGAGCAAAATACTACTCAAAACGCCGCAAAATTAGGGACCGAAAACGTACTTATCTCCCGGTCAAGGAGGAAGACATGGATAGAAGCAAGTAAAACACAGGCCATACATAACTAGAACTCACTCGGTTTTACGAAGCAACGACTGCAGACATTGATTTCCAGCTTGTTCTTTACTGAGTTTCTGTTCGTTTTGCTTTAATTGGAATTCCACATTATCGAGTTTCACCTGCAACGAACCCGCATCTAGAGTCATCCCGTCTGTGTTCAGGAAATTGAAGTAAATCCGGAATATTGTCTTGTCCGTTGTCTTCGTTCTGCATTGTGGACAAGTCTTTGACCTGTGGAAAATCATTACGGATTAAAGTTGTTTTCAATATATTTTTTATATACTAGCTGAAACACATCAGCAATACCGGAGACGGCGCTGCCCTCGCTTTTGATGCAATTTTTTTCGAAATTAGATATGGACAGTAATTTTCCTTTTATTTTTAATGACAATTGTGCAAAATTTCATCAAAAAGTTTAAAAATTCTGCTTCAGGAGGTGGGAAAGGGATATAAGGGTGGTTTTTCGAAAACTTATAGAGAGCTAACTCTTGTTATCAAGGTCAAGTGAAATTTTATCGATCTCGGAATAAAACTGTAGATTTGTTCAAAATACAAAGAAAGATGGCAATATGAAGGTAGACTCAACGAACTAAGATTACCAATGTTAAAAGAAGGAAGAGAAAGGGCTGACTTAGACATTATAGTTGCACTGGCATCTAAGAAATCTTCCCAACTAACAGAAATATAAATCTCGGAGGACACTCAAAAAAAATTAATAAAACACCTTTTACATCCAATCCTAGGAAACACATCCTTGCAAATAGAGTAGTGGACGTATGGAACAAACTTCCACAACATGTCATCGATCTTACTAATATAAACCAATTTAAAGCTCGATTGGATTCTAATTTGGAGTGAAGGACAAAATTATTTCAAATTTAAAACAACTCGATTACAGTTGAACTTGTTGTGAAATCAGATATGAGTGCATCAGTAGAATGCTGCCTGCTTATTAAATAATAACAATAAAAAAAAACTAATTATTAAATAATAATAGTAAAAAAACAAAAATTAAAGGGGACATGCAGATAGTACAAGTAAAAAAATAAATAACTTTTTTCGAAATTCCAACTTTTAGGGGTACTTTTCAGATAAAAATGTATAATTAGTCTGCTGTGTGAGGCCGGCATTATCATTTCACATTAAAAAAAAATATATTTATTGCAAAAAATACAGAGTACAAAGGGTGTAGCTTATAGGTTACATCCTATTTCTTCCAGCTAACCCAACAAATATACATTATTTATTTATTTATTTATTTATTTACACATATACGGCACAACACGTGCCATTAACATAATTGACATACTTATAATAGTACAACAACATGAAGAATAACAGTATAAATGTTAGTAAAATTTAAGAAAATAGGTAAAAAGTAAGGTAATAAGTAGTGTATAAAAACTATAATGTATAAAAGTAAATTGTAAAGTGAATAGTTTAAAATATAAAGTATTAAAGTACAAACCATAATTTATTAGGAAAAAGTAAAAATAAAAATTTAAAGATTGAAATAAAACAATAAAATGTACCAATAAGATACCTATCTCAAGGTACCGACAATGATTTAAATATAAAAAGTAATAAATCCTGGATTATGTTAACCGATATGATAAATTTTACAAGTACTTATGATTTCAAGTGCATTAATAGTTTTAAAAGTACTGGTTTTATATTATATTACATAACCCAACAATTATATGTTAACAAATGTATCTAAATAAAAAATAAAAAAGAATTCAATTTATGTAAGATATTCATTTAAGAGGAACGGCTGCGGTGCCTGTTTCATACAAAATTTAAATTTGGATTTACGGCTAAAATACTAGAGTAAACTGTTTTTGTTTTTTTTTTAGTTAAAAGACATGGTATATATAAAGTACGCATATGGATCAGATTTTCGATTTTTGCCTTAAATTATAGAATATAGGCCCCAGAAGATGACGATTTTACATGATTTTACGAGGCATCTTTGGCAATTTTTTGTGACCAAATGAAAGATATTTTTTGAAAAAATCTCACATATCCCGTCTCAGGCATATAATGAACTATACAATAAAATTCGAATCCTCACTGAAAAAAGTTTTATTTGTTTCAAAAGCCGAATTTGGTGGCCACAAATTCAACGTATATTTAACTAGCTTTTTTGTTATTGTCTCATTCGCACTTTCTTGAGTCGGGCTGGCTAGGGTAGGTAGGGGGGGCCGGGGGGCCGGGGGGCAGGGGCTCGTGAGAGATCGCCCGCCTAACAAATACATGCATACATACCTACGTCAATCGTCCTTCATTTTTATTATTATTGCTAGTGTATGTATATGTGACATTCGCAGTCAGCCCGCGCGGACATATAATTGACGAATTTGTTACTTTGTTTACGAATAATATTATTTTTAAACTCCACAGTTTTTAACCGAAGCATCCCCAAATAATTTATTTCATTCAACATGGGTAAGTAATCATTATTTGAGCATTTTTAACAATGATAATTAGGTTATGAATTAGGGTACTTACGTTATTGATTTTTATAAAATGTTATTTGTGTTTTAGGTCGAAAGTGGATACATGGTAAGCCACCCAGTATGCACCGGAAAAAGAGGAAGTGCAATGTCAAAAAGACAGAAAGAACTCGGAACAGGTGAAAATTAAATGCAATATTTAAATCAATATTTATTATAAGTACATATTTATTTTTTACGGTAAAAATGTAATGTTTTTTTGCTGTTTTCAGTTCCGTAAATGATGTTGAAGATTGTCAGGCTAAATTTGCCAACAAGGATTTTTTCGATGCTAACATCGATGTGAATTGTGGGATTTTGAGCAAACGGTAAGCAAATAATTTCATTTTCACAAGAACAAACTCTCGAGAATGTACACAATAACATCAAGATACCATCTTTTGGTTAGTAGTGAGTTTCATTTTATTGCCGTTCAGCTTTTAGTTTTGATGACAGTGTTTTTACACATTGGTACAATTCAATATTACACCGAAGATCTTTAATTAAAAGTGATTAAATTTAAGAATAAAAACCGTCCTCCATTTTTGCCTATAATTGCTTGTACTATTTTGTCGAATTTGTAAGTATAATCACTACACATATTGATCATACCTTGACAGTATAATATGCGGTCTTTTGTTTTCACGGTTTGATGCCTGATTTTTTTTCTTTTAGTACCGATGTGATTGAACCCGAAATATCGTCGCAGAAAATGTCAGACGTATCACCCGACATTGAATTCAACTGTTCATCCGATTCCAGTGACTCTTTTGAGTTAGAGGTTGAGGAAGAAGATGATCTGAACCACATCGTTACATCGAATTTAGTTGGCAGAAGAATTGTCAACATCGAATTTTTATTTGACTCTTTGTCCAAAATTGATCATTCTCCATTTGATTGCAATTTTTCACATTTTTGTTTTCAAAGGGAAATCAGGAATGGATTATACAGCGAATTTCATTTTTTATGTAAGCTTTGTGGAAAAATAGAAATTATAAAATCTGACATGCCTATCAATAATGCGATGGTTGAAGGTATCGTATGTACTGGCAACGGTTATTCCCAATTACGGGAAATATGCAGCACTATAAATATGCCTTGTATGTCGTCCTCCTTATTCTATAAACATCTGATTCAGTTGGGGGGACACTTGGAAAATTTGGCACTCGAAAAAATGATTGAAGCAGGAAAGGAAGAAAACCGATTAGCTGTGGAGAACAATGAAGTCGATGATGACGGTGTGCCACAAATCACCGTGGTTGCAGGTGGTTCATGGGCAAAGCGATCGTACAAAACCAACTATAATTCGCATTCTGGTGCAGCATGCATTATTGGCTTCCGCACCAGAAAGGTCCTTTTCTGTGGTGTCCGTAATAAAATGGATAAGCCACTGGAGACATTTTATATGGAATGTATTTTGCCAGAATTGGTCGATCCAAGATATCATCGGAAGATGCCACTTCGCGAAAGATGTTCATATTCCGAGAAACAGCTAAAGTCATAGTTTTGTTTAGATATTAGTGTTAGTTTTGTTAGATTCTACACAGTATACATTTTGTAATAATTAGTCTATCTGACGGGGTATTAGGGTACTTCACTACTATACAGCTTGTTGACAACTTATTGAGAGATTGGTAGTGAAATACGTCCTAATTATAATTGTATTATTATCTACCTGTGATTAATATCCACTTTAATTCCGTGATGTTTTAAAGAAACTTGTATTATTTTGCTTGAACAGTTTGTGTCTTCGAAAATTCAATTTCTTTTAAACACATACGATGGTCCTCTTTGATTGTGTGATAATTTTCTGATATTTATGTAATTATTTATTTGCTTATTTATATTGGAGTCTGTTCTTACTATGCAACTACTACCTGTCCGACTTTTTTTTATTTTTCACCTTGTGCACATGTATTGTGTAGATTATAAAATAGGATTTTTTTCAGTATAAAAAATCTGGGACTAACTACCATAAATGTATTCCTCACTGCCTAGAATGGACGGAAATAATTATACCGATTCATTGAACATTTTTAATAAAATATGCTTGATGCTATTATTCTTGCTGTTATTGTTTTATTATTGTGCTGCTATTTTTATGGTTATTTTTATTTATAGTTGTATTACTTAATTTTGTTGTTCACATAATATTCTTCTTACACAACACTTAAAAATAATCTCGACCAAAATCCCAGTGATAAAGTCAGTGCGTGTTCGGAATTATATACACAGCGACACGACTTTATAACATTCTTCCAGATAAAATAAAAAAAAATGTGATTCACAAAAAAATTTCAAAGGTAATGTAAAAATTAAAAAAATAAAAGATTATGTCAACAGTAACGGTAAGGCCTTTACCGGTGCACTCACAAATTTTAAGTAAGTGTATATTTCTATTCTCTACAATTATATTACTTACTGTTCATATATTATTTACTGCTGTTAATTCTATGTACTTATCTAATTTATAAACTTATACACCTATTATTACTATTATTATAATTTCGTCTGTGGCCAGCTGCCACATGTACAATGCACGTGTACAATTTCCGTATCTCCTACAATAATACACGTATCTGCTAATTTAAATGAACTAAACAAAAGGGTGATTCCCCGTTTTGATGCAAATATATTCACGCACAAAAGAAAAAAAGCATTACTCTTCTTCAGTGCGTGATATTGTCAGTGCCTAACGTGTACATGCGCATATACCAATACTATTAAAGAATAGGTCGAAAGCCCTTGTATGTCTGTGTCTGCTAAAGGAATGAACTAAACGAAAGGGACATTTCACCGACTTCGTGCAAATATTCAAGCATTGAACTTAATTTCTTTTTTATTTAATCTCATATTATCTAACTTTTTTTGATCGCTTGCAACGTCAGCCGTACTAAAAGCCAGGTACTCCCTCTCCGTTCCCCGCTGCACGCTCCGTTAGAGAGGGACACAGGACAATAATTATTTTTGCGGGAGTTGAAATTTCGTCCGCGAAAACAACGCTCTTAAGGTGTAGTGACATTTGTTTAAAAGAAATGTTTTTAGTGATGATTTAAATTTAAGTATGTCGGTTATTTGTTTGTTGCTACTTGGAAGGTTGTTGCCAAATCTACCGACACGCGTCCCACGTCAGTCCGTGTTGAATTTCAATGCAACCTTAGGTACTTGCTGTGCGTTGTGTCAATAACTTTTATTTTATTAGCAAAAACTTGATTGTAATAATCAAAACATGGTTAATGTAGTGTGCCTTAATCTAGTGAGTATTTATATATTGGTTTATTGAGACCTACTTAAAAGAACATCATTATTCAGTGCCTGTTTTCTCCTAAGACGTACTTTTAATACATATTGTGTTTATTTAGTTGTAGACTTACCTAACTGTTCAAATTGCTTCTTTTGTGCGTAATTGTGTTATTTAATTACTGTGACAATGCTTGGCTTTACCCACGAAGAAAGGGCAAACACTCATAATGTTCACGGGCTACATAATAAAAAAATGCAAGCGCAGCGCACCGGGAATAAATACTTCAACTACATTTTGTTATTTTAATGAATTTGGTTAAAAAATACGATTTTCAAAGAAATGTCAAACTCTCAGTTTAATGTTATTGTTCACATGGTTTCCATGGATATGGGCCAATCACAAATATGCAACGTTGCTACACTCGCTCTCGGCAAGCTTCCAGTAAATTTTTCGAGTAAGTTTGTACCTTACACTAAAGATTTTTAGTAGGCATGTTTTTTGTACGGAAATTTCTGAAAAAGTTCTTTTTCTTTTTTAATCCTATCTTCATGTAGAATCACCTCGCGAAGTTAGTGCACTTTACCCCCGGACACCTGTATATTACTAGCGGAAGACTGATTTACTGTAATTCACTCAAAGTTTCTGATTTTTTTATTCTGTTCCACCATACAAAATTTTTGGAAAAAGATTACGCTGATGCAATGACTGTATTTTACAAAAGCACACTTCCAGGACAAGGGCATGTATGTTTGGATTTCGATATTGTTCTGCAGTCATACGAGGGATAAGTGAGGAGACGGGTACCTAAAATACCTAACGGCGATGAATGTATAGTTTCAGAGGCTGCTCGTAAAATATCCGTTGCCGTACCCAAAATCTTCAAAACTACTTTCTTCAGTGTATAATTTTAAATAGAAAAATTTGGTATTTTTTGTATTCTTACAAAACCTATTAAAACACACAAAAAAAAAGTTTTTGATTAAAACACATTTTTTTCAAATATGTAGGTAACATTCCTTGCGGCAAATAATATGAGTTTTGGAACCATACTACAGTTGTTTCCACCATTACGGGCGAACAGTGACTGCCTCGTGGATAACACGCACTATCTCACTCGCTCGCGCTATTACCAAAGCTGCGTAAGGTAAAATCAGATGGAGTAAGGCCCATCGTACGTGGCATCCCCAACCCCAGCCGTTTTCAGGAGGCTTGTTGAAGTTTGTTGATGAATGAAGAATTTATTTTTACTCAACATAAAAATTAACTACAGTTGAACTTGGTTATAACGATCACAGCTATGGCGAGTTCACGGTTATAATGAGCAATTACAAAATGATATTTTAGTTCAGCCTTATCTTCATATAATTGTTGACTGTTATAACGAGGTCGATTCACCGATATACCGAGCAAATAATTTTGTCAACACAATTTCTGAATTCATGAATGGGTCCTTGGGTCTGAAAAAATTGTTGGGCATTATTCAAGAATTTCCTATCCCATTAGGGACGGATACATATGTTTATGGCACTACCCGTGTAAGATTGTCGGCTATGTTAAACATTGCTATCCACCGGGCACAATGTAAAATTGTCCACTTTTTATGCCTTCTTTTGTATTACAACTCATCAAAAGGTCCCGGAGTGGCCCAGAAAACGGAAGCATGAAAGTGATAAAATCAAAAGATGGAAAAATGTTGACGAATGAGGAAAAAATAAAAGAGAGATGGATGAATTATTTCGAGGAAGTCTTCGAAAGCGAAGTGAGTGACAGTGACTCCAGCGGTGAATCAGATATGAATGACGATGGAGTGAATATTACCGAAATTAGCATGGATGAGATAGAAAGTTCGATTAAATGTATGAAGAATGGTAAGGCTGTCGGGTTTGACAATATTGCTGCTGAATATTTTAAAGGAGGTAGCCGTATAATTCTCACATGGTTGTGCAATCTTTTTAACCAATGTTTAAAGGAAGGTTATACGCCTTTAGACTGGAGAAGGGCTGTGATAATGCCATTATACAAAGGTAAAGGGTCACGTATGGAATGTGGGAATCATAGGGCTATTAGCCTGCTAAGTTCAGTTGGCAAGCTGTATGGTAGAATTTTGATTGAAAGAGTAAGAAAGGAAACAAAAGATAAAATATGGGATGTGCAAGGTGCTTTTATGAGTGGAAGGGGGTGCATGGACCAGATCTTCTCATTGCGTATGCTCACTGAGAAGTTTCTGGCAAAAAACCAGAAACTTTTCTGTGCCTTTGTAGATCTACAAAAAGCATACGACCGAGTCGACAGGAAAAAGCTATGGAAGGTGTTGTCCAAGTATGGAGTGAATACATGTCTGACTCAGGCAATCGCGTCTCTGTATGAGGGAAGCGTTGCATGTGTTAGGGTAAACGGTGGTTTTACGGGGTGGTTTGATATCACAAAAGGTGTTAAACAAGGCTGCGTAATGTCACCGTGGTTATTCAATCTATACATGGATAATTGTATGCAAGAATTGAAAGAGGTGGGATTGGGCGCGAATTTGATTAATTTGAAAGTATGTTGCCTGTTGTATGCTGATGATGCGGTGCTGATTGCTAATAGTATAGAAGATCTACAGTCTCTCGTGTCTAGGATGAACGAAGTATGCATGAAGAATGAGTTAATGATGAATGTAAGTAAGTCTAAAGTAATGGTGTTTGAAAGAGAGAGTACGAAAACAGTGTGCAATATAATTGTGAATGAGGAATACTTGGAGCAGGTGGATGAGTTTGTGTATTTAGGAAGTATGTTTACGAGAGATGGGAAGGCTGACAGAGATATTGAAAGAAGGGTAAATGCAGGTAATTCCGTTAATGGAGGACTGAACGCCGTTGGCGCTAACAAAAAACTGTCCAAAGAAGCGAAGTTAGCAGTCCACAACGGAGTGCTGGTACCTACCTTGATGTATGGAAGTGAGGCATGGAACTGGCAAAGAAAGGATGAAAGTAGATTGAATGCTGTTGAAATGAGATCTCTGAGGCGTATGTGTGGTAAAACCATGTTTGATCGTGTGAGGAATGTGGAGATCCGCAAAGAGTGCAAGGCTGATGTAAGCGTAATGAGTAAGATTAAGAAAGGGACGCTTAGATGGTTTGGGCATGTAGAGCGAATGAGCGAAGATAGGAGTGTAAGGAGGATATATGATGCAAATGCGAATGGTAGCAGAAGTCGGGGACGCCCGAGGAAGACATGGCACGATCAAGTGAATCAGATACTAGAGTCGGGCCATGTCAAGAGTCAGAATAATAGAAGAGTATGTATGAGACGATGTATGAATGTGAATGAGGCAAGAAGTGTGTGCCAAGACCGAGTTGTTTGGCGGTCCGTCCTCTCTGCCTACCCCTGCGGGGAAACGGCGTGATGGTTAGTTAGTTAGTTAGTTAGTCAATTTTGTTTTAAAAACCAATAAATATGTTTATGAAGATACCTAGTTACGAGTATCTACCTCCCTGCACGGGGTAAATTTATGATAGTGATGGACAACTTTTTCAGCAGAAAACCAAAACAATTCAGCACGCTATATTTATGAAAAGTGCGATTTAGATAAGCTAGTGATAATAATATAGACAATTTAGTGATTTTTTTTAGGAAGCCTAGAACCAGGTGATGCTAGTTATAATGCATTGATTGTTTTGAAGAGGAAATTGAGAAGCATGAAAGCGAAATCTTTAAAACAATCATTAATAATAAATTTGAGACCGGTCGGTGGCCGAGTTGACATCGCATTTAGGTCCCACCCAGGCGTAGTGTGTTCAATTCCTCGGATGGCTAAGTCCTCCATCACAACACAAGCAACATTTTCAGCTTACTGTGGTGGTATTAGGAGATTTTCAAATATTGTCAGCTCGTATCCTGGGAATGTTTGACTTTCTTTTAAGTGTATCTTTCTAATTATGTTTTTAATAAGTAATACCTACTCGTATTTTATAATATACTGTACTTTTGCGAATATATTGATAGTAGAGGCAGGTAGGTAGGTACATACAACTTTTAAAATACCTATTTTGGATAAAACGATTAACGGCTATAAGGCCCCCTCGTGCTCGTTATAACCAAGTATGAATGTATATTATGATTATTATTTCAAGAAAACACTTTGAATGTTAAAGCCATAAGAATAATTTGCAATGAAATTTATAAATAAAATTTTAAAAAGGCATAAAATTGATAAAATGCATGGGAGTCATCCCTGATGGCATTCCAAGTTTTATTTTGCACCTTGGCACGCCGAAAGTTAAATGATAAAACTTTACACTATCGAAACTTACGAGGTTACTAGAGTCAATCTGCACAAACATTAAACATACAAAATACAGACTTTGTCTAGAGAGACGAGTAAAGAAAACCATGTAATAAAAAGTAGCAATAAAATAAACGCCGGGACTGACACAAATTAAATTTGAAGGGCAATGAAAAAAATTATCAATGATTATTTACCTTTCTATCCATTGTAGCAAGCAAGTTTGGTGGAAAGCGTGTCCACATTGGGTAGCATATATTTCATTAGTTGGACCCAGAAGGTCACTACATATGATACAGTTCACATTCATTGTCAAATCTGCTGAACTAAGAAAACACAAGAGATTATGTGAATTGAGAGTTGTGTTGTGCTGCAATTTGACAGTTGTCGTGACAAAATGTACAAGAATAAACAATACACTTTATTATATTTGCCGCCCTCCAATTTTAGAAGAAAAAACACTTGGCAAGCACCAAATAATGTGGGAAAGGTACATTGTAAGAATTTCTAAGTGCAGACAAGATTTTGTATCAGAAGACAATTCCATTAGAAAAAATTGATGTCTTATATAAACTGTGCTTAGCTTTACACACAAAAATGCTATGAAATCATTTTTTCCCACTTTTTGCAAACAATAAATTCAAAAATACCACGGACCACATTATACATATCTCTTAGTGAGGGATTAAATTAATAATAAATATTGGCATAGATGCATGTTCATGTGTATTCAAATATTTACCCTTTTCATACACAAAATATTAAGTAGTATATACTTTTAATTTAAAATTTCCGACTCGGCGCGATGTCACAATAATAATAAAAAATCAAACAGCAACTTGCATCAACATTACCGTGTCAAAAAATAGAAACCATAGATAACTGAAATCATAAATAAACCAATCACTGAAATTGATTTCGGATCTTTGGAATGACAGTTTAAAGTGTTGCAACTTAGGAGTTTTTTTTTACCAAATTTCTTTCAAAGAAATCGCAAATTCACTTTGTGGCGTCGTTTTAATTTGATGAAAATAAATCACTTTGTATATACACCACGAAAGTGGTATATTTATGTACACCACTATTATATTACATTAAACTACCACTATAGGTATTTACTTACTGTCTCTACTTAGATTAATTATTTCCCATTGCGTTTATCCTGAAGAGGAAGCCGTCGGTTTCGAAACATGTCGATTATTTTTATCAAATAGTGGTGCATATAGAGTAATTTATGTTCATTTACAAAAGATAAATTATTAATTATAAGAAAATGACAATAATAGAAAATGTGCAAGATATTTTTTCAGAACATCCACTACAGTGAACATAGGTAACTCGGTAATACGGCTACCTACTTGGCGTTTGGAGTGATTTGGTAGTTCAGATGGTTCGATTTTAGTTGAACAACTTTTATTGAAGGACAAAAGTTCAAACGTTTCAGTGTAACTCGAACCGATCTTGATAATCAAGATGGCGTCAGCTGAAATTAGTTTCTATAAATTCTGACATTTTGCGAAACGAACTTGAGAACATTTCAATGGGATCCACCCAACCCTGCATAGTTGGATTGCAGACTTTCTGAGGGGAAGAACAATTCAAACCGTGGTTGACGGCTCTTCTTCCTCACCGCACCAAATCAATGCGGGGGTGCCACAAGGATCTGTGCTGTCTCCGACGCTGTTTTTATTGAACATCAACGATCTCGTTGAATGTGCACCAATTCACTGCTACGCTGATGACAGCACCGTTCACGAGGGTTATCTTTTAGACAGGCCCCCTTCCACCTATGATGTCCGAACAGCTCGGGAAGTTTTGAAGCAAAAAATTGACCACCACCTCGAGATGGTTCGTGCCTGGGGTAAGGCCAACTCGGTCAGTTTCAACGTCTCAAAAACCCAAGCGTGTCTGATTTCGGCAAAGAGGGAGATCAATGACTGTCTGGTGCAATTTGATGGGAGCACTCTCCCCAATAAAGACTCCATTGAAATGCTTGGAGTTACTATATCAGACCATCTCAAGTATCGGGGATCCATAGAAGCCCGAGTAAATCAGGCTTCCAAAAAGTTGGGGGTCTTGTACAGGGCTAGGAGATTCTTCAACAGTGACCAGCTGCTGACCCTGTACAAGTCTCAAGTCCGCCCAACTATTGAATTTGGGAGCCACCTTTGGGCTGGTGCCCCAAAATACTTGATAAACCTGCTTGAATCTGTGCAAAGGAGAGCGATCCGTCTGATTGACAATCCGTTGTTAACAGACCGATTGCCTTCTCTAATGCATAGACGCAATGTAGGCATGCTGTGTCTGTTCTACAGGTATTTCAATGGAGCCTGCTCCAAAGAGCTAGCAGCATTGATTCCTGATGCACCGGTGCACGTGCGCGAAACTCGACGGACACGAACTGAACACCCGTTCATGGTTGACGTTGGCTTCATGAGAACGGGCCGTTTTTACGACTCGTTTTTGTGTAAGTCGGCTCGTATGTGGAACGAGCTACCGGCATTTGTTTTTCCTCCCTCCTATAATTCGAGCCTCTTCAAGGCCCGCACTAACAAATCCCTTCCTACAGCCCCTACCTTATTCCGCCTCACAACGCCGCCCAACCGGGTGGTGACATAGTTCCCCTGTCTGTACACTGCACAGGCAGGGACACTCTTGTGAAGTGTCACATAAAAAAAAAATTTCAATGAAACAGCACAAAAACGTCATATTTGGGTTAGAACACGAATTCTAAGAAGAATTGAATTGGTTGAATCTAATACTATTTTGAGAGATAGCATTAAAATATTAGAAGATAAAGAAGGGTATTGAAATCATTAAAGAAATCCGTATTTACATGTAGGTCGAGGGAAATGGAAATACATAAAAAAATCAGTCATTAGATTAATGGTTTAGGTTATTTAAAGAATTTAAGCGTATTTCCTAACCTTCAAAATCAAAAACCTAACCTTCCTAGCATTTCTCATTTGCAACACCTTCCTAAAAGAAACCACTTATTGCAACACTCAAAAAAACCTAAAATGTTTACAACATTTCAACACATGGTTACTAAATAAAAAGGGCATGCATTAGAAAGTTACTAGCAATCCCTTCTTGGTCTAATTTAAATACATGTGTTATTTACATTTATAGAGATTTACTCTTTCTTATTAAAACTGCCCATGTTTTACACATGCTTAGTTTATCAATTTGAATTGATTATGTATGTAATAATTATGCATACGTATGTATGTATGTGAATGTGTTAGCTGTGTACCCGCCTCAGAACAGAAATCTTCCAGTGAGGTAGGTTACTTCCTGTTTGTAAATGATAATGACGGGTTGCCGGCAATTAAAAATAAAAATAAAAAACACGGAAAGCGAATGAGAAAAATGGAACTTAAATGCTTCTTTACCATCTCCCCCAAAATAAATAAATGTATGTAGATACATTTACAAGTAGTTGTAGAAGGTAATTAAGTTAAAACCAAGGGTTATTTAAAAAAATTGGATAAGTCAGCGAAATTCAACAAGTTTACCATCGTGAAAAACTTTATTTAAAAATAACTATGTACGGGACGTGTTTGCCTGTACAAGAAAATACTGTAAATAATAAGCACCGGCACACATTAGCCCTCAACCTGGGTAATGATTTAAGTAAAATACCATGAGGTGTTCTATCCTAACCGACATAAAAGAAAGTCAGTTCAAATAAAAATTCACATTTTAATTAGATGTATTGTACTGGTATACAGAATGTACAAATGGGTGTAGCTTATAGGTACTTCCTATTTCTTACAGCCAACCCAATTCACAAGAAATAGTTATATGTATTTCAATACAACTGGGTTTTAATACACAGATAGAAACTGAGGGAATTCTTTCAGCGATAATTTCAGATCGGAGCACATTGTGCATCATCGCGCCATACGATACAGCAAATGGCGCAGGCAACTGCTGCAGCAGTGGCCAGTTCAATTGGTAGCCATGAAGAATTGGCCAGCCTCTAGGTTGTCAGCATCAGTGGCTAATTCAGTCGGTAGCCAGGGGGGATTGGCCAGTCTCCAGGTTGTCAGCATCAGTAGCTAATTCAGTCGGTTGCCAAGGGGGATTGGCCAGTCTCTAGGTTAAATATGATTTAAGATTTTTGTTATTTGTTTTTGGGGTGCTATGCCGTGTTGGGGTGTTATGCCTACACATCTGCCCTGATGATGGACACTGCAATGTTGTCCAAAACGTTGGCTAAAGAAGGAGTTAGCGCAACACGGCATAACACCCCAAAAACAAATAACAAAAATACTTTTGGCCGTGAAAATCTTAAATCATATTTGATGATTTAAGATTTTCACGGCCAAAAGTATTTTTGCTATTTGTTTTTGGGGTGTTATGCCGTGTTGCGCTAACTCCTTCTTTAGCCAACATTTCGGACAGCATTGCAGTGTCCATCATCAGGGCAGATGTGTAATTTGAGGTTGTGTTAAAATGTGAGCTTAAGTATGAGGTTGTGATACCGTGTTGCCAGCTACAACCCTCTGAGCTAACATTAACGTATCATTTTTTATTATTTTTTATTTAAAGTGGTTTTTCTTCGTTTATCTCTGGTGTAGCCGTCGAAGACCTCTAGACATTACTTTCCCCCTTGTGCCTCCTTCCCCACCCTCTCTTGAATATATTTTTCAAATCCTTTCGGAATACGCTAATATCTCCTTAATGGTTTTATAAATCAGATTATTTATTTTTTGTTTAGTTTCTGGTTGGGAAGAAAGCACAAGGGGAAAGTCGGAAACTTTTGTAACAAATCATGTCTAGAGGTCTTCTAACATCTGTGAAAAATTCAGCTTACGGGGAATTAGTTCCGACATTGAGTGTTTTTTTTCCCTTCATTGACTGGGCTATATATACATGTATCTAATGTAATGTAATAAATAAATCCTAAACTTTCTTGTACATGGTTCTGATTATTTTTATTTTTTTATGTATACCGAAATCAATCCAGCACCCATTTCTATTTTTATTTTTAAATATTTTTTGTTTTTGATCCCCAAGATAGACATCGTTTTGGTAGAAAATTATATTATCGTATAATAGTAATAATAGTAGCCTGAAAATTATGTCATCTGAACACTACAGACATTTTTCACGAAGATGCCATGTTCATAAATATAAAAGACTTCTTTTTCCGAGGGACAAGGGATACAAGAAACTAAAAATCGCAAGCGAGTTGAAGATTTTGTTCACACGTGTCGATTGAGTGTAAAACTTGAGCGATGACTCATACTTGATCAACAAAAGTAGTAGGGCTTTCAACTCTAGTTGCTCAACTAATACCATCACACTTCTTGTCTATAAGCTTTCAAGTGTTATTCAATGGAGAGTTGATCAACATCAATCGAAACGTCTGAATCGATATAATGTAATATTACCATAGCCAATTTCCGGAAGTCCGAAGAAACGTCAAATATTCATTGTTATCTATGTTATGAAAGGCATGTAAACATGGCGGAGTCTTGCTGCAAAATTTGTTTTATGAAATGTTTATTTGCTTCATTGTGCTGATTTCATTGTATTTGAAAAATCGTGAGTATTTAAAAAATAATAATTACCGTTCTTGTAATGTTTTACATTATTACCGATTCAAAAACCATTTAAAATCCCAAAAAAATCGTATGTTTCAATCAATTTTGTTATTAGTTTTATAAACATTTTGACGTATTTGCAGAGCATTTCTGATAGAAAACCTTATTATAAGCGGTTAAATGAAATATTTCTGTTTAATATAAGTCCATAAGATAAGAAGTTATAACCGAATGCCTGTAAATATTTAAATAACCTAATAATGTTTGATTCAATGTTAAAATATTTTTCCGTCATATTAACTATAATTACAGCATTCATACGCTTTTTTTGTTTCTATCTTTCACAGTTATTAATATATGTACAATTTTTAAAGATTAAATTACATTTTCTCATAAAGTGCTGACAATATTGTGCCCTCCAATGCCTACAATTTCTAGTCATATTGTGCCAATGTTATCAAAAAAATGCATCAGATTCCCTTTATATAGACAGATGATTAGAGCAGTAAACACCATATATATTTTGCGATATTCACATGGCTTGACATTTTTTATTGTATGATATTGACACTAACTGTCATTAACCATTATTTTGGGTCTACATGCCAATAAACAATGTTCATAATCTTTTTGCTTATATTAGTAACTCATACTTGTTATAAAGAATTGTCAGTAATTTAAAACCAAAGTGCTTTTTATACATTTGATATCTTGAAAAATATCTCAATCTCGTTTCCTGTTAGATCCTATAGTATTTGTTTGAGGACAAACAATGCTATGAATACAATAATATTGAAGCCATCTATTACCTAGCATTCGTTTCCACACAAACCTTCACTCTATCAGCATTTGTTTTGATTTTCCTGTTTCTCCCGCCTTCCACTTTACCAGTGCCCATGAGCTTCACCAGAAATTAGTTATTTAACCAGAGCACTCGGGCATGTGCCGTACCTTATTTTTTTGAAGAATGAAATCCCTAATTGATTACTTAAAATACGAACAATAGTCAATATTTTTACGGCAAAGTTATTTGTTAACATATGATTTATAATCAAATTACTGCAGTCTATCAGCACATTTTGTGTTGAGAACTTCGTTCAAAGCAGGGCACAATTCAAAAGTGTCCAGAAGTTGGTGATTGGCGCATTCCTTTCCACATTGTAGTCAAGAACCAATAATTTGTTTGGGTTTTGGAGTCAAACAATTCTTGCCACTGACCTTCACCGTAATATAAGATAGGCCTCTGTGATTCCAAGCCTTCGAACTGTCTGATAACTGGTGGCAATAACTGCCAGTACCGTGTTGTTTAAGATTGTGATAATATGGGATAATAATAGAATAGGGATGGTCCGACATTTTGTTAGGGAACCCGCTTGCACAAAATTTAAGCTTAGATTAGCGGAATTCAATGGTTGGTTTATGTAAATGCGCTATGAAACAATACATGATCGTGTATGTGTTTGTTGTTCCAGACGTGATGATGAGATGGTCGGTTGGGCAGCGGTAAGACGTAGGGGTGAGGGGGTTGGGAGGTGAGGGAAGAGCAGGGGTGAGGGGAGGGGATGCAGGGCGCCGGCGGCTGCACGCGCTCCGTGAGCGAGCTGTACGCGGCCGACGAGGTGGAGCTGCTGCTGGAAGAGCTCCGGGGGCTGGAGCGCCCACCTCCCGACGTACAGGACTTTGAGATCGCCGGCAGCCAGACGGCGCCACAGGGCTCCGTGCATAGCTGGGACAGCCACCCGCACTACCGGCGCACGCCCCCGCCGCCACCTGCGCGTGTGGCGCCGCTCTACTGCCACGCGGGGCACCTAGCCACCAGCGTAGGAGCGCTTCGACTCTTTGTTGCTGTGAGTGCCTATTGATTCCCAAACAATTTTCTCTTTATTTTTTTAACTTTTTTGTGAGAATACCGCAAGAGAGTACCAACTGTTTTTCCTCCGTCATTTAATCTGGGATTCTTCACGACCTGCATTAATAAATCTCTTCCTACAGCCCTTACCTTAACCCTCACATGACTGCCAAGCCGGGTGGCGACGTAGTTCCCCTGTTTTTACACTATGCAGACATGGGCGCTCTTGTGAGATGTCACATAAAAAAAAATTAAAAATCGTCTGGATCCAGTAAAACTATGACATCCCCCAAGTGGGATATGTTGTAAGGCTGAAGGTAGTGTGGAGGGCAAGGAGATGGGAATAGAAAGGTACAAAAAATACCTGCCCATTCAAATCTGGTCACCAAACCTGCTAAAGCCATTTCAAACTGCGTTTCGATTCTGAATTGTGGCCTTTCACCAGGGATATACTGAGAGTATTTTCCACTCTGGGGAAATATATGTAAAAGTAACACAAACTTTTATGGGTTAAGAATTACCTGACAATATTTGAAAAGCAGCTGATGTTGACTGCAAGCTTTGACAAGAGACGACCGTGTACCTCCACAATGTATGTACTTATTTATTTAACGCCTATAAGGCTTTTTCAAACATAATGTATGTCGAAAATTTACAAAAAATCATAAAGAAATATTATATCAGTATACACAATTACACACATAATACATATCAGTACAATAAAAACTTGTCATTTTACAAACCTTTGGGGATTTGGTAAGGAGATGAAAGATTTAGGTTGTAAGGTGACAGCGTTTATCTGAGTCAGTACAGTTGTGAGATGACTCCGGACCGATGGCAATGACACCAGCTGTAAGTGGTGGTGACGGTGGTGGAGTGCGTGAGGTGATAAAGTCGGTGGCTCGACACCGCGTTGTTGGAGACCGAACTTGTGGATGTGTTCAGCACTGGCGAAGACTGACTCTTCCTGGTACTCCAGTGTGAAGCAGGATAGCCGAAGGTATAATTGACCTGGTCGGAGATGCGCGGTAGATGCAGACCGTCGACAAGGTCGCGGGGCCGACGCGCAGATCGGCGAAGGTGTCGCAGGGTCTAGGTGCGTGGGGAGCGCAGGCCAGGGATGTTATCCAAGGCCAGGGTTGTTATCCAAGGCTGATGTAATCACGCGGAGTTGATAATCCATAACCTCTCCTTTAAGGTCCGTGTAACGCCGGGCGTAGTGAGTAGGTCTATGGCCTGTAACGGCGTGGTGAGGTAGGAAACGGGGCGCGGCGCGCTCTTTAAGCAGCGAGCATTTGCTGTGCTTGCAGGTTGGTCACATGTAACTGCTGATTATGGACTAACTAAGTATGTCTCGATGCGTCCTGTTTTTATAGGTGTCTGGTGCATCGAGAATCTTCGTCCGTGTAGGTAGATGTGCCGTACCTAAAATGCTAGTATCGTATCTAGAGAGTTCTAGCTAGCGTTTTGCATGGGTGAACATTCCCAAATATTCTAGTAGCATCGATACAAACCTATTACATAACATAAAACATGTCCAAAATTTACAAATATACAGTAATAACAAATTCTTCCAAAAACTTTTAGCTTGTGGTTTTCCCAAAAACATTTTTCAATGGGCTTACATCCAGCATTACAGTAAAAAATGGGTTATAGTTGTACTTCAACATGATATAAATATTTTTTATATTATTTCTCTTTTATGATTATGGTTCTGTTCTGAAGGGCCAAGGAATTGTTATTCCAGGATGAGTTATTCAATCTTTCTACTTATTCCATTAGCTAACAATCTTGCATTACAGAGAACAAATCCAAGCATTTCGTTGGCGTGAGTTGTTGTTACAATGTAATCTATATTATGTGGAATTTACTTTCAACTTGAAAGGTTTGCCTCGAAAATCATACTGAGAACCCTAATTTTTTCTTTCCTTAATTTTATCCACACAGCTGTCGCATATGTGATCCATCGGCAGCTATCGCCGTACGCGCATGTTGCAGATGTGATCCACTAAATTTCACTAAATCTCATACATTGTCTTTATAGGCGCATAGCTGCTGCATAGTTAAAAAGCTTAACATGTGTGTTAAAATTCCAGGTGGCTTCTCTGTGCTGCGTTTGTTTGGAGTATGCGGCGGGGGGTGCGGAGCTGTGGCTGCTACCGGGCGCCGGACGACTGCGGCTTCTCCTGTTCACCGGGCTCTTCTCGCTCATGTCCAGTTCCGCACTCCTCTTCCTGGACATCTCCAGGCTGGTGCATCTGTTTCCGTTCAACTGGGCCAAGCTTGTAAGTCACTTTTTGGGTAGTCGTAACTTTATCTCTTTCTTCTTGCTACGAATTGTTACCACGGGATTAGTTAGCAACAAATAAAATATACTGAAATGTAGTAGAAATGTACTACTGCTTTGAAAACAGATGGGGTTTTTTTACAACCAAAAGCAATGGCATCCTAAAATTAATGGTGTTATGTATGATGTCATACGTGCCACGATTTTGTCGGTTAAAAGTAATTTCAGTCCCTCTCGGGTGGGTATGAAATCAACAAATCCAAATTTAAATATTTAACAGGATTGTCAAAAAACTTGAATTCTTGTATACCACAGTGGTAACCAGTGTACGAGTCTATGCATAGCAACTTTGCACAAAATTGTCCGCCTTCTAATACAAGCAACTGTCCGACCCATGAGGTAGCGGTATAAGATCTATCAGAACCCGCCGACCGAACACAGAGCGTATATGCCTCTTACGGTTTTAAATGACGATTTATAAATTCGATTTATGATGTATAATTAGGTGTAATAAAACTTATATGTGTATTCAAATTCAGCATTTGCTGATCTATATGCATATATGTTTTTAAGCCATAATATTTTTGACTCGTTCCTCATTGGCAAATTATTTTGCAAAATGTTCCAATATTAATAATGACGTATTTTATTTAATAAATTTGCCAAATTAGGTTGTCACGTGGTTGCTGCCAGGCCGTTGAAACGGTATGCAAATTTGGCTATAGGTCAAGTCGATTTATGCTAATATCAGTCGATAATAAACCTACCAATAACATTGTTATTTTGTTTCCATTCGTGCCTAGAATTCATTATGAGAGAGCCATCTCTTTTGCCCTTTTTTTATTTACGATTCGTGCTTGTTTGTTCCCTATATTTGCCCTTTTTTCTGACTTGCTACATATTGTGTATGTATGAACCCTTTTCCTACAGAATGCCTGGCTGTATATTTGCGTGGGGGTCATGTACATCATCGCGGGGTCCATAGCCCTGGCGGTCGTGGTGAGCGATGACTACTGGTGGGTGCCCGTCCACACTACCAACATGCTCATCGCTTCTTCAGTATGCATTACCATTCTATATTATTACAATTCAGTGAATCTTTGAGAGAAGATTTCGCACATGGTTCTAGGTTAATTACCCCACAAAACTCCTTATATTAAAATTAAAAACCAGAGAGGTTATTTTCTCAACTTTGAATCGTGAAGTGGTGAAGTCAAATATGAAAAAATTCAAATTTAAAATATTTTTAAAATGATTCACAATAATTATTAATTTTAAAATAAAGTTTCACTTACTTGCAGCACACTCCAAATTGTCCTGGTGAAAGACCACTCTTTAGAATCGAAACTTGAAATGGAGACTCATACAAAAAACACAAGAAAATGCACCGAAATTTCAACAATATTAATAATTTTTGCGTTTTTTATAGTCGTTTGGGCTGATGGGTGGTTTGTGCAGCGGCGTGACGGCGCTGGTTTACTGCTACCGACGGCCGGTGCCATCACTGGACTCGGCTCTGCTGGCGCCCTCGCCCTCGGGCTCGTTATCGCCGGGACACTCGCCCTCGCCGCCCCCGGCCACACGCTACTTGCCCGTTCCGCTCGAGCCCGACCCGCTGCCGTGCAGCTCCAAGGCACCTTTATAGTGACCGGCTCACAGCGACGGCGAGGCCACCGCCAAATAGCGGCTCGGCGGCAAACCGAGAGACACAGATCAGATCGCTTTTTGAAACATTGCATTAATCATGAATTGAGTTATTAAATTGCGAATTTTCATTTTATTGCTAGCAACCCGGGCTTTTATTGAATTTTTAACCGATCCACGCGACTATCCCCATACGCGGATGTCGCTTATGTGATCCGTGAAGTTTCATTAGAACACAGGCACTGTGTCAAAGTGTGCCGCATGATGGGATGGATTATATTTAAAAGGTCAGCATTAAATATACTTTATCCGCCACACTAGACGAAGTCTGTTCTGGGACGGGTTATGTTTGCATTGGTATTTTACAAACTTTAAACTGAAAATTCCAATTGCAGGCAGTGCGAAGCAGAGGAAACATCTTTAAAGGTGATTTTTCTCATCAAACGCTGAAACTGACTGAAAATCGGCATTTAATGGGGACCATGCAGATGTTCAATTTCACAATGGCACTGTGTGTCAATATGATGTTCGTCAAAAATGTGTTGAGAGTTTGAAACAAACCGAACCTTGATAATCAGCGTTACTAGACCCAGACCTAACATCGCCCATTATATACTTAATAAAAAATCCAAACCAACTGACAAACCGTCATGCTAATTCTGCAGTGGTAGGCAGAGAGGATGGACCGCCGCACTACCCTGTCTTGTCACACTCTCCTTGCCTCATTTATATTTAGCTATACTCTTCTCTTGACATGACATTACGCAAGTAATCACTTGATCAGATATATCTTTCAGGATTTTTTCTTCTTGTGGCGTCCCCGACTTCTTTTTCTACTCACTTGCTTGTCCGACTCTTGACTCTTTTTCTCTGTCCGTATCGTCCATAACATGGTTTTTACCACACATACGCCTCAGGGATCTCATTTCTTCTGCATTCAGTCTACTTCTGCCAGTCATGTCTCAGTGCCATATATCAGGGTTGGAATCCAGACTCTGCTGTGACTCTCCGACTCCGACTTTATAGCTGTCATACAAATATGTATGTAATGTAGCGTGGAGTAATTAAAATGAATAAAAAAATTCAATGAAATCTTCAAACACCGTGATTTTTCATGAATAATAACTAGTAATTTCATATTAATATTTCAACTATTCCAGTTGGGTTGAAGGCTGTATTCCCAGGAGAAAGACTTAATATTCTTTTAGATGTCACAGTAAAATCTAAAACTAATACCATTTTTGTACCTCAGTTAAATATCATTGTCTACCTGTTTCATTTCACTTTTCTTATCAAATTAAATATCGAGTATAGTAATAGTAATTGTAATAAGTTCAATTTATATCTATGTAAAGTTGATGTTTTACGCGTAAATGTAAATAAAAGAAATATAATCTGTGTCTCTTGTAGTTAACCTAAAAGTGGTAAAAGAGTGTTCAGTAGTAACTTTGCGCTGTTAGAGCCATAGTCAATGTCGTCATCTGCAACCACCGCAGCGGACTTCTCAACTGTTGGCTGCAGATGACCTTATTAGAAGTTAGTTAATCAATAGGACATTGATAAGTGTAATAATGTGCTAAGGCATCCTTAGCGACCATTCTCTAGTGAGTGATATAATGAACTGTTGGTGATACGGTTAGGTGGGGGGTCGTAGATGGTAGCTATAATCCCCCGCTGTCTATTGTGACCTTATGGTAGCTAATCCAGGCCGGCTGCTAGGACTCCGCCTGGGTTTACTGGTTATGCTAATACTAACACTAATGGTAATGGTAATGAACTGTCTGAAGTAACCGAAGCAACAACCGTTATGGACTAATTGCGGCGTCATCTTCTGACTTTGCATGATGAATTGTGATTTATCTTTTATCTGTAAACTTTCTTAATTCTTTTCTACGTAGAGAATGTTTATTTTTCTATTTCAAAGTCACTCATTAAGAGAGATATAGCGTCGTACAATATACAGTCGCTGTCACATTCTAAATCACAATTAATCTGTAAGATCCACTTGGTGCCTAAGAGGCCAAGTAAGCATTTTTAATAATGTGTCGCTTCTAGATTTATTTTTGGAATCTCAAATCATTTTAGACCCTTGATAATTCTACTATTTATTATTTACCGATAGGATGCCAAAGGTATTGTACTCATTTTCATTGTGATATTTTATTTTTCTTTTTATTTACACCCGATGTTCAAAATTGTTGTATGTTTTCAATAATTATTATTTACGTTTCTCAGTTTTAATTATTTATTCAACTTTTATTTTTTAGTGTACCATAATACGTAGAAAAATATATTCTTTGATATAACTGTTGCCTGGTATTTCAATTCCTTAACCACTCGAGCGATAGCTACCCGAATTACAATTACAATATACCCGGTAATTTTTATGAATTAAAAGGATAATATTTTTTTTTTACACAACCTAAACATATGAGATAAACAGTAAAATGTAGGTGGATTAATTGGTTTTAAACTGCAGCAAGCAGTTAATATATTTCCATGTTAATATTTGGAGGTATGATATTAATTAAGTCGGAAACTGAACACCTGAAAATCTCTATCGTTCGAGTGATTAATGATGATGATGCATATTCAATTGAATATGTAATGAATTTTATATGTAAATAGTACTTTGTAACATATATTCCTGTCTGTTATTTTTTTAACCCAAAATTCCAAGTCCGAGAGATTGGCGCAAATTTAACTTTTTTAAAATTATTTTTCTGATTATTAGTAACATTATTTTATCTGATGTTTTTGTCATGTATCCGTTTAATCATATTTCACAATGATTGATTCTTATTAAATAAATTTATACAATAATTATTTATTAATATTTATTAACCCATGGTTTGGGCGAGCAGCCGTCCGAAAAATATCCATTTGTGCGCAAACTTATCGCGGCGCCCGTCGTTATTGTCGCAGTCGGGATAAATATTTTTATACTGAACTATATTATTATATTACGACAGATATAAACAAGCCAAGTCTTATTGCTTATTTACTATACAAGTAAGCATGCATGAAATCAATAAATTTTATGTAGAAATAACTAGGTGAAAATAAAGAATCAAAAAAAAAAGATGTCGTGTAAATTGGACTTATTTTAAATTTTTTTTTTTTCTTGAAGTTCAGAAACACAAAATTTGAATAGATATAATGTAATAATGTAATGTTTTTTACTTAATTTTTTGGCATTTTCGTAAACACACTCACGATGAGTTATATAATGAATACTGAATGAATGTTTTATTTTCATTAACCCCGGTGGCATGAATTTAGACACATTGGCTAATAAGAATGCTTCATTTAGAAGGCCATATCTTTGAACCAATTCCTTGACAAGTCCTTTTCCAACCAATCAATGAAATCCATCAGTACTTACATAGGACTCAATTTCACATTTGCAGACACAAAGGAGAAAATTTTTACAACTCAAATTCAAGTTACGCGCAAACCATGGTTTAATTTATCTCCCTACAAAATAGTCCAGTCAGTGGGGAGTTTTACCTTGCAAAAGGTTAGGTAGTAGCGATTTTGATATATGTTGTTAAGATTGGGACTCTAAGGAAAAAAAAAAGTTTTCGACCTTGGGAGGGTCGAGCTCGACCCGCCATCTTGGA